>NW_024881651.1:0-600000 GCF_019059575.1 Amphibalanus amphitrite
CTGGCACCCATATGGAGTTGTTTTCTGACCGGCCGTCGATAATTGGACGGATGCCGTGTTGGCCGCACGTTGTCCTCCGGCACCGCACGTCTGACCGCGAGCCGACACGAGTCGGACCACACGACACAGGCCACTTCGCTGCTGACCGATGAACGATCAGCTAATCATGGACGGGCCATAGCTATAACCGTAGTAAACCACCGCAATCAATCTGCCTAAGCGGAGGAAGACGCTCTCCACTTACCGTAGAGAAGCAAAAGAAGCTAGGACCCGAATCACGCAACTTAACGCTTTCTGAGCACAACACACGCAACTCTCGGATCCCCGGAGCAGACGGACTCATGCTAATACTGACGCAATTCAACGGATGTGGAGAAGCCGACTCACGCCATCCAGCAATCACGGACAGACGCCGCGAAAAACAATGCCTAAGACCGCACGGTCCAACGTTAGACATTGACACGATTCGTTTCCACGAAACATCCCTTACTTTTGGACTTATTCCACTGCGGAAACGTATTCCGACAAACCTCCAGTGCTCTGATGAAATCCATCATTAAATTTCACTTCTCCTTCCATTGTTCCGATTGCTACCAACCTGGATAGTTTTCGCAGAGGACTTCGACCGGTGTGGCCCGCTTGGTGTCTCCGATCCTCTGGTAGCGCTCCTTGAGTGTCTCTGCTTGGAGACCCTGCCAGGGCAGGCTGCCACGCAGGAAGTACATGAACATGTGGCCCAGAGCCTCAAGGTCGTCCCGCCGGCTCTGCTCTGAAACACGACAGAAAGGGAACAGGTTAGAGCGCTGAAGTTACAGCATAGGTCATGGCACAGGCTGCCACACGCGCTACGATACACAGTACACATGGCGGGACAGATTGACAGTATGACAGACACTATGTCTATCACATACGTTGCGACGGATTTCACAACACTATGCGATCATGATTAAATACAAAGAGCATGGATAAGAACACCAATGTCATGATTTAGGCTACGGAGCGAGGTCACAATTCATACGGGTCATTGTAGTTCGCCCTGCTGTGGAATATCAATGCATCGATCGGGGGCCCGTTCAACGCCGGCGAAGGACACTACCCAGGCCTCTATTGCGGGCCCCATATGGCAGACACCGAGCAGCAGCCCCGTCCGCTGAGGCACAGTAGCAGCACGTTCGATAGAGCGTGCATGTCGGGTCTGCTCTGAGCAGTGTCTGGATAATGTCAGGGAGATATGGCAGTGCAAGGCAATGGGGTCACCGATATAATATGACAGAACGCGTCGACGTATGGGCAAGGGCGGTCAAGTGGTTTCTGTTTTTGATACTTCGTTGGGCTTGTCGAGGAATGATTTACGATACGGATGAAGGAAACACGAATATTGCACACTGGGAGTGTGACATATCAGGGTAGCATGCCACGAATATGGCTACGACTAACCGCAGCTTCAAGAGTCATCGCTGTAGTTAACTGTTCCCGACAATAAACAGCATCCCAAGCCGCACCTCAACTATTATCCTCACCTGCACAACAACTCGACATGAAATGCAACAAACAAGTCCGACATCGGTCACATTTATACAGTCAGCTTGTGTAAATCCCACAACGATCGGCAAGCCGCAGCTGCTCAAAAGTCCGTGTAGGCGGCAAGGTCACTTCGGTAACACATGGCCACGAGGCCCCACCACACGTGTTAGCAGAACACTGTCACCAATGAGACAGCCCCTCCGGCCGCCATCGATGCACACTCTGAATGCATTAGCTCTGCCTAACATCTGTGTCCTGCACCGTTGAACCGGTTAGGAGATTGGCAGCATGGGCATGCAATGTCAAGGCAGCGGGGTGCTCTGATAAACCCGGCCCTGTGGCGGGTCATAGGGATTGCTCTCGGTAAACCGGGCACACTGAGGAGCGATGACCAAAGGATGAAGGGTGCGGAGACCAAGGTGTGGAGAGCGGCAGCGGGGACTGACTGAAGAGGCCACACAGAGGGTGCCGTCAGATGCGGTTGGCGATAGGACTGTCACCAAGCGGCGGCCGGTGCGACACCGGTGCGACACCAAGCGGCGGCCGGTGCAGCTATCGGGACATCAGCTCGCCAGTACCGCCGCGAAAAGCAGACCCGCGTCACGCCAGTAGAAACCGGAATTCTTGTCTAGTTCGTCCGCACACTGCCCTATGAGACGGACGGCCGCACCCACAACGCGATGTCGGCTGCTGGTGCATACAGCGGTCCACCCCTGCCGTTACGTTGCCACGTCTCTCAGCGTCCTGACTCTGTGGCCTCTCGGCTCTCAGGGACACAACTTCAGCGCACCAGAAGACCACGTCAGCCGAGATCGACACCGCCGTCACGCTGACACATTGGCTGAACAGCAGTTCAAAACCACACGCGCTGCGACCGTCGGTGACGTAAGCGGGTGATCGATCCCGCTGTCCTGAACTGGAGCCCCTCGATCGGCCTGGTCCAATCTGATCCAAGCCGGCTGACATCTCAATCATCTCTGGCCGGACTCCAACCTGCCGCTGGCCACGACGCGTCGTCACCGTCGACAGACGCTGTCGACGGTGCCGTTTTTCATCGTCGGCCCGGCGCCGCCATCGCAGTCAGGTGTTCAGCATCGAGCTGTGACGTCCAGCGACGCAACTTTCGTTTGACGTTCACTCCTTCATTCAATCTTCTTTCGCAGAGCTGCAGTTCCTTACGCATGGCATCATCGGTCGATTCGTGTGGACGGCAGGGGTGCAGGCGGACCAAAGAGTATCTGGGGAGCATGTCAGCCGGTGGGGGGTGGGGGGGTGGGGGTCTGTTGGTACCCAAGCCGCACAGCACATCATAAAATGTAAGTGTATGAGCCCCTACCCCTCCCCAGTCTGCCGTTGTTCAGCTGTAGCGTGGACACGGGCTGATGGCTCGCCCCTCCCCTCCCCCGGCTCGCACGGCAGGCGGACGTCCGGTGCCTGCAGCGGTGCGATTTCAGCGACCCATGACGCGCCACTCCCCTCGCTGCATGTCTACCGGTGTCGACAGGGGCCAGGGGCGCCGGGACAGGCCACACCCAGCCGCATCACACGCCTACAACTGCCGCCCGGCGCCCACCCCAGGTGACATCATCACGTAGCAGGGGCGTCACGGCAGTCGCAGAACCACCGGTGACGACACGGGACGACCCGGTGACCCCGACCCGTGCCAAGGACGACGTGGCGCCCTGTCGCGTGTCTTCGCCCGGCCGGTGACTGCTGAAGGAAAGTGACAACCGTGCGGTGCGCCGGCCGTTTTCCTTGTAAAGGAAAACCAGATCGGTAGGCCGGCGGGCGTAGCATCCCGTTATCGGGGAGCGCTGGCAACAGGGGCTGTGCATTGTGCAACCGGGAGCGATGGTTCATGGGCATTGGGCAGCAGTAGATTCAAACTGATGGATCGCAGCCTGCTACTTGCTGAGAGTCTGAGACCAATGTGTTTGTCATACAACATGATGAAAGTCATGAGCAGATGCCCTTAAATCGGTCATATCAAACATGTGCAATTCAACATAAGCCATGCACCACGTATGTAATTGCTTTCTCTCGTCCGACAGCTCAGGCAGTTATCAGCACCCACACAAAAGCCAAGTGGTGTTAACAAGACGTTACATCCCGGATGTCTTGCTAGCAAGGCGCGAACCTTGACCTTTGCTCAACACAATCGGACGTGATGGGTTGTTGTCCAAGGGTCATACAAAACACGTTTCCGACAGCACCTCCTACATACACCTTTTTTCAATCCGAATCGGCATCCGGTCAGTTAGTTTCGGCAGATCTGCATTAGGAACGTCAGCCGGAGTGCGCTTTCGACAAACCACGCCTCAAACTCGGCATAGTGCAGCAGCGTGACATGGGGCATTTAATTTCGACACTGAGCGTGGTTTCGACACTGGCCAATGGATTTGGGCACACGGCATAGGTCTGTGACATCGGGCATTGGAAAAAGGCAAATTTCATTTTACAATGGCAATGGTCATTCAATTTCGTTGCCGTTATAACAAGCAAAATCAAGCAAATTTCATACCACATCTTGTATATTGATGTGTTTCCAATGCTTACCACTTGAATTTATGGCATTTTCCTTTTGTTAGACTTCCCTTGGATTAATGGAACACAAAATACGCCAAGACCGTGGTTTTAAGGTCTAAACGTTTTTTTTTCTGTGAATGGAGGGTGAGTAGGCTATGTAGCAAGCCATGTCAGAGTCGTGAGATGAGAGGATCATGCGGAGGAAGCATTTGGGTGAGTCTACCAGTGACCGGTTAGCTGCGGTGGCTGACAAGGCGCCGATATAAAACTGTCTCGCTACGGATATGCAGCCAAAGCGATCGATGGGTCGGCCCGTAAGGTTTCCACCTTTCTAGAGGGCAGTTTTTTTTTGTCCAGAAATACAGTTGACCATGACTGACCACACCGCCGTCCTGCAAACATTGTTGCCGCTCTACGGTGACACGTCATTTCCATCTCGCTGGCGGTCAGCGCCACTCACAATGTGTCGACAGATCGACACAAATGAAAAAATCAATATTTTTGTTTTTCATGCAAGAAATACGGCTAAAACATTGTCAACTTTAGATGCGTTGAAAGGAGCGAGGCCCTGAATGACCCCCGTCAACCTTTGGATTCGCCTGGAGCGTGGCCCCGAATGACCCCCGTCGCCCTTTGGATTTGCCAGTGCTTCCACATTGTCACAGAGTGACGCAAGGGTGGTGACCTCGAATGAGGTCAGCTTGTGTGCCGGAAGCGGTTGATGTTAGGGACGAACCGGTGTTCCAGAGCGACTGACGAAATTAGGTGCCCGTTGCCGTATTCGAATAAACGGTTGCCGATTCGGATTGAAAAAGGTGTGGTTACTTAGCAACCAAGCGCCCATATTGAGTGTCTCTTTACAGTACCGTGGAGCATTTTAACGCACATTCTTAAAATGCCTATCCGAAAAGATAAGAGTTGCTTAATTCACTGATGAGATAAATTGACCTTTGTCTAGCATGGCTGCAAGCTGCCGACGTAAAATGCAATATGACAAAACAGAATGCCCTTTGTCGATATTAAATGCCCCTGCCGTTGTTCATTGACCCTGGTCGAATATCAGCAGATGCTAGTCTAAATCCGTGAAACGTGTCGAAATGCGTGCTCCAGTGTCGAGTTGTTGGAGTGCCTGTCGAGATAAGGTGCCCGCTGCCGTATTTGAATGAACGGATGCCGATTCGGATTGAAAAAAGGTGTAGAAATGGCTGTTCTACACACATTAAATCGGCCAAACGAACATCTAATGCAACAGTCTATCTCATCCTTATCAGAAAACGAATTGGCTTATGCGATGGTCCTAGGCGTATCCAACCGCTGCTTTTGGTAAATGCATTGACCTACAAGAAACCAAAGGTCTTATTAGAGCACTGGGTCCACTTGTTACACCTGTAGATTTAGCGATTGTGCTTTATGATTCCAGCCTTAGCTACGGTAACTCTTCTGACGAGGAAATAGGTGATTTTTCAAAGGAAAACATACTATATGGTCTGTCTGGGGTACAGCGTGCTAGAACGAGCCTCGTAAATAACCAGTCTTTCAGTGAAAGTTATGGCTGCAATCTCACAGGGGTTGCTAGCCACACACATGTTAATGATGGCGATTTGATTCTCAGCGATACAGGACATGCGAGCTGGTATCAATCAGGACAGGCTGCTACATTCGATGTGAAATAATATGTCATGGAAGGCAGCATGTCAACGGGTGCCATGAAAGTTAACTACCTTCATTAGCTGAGACGGCAATGTTCATCACTGCAAATCATCAGATGTGCGCCACCGCTACGCCAGAGAAAACATGTTTCGGTTTGTGACACGATAACTGAATAATAAAACTCGTTTGATAGTAGTGTTTATCACTGCTGCAAGACAGTACATAAACGTAAGTGGTATCGTAAACCTTCAGCAGCCAACACAACCCCGACAACATGGTGAGCTATTCGTGTGAAGAGGAAGAAAGCTCAACAGTCTGTGTGTACTGTGAACTGGCACCGTTGAAATAAAGTATCCTAACAGATACGAACGATTCGCACGAGTTTCGTTCGCCGTCAAGTCCAGAACCACTTACGACATTGCCAACTTATCAAATATTGTTCGGTTTAGCAGGAGATTCAAGGCTGGCGACGGGAAAACGCCTACGCAAACATACCTCCGGAGTATGAAATACCTCCGGAGTCATGCGAGCAGTCTCGCGTATCACCTTCAGAAAACATACTATTCCCGGTGATAATTCCATCAACAGTTCGACACAATGTCACCATAAACAAACAACACACGCTTTTCGATTGTGGATCTTATCGCTATCCCTACTCCAGCCTCTACCATTCTCGCCTCTCATACTGTTGATTCAATCTCTCCTCCGACATACGATTTTCACATATCACCTTATCTCTCACCGCCTTTGCTTCCTACAGCCCACGTGAGCAGGGAAAAACGACACCTGCTCTCATCATCAACCAGAAACAGCCATGTCTCAGTCTAAGCCGTTATAATAAGTCGGTGTGATAGCCACCCTCTGACAGCCGACCCGGTGGTCACTGGTCACCAACAGTCAATGGCGCTGGTGCGTGGCTAGCTATCAAACAATCACCAGCCACAAGTCACCGCCTGCATTGGTGACAGTGGTGTAGCCAGGCCCGCCTTGATAGACTTGTCGTGCCGCGACGTTCAGAGAGCACCTCTCCAGCCCGTGCCGCCCCGTCAGAGCCCGTCGGCAGCTCAGCAGGTCGTGGCGCGGCCGCGGCAGCGGTGCCAAGCCAAGCGACGCGCGGCCCGCGGCAGCTCGGGCCGTCGGCCGGCGGCGACCCTGTCCAATCGGTCACTGTCATAACGCACCGTTCGCTGACGGCCGCCGGCTGACGGCACGACACACGGCACGGGAGATGACGGAGCGGTCGGCCGGCGTCCGGCGGCTGTCATCCCTGCCGGCCGCTGTGACGGACCGACCGCCGGCGCACGGTGGAGGGTGGTGACGGGAATGGTGACCGGCGTGGTGACGGGTGGTGACGAGCGTTACGGTTCAGCGGGCGGAACGGACGGTGGCACCGGGCGACAACGGAGCCGCGCTGACCAATGGAACAGCGCGTCACGGCCGAGCGGCGAACAAACTGAGAGCAACGGGTTACCACAAATCACTATCTTCGTTCTTGGTCATGAGAAGCACTATACTGCAGTGGATAAATCAGGCTTCCTGAACTTATCTGTTCACTTCAAGGTACCTACCATAGCAACTGAACGTAACAGTTGGTTGCCACAAATCAATCATCATAACCATTCGCCATGAGCAATCAGCAATCGCACTGCATTTGATAAATGTTTCCTGCAGTTGAAACAGCCAGCAATCACACTGCATTGAATAAATTACGTTTCCTGTCCCTACCTATTCGTCCACTTCAAGCCCTCCAAAAACAGTCAATCCCTTAATCTTACATTATTTATCTGCTGGTCGTCCCAACCTATCACTCTCCTCTGCTCGTATAGTTATCCTCGTTATCGTTCCGCTGCTGGTGAGAACTGCCTCGGCTCTTCAGACGTCGCCATTATTTCTCGGGTATTGCGTCTGGGAGCTTATCAGCCGGTGCTGAAGATTCCCGGCTATTTGCATCCAAACCACTACCTCATCCTGTCTTGCACTGCCGGGGAAGGGTGTAGAGGAAATGACACGACTGCTGGACGAAATACCGCACTGCACATGCCACAGCCGGATGCCCGACGAATCCGTTTCCGCCAGTTCCACGTCGAGCCTGTCATCCCCAGCTGACTATTATCGGTCGCACGGCGGCGTAGTTAGAGGGGAACCCCACCCTTGACTGCGCAGGCCGAGCACTGGCCTCTCCATAAAACCCCAAAGGCCACAGACTACATAAATCCAGCGAGTTATCATATCTCGGCTTGTAAATACCCGGAACAATGCACCACGCAGGATGGGTGCTCAAAATCGCGACACACTGTGACGCATCTCGTCTCGAAGTACCCGGCTCCATCGCAGAAATGGCTGCTACCGAACGAAGAAGATAGGCCGCGGCCAGTCTTCGCAAACACGGTCCACCAGCAAACATGCCATCAACCGGCAACAAACATGGTCATAAGACGCCGCAGCGCACGGCCGGCCCGCCTCCAATCTCGGCGTGAGCTGACAGTACGACGTGCGGTGGTAGGGTTCAGCCCGAGACTCCGATCGATTCCCGGAAGTATTTTCCGACCATTCCGTGAGCGCGGTCGGTAGGAAAGGGAAGATAATCCGACAGTCTACCGCCGGCTTCCGGCATCTCCCCATAATCAGCAGTACCGTACCGTTCTCCGGTAAAGAGCGCCGGTCGATTGGGGAACGCGGTCGGCGAGCGGAGCTCAAGAGACTCGCATCTGTTGTCTATCCTCCCTTCATCAGTGCGTCTACCGAAGGAAGTCGCTAGTTGGTGACCTCAAGTCCGCATCGCATCAACGCCGACAGCGAAGATCAGAGCAATCGCGTCCCCGTCTGATCCTGAACAATTCACAGCTGGGTCACATGTGCACGTGACTGTGCGCCATAACACTCCCACATTGGGCCACCAGCCACCAATGAGGGTAAACCGATGATCCGCACCAATCACCACGACTGATAGGGGCCACTTTATCGGGCTCTGTTAAAGCACCGATAAACTGAGATCACCGGATGGCTCACAGGCGGACTTGGAGTGGCCTAATAAACCGGCCTGCATATACAGAGCGCGGGCATGGCCAATAAACAAACGGGCGTATCGTGAACACGGTGCATAACACGTCTGCAAATGTCATAAACACAGTGGCGCATCATAACAAGAATACAAATTAGCTGCGGCAGCTCTGTCCAGCCACTTGGTCAGCTATTCCACCAGCCTATTCTGGGATACTGTTAAAGTAGTTTGTGTCTCCAGTCTCTACCTACCTTTTCCGAGGTGGGTGTTGATGCTCATGTAGCGGGCGGTGCCCGTGAGGCTCTTGTTCTCCCGGTACGGTATGTGCCGGTTTGTCTCCGGGTCGATGTACTCCTTCGCCAGGCCGAAATCTGTGGGAAAAGCACAGTTCCGTTCACACTTTACCTAAACATATTCAACACACAGCCAAGCTTCCGCCCCGTCAGACGGAATTTCTCCCCCCCCCCCCCTCCCACCCCACCCCATCCCCCCAGATCCGTATCTCTCCCACCCATACACACCCACGGCGCCGGGCCGCCAGGCATAACATCCTATTGGCTCGACGCTTCAGCTCGATTGAACGGGCTCTGCCGACGCCCCGCGGATGCCTGCATCCCCTCCCCCCACCCCCTGCCCACATCCACACCGGCTCGACTCTACCAGTGACGTCACAGATTTAGATAGAGCCGAGCGAGAACGGCAGCCGTCAAAACAGGCGGCCGTCGGTGCCTATCGGCTCGCCGTTCGGGCGCGTTTGCTCGCATCCGCAGCTCGAGAGAACTTAGCGGGCGGCAGGCGGAGCCGGGCGGCGGACGGATGCGGATACTCACCTATGATGTGGATTGTTTTGTCTTTTTGGTTTGAGCTTCGCCCTATGAGGAAGTTCTCCGGCTTGACGTCCCGGTAGATAAGGTGCTTGGAGTGGACGAATTCTATCCTATGCAACTGAAACACAGCGCCAAGAACGGTCAGCGTCATGTAGATACCAGATCTCGATATACCTTCAGATTGCAGCTGAGCCGCACGCAGGATGTGTTCATGTCTATCACTTGTCAGCGGAAAATGCAGGGAACTCCGTGTAATGGCTGTCATTATCACTACGTTAACACGAATCTAAATCAGCCAGATAAAAAGTTACAGATAGCATCGACAATTCGTGAGGGTAAGCGCAAAAATCGTCTGACTTTACACTGTCGAAGAGCGTCTGAGGGTCGCACCTTGGACAGCAGAGCGTACACGTTCTAAGAATGATACTAACAGTTCCGACAGGTTGCCACAAACGAACGGCACCGTGGCGCCGAACGCTTGTGTCAGCAAACCGGCCAGAGACTGGGGATAAACACTTCACTGAGCCGCGCGTGGGTCAAAGCGAGAGGCGTGTCCCTGCCGAGTGCAGCGGCAAGGGGCCCGCCCCGGGCTCGCATGCATATGAGATCATAAACATAGTTCGGCAGGGCTCACGCATACTGTTAGTGAGTTAGCATCAACATCTGCACATCGAGCTGAAACAGAGAAATGCATGCAGCGCGACAGAAGATAACAGAGCTGGAGTAGTTCACAAAATACGCGGCCTAGGACAGCTATTTGTAACAAATATTATACTTTAAGCATGCAAGAAGACAGAAGAGATACAGCAGACAAAGCATGCATGTACGAAGCTGGGAGAGTGCGGCTCAATGCCTCCTAATGGATGGGGACACTGGCACGGCCATGAGGGAATCGGCCAGCCATTCTGAGCGACAGAGAACAGCAGACGGTCATCAGGTCTGCCGAGCCGCGACAGACGGTCTCCGCGGGCGGGGACCACCGCCACCGCCGCCGTCGCCACGAGCTATGTCCCACCGAGCCCACAACTGCCACCTATTTCTGACGTGTGAAAACAAATCGTCGCACCATCGCTCGCGGCCGCTGTCGCTAAATATGACAGCGCCGCATAGTTCGCGTCAGCTAGTCAGCGGAAAAAGTGCGACATGGACCAGGGCTGCGGCCAGGTTATCACCGTTATGGTCGGGAGACGTCGAGTTGTGGCGACTGCTGGGTGGAAGTTGTCGCTCTGGATCACTGGCCGACGTAAGACGAACGAGGAACGCACTGATGTGCGACCCCACGCCGAGATCCTGGGAGTAGACAGCTTGAGACAGGGCATCACTGTACTGGTGAGAGACCACAGCTGACAGTGGAAGCGCTTGCTTGTGCGTTACACCCAGCCTTGGAGTGATTTTGCAGCTCCAGTATACATTAGACTCCAAACAACGCCCGACGTTCGCGGACGATTACACCGCTTCGGCACAGAAAACACCGCTGAAATGGGATGTCGGCAAAAACGCCAACGCCAATTGGGCTTTCGGCTGCCCTGTCCAAAGAAGAAACAAACTTAGTTAGGCTGTTCCGTAATGGACCAGACTGCGGAGCGCTGACCAGTGACCACCACCCGTTCCGCGAACCCTAGGCCCAAGGGTGTTAAGCTAAGACGCTCGGAATGTCAATATAGTCAGACGGCGGCAGTACATTGCGGGTGGCTAATGGTGAAATGAGCCGCAGGGAGCACCGCGTCACGGGCCCGAGCGGTTTGCGATGTCGTGACTAACATTCCTAACGTTAGCAGCTCCTCTGGGGACGCCATTGCATAAGTGGGCCAGGATGCCTCGGTTACGCCACTCTGTGTTAGCCGGCTCGGCTATTTTTGCGCCCACTGGGACTGAAGCGTCGCCGTCACGTCAGAATGAGCTAGACCGTTACCGCAATTAGGCTTTTGTGGTGAATATTTATGTTATTTACCTCAGAGAATGCACAGCATTCCAGAGTGACATTTTGAAGTACGCTGACGGGCGTAGAAGCGCTGAGCTCGTCGTATATTCAGCATTACGCTGGCTGGCGTCCGTTTTTGACGGCGCTCGTCCAGTGGAGCTGACGTGGCCACGGGGCCCGGTGGGCTGGCGTTGGCAGCCATCCAGCCGGCCAGGCGTGGCGCGGGGCCGGGCCGGCGGTGGCGGTCCCCAGCTCTGTCCCGGCGGCGCCGGCCGAGCCGCCCGCCCACGCCGGCCGCTGACACGCCCCCCGGCCGGCCGGCGAGGTCCCGGCACAGCGCACCGCGTGCCGACGCCGCCGGAACCCAGGGCGCCACCATGGCCAGACTGGCGTCCGTCCGTCTGGGGCGCGGCGGGGTGCAGGGTATGTCCGCTGCCAGGGCGGCGATACCGCTCACACATCCAGACCAGTTCCGAACATCCAGGGAGACCAGGCCCTTCTGGAGGATCACAGACCACCGGAGATCGCAGACCAGTCCGGAGACCACAGACCAGTCGGATGGTGAGGCAGCAGCCTCCGTTTCCAAGGCCGGCCCCCACATCGGAGCAGGGTTAGTAGCACGTCGAAGGTAGGTTATCAAAGCACCTGGCAGATTAACCAGTTGATGCATGCTGTACCGACCACCACCACCAAACCCCACTACCCTAAAATAAAACCATACTTACTAGCTGGACAGCTATCAAGAGCACGGTTTTAAGTGTGAAGCGCCGGTTACATAGGTCAAACAGATCTTCGAGGCTGGGTCCCAGCAGCTCCAGCGTGAGTGCGCGGTACTTGCTATTGCACATACCATAGTAATAGACCTCTGGTATGCCTTCTACTGGTGTCGCGCGCCCCACGCCGAGTTGTGCCGGTGCGAACCAAAACAGAACAGAGAACAGAGACACCGAGCATCAGTTACATGCCAGACGGAAGCCACGGCATGCGGACACAGAGACGGCGGCGCCCGCGCGCCCGCTCGCTGCTCGCGCGAGCGGCGCCCGCCCGTCGGCAGAGGCTGGACACGGGTCAGGTCAGGTCAAGGAGCAGGATGGGAAGGTCATTGGGACTCGGCCGGACGGACGCCACGAGCTACACAGAAGCCAAGACGGACAAGCGGACAGGCGGCAAGGCGTAACTGTGGGAACGTGAACAGGCAGTAAGTGGGCGGACGGACATGCGGACAGGCAGACAGATGAACAGACGGGCGCAGAGCGAGCGAGCCAGCGAGCGAGCGGTGACGGGCGCCAGCCGCGGCGGACCAGCACGGCCGTACTTACTAATTGAATAGCTATCAACAACACAGTTTTAAGCGAGAACTTGCGATCGCACAGATCGAACAAGTCCTCGAGACTGGGTCCGAGCAGCTCCATGACCAGCGCGTTGTATCTGCCGCACGGCCCGAAGTAGTACACCTTGGGCACACCGTCTGTCGGCCGGCAAAGGTCAGGTCACGCCCGGTCACACGGCGTCGGCGGGCGCACTATCTCCGGCCGCCTGTGGGATCAGCATTAGCACGACACACATAGCCGGCGCATTGATATGTGATGACATACAGCGGGAACGATAACTTATCACTGGTCAATGGCGGGATATTTTCGGGTACGGCCAATAAGGTCACGCATAGTCACGCGGCACACAAGACACAATTAGCACAATGTCACCGGAATCACGACACACACAAATGACCGCCAAATTGGCAAAAAGTCTACACAGCTGGCGTGAGAGATAATATCCCGAAAGGCGAGAGCTAAGAATTTTGTTGTCCCACCACCCGCACGTGGCAAGCGTTGCAAATTTCCAGCACATCAGTCACGCTTCTCTGAGCTCGTCACGCAACCCGTGTGACCGAATTGCGGCCGTTGCGCGACGCTTCTGCGTCTCCGGCACGCACACAAACAGTCGACTAGAAAGGCGTCACGGACTGCGGTCCCAGCCTCCGGCGGCAATTACCGGTGGTGCAACCAACAGTGTTGACACTCACACAGCGCTGCATAGTGCATAGCCTAGCACAGAGCGACACGGTACATCATAGCACAGTACGGTACGGCATGGTATAGGACGGCATCACCCAGCGCGGTACAGCACATCACAGTACAGTAAGGCACGGCACAGCACCACACAACACGGGACAGGGTACGACACGGCACAACACGGAACGGCACGGTATTGCACAATACGGCACAGTGCGGCATTACAGAGCACAGCTAAGCACGGTAGAACACTCTTCCCACAGTGGTGCTGAGCCACAGACATTTTTGGGGGGAACAGTTCACCCAAAGACCACTGCATGAAACAATGCCTCTGGGAACGGGAAAGTCCGCAACTGCGCCACTGCAGAGTAACGGATGGGCCAAGGGAGCCCGAAGAGACCGAAGGCTCTAGATACAGGCTCTCAATTCTCAAATCCCAATGGTCAAGAAGTCTATAGCAGCTCAGTCATTATCTCCGGAAAGTTGTGTGATGACACGGTTTTACCGGTATGGCTGCAGAGGTTAGCATAAACAATTAACCAGCAAAGCACCGTTTTATGGAATGCAAAAAAGTGGAAAATGCGGGAAACGGAGCGATGAAAGAGGTAGCGCAGTTAAGGCCAGTCTTGAGCATTAAAATTACGGCTCTTTCTAGTCACAATGGCGCAGCAGAGGCCTCCCATGTCGGCGATAATTCGATTAGAAAACAGAGTTTAAACTTCTGTTGGCTCTCGCTCCCGAATGTCAGTCTGCGACCCAGGAATAGCTACACATTGTGTTAAAGTTTCAAGACGGCGTGATAGACTCTATTCAGCTCATCACGCGATGGTCCCAAACGGTCGCGCCTTGAGACTGCGAGGAGACAATCCGGGTTTTGAAAATCCTCACGGTCGCGACTATCGGTCGCCGTCGTTGCCGATGCCAGACCAACAGTCGCGACGCTGATACTTCGACGACGGCCCACAAGACTCGCATTGTCGGCCATATCGTCGCTATCGACGGTCCGCGTCCGTCGAGCCCGATGCCCATTTCCGGCCGGAGTGGGCCACTCGCCAGGGGAGGGACGAGCCCGGTCCGTCGGACTGCGCCGCTGACCTCTGCTGGACAGACCCAGCCCACCAGCGACAGACGGGGTCCACCGATCGATGCTGCGAGTTAGCGGCGCCGGCCGCCACCCGGTCCCTGTCTGGATCGGACCGGCGGCCGGCAGGTGCGCGCTGAGCCGCCGTCGCCGCCAGCAGACACTGACTCAGCTCTCAGCAGTACCCTCAGCGACAGTCAGCAGTCGCCGCCCGACGCCCACCCGACCCAGTGCCCGGACCCATGGAGTCGGATGGACCCGGTGAAGGTGGAGCGGGGACAATCGACCGCGACCCGTGGGGGAGACGGGCGGCATCTCGGCGCCGCCGTCCGCCGGCCGACAGAAGCTCAGTCCGATGATGTGTGTCAGTCGGCCGGCCGCAGCGAAAGTGGAGCTGGGTGGCCGTGGTGCCGCGCGCCGCCCTCCGCCCGGATCGGGGGCACATTATGTGGTCATTACTTCAGCCGCGAGATATAAACGTCACCACCATCGCCATCACTGCCGCGCCAGCACACCGGCCACTCCACCCGGCACACTGACCAGGATGGACGGCCGTCGACAACAGAGCGGGCGTTCATTCGAAAAGAAGTGGAGAAACATGTAGGTATATCGCTAACTGACGAGCGATGGGAAGTCACGGGCGAATCACGGGGAGTTAGAAAGACAAGGGATTCCAATGATAGCCGCACCATCGCTCACTCTGTCTGCGTTGTGCTCTACATCAATTGACAGTAGACAAACCACGTCAGGTTCTGCAGTAGCAAAACTACTGGCTCTGCTGACACGGTCGAAAACCGCGAGCCCTTGACAACACACACACCAGGATTGGTCCAATCACCGCCGTCTATCGGCCATTTCAGCAGTGTCTCTAAGTCCTGCCGCTTTGCCGACACCCCGTCGTGATTAAAGCTCCCAGACCCACTAACAAGACCAGCCACCAGCGTCGCCGCCTTCATCGAACGCCCGCAGCCCCACCCCGGCGTCTCCGCCCGCCTCGCCCCGTCGCGTCGTCGCTCCTCACCGCCGCCTCACACGGGCACCATCGACCCCGCCGCGGGCGCATCGTCGGCCGGATGACTAAGTGCGTTATAATTACCCCGCAGCACCGGTGCCACGTGAGACTGTGGACCTGAGACGGCGTAGGCTCACCACCCCGGCCGCCGGCGCCGAGCTGCCACCGGTCGATATCCGGGTCTCGGGAGGCAATCACGAGCTTTGACGGGTCGCTGCCGCCGCAGGGGATAATGAGTTAACAGCGCAGGCTGTAGACGCGGTTCAATATAGCCACCTTCGGACGTCAGTCAGGTGAGGAGAGGTCGGTCCGGTCAGGCTGCGGCAGCTAAAGAGCGAGCTATCGGTACAGGTCACCCTGACGTGCCCTTCACGCCTGGAAGCGACCGACAGGTCACCTGATCCGGACCGGACTCCAGTTCCGTTCACCTGACCGCGCCCAGTCAGCCTGAGAACAGGCGAAGCGCAGTCAGCTCTCAGCCAGTTCATGGTCGGTCGCCTCCAGTCGCGAGCTGCTCCGGCTTTTCCCCAGCGGCTGCCGGTTCCCACACGGCTACCAGCTCGGCAGAGTGACTTCTGCCAGTCATGGCGCCGCGCTCCCAACCCCTCGTCACACCAAGGCAGCCCGACGGAGATTTTTCCCATCTCAGGCCGCCACCCAGGGCCGGCGATGACGGTCGTCACACCGCGTCACCGCCAATGTCCAACACGCCCTCCCGATCGGTTGGTCGACCTTACAAGCTTGTCCGATGACGCAAGCGTCATCGGACCACCAGCGACGCGGCCCGCGGGCACAACCCGCGCCGGCCACGGTCGACGGACCACGGGACAGATCGGTACCGCATTCCCGACCACCCTGTCGTTCCCCACGACACTGGGACGACACACGATCGGCCGAGCCGAGTGGCACAGGATGAACCCGTCACCTGGTATCGGTCCGCTCGCGGCAGGCTGGTCATTTAATCCAGAGCTAATCGAGTAATCACATTGGCGCCGCGCGGGGGCGCCGACCACATTAGCATTAGCCCGCCGGCTGAATTCGTCTGACTGTCCGCCCGTCCGGTCCATTCAGGCGCGGCACGATTCCATCCCAGCCGCCCGACCCAGGGACAGCTCGGCGGACAGGGCCGGCGGTTGTCGCTGCTGAATGGATGGCAGCGCGCACGCTCTGGCCGCGGTCAGTCGCCCCCCGCCGAGCCATCAGCGGCTAGTCAGACGGGCGGCGCCGCCGAGCCCCGCAGACGGGCGGCAGTTTCCACGCCATTGAACATGAAGCAGCCGACGCCGGCTCGGTCAGGCGGCAGGCCACTCTGTCGGCGGCTCTCGGTGGAGGGCGGGGTTCCACTCTGCCACACAAACCAACCACGGCCCATCACTGACCCAGCAACGGGCCACTCCATCCCACAGACCCACCACTGGCCCATCGCTGGCCCATCACTGACCCACCACTGGCCCACCACTCACCCATCACCGACCCAGCAACGGGCCATCGCCGGCCAACGGCAGCCGGCAGCGGCCACAAACGGAAGTGAAACGCGGCCAGCCGAATCAGGCTAATTGAAACAGCTCCCGAACGAGCGGGCGCCGGGGAGCCAGAACTCAGCTGGTGCCAGTCAGTAAACGTCCACACAGACCACCGCCAGACATCAGGTATCCGACCCGCTGTCACGAACCGACGGGCGGTGGAACGAATTTAGTGGGCCTCGGACAGCCCATTCACAAAAAAACTTCACCTGAGGTGATATCAGATGGGCGCTCACTTCATCAGGACCTCCTTGGCGCCCATGTAACCCCATTTAATCACCTCGTTAGCGGGTCTCTGACCCTTTCTCGTTGGGTCTAGGCTGACCACTGAGCGGGATACCATCCCGAGGGTAGGCAGCTGGACGGGGGCTGGAGAGATGAATGTCGCCCCTTTCACCGGTCCTGCTCGTGTCCGGTTGGGTTCGGGCCCGTACAATGGGCAGGTGAGCGAGGGCCGACCCGGGCCGGATCGACACCACCTGCCGCGGGGGGAACGAAACGAGCTCCGGTAGGTAGCACATGTTGGAAAGGTGGCCAACGGTGATGCCTATCATCGCCTAGCGACCGATCTATTCACACAGTGGACGCTACTGCGAAAGACCGAACTTTTACAGCCAGCGTTCGGACCGAGCTGAGTCAACGCCGGATGAGCACTATCAAGTGACCCACGTACAGTATGTCTAAAAAGAATGTACCGTCGCCACTACGTGGCGCTGGTGTCGCGAGCCGGTAGTTGGCTGAATCCGCACCAGACCACACATTCCCAAGCGCTAGGTGACAGCTGCGCAGCGGCCGGTAGTAGCGTAAGCCCGAACCTTCGTGACACGACCCCGGGGGGGGGGGGGAGGGGAGCGGGCGGGGCAGCGCTTGTAGGGAGGGGTGCTCCGGCAAGCTGGCAGTTGTCGCGGCCAAAGGTCAAGGGCCAAGGGGTCACACACCAAGCGAACGGACGCTGATGTGGGTTCGTGGGGATCATGAACTTGTGTGTGGTAGGTGCGTCTTGCGATGCACGGGTGATACGCCAGGTCTAAGCCCAAGGATTCAGGGGAGAGCTGAAGAAAAACACCTGGTCAACTACGGCGAATAATGGTGCTGAAAAGTGGAAAGTATGGGTCAATGCAAGCCTTCATGACTATAAACAACTTTTTGAGGACGCAAAGGCCAGCATTGAATAACGATATTCGGATCGAAATTAGCAATGATTTATAATTACATGCCGAACTGATAGCGCTGCAAAACCCTCCTAGTAAATTGGCAAGTCGGATTATACCCACTTGAATTAAACTATCCTAAATAAAATTGTTAATTAACTTTCTAACACTGACGTTCTTTATCATACGATAAGTATGGGGTTAACCAAGATTCAGCATCTTCCGCGTTCAAACAATCGCCTGTAAGGCTAGAACATTAATGGCCAGGTAAAAACATGGTCGGGATTTGATTAACCGGATAATAAGTCGATTTTTTTTAGTCGGGATTTGATACGGATTTTTTACGCCAACCGCATTGTTAAGTCAGGTCACTGATCTATGACGTCATAAATGAGCAGTCCTAAAATGAACTATGTGAAACTGTCCAAAACTGTCCTAAAATGAGCATTTTAGGACTGTGTGCACAGTCCTAAAATGTTCCAACTTCGCAACACCCTCAGTGCAGAGCTTTCATAGGGAGATAAAACTTACAGGATCTTATAGTATGGTCGAGAGGTCTCACAACTTGTATAAATGTATATCTCGGATTTTCTGAAGGGTCGCCTGAGATCAGGTCGGTCTCTCACCATTAAAAGTCAGGTGGAATATGGAAATTGCTAGTTTGATCCGGAAATGATATACAACTATCTCAAATTCTCAAGCACACGGAATCGTGATTTCATGCGCTCCTTGCAAGGTCTGATGCTTCAATTTTGCTTTGTTGATCTTGCGTGACGTCATTTATCACGTAACAGTTTTTCGTCAATAACTCCCGATCAACTAAAGCTACCGAGTCGATAAAGCCACTAATGGACATGAAAAGACCTGCCGAATCGATTGATATGCAATATGACCTCCTTTGACCAGCTTCGTGACCTGACGGGCTGTGACCTGACCTTGGCCCGAGGTTAACACCTTAACTCTCGCCCGTATTGGTGTTTTTCCAGCCGCAAACGTATAAAGGGGGGTCCGTTGGACCCCCCCCCCTTGCCGTTTCGCCCCTGATCGAGCTAGAGCTTCGCGGAAAAAACGAGCGTGTTGGCCGTGACGAGAGGAAGCCGATGATACCCAATTTTCATAGGTCATCGGTTGACCTTCCAGGTCAGGTCAATGACCCAAAAGTCGGGAAAATCGGGACCTGTTAGAAGTCGTAAAGCGTGGCTGCTATGGGGTTTTCGGGGTGCCGATCACGAATATCATGTTAGTTTTGATCACAGATGATGTCTTCATCCATTTAGGCCAGGTCGGGTCAGGTCAGGTCAGGTCAACCAGTAAGGGTATTCGTAGTAGGTGGCAACCGCCTCTGACAGCTTCGCAACGTGTTACGAGGGCACCAAAACTACTTCGTAAATGTTCATATGGCTGCTAAATTCGAATTCAGCTCCTAAAACTGGCCTAGAAACATGTAAAACTCGAAAAAGTGAACCGAGGTCATCAAAGGTCAATGACCTGACCTGACTTTCCGGTGACCTTGACACCCACCCTAATGCGTGGAAGCAACATCATATCCCATGTTTGAACGCTTAAAACCAGTATAGCGCCTTTTGGGGCGACTAACGGAGCGAGCGAGGGGGTGAGTCTTGCACGTGCGAAATTTCGAGGGGGTACCTCCAACTGACTTGTGCACGGCACCCTACTGACCGGTTTCTAGCGATGTGCCAAATTTGAGCACAATCGGCCCAGCCGTTCTCGAGATCTGGGAGCGGCACCCTGCACGTGCGCACGTGCAAAATGGGTCCCAACTGACTTGTGCACGGCACCCTACTAACTGGTCCCTAACCGTGTACCAAATTTGAGCGCCATCGGTCCAGCCGTTCTCGAGATCTGGAAACGACCCCTGCACGTGCGCACGTGCAGCAGCACCCCAACTCTGACACATGGATATGCAGTGCCTAGTGGGTGCCTACCTACATGCCAACTTTCAGCGCAATCGGCCAAGTAGTTACCGAGATATTGCAACAATTACAAAACTGACACCTCTTCGTTTTGCACGTGGCACGTGCATAAGGGGTCACCTTTATGCATCGGGAATAGTCCAATACTTGGTAGAAGGAATGAAGCTACCCTACAAAAATTACCGCGTGTAAATCGGTCAAGTGGTTGCTGAGATATAAGCCTCGCAAAAGCGTCCGCACGGCCGGCCGGCCGGCCGGCCGGCCGGCCGGCCGGCCGCTCATACTCAGAAATTTCCGTTAATCTAAGGAAAGACTTCGCTCGCTTCGCTCGCTCCGTAACCACGAAAAGACTGCAAACGCGCCGCTAATGCGAGCCGACATACGCCGAAACGCGATTCCGGCCAAACATGGTCTCGAAAAGTAGGTCACAGGTCAAAGGTCATTAAGGTCAGGGTCATGACAATTTCAGGGTGGGTGTAAAATTGATTAACGTGAGGGTACTGAAAGTTTCGTCGCGATCAGCCGCTTTTTACGCGAGTTATTCGTGAAAAACCGAGGGAGGGGGTCCGTTCGCCCCCCCCCCCCTATACGGGCGAGGGTTAAGTTGATCTCACCCGAAGAAAAAGTATACCATTCGACATGCCTGAGCTAGACAAACACGATGCTGCTAAAATCGCGGATCTGCGATCATTTTTAGCGAAGTTATTTACCAAAAACCGAACCTGTGCCTTGGGCCACTTGACCTAACCTCCGAAGTCATCGGCTGACCCTGGTCCTTAAATCGGAGACCAATCGCTGCATTTCGTAACCACGCGCACGATCGTTTCTTTCGTGAGGCTCTAGCTCAATTAGGGGCGAATCGGCGAAGGGGGTTGTTTCCTCACTTCCAACCCCCAACGCCCCCTCGGTATTCAGAAAACCTGAAGGTCCGGTGAGGGTTAAAACGCTGCTCCTGGACGAGGAAGAAATGTAAAAGTCAAAGCTCTATAGACGTCCTGTAAAAGTGGCCATAATAATAAATTCGTTAGAAATAAGATGCTTTTTAAACGACTTCCTCATATAAAATCGGGTGCTGGGACCAATCTTATAAACGCTTTAGAATGGACAGGGCGTCACTGGCTAAAGTTTGGGTGCAGAAAACGGCTATTACCTAAATGCAAAATGGTTTTCATGCATTTCAGTCAATTGTGTATTGTCGGTCCCAGTGGCCGAGCTGAAAAAAATCGGTAGTGTTTTGCATCTTTTACGCCCTAAGAAACTACACCATCTATCGAAGTGGGCGGGCTTATTTGAATGGGAGGGCGCATTATGCACGAATCGTGTGCTTTCGTTTGTTTTGGACTGCATTTTACCACATCCACTGCTGGTATCACTATATTAATATTATCCAATGCCGTGAATACGACAGCATTCCATTTATAAGATTGGGCCAATGGAGTCGCGCCCCGCGAGCTCGGTTTTCCGCTGGGCCGCTACAGGCCAGGAAGTCGGTCTTCGCCTGGGGGCAGGACAAAGGTCAGCGAGGGAGCGCGGGGTCAGCCAGGTATCGCCCAGTGCCGAGCGGATGCCGCTCCCTCCCCTCTCTTCCCCTCTTCTCCCCTCCCCACCTCGGTATAGATGGGGAGGGACCGAACTGCCAATGACATGCGAGCGGTCAAGGCCGCTCGCGCAGCAGCGACCCTGGCGGCCGGGTGCCGCAACTGGGATTCAGCCAAGTTACCGATTCGCCTCCTGTGGGAGAGCCAAACCAGGGGACATACTTTTTAGATATACTGTACAGTCCAGGACTCCAGACCCTTAGGCACGTGTGAGTCACATTTTACATTCTGCGGAAGCGAATTTCCCGACCTCTATGTCCCGTGACACAGCGGGCAGCCAAAGGCGGCAACAAAAACCCTAATCACTCTCCTACCAAAAACGTGTCTGAGCAGGCTGGAATCGGCACTGAGTCAGCTCCTGCCAAACAGGTCCGCACTCCGCATCCCTTCTCGGCAATATGACCGGCGCAGGTTCGGACAGGCACAGACCGTTCCATACCAGGCGGCTTATACTGGGATGGAGATAAGTAGGGGGAAGGGATAAGTGCGTTAACCATCCATCGCGTCCACATTCCGCTAGCCCGTAACACAATGGAATGACCGGGAACAAACGGTCCCGGTGACAACTCCACGTTTTTTGCCATCAGCGCATGATGAACCAATCACATCGGGAAAACGGAATTCGTCACGCGGCACAGCGGCGACCCTGAACGGCGGCCGCGTGACGGCTGGGTCACGTCCGGCCCGCCCGGGTGTCACGCCGTCACAGCGGGACATCTGACCGTCACGGTCACGCCGGTCGATCTCTGATGGGTCGTCACCAACCGCTCTCAACACATCGGCGGATGGTGTACTGAGGACTGAGGTGCAAATCATTCCATGCTGTCGGCGACCAAATGTGAGGTGCAGGCGAGCCAGGCCTATCTTGGTCAGGACGGTGAAGGGACTCGATCATAGGGAAAACACGAACAGAAAACCACAGCGTCACGCACAGTCACATGCCGCAACCCACATCCGCCCCCCCCCCGAACCAGCAGGTCGGGTCAGGCCATGTGCTGAGGTCTCGTTATTCGCCACCGCATCTGTCCTCAGCACATGGCGAGCCAGCCCCACAAGCTGTGGGACGGAGCAAACCCAACGTCTCTCTTCATCCCGGACCGTTACCATTTGTAGCGATGGAAGACCCACGCCATTTCACCGACAGTCTCCTAGTCAGCATGATCTGCCGTCATCTCACCAACGGGTTGGTCCGCGCGGTCAATGACTGCAGAGAGCACACTGTACACTGCACACAGCACACTTGTGCACAGTGCAGCGGCCGGTGCACGGCGGCAGTGCACACAACGTCCAGAGCAGGCCATGTGGCTCTCCGTTCGTTGCCGACAGTGGGTGGCCGGTGGAAAATTGGCATCCCTCAACATGTCAAGAGCAGAGCAGTGGAATGCGAGACTGATACACGACAGCAATGACACTGTCGCGTGATATTGCCTACTTGAATGTGGTAAAATACCTACACCAAGGCCAGCACAAAAGATGTCCACTAATAAAATTGTTGGGAGCGAAATTGGATAGTACTCTATGTCGCGCCCTACATCAAGTACATAGATTTCAATTAAAGTGACAAACTGAACAGCTGATGCCTGATGAGATAATCAGCATTCAAATTTGTTTTACACATAATCTGGTGCAAAATATAACAATTAAAACACTGTTCCAATTGTGTAGCACCTCACTGCCAGTCGGTGGCATAAACACAGCCATTCAGCCAGTGAAGCAGCTGCGGCCAGGCCGGCGCCACCTCCAGCAGCTCGAGCAGCTAGGAGCGCGTGTCACCGGGCCGGGACGAACGAGCTGGGACGCGCCGAAAATGAGCCGGTCCGTGCCGCGTGGTCGAGCGCCGCCCAGCCGGCGCTGGCGCGCGCCGCGCGGCAGGCGCGGCAGGGCGCCAGCGGCGGTCCCGCCCGCGAGGGACGGTCAACAGTAGCGCTCGGGCGGCAGACTGTTCGCGCTGGCGTGCGCTGTATGGTCGAGCTCAGTTTAAACCATTCCCACCATTGACACTTGCAACAGCGCACAGCCGCCTGGCAGTTGACATTTGCCCGGCGGACGGGAGTCACTCATCTGAGAAAGCCCCCAGTCAGCCCTCGCGGCCAGATCACATCATATCCGCAGGAAAGGCGCCACCGAGCGCCAATCCACGCGCCACCGGGCTCGCGCCATCCATAAGCGCTAAAGGACGAGCCACGGAAGCGATAAAGCAGCCGGTCGGCCAGTCGGCTCGTCCGTCAGCGAGCCAGGTGGGCGTGCCAAACGGCGAGGCGGCCGCGGCGCCCCGGCCGTAGCCTAGCAGCTCGCCAACACTGTCACAGCCGGCGGCGGCGGCGCGCAGGCCTGTTCCGTGCAAGAACCGCTCGCTCGTACTGTGAGTGGCCAGCAGCAGCCGCTCACAATGCAACAAACGGCCGACATGACAGCGGACAGGGGTGGCCGGGGTCAACCGGAGATGACCAGGCGCAGTCGGCCCGGAGCCGTCTGCAGCGTCTTGCTGTGTATCGCGTGTCGCCAGGTGACGTCACGTGTGGCCGCTGACGTCACGGGTTCCCGACGGCGGTATCGGCCCGGACATCAGACAGCGGCGGCTGACCGCAGTGACGTCATCACCGCTCAGTTATTCATTCCACCGATGCGGTCGGTGACACGCCGTGTATGCAGATAATGTTTACAGTTGTTTAGGTTGGGCAAAGTGGGCCAACCATCATGGGGATAGGAAAAACGACTGTCAAATAAAATGTATCAATGTTTCCATTCACTGAATGGAGCTTTCTGAATTAACATCAATTCCCATAAGCACGAAAAGTCAAACAAATTTAAAATACCTGGTCTGGATGCACACAAAGTTGCCAACTGTAGGAGACAGAGCGGCAGCCAGTATTTCGCTAATGGTCACCCTTCACCTTCACCTTCAGCACAAAGGGTCACCTATTTTTCAGTTGAATTGCTTGTCAAACCGTTCCAAGCAGGCGGCCGTAATTCATTTCCGTCGCCCATGCCGCCGGCTGCGAACGGGTCGCCGCGGGGGGACGGGTAGAGGGGGGCGGGGGGGGGGGGGGGTCGACAACAGTCGATACATCGGCAGCCGCCGCGGGTCGACGACACGAGACGGCAAATGAAGACGAACAGCCCGGAAGACGCAGGATGCCATGTCAGCGGCGGGTACGGCCGCAACTGGGAGAACGGATACAGGAGGAACTAGGAATCACGTAGGAATAGCTGGCAAGCGGCCGGATGGTGAGCGAGAATTCGGGATCGTGAACGCAAACAAGGAGCGAAATGGCAGGTAGCGTACACGGATGTTGCCACCGCCGAACTACAACTCGTTATTTTTAACCCTATTAGTGGCAGGCTCCTGGCTACCCCTATTAGTGGCAGGGGGGGAGGGCTGTTTACGACCCCCCCCCCTGATATCTCGAGATCTAACGGGCCGATTTTCAAAATTCAAACGGCATTCGATTTCGCTCAACGTGATCTGCATTTCTAAAAAATAAAAATTAAAAAATGTCAATAGGGGGGTAGAGGGGGGTAAAAACGGGCAAATTGCAGACACATTTTAGACTGTTTATCACGGCCAGGTTTCTGAACCAATCTTAACGCAACTTTTGCCGATCGATAGAGAATGAACCAGGAATTCACATGGATCCTAAAAATATGCATTTTCAAAAATCATAGGCGGATAAAGATGTAATTACTAATTATTCCCCAATATTCAGCACCTGGACGCGCCTATGATTTTAGGGGAAAACATCGCTTGTAAGTGTTCACAAATACATGGTATGGTGCATTTGATCGCTTTCTGACAATGTAACTACTACGAAACCGCTCATCAAATGGTACTGTACATTTCAGTATGAACCCCCCCCCCCTTTTTGGACGCCTGGATCCGCCTATTATAGCAAAAACGTGTCAAAAGAGGATGCACAATAACTTTGTATATGTTATCACATGATACCTTTCATTCACTGTTCGTAAAACTGGTGCATACAGTTATAATACATCAGCATCGTGATCTTCGCCCAAATGACTCGCTTCACGAATAGGACCCCCCAATTCCCAGTGCTCTGGAGCCGCCCCTGGTAAAGTTATGAACTTGAAATTTTCAGGGAATGTGCCCAATTTAGTTTTAGGAAAAGTCAGAAAATTTCAGCATCGTAGCTTCAGCGGTTTCGGAGATATTCCCGAAAAACCTGAGGGCAGGATGAAAACAACCCCCCTGCCACTAATAGGGTTAAACACGAAAGCTTCTCCACGCATTTACAATTTAATCGCATTCATAATAATGGTTAAGAACAGTTTTCGGTCTCGGCGTGGCACACAATTTTTTACTGACTGACACTGACTTTTTTACTGACAAATTTAAACGGACTGATTTTCTTTCTGATAACATTAAAAGCTATTAAAATTTAAAGCTACCGACTACCGAGTCACATGCCAGTAAACATGACATATTTTCACGCACGGAGACCAACAATATCACACGGATCCGGGATGACGGGCACGGATCTGGACACCGGATAGCAGACACGAGCCAGGTAGCGGACATGGGTCGGGAGAGCAGGTGTATGCCGAGACAGCGATCGAAGGGCCGGTGTATTAGACAGTGGCCGAGACAGCAGACACTGACCAAACAGGCTACCGGTCAATACTCGATCCGTGCTGTCTGCGTCACAAGTCAGGGAGTAGTCTATTTCAAAGGTCACGTCTCAGCGGCCGAAACCCGAAGTTCGCCAGAGTTCAACGACGCAGCGGGCTCCGAACTGCGCTGCTGCTTTCAGTTCACAGCGCGGCAAAGTAAGTGGTTTCGTTTCCCACCCCTGCCTGCCCAACACAGGCCCCGCCCTGTTCTGACAGGTGCGGCATGGGACGTTGAGCCATTCAGGTCGGTATGTTGCAGCTCTCGGTTCCGGGAAGTACCGCTCGGCGCGATACGTGGTTGGGCTCTTGGCAGTCGTCGCGGCCGTCGCAGAGGGGGTCTTCACAGCGCGGCCGCCTACCACCGGGTTCGGTAGCCATATATCAGCAGTCGGCGGCCTATTTTGGACGCCTTTCCACGCCAGCACAGCCGTCGAATTCTGAGAGGCGGCGGCCGCGGGCGCGGCGGCCCCGTTCGCCGGATTGAGAGCGGCGGCGGCCACAAATATTTACAGGCGCCGCCGACTGGCCCCGGGCGAAGTCGGCCCGTCGGCGGCGGCGGAATGCCGCTCGGCTGGCGGGTATTGTCAACACCGGTCGGCCGTCTACGGAGGGCTGACGGATGGCTCCGGCCGAGCAGAGACAGCGCCGGCCGAGCAGACACAGCGCCGGCCCTGTCGCTCGGATGGATGGCCGGGAGTCGTCCCCGGGCGGCTCACCAGCCGTTACCTGGCCAGCCAAACAGCCGGCGCAGCCGTCCGCAGCCCCACAACATGGCAGTTAGCCCGGCTGACAACCTGGATGGATGACGCCGGCCCGGGGCCCGGGGTCTACCAGCCAGCCCGTTCGGCTAGTCGGGCTAACGTCGCACCAGCCCCCAACGCTCGATGGTGAGCTCGAACATTCGACCCTGTGTCCGAGCGGCCCAGCGAGGCTTCGAAGCGCCCGTCTACACGCGAAGTGCAGTTCGACCGGCCGCCGTCGCTGGCCAGTGCTTAGACTGCCCCCTCCCCCCCCCCATCCCTCCCCCGTCCTTGCACAGCCGTCCAAGCCCACATACCGCAGTGCACCTTGTTACCGAGTGAACCCCACCACCCTCAACCGAGCGATAAATGAAGCGGCGACGCCCGGCACACCGCCTAAAATCGATACACCGGCGCCGGCCGGCGGTGCGGAACGCATCTGCATACTGGCTCTGACAGGGCGCCCGCTGAAGGAGCCACAACGGCGCCGCATCCTGCTTTCCATTCCGAGAGTCGTAACAGAAGCCCCATTCGCGCGCAGATCCCTCTCACAGCCCCACGCCGTCTTACACAAAGCTCCACAGAGCGTACAGTTTGGCATATCTAGCATGTCGAGCGGCTGACACCAGGGAGGGAGCCGGCGGGTAGGAAGGCGGGCATCTCGCCACGGTGGCCGGCACCTAAATCAAAGCCGACATCAACACAGCACTCGTTAGCTCCTCGTCTGCCGTGAGCGGCTGCCAAAACCGCTCGGCTCCGAGCGACGACTCGTCGGCCGGCGGCGCTCATCGGCTCATAGCACACGGCAGTGGAGCGGCCATTTCGTCAGCTCGGGCGGCATGAGAAACAGAGCTCTCGGCACGGGACAGAGGGTTTGGAGCGATACAGCCAGAGACAGTGAGCGGTGGGCAACGGGGAAACTGAAAGGGTGGCGGAAGTTGATGGTGGGAATAGAGCGAGGAGAGCTTTCCATGGGGAGCACAGCCGCGGTGGGAGAAATACTCTGGCTTTTCTGACAGCCACTCAGGCGCCACTTCTCCGGAGATAAATCGTCGCCAGGACTGAACTGAAAGGCGTCATGGCCGACTGAAAAGCCGGGCCGAGCGGTGGCGACCACAGCCCGGCCGCCCGCCGCCCGGTAGGCCATCGCTCAGCGCTATGAGCCCTCCAGAGAGCCGCGGGGTGGCACCCATCTACTGGAGAACAGACGGCTAGCGAGTTGCCCGACGTCACAACAAACACGTCAGACTCGTCAGTCTGACACAGACCAACATCAGCCGTGTCTGACGTCAGCTGCCAGCAGTTCCCACTATTGATTCGTGAGCCCTGTTCGCGGAAACGACAGGCACGTCTCATGCGGTATTTGCTGCCACGCCGCCGCTGCGTCGTTCCCCACCGGCGTTCGGTTAGGGGCGAGCAGCATGCGACATGGTCGTTCAGCGAAGCGGCTGTCACCGCCACTGGGGTGGCTGGGAGTTACGAGACACTTCAACGTCACCAACAAACAAAGACAGCTGTGGCCGACGGCGTCACCCACATGGGGACAACCGGTGACGAGAGGTGAACTTCAGGTGACATCACTGCTATGGATTCATCCTAACGCTCCAGTCGGGCCAAACCAGTGAGTCTGGCGCCGCCCCAGCCCGCCGGCCGGCCCTCCGAAATACCGGTGGCGATGCGGCCCATGCCGTAGGAAGATCCGCCGCCATCGCCGCGCCGGCCGGCGCCACAAGGTCGCTGGCCGCCGTCGCCGCCGCCGCCGCCCTGCCTCAGGCACCTCGATCAGCTGGGCCGAGCAGTCAGCTGATTGCCGGCCGGCTCCGCGGCTCAGGCGGCGCCGCGTGGCCCGCTCGGCCGCTCGGCTGCTCGCGCCGGTCGCGAGCCGGTATACCGTCCAAGCAGGCTTGGCTGCAGACTTCATGTATAGCCTGGAGACTGAACACTGGAGGATTTTAGCTGCAGATGAAATAATACGGATTACGGATAACACAAGCGCAATTGTGCACGCAAGTGCGTGCGTGCATAAGGGGAGGGTGTTGTGGGGGAGACACGATAGACGGTCTTTCTCAGAACGGCAGAGCCAAACATTGCACGTCCGGGCGATACTCGGATCCGGCCTGCTGCCTGGAAGAAGCTCAGCGTCAAAACACGCCCTTCCGCTGCGGGATTAGTCAGAAGGCGATAAACTGGCTTCCCCAGGAACAGTCAGCCATCGCCGAACAGCCGTCTCCATCAACATTCCTCAGCCAGATCAGCTTGTCTGCGCTCTGATCGGCCAAGTTCCGGCCAACAGCAGTAACGTCGTTACGAGGGATGAGTTCGGGAATTCTGACGCAGTAACGGATCGACGCAGCGCGGTCGGTTGATAGTTCCCATACTGCCCGCCGGAATGACCGCCTTCGAAGAAATAGGGAGCGTTATACCAAGTCCAGCTCAGAAGCGAGCAGGGACACTATCTTCAATCCAGTTTCAAATACGAGTACAGTGGATCTAGTAAGGATCTCCAGACGAAACTAGATGGCGTTGAGCCTCAGTCGAGTCCATGTGAGAGTCAAGGAGAGGTCACTACCGAGCTGAGCCCGGTGGGGAGGTGAGGAGGGGCGAGGGGGAGGGGGTGGGCGGGGCGGGTGGCCAGGTCACGGTGCGGGTGACCTGTCAAACAGCCCCGGCGCGGTGGGGCACTGCCGCAGGCAAATGGCGCACTCCAGCGTTGTTCCATATCGCGGTGGTGGGCCGGGCGGCCGGTTAGCTTGGCAGTCGGCTGCTTGGAAGGAAAGGATAATGAGGCATGGGCCGGCCGGTTCATCTACTGTCAACTATGATGAACCCAAAGTAATGCAAATGTGATGTTGGTAATGCAGTTGGCAATGCAATGCTAGGGAATGCTCCGGGCGCCCAGTAGCTATAAGGATTAATATTATTTATGTCTCCTGAAATTTTCATTGAATATAATTCAAGCAATAGAAAGATCGTATCGCTCGCCAGTTCTTTTTTTTTGACCGGCTTGCGTTTCTTGCGTAGAGCGCCCTTTGGCAAATATTTATCACGCAGGTGACTTTTTTACTGGTAAGATGGGCCTTTAAGGTCAAATCAAGTCGCTAGCAGAACCTAAGGAAAAGTAGACGAATGCCACATTTTTGCGCATGAAGTCTCGAGTTAAAAAAAGCTAAAAGTTAATATACGTGTAAGCTAAAACAATAAGATCAGTAAATAAAAATATTTGACCCGAAATTAGCCTCTGTTTTGTCTGACCATGATTGCGTGTAAGACACCGGCCCAATCGGGTTCAACCCGGCCCAACCTGGTTCGGCTCCCCCTTTTTTAATATTAAATTTGGCCCGAACCTTTTGAATGAAAGGAATCACAAGGACAGAGTCCCCGCTAAGCTGAGCTTGTTGCGTTGACCCTGCTCTCTACCTTCCGATCAAGCAATTCCTGGTTTATGGCAGAATTGCGCGGCTATGTGCGCACATTAAAATTTGGACTCTATAGAGCCCAAATTTTAACGTGCGCTCTATGGAGTTTAACGTGCGCTCTCCAAATTTTACTCTATAGAGTCCAAATTTTAACGTGCGCACATAGCCGCGCACGGCCGGTCCCCTCACTGACTTCGCCTGGCAGCGGCCTGCCACCAACCACAACCATACCCGTCTGGAGGCTCAAAAACGTCAAACACACGTCGCGTTTCGAACCCGGACTTTTGCAACCGGGACGTGCGCTCTCACCACATGGCAAATGGAGTCCAACGCTCTACCGACCGAGCTACCGGGACGGACATTTACTTTGCGGTTTCGCCTCGTGACATTGACAGACGGCAGACACTTTGGCCGAACTGAAAGCTAGCCGAAACACTGAGCAAGCTGCGGCGATAGGTGCTCGTAGGGTTGAGGTTGGGTAACCTGTGAGCTGAATGCGATGTCGTGAGTTCGAGGCCCACTCCCGGGTCTGGTTTTATCTCGACACGAACCAAAACCTTTCCTTCTACTGCAACACAGATAAACACGATGCCATCTTTCCCCAATATCTTTCCCCAATATCCTCTCAAAAAGTCAAAATTATCGCTTATAAATGTTTAGCAAAGTTTCATTTTTAAGAAAATATTTTTGGACATTTTCTGGAGCCATTTCAAATCATCTTTCTTTTCTGATTCTGTTCGGCCCGATAAAACCCACCAAAACTGAACGTGCCAAATGAAAAATATCTAACTCAAATAACAGTTTAGAACAGCCTCATCATGCATCATGAAAAGCATCATGCAACTATAGACTGAATAATTGCATGCTATGAATGCGTCCTAGATTTCAATTACCTATCATTGTTCAACATTTTGGCTGGAACTGACGCTGCCTCTGGCTTGCCCGTTTGTTTGAGATAATGATTCCCTTTAGTCGCATTCTTGCTGCTTCCACATGAACAGGATACCACCATACCGGAGTGAACGCACCCGCAACCATCATCCCCTCCCCTCAGCCTCGGCGCAGTGGCGGGCGGCCCTGGGCGGCCCACTCCCGGCGCTACGCACGCCCCATGGGCCGTGATACCGCGTCACTCCCCCTCCCTCCTTCCCCCACAATGACCGGTGACCTCACTTCCCTCGGGATTTGGACTCGCCCTACCCCGACCGTAGCGCCACGTGGTGGCTCTGGAGATCTTAAATAGACCCACTGTACACACTGCAGGATCGCGCACTAACGCCAGTCGAAAAAATAGGCCACTTGGAATACAGGTTGGTTTGGGTTAAGCACCACATCCAGTGGACCAAGGCGCTAACCGGAACTCTCACGCTGTTCCAAGCGGTCAGGTAGCGGCAATGCCACGTGCATTGCCCGGGAATCGAACCCGGATGGCCGAATCCACTTGGAATACAGCGTCGAGACGTTGTAGTTTAGCATCTCCGGCTCAAAGGATATCGCCACACTCAGCACCTGTCTGTCCTATCATCCATAAGATTGACCCCAGCACAGGGGACGCTCCGTTATCCTCTGTCACAGATACAGGTCATAGAGAGGTCACGGACTCGGGGCGGAGCTCGAGGGCAGGGGGTGTCAGCGGAGTCAGAGTATTGAACAGCCGGTCAAATGGGCCGGTCGAAGCCAGGGCCGCGCGGGGAGGGAAACGGATACCGACCGGCCAATTGATAGGGTACGGAGGAAAAGAGGTCTAGAGAAACAATACAGAGGCTCCTCAGGTAATGGGAGGTCAGGAGGGACCGGAAGTCGAGAAAGAGCCGGAGAGGCTTCGGAGTGCTGGGAAACGTCAAAGCACACGACAGGCGGTCAAGCTGCGGTCCAATGCGGAACATGACAGATAAGTATATAAAAAACTACCTATGAAGTTCTTCTTCCAAGAACTAGTAAGTAGACAGTGAGAAAGTGATAAGAAAGCAAAAGTGGATGCTAAGAAAACCACAAATCACATGATGGAAGGCGGAAGCCAATGTTGCTGTTTTTTAAACTCTGATGGAAAATAAACATCATGAACTCCGAGAAAGCTTAAAATGGCAGGAGTGAAGACCACAATTTTTCAACCAGCCAGAACGGTCACGAACTAACATGCACCGAAAAGCCAGTCGGATGTCAGAAAACCTTAACCTTTGCTAATACCCACTTTTTCTGTCAGCAGAATATCTGTTTCGCTGAAAATCTGGTTCGGACTGGTTAGGTATATGACGTGATACCGCTGCGTCGCCATTGGTCAGGACCACACTCGAGGAAGCTCAGCCGACGGAGCTGGGGCGGAGCTCTACCGCAGCCAAGGCGAGCCCGCTACTTATCGTTGTTTACTTTATCAACGACTGCGAGAGAATCCATAAACAACAATTTATGAACCGCGCCCTGCGCTCAAGCCTCTTAAACCTATGCAGGAGTGATAAGTCGAGAGAAGAGATTTGGAAGGCATTGTGCTTATCCGAGGGTAAAACAGAAAAATGGAGATAGAGGCCGTGAGATAAGCGAGGAAAACCCATCCAGTAAGATAGATGGGATGAGAGAGAAGCGAGACGGAGAGAGCTCCAGCACTATTGGATCGTGGGAAGCGCTGTGAATATTTCCGGACTCTGGTCACGATATCAGATACACCCAGCGGGCTAAGGAACCGGCGCTGTCACGCATCGAGGATGCCCCCGGGCGGGCGGGCGGGCGTATCGAGCGAGCGCGGCCTCCTTCTAGGGTCCCGGGCCGACATCGACCGTCGGGAGTGGGACGGCGACGGACGGACGGAGGGGCGACAGGGTGCGTGCTGAAGGAGACGGGTGACGGACAGTGACATTACCACAATAAGGAAACGTCGCACCCCGACACACGCCAACGCAGACGACCGGCTTCCAAATGAGTCATGCACTTTAACAAAGTATGACCAACCACAAAGTAATGAGAAACATATTGACACAGGTAGACCTCAATCATAGCGCCTGAGGGTGAAAAGGCATATCTCTGAGGTGACTTTAGTAATTCGTGTCTCCATGCCTTTTTAGATGAATTTCTATCTCTGCACGATCGCCAATCATGGCCGATTTCAGACAACATAGACGTCATCTGACCATCTCATTTGGCTTTCTTGGACGACTGTGCGCCGACGCGACCCAATGACCTTAAATGGCCCGAGAACCAGCCAAACAACGGCCGACCCAGCCACCAGTCTACCACCGTCACCGCTGCCACCTCCACCCCCACAGCTCCCAGCGCTGCGGCGTTACGCGGAACAAAAGCCACACAGGAGAAACCGCGCGGTGTCTCCGGCTGCAGCGCGAAACAAACAGCCGCTGGCACAGAACCGGTCCGGTGGGGTGGGACAAACCTGCGGCCAGGCACCGTAGCCGTGTCCGGCTCACGGTCAATCTCACCGGCACGAACGGGGCCAGGTGGTCCACTCGGCGACTCGCCCAGTGGACTGGCGCCCGGCATCAACCGTCAGCTGGTACTGGAGAGGAGAGGAGGTGGCTAACGGGCCGACCCGGGATGGAACGGGAAGGGTGGAGCTGCAGCATCTCTCCTCACTCCTGAATCCGACCGCCGCGCCGCGCTGCCGGACCGGTGGGATCAGCTGATGAACGGTTCACGTCGGCCGGGGCCGACCGCTGGGTGGTGGGACGCTAGTGGGCGGACGATGGGACGCCGGTGGGCGGTGGGACGGGACACCACGCCGTTGGGACCATCGGACCGACCATGGGGCGTGGCCGACCGCCATAGCGGGCTCCTCAGAGCGGCCGGTGGGCGGAGACGCTGTCTGTCCACCGTCGGTGGGACGCGCCGTCGGCCGATGCCAGCCCGGAGACAAAACCGCTGACGTCCCGGATTCCGGTCAGACAGAACCGAAGCGTTCCGGCCACTGAGGAGCCGTCGTCATAAGTGTCACGCTGCCAAGGACGCGCCGCAGCTGACACGACGATTATTTTATCTGTCGAACGTGGTACGTGCTCAGCGAATTGGTATCACTCGTGCGTTACTTCTAAACATTTGCAGCTTCAGCGTAAAGGGAAATGTCGCACAGCAGTAACTCATTTACGCTCACGCTTGCCAACTTCTTCGGCATGGAGAAGAACTCAACATAATGTTTCCGTGCGCCATGTTTCATCACTCCAACCGGGACAGTATAACTCCACCAGTAAAAGTACTGAACCCCGATAACCGCTTTGGCCAATCAGCCCTCAAAAGGTAGCAGAACCGTCCCCTATCTACCCCAAACGCACATCGCAAATACATCTCTCCGGTTACTCCACCACACAGCAAAGCAACAGTCTTCTGTACAACAACGTCTCAACACACCCACTCGCAATTCGAACAACTACAGCCAATCTCGAACACATACCTCATAATCAACAGCCCACTATCACTCCCGTACCGTACCACCACAATCACATCAAGTCCAGCTCTGACGAACACCAGCTCACAACTCTCGGTCAGCGCATTACACACACGTGGTCAGAAGAGAGACACAGCGAGACACGGGACAATAAAATAAGACAGGCAGGAGCATCGCTTACCGTGGGTGCCCAGTTGACGGTAGAATCTGTACTCTAGGTGAAGCTGAGGAGCCTTCGACTTCATGGGCTCCTGTAACACGCCCGGGCCCGATCAGGTCAAGTAGAGGTCATGAGAGGTCATGTGTACTTATTGAGATGGAGAGAGCTTGTGTGGCGATCAGGACAGGCTTGTTATGGTTAGTCTAGCGAACACGATAGGAGTTGGTGCTGAGCTAAGTTCGAAATCATTGTCACAAGAACAAGTATATCAATCAGTGACAGTTTATAAGTCAGGGACGTAGAGATAGCAGCCTGTAAGCATTACGTCATTGATAACAGAGTGTTCCGAAAATACGTGCTTACAGACTACAAAGTCTATCGCAATGAACACTCATATAGCTTATTGTATCAAGTTCAGAATCAAAATAAGGATGACGCATGGCTGTCAGCAGCTAATGAAAAATAACGAAAGACGATTTTTACAGGTAAATAAGCCATGTGACACAACGCTAAATACCAAAGCAAAACAAGACTTTAACAAACAACAATAAAAGCGATGTAGAAAAAATGATAGAAACGAGTCACGTGTGCTAGTTCTTATAGAACAGAGGAAAGTTAGTACCTAGTCATTCCACTTCTCCATGGCTATACCAGTCTCGAGACAATCACATCACTATGATCAAATACATGTTTAAAAAGAAAAGTATAACATATGAGAGCACGACGGAGTAAACCAAGCACGATTTCAGTCCACATTTACCCCTAAATACATACCACCAGCCACGATCAAACAAACGCAGGAGGGACATAACTACGTTTGTAAATGTACGGACATGACGTGCAGACCCCGCAAAAATAACCTACGTAATAGTTCACATGAAACGTGACAGATAGGGCACGCCAACTGTGATGTATGTACTTTGCACTAGGAACACGTAACTTTGTCAGGATTACCCCCCCCCCCCCATAACGCTTACAGGAAGGGAGAGGAGAGGGAAAAGAAGCGAGAGGAGAGGGGGTATAGTTCAGGACAACCCACACGACATCACACAGAGCACAAAACCTCCGTCAGCCATCACCAAACCCGGCTGAACTGAAAGCCACTGTTTATACAATATACAGCCACCATATCGCGGACGGCCGTACGGATCAGGGCGGGGGCGGGGAGAGGGCGGGGTGGGATCACGCGTCTCACAGAGGTCAGCGAACTGAGAGAGCGCGGTCAGGCCCGCTTCCGGTGCATCGGAGAGGCGCGGTGGCCCGACGCGAGGTGATCACGACCTGGGCGAGCCACAAGGTCCCGGAGCGGCGCGGCTCCAGAGCGGCACGACCTTATAGGGTGGCACGAGCATAACATTTCGGAGCCACGTGGCTTCAGAGTGACACAGCCCCAGTGACAAGAAACCAAAACCATACAGCTATAGGCAGTCAAAGGGCCCCGGCAAGCAGCACAGACCAGAAAATGTCCGTAATTCGGACCCTAGAGATCAGGGCACACGGCAAAGAAAATGACACGGCCCCATGAGAGTCACGCGGTCCCAGAGAGCCCCACCACCTCAGGGCGGCATAAACCTTTCTGCGCTTCATCACGCGGCAACTGAGATACATTACAATACCCGTCACATAGGACAAATAGCATAATTACAAAACACAGCAAAACGAAGGGGATTCGAGGATCCGACAGATCTCGACACCGTGGTGCGAGACCTCCGGTGTACGGATAGCGCCTCGTAGATCAGGACTGGCGAACGTTTTACGATACTTCACACCAAGGTGCGATAATCGATCGAACAGACGCCAGTAACGGCCACACTGAGTCAGACGTAGCGTGGCACTTGTCAGCGTATGTTCGACCGACAGAAAGAGACTTGGCTCGGGTCAAACAGCTGTAAATATCAGCTGACAACACAACAAACAAGTGCAACATCTCACATCCATCATCAACCCAGCCTGGCCGCCACTATCCGCCCCAGATCGCATATCAACAATCTAATGACGTCAAAGCAGACTGCTCCGGCAGCAATCAGCAGTGCCCGACTTACCAGTTTGATAGCGACGTGCTCGTTGTTGTAGATGTTCTTGCCGAGCCGCAGCTCGCCAAAGTTGCCGCTCCCGATCTTCTTGCCGACGCGGAAGTTGGGTCCGACCATCAGCACGCCGGAGCCGCCGGAGCCGGCCTGGCGCGTGCCCGTGCTGTGCACGTTGGTGCGCGCCGCGCCGGCCGGCCGCGAGGCAGAGTGCCGCGCCGTCGGCTCGGCCGACGCCTTCTCCTTGCTGTCGCGCTTCTGCATGGTGCGCGACTGGGCACTGGCACTAAAGTATCGGGAGGCGGCGATGCCGAAGTGCGACACTTTGTCGAGCGGCGCGTCACTGGGTGGTAGCTAGTGGCGGCCGCGGGGGCCGGCGGCCGGCTCTGTGCTCGGTCGCATCGGTGCGCCGCCCGGGCCCAGCCGGCGGCGGACGGAGGACGCCGATGGCCGCTCACACGCCACGAACGGAGCGGCACGAGGCTCGGACACCCGCTGAAACAGGACAGAGACGAACGTCAGACACATTACATACGAGACTCGAGCGCCTGATGAGATATGACACAGCGAATGTCAAACACACTTTTCAGTACTAACGCCTTTGCGTGTGTGCATTGGGTAATAATGTCAACTGAAACTCAGCGTCACAGCAGCGTGCGCCAGTTAAATTTCAGCCGTCGGTTACTGATACCAACCCATCCAAAGATCTGGGGCACGACACGAGAAGATCGGAGCGGGGAAGGATGGGACTGGCTAACTGGAACAAAACGGCAGGATGGTCACAATCTGCTGCCAAAACGTCAATATCTCCCGACAGGTCATTCTTTATCCCGTCGCAGAGATTAATACCGTTGCATCAGGCGACCTCGCGTGGATCGACCACAGGCCGCTACGCAGACCGCCGCCAGCCGAAATAGACCAGCACCACTGTCACACTCCAGTGAAATAGCCATTTCGTCAGCGGGTACGGGCCCGCCCACTACCGCTACTGGTCAGTCCCCTCACATCCCAGCATTGCTCTTGATGCAGAGAGGCTGGTGGGTCACGCCCGCGTTAGCATCGGACATGGCCAGACTAGGAACGATACGAGGCCATTATCCTCGACCGATAGATCGAGTTCTCGTCCATCAGACAGCTGTATCATGAAGACCGTCCAGCGCCTATATGATTAGAGAGCCACAGATAGTGATGGTAACGAGTAACGACTCCTTACTGGCTCTACCTCTGTCTGCATCCCTTACAGCAAAAGCCCAACGCAGCGGCCGAGCGCCGGCAGATCAGAGGGCTAGCGGCAGCACTACCTCGTGTTTCCTGCAATGCAGTCTACCTTCTGACTGCGTCGGCCCAGGGCCGTTGGCGGTCACGGAATGCAAAGCGCCGCAATTTACTGGTTATCACGAGGGCGTGCCGCCACTCCGGCCCGGCGAGCGGTACAAACCGATCAACGGGTGCCGACTGGGATAGCCGAGCGGCAGCCCAGACACGCTACCGTACGTCCCAGAGCAGTCGCGGGGTGGGGACGAATGGGGAAAGGAGGAAAGGGCAGCGGTTGTGGGTAGAGGGCACGGAGATTGAATGCTAGAGAACATAGGAGACAGCATGGTGCCAATAGGAAAGACGACATAAGGACAATCAGGAGAGGAGACATGGGAGTGGGCGGAGAAATGGGAAAAAGAACGAGGAATACATGGGTCGGCAAGGGGCAGGCGGCGGAATACAAGGGAACGGAAAGCCGCGAGGGAAACACCAGCGGAACATATCTACGGCCGAAACAGTAAACCTGTGGCTGTATACCACGCACAGTGTGAAGCCCACGCCCCACGGACAGACGAAGCAGCGGCGGACGGATAGAGCGGCCCCCACTCGGCGGAGCCGACACGGCTGCAGACCGGCCGGCGTGGTGAGGGTCGCTGGACGGCGCAGCGCTGAGTCACATGGTGGACACCTCCAAGGCCGACCGCGGCCGCCCGGCACCCCGCTCGGCCGTCGCCGGGTCGCACGCCCACTCAGAGCCCAGTCGCCGCGCGATCGGGGTGGGGCGATAGACCGTTTACCGAAAAACTGCCAGGCCGGTGCTGCTCGGGTAAAACCCGCGTGGCAGAAAACTCGCCAATTAACCATCACTATCCGCTTACCAAGCATGCCGACATTGGTAAGACGATGAAACACGTGAATACCGATCGCCCACATAGCACGGAACAATAAATAACCGGACTGGACACCACATGAATATGCAGTGAGCACGAGGCCGGCAACATGGGACCGACCCTTCGGCTGAGGCATCGGACTGGAATGGTTATTGGACGACACAGCACCTGCCCGACCATCCTGAGCATTTTCAATTTCAAATGATTCTCATTTGAATTATCCAATATTAAATCGTGCCACCCTACTAGCTCTTAGTTTTTCTTCTTTTAGCAAAGGCGCGGATATCATTAATCTCTGTTGGGGATTTGCAAAATTTGACCTAAGATCACCTTCAGTGACCTGAATGGTCAATGCTAGCCTGAGATAAAAATGATTCATATACATTTCAATGTTTGTTTTCAGGTGAAACGACTCCCAATATTGACAGGAGTGTCGATCAGGGTGACAGGCACCACACCCTCCTGGCGACTTTAGAGTGTTCTTGCAAAGTGGTTAGACAGACTGCTGGCAGCTTACCCTAAAAAAAAAAATAATAATAATAATACAATATAGCCATGGGTTCTGCATCCACTACAGCACAATACCAATTATATCCATGCTAGTGTGGAAGATACTCACAGCCTGGTCCAGATTAAAGTACTAAGACCTCAGCCCTCAGGAGTCAGAATCCACATGAACTGTCAGCTGAAGTCTCAAGAGCAAGAAGCAGCAGCAGCCTGCAAGAATTCATACATTGCATCCTGTCTGCCATCTGTCATCTACTGATTATTTAGCCACAGCTGCTGTTGTACCAGACAATGGTGGAGCCCCACCTGAAGTATGCAAGCCTAGCAGGGAGCCCTCCTGCCAGGAGAGAACAACCAGAAACATATTAACAGGGTGCAAAGCAGAGCCACAAAGGTGGGGTGACTGAGACTGGCATTGGAATCTGTAGATTGCCAGGAGCAGGCTCCCCAGAAAGTGGTTCTCCAAGTTCAGAAGAAATACTCCATGGTTGTGCTCCCTTATTTGATGCAGTGTTATCAAAGCAAACTCTGTAAGAGGTTAAGTTTTGATTCTAGCATCAACAAGAACAAAACTTGGTACAATTGAGATACTGAGGGGAGAGAAAATGACTGATATTGTCCCTTTGATCAAACGGGGGCTTGACAAACAATACATATACATGTAAGTTTGCACAAATTTTGCATGTTGATTAGCCAGTTAAAAGGAAAACTACTACAGTTATAGCTCATGTATATGATGGTTTACATCAAATTGATTATAACGTGATTATAACTACATTATTGTATCATACCATATTACCAGCATGTGGACATTGAGGACTTCTGGTAGTAGTAAAGCACGCATCACACTTTTTTTTGCAACCAAGGAGAGGCACTGTAGGTTAGGTTGTAGGTTGTAGGTTGTAGGTTTTGGTTTGGCAAAAGTATATACTGAGTCTGAGTGACTGTTAAAAGATAAAGTTTTCATATTCTTACATTACTTGACATCCTGAATCCAAAAATGATGCTTATATGTCTTGGAAATAAAAGAAAAAACATAATCAAACCTGACCTAACCAGTGCTGGAAATGAGGCCGCTTTCTGGTCCCGGCGTTTTATTCTCCGGATGGGTTAACCCCGTCTAGCGCTTTGCCTTTCGGGACCCTCTCAGAACCGCGGTTGTTTTCGCCGCTCGGCCCATTCGAGATGCAAAGTTGATAGTCACACGAAGTTTATTTGGGGCCTCTGAATATACAACTTCGAACTTAATCGATTGTACAAAACCTTTTTCTTTCATCTATATGCATACATTTAACAGTAACTCCAGACTAGGCTGGTTTGGCTGGCCCTAAATAAGCTTCGTACGACTATTAACTTTGCATCTTGAATGGGCCGAGCGGCGAAAACAACCGCGACCCTGAGTGGGTCCTGAAAGGCTTAACACTGGACGGGACTAGCCCACCCGGAGAATAAAACGCCGGGACCAGAAAGCGGCCTCATTTCCAGCACTGGACCTAACCTTACCTATTTACCTACAACCTACCAACCTACAACCTACAAACCTACAACCTAGCCTAACCTAACCTAACCTACAAACCTACCAACCTAAAACCTAAAACCTACAAACCTACAACCTAACCTAACCTAAAACCTAAATTTTTGCTGTTACATATTTGCATCAACAGCGTCACAATTGTCCACTCGGACCTAATATATACTAATACCTTTGGATTTAGGTGATAGGTTGTAGGTTGTAGGTAAGGTTAGGTCAGGTTTGGTTAAGTTTGATTAGAAAGCATCTCTGGGTATAGCGCCTGTCCTTGGTTGCAAAAAGCAAGCGTGACATCTGCTATACCAGTAGCGGAACACCTTCAGTTAAGGGGGGGGGGGGGCACTGCCGACTTTTGGTCCTATTCTTTCCATGCAGCGGCCATAGGGCTAATGTTAAAATGCTAAAATCAAAGGGGGCACGGTGCCCTGGTGCCCTCCCCGTTCCGCCGCCTATGTGCTACACTGACACGACTACTGGACTTGTTCTATTAAATTTAGAATGAGGGGGTTTAGACTAAAGGAAATTGTTACTGTGAAAAACTAGCCATTAATGCAGAAAACATTGGGCTCAGTTAAGAATCAGCTGATTTTTCATGCAGGTTTCATTATTATCACATGGCAGGTCAAACTCAAATTTTGGCCTTTTAAACCTAAGGGCTGAAACGTACCTAGTTTCCGAGGGTGCATCACAATTCTGCACCTCCCATTGGAATAAATGGCATATTTTCAGCTACAAGCTCCCAGCTCATTGGGATACGAATTAAGAGTGGAAAATGTCATGAAGGTACCTGAATTCCACTAGGAGGTGCTAACTGCTATGATGCTACTAGAATCATTGAAAGGCCTAGTGATAGCTGGTAGTACCTGAACAGGACGGAACATGCAGACTCCACCAGTCACTGCAATGCTTCAGTTTAAACTCAGAGTTAAAAACTCATCACTAAAATCATACACAACCTATCAACACAATCCACCTTTCACCGGTACCCCGCGCAGGTCCACGACCTTCCGGGGCGCGGACTACTTCGCAACTGTTCAGCTGTTGCCCTGCCGTAGCGGAGGCTTACCGACCGCGAAATATTTAAGACGCATGTCATGGCAACAGCTCATTATCAAGTTCTTATGGATGCCATCATATTTCTTAAATGAAATATAATAATTTTAATAAGACTGAGCTAGCCGTCACACAAAGAAATGTTAAGAAGTATAGTACTATTTTCTTGGTGATGTGATTCCAGATTTTACAAACTGAAAAAGGAAAAAATATTCCAAATAGAGAAGTTTCGTTTGACGTATGAACGACGCTTTTAAACATTTTCCCCAAAATAGAGTTTTAAGCTGCTTTATGACGAATCACGTTTCTCAATCACTCATGAAAAGTTGCTTAGATCAGCTTGACGCTAGACCAGGACGCTAGACATAAAAAAATCACAAGACGTCATATGCCATATTTTCCCTTCTTTTTGTAATATAGTGGTATGAACATGTCTTTAAATTTCATGTTTTGGGTGAATATAAAAGTTTTAGTGTAAGTCTTGTTCAGTTTTCTCCTACAAGCGAATAAACAAATTTGAAACCTTCAAACTTAGCTTCATGCGAGCTTCATCATCGCTTTGTCGAAAGAAGTATGTATTGGCATGTATTATATTGGTAAAATTTCCAAATACTTTCAGCCTAGTTTAATCTGGCATTTTCCAGTAGAATAAAGAATATACTAAGCTCTAAGGCATATACTGCGCAGCAGTGACATAACATGCGCAAAGTGAATCAATCTTCGGTCCCGACGGTTTCGATAAATGTAAACAAAGGGAAATGGTTATCTCTGAAGCGAGCATAGAGTCAAATAACATTTTTAAAATGCATCTGGTAAATTGAAAACATCACGGCCACAAGTTTCTGAGTAAATCTCAGTTTTGTGAGTTGTTTCACTCTGAGATTTTGACTTGGGCTGACAACTCAAACTGAGGCCAGCTTGCAAGGTGAGTGTCACTTTCAATTCAAGGTTATAGGTCACTTTTTGAACATAATTGACCTCATAGGCGTAGGAACAGGGGGGGGGGGCCAGGTGGGCAAGTGCCCACCCACTTTTCGAGGTGGGGGGGGCAACTATGTGTTTTGGCCCACCCACTTTTTACTAGAGGCCCCTCGTCTCGATTTGAGAGGATGTCATCACCTTCCAGAATAAACAAACTCGGTAAAAATAAGTTCCACGAATCCCCACACACGGACTCCAAGGGGCCGTAATGGATCCAAGGAGGCCCTCTGTTCATACTTGTCAGTCAAAGCCCCTGAGACTGATGGCCTGAGAGGCCCTAGTGGATCTAAGGAGGCCCCAATATCCACACTGGTCTGGGGAGGCCCCTGACACTGGCGGTCTGGGAGGCCCCTCTATCCACACTAGTCAGAGGTCTGAGACTGGTGGTCTGGGAGGCCCCTCCATCCACACTAGTCAGAATAGGCCCCTGACACTGGCGGTCTAGCCGAGGCCCCCTACCCTCACTAGTCAGAGGAGGCCCCTCTATCCTCAATAGTCAGAAGAGGCCCCTGAGACTGATGGTCTGGGAGGCCTATCCATCTACACTGTAGTCAGAGGAGGCCCCTGAGACTGATGACCTGAGAGGCCCTTATAACCTCACCAGGCAGAAGAGGCCCGTGAGACTGATGGACTGAGAGGCCCTTCTATTCATACTGGCAACAGGAGACCCCCAAAACTTTTGGTCTGGGAGGTCCCTCAATCTGGCACCAGTCAGAAGAGTCCCCTGAGACTGATGGCCTGGGAAGCCCTTATATTCACACTAGGCAGCGGAGGCCCCTGAGACTGATGGTATGAGAGGCCCTCATATTCACACCAGTCAGAAGAGGCCCCCGAGGCTGATGGATGTGAGGCACTTCTGTTCATATAACTGGCCACTGGAGGCCCCTGAAACCAGTGGTCTGGGAGGGCCCTCTATCCACACTAGTCAGAAGAGGCCCCTGAGACCGGTGGTCTGAGAGGCTCTTATATTCATACTGGCCACAAGAGGCCCCTGAGACTGATAGTCAGAGAGGTCCACTCCTAATGAATCTGAGGGGGCCCTCTATCCACATTTACACTTTTCTAGGGAGGCCCCCGAGACTGATGGTCTGAGAGGCCTTTCTATTCAAACTAGGCAGATGAGGCCCCTGAGAATGATAGTCCGAAGAGCCATGCGGCGGCAACTGGCCGTGGCCATATTTCGGCTCGGTAGGGCCCCACAGAGCTCATGAGAGCACCTCAAGGGCTCCTAAGTAGACACGCTTATCCCCATAAGGGTGCCACGCCGGCTTCTGAAGGCTCCTTGTAGGCATCTAAGGGCCCTTTCCGGCCTCTAACGACTCCACCCGCCTGTGATGGCTCCACACCAGTGTTTATGAGCGCCACACAGCGGCGCCTTTGAGGGTCATACTAGTGTCTCTTAGGGCCCTATATCGGTGGCTCTGGTGGCCCCACACCGGCGTCTCTGTGGGCCACCACACCTGTGCATCTCAAGGCTCTATAGGTACATCTGAAGGACCCACACCGACACCTCTGAGGGCCCCACATCAGTATCTCGGAGCTCTGAAGGCCCCACACCGGTGACTCTGAGGGTTCACCGGCTCCTGAGAGCACCATGTTGATGTCTAACGGCTCCACAAGGCCACTGAAGGCACCACACAAGCTCTCACTGAGCTCTAATGTCCATGTACCGGCCTCTGAGGGATTTAAGCCAGCGCATTCATAGCTCCACACCAGCAATTGTAAGGGCTTCACACTGAAGTATCTGAGGGTTCCACACCGGTGTCTCTAAGGGCCACATACCGGTATCTCTGAGGGCCCCATACCGGCGTCTCCGAGGGTTCACATCTGGCGGGCACCCATCAGCGACTGAAGGTCCCACACTGTCGACTCCGAGATCCCCATCTGCGTCTGGGAGCACCATGCCGTCTCTAAGAACCACAGCGGCTCCTCCGTACAAAAGATGGGCGTCTGCATGCCAAAGGGGATCGGTTCTGAGACAGTAGGACACCTACGTGCAATAGAGGGCATAGGCGGCGGAACGATTTGAGACAAGGGGGGGGGGGGGGCGGCACCAGCTCAAGGAGCCAAACCTAGGGTACCCCCAAATCCTGTTTTCACAGCGGATTTAGGCCACTTATTTTTCGTCACAGCCCGACACGATTATTTTTTTTTCTATTTTTTTTTCCTGAACGAAAATGGCAGTTCACCCCCGTATGTGTGGTTAACTTTAACCCTCGCCGGCACAGGGGGGGGGGGGGGTTGATGCAACCCCCCTAAGGTTTTTCGCGAATAACTCGCGTAAAAAGCGGCCGATCGCGACGAAACTTTCAGTACCCTCGCATTGATCAATTTTACAACTACGCTGAAAATTTCATGACCCTGACCCAAATGACCTTTGACCTGTGACCTCTTTTCCGAGACCATGTTTGGCCGGAATCGCGATTCGGCGTAAGTCGGCTCGCATTAGCCGCGCGTTTGCAAGCTTTTCGTGGTTTCAAACGTTCAAACATGTGATTTGATGTTGCTCCCATACATTAGGGTGGGTGTCAAGGTCACCTGAAGGTCAGGTCAGGTCATTGACCTTTGGTGACCTCGGGTGACCTCGATTCACTTTTTCGAGTTTTACATGTTTCTAGGCTAGTTTTTTTAGCTGAATTCGAATTTAGCAACCATTTGAACATTTACGAAGTAGTTTTGGTGCCTTCGTAACATGTTACGAAGCTGTCAGAGGCGGTTGACACGTATTACGAATACCCGTCACAACCCCTACCGGTTGACCTGACCTGACCTGACCCGACCTGGTCTAAATGCTTAACCTTCCAGGCGGTGGGGGGGGCATTTTTTTGCCCCCCCCCCCTTTAGTTTTTTCGATATATCTCGAGAACCGCTGCGCCGATCGTCACCAAACTTTCAGTACCCTCCCGGGAGCAGCTAGCGCACATGGTGACCAAAAATTTTTCCAAAGGCTATGATAGGTTGGCCGCTATTGACGTCAGAGTGACGTCATTTTTGCCATTTTCGACCCAAAAAAAGGTTTCGCGGGAAGAGCTGTCAGGCCTACAGCTTTAGAGATACAGAAAAATGTTTCAGACATAAAAGGTGTGGAATTAAGAGGGCTACAAAACTGCTATTTCGGTTTTTCGAATTTTTTGGATTTTGACCCCCAAAAATCAAAAAATAGATTTTTTGAATATAATAGCCTAAAAATCCAAAAAGTTTTTTGAATTTCGAAAAAACCGGAATATATGTGATAGCCCCTACCGCCTTCTATCTACATACCAAATTTGAGATCGATACCTCTTTTTTTGGCCAAGTTATAGCGAAAAAACTGTTCAAAATTGATGACGTCAAATTTTCAAACTCAATTTTTAGCAATTCTAGACCTCGTAGCGCAAAACAAAGACCACCATTAGACTCCCCGTGACGAGCTGCATCGAATCGATACCCATTTTATGCAAAACTATCAACTTTGAAATTTGACCTTTTTTGACCTGACCTTGACCTGACCTCCACCAGAAAGTGACCTAAACCGTACCTAATGGTCTTATAACCAACACTATTGAGTTGGATACACTATTGAGTTGGAAATGAAAAACTGGCCATAAAACATGCATCGCATAACCTTAGTAAAGTTGGGCTAATGTGGTGACCCTTGGTGACCTTTGGTGACCTGACCTGTGACCTGACCTGGTATGACCAGTGACCTCTAATAGCAACATATGTACTAGACAACTGACGCCTTATCGCTGATTTTCGACAAAATGCGTTTTACTCGGTGTTATAGCGCTTTCCCTAGAAGCCCCGTGAACGGTGAAACATTTTATCTTTGACCTGACCTGTGACGTCATCGGTGACCCCGAGGTCAATGAAATTTGGTTTCCTTCGACAAATTTGACAGGGCTATCGAACGCCGTTTGAATTTTCCGGATCCGTCCAGTAGTTTCGGAGATACGGGGGGGGGGGCAAAAAAGTGCCCCCCCCCCCACCGCGCGGAAGGTGGCTGGTAGGCCCACCGCCTGCCGGGTTAAAGACATCATCTCTGATCAAAACTAACACGATATTCGTGATCAGCACCCCGGAAGACCACATAGCAGCCACACTTTACGACTTTCTAACAGGTCCCGATTTTCCCGGTTTTCGGGTCATTGACCTGACCTGGAAGGTCACCCAATGACCTAGGACCTTAAAATTGGGTATCATCGGCTTCCTCTCGTGACGGGCAACATGCTCGTTTTTTCCGCGAAGCTCTAGCTCGATCAGGGGCCAAACGCGAGGGGAGGGTCGTACCACCCCCCCCCCCCTTGTGCCGTCGAAGGACGCAAAATGGCCTGTGCCGGCGAGGGTTAAGCTGATCCTAAAGTACCTATGTGTTTGTCTCTTCCTTATTGTCGTTTGATAAATTCCATTTATCCTACATGTATCAAATTCCCAAGAAGCCACCGCAGTACTTATCAGTGGCGAATCCCAGGGGGAGGTCACACACATGGGTCATGACATAGGGCTTGGGGTCACCACATGCCTGCCAGGAGCACCACAGGCCCGCCAGGGGTACCACAGGCCTAGCAGGGGCACCACGGGCCTGTCAGTGGCACCACAGGCCTGTCAGGAGCACCATCGGCCTAGCAAAAGCACTACAGGTGTTCCAGGGGCACCACAGACCTGCCACGGGCACCAGAGGCCTGCCAGGGGCACTATCGGCTTCGCAGGGGAACCACCGGCCTCGCAAGGGCACCATGGGCCTGTCAAGGGCACCACAAGCTTGTCGTTGGCACTTAAGGATTGTCAGGGGCACCACAAACCTGTCAAGGGCACCTGCGTTCTAACAGGGGCACCACAGGCTCGCCAGGGGCACCACAGACCTGCCAAGGCCCAGGGACATCACAGGCCTAGCAAGGACACCACAGGCCTGTCAGGGGCACCACGGGCCTATCAGAGCCCATGGGCACCTAAGTCATGTCAGGACCCACCGTAGGCTTGTCAGGGGGCAGGGTAGGTAGGTACCACAATCTTTCCATGGGCACCAGTGACCAGCGGCCTAGCAGGGACACCAGTCATCACATGACTAACCAAAAATAAAGAAAATAAAAAACTGAAAATAGGGCACCACCAAAATTAAGTGGCCGAAATCCGTTGAGGTTTCAACCTTCCAGGCGGTGGGGGGGCATTTTTTTGCCCCCCCCCCCTTTAGCTTTTTCGATATATCTCGAGAACCGCTGCGCCGATCGTCACCAAACTTTCAGTACCCTCCCGGGAGTAGCTAGCGCACATGGTGATCAAAAAGTTTTTCCAAAGGCTTTGATAGGTTGGCCGCTAATGACGTCAGAGTGACGTCAATTCTGCCATTTTCGACCCAAAAAAAGGTTTCGCGGGAAGAGCTGTCAGGCCTACAGCTTTAGAGATACAGAAAAATGTTTCTAATATAAAAGGTGTGGAATTAAGAGGGCTACAAAACAGCTGTTTCGGTTTTTCGAATTTTTTGGATTTTGACCAACAAAAAGCAAAAAATAGATTTTTTGAATATAATAGCCGAAAAATCCAAAAAGTTTTTTTGAATTTCGAAAAAAAACGGGATAAATGTGATAGTCCCTACCGCCTTCTATCTACATACCAAATTTGAGATCGATACCTCTTTTTTTGGCCAAGTCATAGCGAAAAAACTGTTCAAAATTGATGACGTCAAATTTTCAAACTCAATTTTTAGCAGTTCTAGACCTCGTAGCGCAAAACAAAGACCACCATTAGACTCCCCGTGACGAGCTGCATCGAATCAATACCCATTTTATGCAAAAATATCAACTTTGAAATTTGACCTTTTTTGACCTGACCTTGACCTGACCTCCACCAGAAAGTGACCTAAACCGTACCTGATGGTCTTATAACCAACACCATTGAGTTGGAAATGAAAAACTGGCCATAAAACATGCATCGCACAACCTTAGTAAAGTTGGGTTCATGTGGTGACCCTTGGTGACCTTTGGTGACCTGACCTGTGACCTGACCTGGTATGACCAGTGACCTCTAATAGCAACATATGTACTAGAAAACTGACGCCCTATCGCTGATTTTCGACAAAATGCGTTTTACTCGGTGTTACAGCGCTTTCCCTAGAAGCCCCGTGAACGGTGAAACATTTTATCTTTGACCTGACCTGTGACGTCATCGGTGACCCCTAAGTCAATGAAATTTGGTTTCCTTCGACAAATTTGACAGGGCTATCGAACGCCGTTTGAATTTTCCGGATCCGTCCAGTAGTTTCGGAGATACGAGGGGGTGTGCAAAAAAATGCCCCCCCCCCACCGCGCGGAAGGTGGCCGGGAGGCCCACCGCCTGCCGGGTTAATTTTGGGTATAGGTAGGGGCACCACTTCGATTCATGACCCTCCCCTTGGAGTTTTCTCGAATCCGCCCCTGGTACTAATACATCAAATTTAAGGGGCGGGGGGGGGGGCACCTTGCTATTGGTGCCCCCCTTGCAGAATTCAAGGGGGGCACGGTGCCCCGGTGCCCCCCCCCGTTCCGCCGCCTATGCTGCCCCCCCCCCCCCACACACACACACACACTCGCCGGATTCATCCATTGTTAGCTTACCCAAGATTCATAGCTTACCGAATGACTTGATAATGTACCTAGTCGTGCCGTCGATCGGGGACTCGGGAGCCGGTCTCCCGAAACTGCAGGCTAGGTGTCGCTATAACAAACCTTACAGGTGGCGCTGTCAGCTGTGTGCTCCACCCTGCGCTGGTGTAACGTTTGCTGCCCCGCTCTGCGTTTTTGTGAGAAAGAAAGCTCACCGGATTAATGGCGTGACGTGTCCTCACTTAAGTTGGTTATACCTATTGTTGAATTTGTATAGCTCTTGTCTGATCTGCTATCTTTGGAATGTGGTTTACGTTTATTTGACCATCACCCAGGGGTGTCGACTTGTGAAAATGGTTGGGGGTGCCCAGAGCTTTAACCCTCGCCCGTATACATTGGGAGGGGGGGGGGGGTCGAACGGACCCCCTCGGTTTTTCGCGAATAACTCGCGTAAAAAGCGGCCGATCACGATGTCCATAAAGTTAGCGTCGTATTCGTATTCGGATTCAAATTCGAGTAATGATTTCGCCCGATCACGACGAAACTTTCAGTAGTGCCCTCGCGTTGATCAGTTTTACACCTACCCTTGAAATTTCATAACCCTGACCCAAATGACCTTTGACCTGTGACCTACTTTTCGAGACCATGTTTGGCCGGAATCGCGATTTGGCGTATGTCGGCTCGCATTAGCCGCGCGTTTTCAGTCTTTTCGTGGTTTCAAGCGTTCAAACATGTGATATGATGTTGCTCCCATGCATTAGGGTGGGTGTCAAGGTCACCTGAAGGTCAGGTCAGGTCATTGATTGTATGATTGTATGATTGTATGATGTATTGATCACCAACAGGTAAAAACCCAATGACAGGTGAAGTCAGCGCATGCATATAAACGGAAATGTCCTGACCTTTGATGACCATTGACCTTTGATGACCTCGGTTCACTTTTTCGAATTTTACATGTTTCTGAGCTAGTTTTTGGAGCTGAATTCGAATTTAGCAACCATGTGAACATTTACGAAGTAGTTTTGGTGCCTTCGTAACATGTTACGAAGCTGTCAGAGGCGGTTGACACCTAATACGAATACCCGGCAGGACCCCTACTGGTTGACCTGACCCGTCCTGACCCCACCTGGCCTAAATGCATGACGACAACTTCGTGATCAAAACTAACATAATATTTGTGATCAGCACCCCGAAAAGCCACATAGCAGCCGCACTTAACAACGTTCTAACAGGTCCCGATTTTCCCTTTCTGGGTCATTGACCTGGAAGGTCAACCAATGACCTAGGACCTTAAAATAGGGTATCATCGGCTTCCTCACGTCACGGGAAACACGCTTGTTTTTTTCCGCGAAGCTCTAGCTCGATCAGGGGCGAAAGGGCAGGGGGGTTCAACCCCCCCCCCTCCCTCTTATACGTTCGCGGCTGGAAAAAAAACACCAATACGGGCGAGGGTTAAAGGGACAGTATCATCGAAAAAAAATCCATGTATGGAGCTGATTTTTTTTTTTTACTAGCATTTCTTATTTTTCTGAATCAGAAAAACATAGTTTGAGGACCGAACTCGGTGAAAAATATTGCAACCACATTTCATTTTCATGATTCATTTTCATGAGCGGACCACCACTATACAAGCATGGCCGCCAGTTTGGAAGCATGCAAAATTACTACAGAACTGACGCAGATAATACATTATTGACGCTACGCTTACGCGGTCGTTCTTCTGATTAAGTTGTCCTTAGGGAGAGGTAGCCTTAGGTATTGCCTATAAAAATATAACGTGACAATTGGAGGGAGTGACAATTGGACGTGACAATTGACAATGGGAGAAAATATCACGTGACAATCACGTGATAAACGTCATACATTGGAGGGAGATTGTGATTCAAGCTGGAGGAATTCCTTTGTTGAGCCGCTAGAATCCAAAGGAAACAGCGGAAATTGCCTACGACTATTTAATGAATTTAACGGTGATGAATAAGTGCGAAAAACGTTTTGGCTTTATAAAATTTGATGAAATGACCAGGGTAAAAGTTTTATTACTGGCGGTCAATTCAAAACGGCGCAAACATTTAAACAGTGAAGATAGTGAAGCACGATTCAAAGTGTGGTACACCTTTCGTACTTTGAGCGGCGATAGCGGGATAACGGTGTGGAGCTTCGAGGATCGGTCTTCAGTTCCCGGACCAGAAAGGTGGGGCCTATGCAATGTCAAATTTCATCAAAATGGTGATACTGTCCCTTTAAGGCAGACCTCATATAGGGTAAGGGCGGGTAAGAGGACGCGGGCGATAAGAATACGCATCAGCTGTTTCGGTTGCCTAGCAACGCGGGTGTGTCGAGTTCATGAAGTGACATGAAGCCGCCAGTGCGTGTTTGTCACCTACGGAACGTGGGCGTTGTGCGGCGACGCTGTTGAGGGGCGATGAATATTATTTTGGAGCGTTATGATATTATTATGGTATGGTACAATAATTTTGATACTTGGCAGTTGAGATAAGGTACATTTTTGTGATTACTGTGGGAAACTTGAGAGGTTTTCTGGGGAAATACTGTGCAGTGCAATATTCTGTTTGTGAAGTTTTGCACAATGTTTCGGGGTTGTTTTGTGCGCGAATTGCATGGAGGGTAAGAGTACGCACTGTTCATGAGGGTAAGAGTACGCAGAATTATACATTATATCGAATGTACAGAAATATCAAATTATTGATATATCGCTCAATGACGTTTGTTTTGTAGGTATGTCATCAATGGAGCACTGTGAGGCAGATGCGTACCCGAAATTCTCCTAAATACGATTTATTTTCCCTTTTGATTGTACATTTTTAGAGTCACATGACTTGAATATTTCTTGATTTATAGATATGCAAAATTTATTTTGTGTTTTTCTTTTTTGATACTAGAATTAAATTAAATGTCTTCTGAGTTTGATGTTAGGCATTTGGACAGAAAAAGCTGCCTATAGGTGTGTGTTTATATGCTTGCGTACTCCACCCGCATGGTGTGCGTACTCTTACACACCCCATGTGGTAAGAGTACGCAACAGCAGCGGTTCAGAAAACGTCAGTTTTAGACCACTTCCATTTACACTGAAGGATCGTTGCCTCATGGGTTGATGGCGAATTCAATGAACTTTGATATTCTATATTTGCGATTTCTTTCTTTCAAATATTTAACAAATGAGAGCAAAAAATCCACTAAGTGCGTACTCTTATACGACTTCACCCTACTATTCTTTTAGATAAAACTGCATTGTGTTGGCATCAGGGCCTCGGATAACATGTTAACTGGGCGGGCAATCGCCAACCCAGTAGCGATTTTTCCCCACCCAGTGGAGTGTGTTTGCCCACACAGTAAAGACGGAGACGGAGCAGTTTTACCCGCGCTGGGGCGGTGCTCAGCGCCTTCCGCGCCGGGCCGGGTGTGTGTGTCTGAACACCCCCGTCTAACTCGGCTCCTGGGCCACGTAGCGACATGCGGTAGGAGGCATCGGAAAGACAGTTAAAATGAAGAGAATGCTTGGTCTTTATAAGGTCAGGTCAAAGCTCAGGTGACCAGAGGTCATAAAAGGTCAAGTTTGGATTGTTTGAACAATTTTCGAAAGCCTGGCGCATAATTTGGGAACTAATAGAGCTGCAGCGCCGCGGAAAAGCGCATTCGATAGCTCTTTCAACGCTCTTTCGCCAAAGTAGTCCTCAGATTTGACCTCAGGTCAACAGCTTAGCATAAACTCTCCAGATGGCAAAAACTCCAATAATAGCCCCTTATGAAAGTCTTTCTGCCATAGCTTTTTACTTGAGAAAGTCATGACATTTATTTTGCCAGCCATCATTCTTCTTATCAAGACGCGTCGAATTAACTATAGTTTGACCTTGAAATTTCATTTTGAAATTTGACCCCGGGTCAAGGTCAAGACCTGACCGGAAAAGGTTATGTTGCATGTCTGTCGATCCTTTCAGTCGATCATCGCTCTAGCATACCTACGCCTACCAGAAGTTATTAACGAAAAACTGTTAGGCTCCCTTTTGTGACCTGAGATGACCTCAGGGATATATGGATAAGGAAGGGTCACGTCATTTTCACGTCGGGTGTCATTTTCCAGTTCAGTGTCATGTTGAATTGTTAATAGGTGTTTGGAAATGTTCAGAATGGTGTCCGTCCAGAAAAAAAACGCATTTTAATTCCCTTCCATTGACATTGGTGAATGGTGATAGATGTCGGACTTTCGTCCCCGTCTTGAGGTGAGATGTTCGTTTGTCTGGCCACTATGTCTGCCTCGAGCGGTGGAGTATTAGTTACAACTGTCGCCTATCACCGGGGCAACCCGAGATCATTTCCCGCTGACCACAGGAGCTTTCGATAAGGTATGACGCGTACGGCGCAACGCCACCAACATTCAAGGGCCAAGATCTTTCTATGGACCAAAGAACAACTTACGACGGCCGGAGAAGTAACTGGCCGAAATGTTGTGAAACTAACATCTCAACTCAAGACGGGAACGTAAGTCCGACAACTAACATCCGTGATACTAATGCCCCGTCTCAAGCATTCCGAATAATTATCCCATGGACTTATAGGTAATGGGGAGGTGGCAAAATTGACCTGACCTTAGGTCACCGGTATCGAAGTTTCGAGATATACATTTTGTACAAACTGTTGGCCTTATCAATCGGTGAAATTTTCAAAGCAATCAGCCACTCGGTGTGGGATATGACAGATATTGGTACTTTAATCGTTATTGACCTGAAAATGACCTCAGTAAAAATTGTAGACTTTGTCAGTATGTATCCCATGCCATTTACTGCTTGTTTTTATCTTGCTTCGTTCTCGAGATATCACGGGGAGCAGGTATCCGCCCCCCCCCCCGTCGGTGTGAAGTTGGCGCCGAATGCGGATCCCCGTTGGTGCGCGGGTTATTGATATTTCGGACCAAAAGACTATCTCGCCACTCAAAGCAAAACTTCAGGACGTCCGGAACCGAAAACCCATTGACGCGGCACGAATGCGTCGATGGCTACCAAATGCTGCTGTCTGGCATAAATAAAACGAAAAATTGTGTCTATTTTCTACAACGCATTCTGATGTACGGTGATAAGAGCAGGGGCGCGGGAACTGCTTTCAGACTGGGGGGGGGGCACACCATAATTGAAATCAACCTAGGGTACCCCCAAACCTAGTTTTCTCGCCGGTTTTAGGCCACTTATTTTTCATCCCTTGGCGTTTTCATAAAAAAAGAAAACATTTGCAAAAAAGTGAGATATTCCGTCTTAAAGCTGTGGGGGCACCGCCCCCACGGCCCCAGAGTTGGAGAATGGGGTAAACTCCCCACTGCCCCCCCCCCCGTTCCCGCGCCTATGAATTAGAGAAAACAAAACAATGCGTTCAAAGAATCGTAACAGTGATGCCAGTACCAACTTTGGTTTTGGGTGCCCAGAGCCCCTTGGGGGGTGCCCAATTCAGCATTGGGGGTGCCCGGGCACACCCAAAAGTATACAAATCGACACCTATGCCATCGCCGCCGCCGAGGGGGAGGGAGGGGTGCCGCCCTCTGAAGGTTTTTAGTGATTGCCTGGACGCGTCGGCGATAGAGAGCTAAAAGCTGGCGCACCTGACCTGGCTTTGACCCAAGCCGTATCTTGTGACATCAACTGCGTGTTCAGCTCAGGTCAGTCAGGTCACTGAACTATGACGTCACAAGTGAACCTCCGCACGGCTCTAAAATGTCGCAACTTCGCAACACCCTCAGCGCCAGAATATCCCTCATAGGGAGATGATGCTAACGAGGGTTTCAGCCTAGATATGGCCTTAGTTTGTAGCCTCCCAAGACCCCACAACCTGTATAAGTATATCTCGGATTTTTCTTGAAGGTCATTTGGGGTCAGGTCGATCATATCTTCGCGCCATTTTTTTTTATATAATAAATTTAGTCCGAACATTTTGAATGGAAGGATTTACAATGACAGAGCCCCCGCTAAGCGAATATTGTTGCGTTGACCCTGCCCTCTACCCTCCGATCGCGCAATAGCAGTTCTATGGCAGAATTTGGATCCAAAGTTTAACGTGCGCACATAGCCGCGCACGACCGGTCCCCTCACTGACTTCGCCTGGCTACGGCCTGCCACCAACCGCAGTCATACCTGTCAGGAGGCTCATAAACGTCAAGCGCCCGTCGCGCTTCGAACCTGGACTGTTATAACCGGGAACGCGTGCTCTCACCAAGCGAAGTCCAACTCTCTACCGACTGGGCTACCGGACTGGCATTGTTAGTCAATGTAGGTGCTAATAGCTACATCACAGAGTCATGAACAGAGTCTTCTCTTTCTGTCGTTTTTCTACATATTGAATGCACTGCACATCTCCGTTGATTTTCAAAAGTGAAATACAAAATGGTGCTGAGTATGTGCATTTTATTGTGGGTCTGGTGTCGCTGTTATTGACGAGGCTGCACTTCTCTGGTGATCCTGGGAAGTTCGACCGTGTTTTAGTAAATAGCGACTGCCGTCTTGGCCTCTGAACGATTCGCTTCGGGGTACGACCGACCTAATTTTCATGTCGTTACTGCGTCATTCGCCCAGTTCCACCAAGATCAGATTGGTGTATGCCATTAATCCTCACTTATCGCATTAGAAGTCCAATGTTGTATTGAAAGTATTATTTATTTTGTATAAATCTAGCCAGCCCAGGGGCAGCCCAGTGTCTTTCCACGGTTCTTTCAATCTGATATTCTGTTGATTAAAAACAAAACTTCTTTTGCTTGCAACACACGGAGAAGTACGGATGCTGCTTATTTTACCGCAAGAAAAGATCTAATCCTTTTTCAAGCACTTGGAATCGTAGTTTCATATCTTACGAGTACTTCCAAGGAACGCGATGTCATGACAAAATTATTATGACTTTTGAGTGAAAACTTATTGCAGAAACACATTTTCCGCAAGATCGGCTATTTTAGAGTTTTTGCCGTTTGGAGGCTAAACCGTTGACCTTAGGTCAAATCGGATGGCACGTTCTTGAAAGAGTGGTAAAAGATCTTTCGAATGGGTTTTCCGCGGCGCTGTAGCTTTATTGGCTACATCTCGACTTAATGGCTACATCAGTGGCTACATCACTAGTTATGCGCCCGGCGTCGCGCCGCTGCTGGTGTTTCCGTCGGCTCGACCTCTCCCGCTGTGGTGCGCCCGTGCGCGCCGCTGCCTTCACGTCTCCGCCGCTCTGCCCCCCCCCCCCCGCGGCTGCTTAGGCTCGGGCCGAGATGTGTCGGCGGAACTACCGGGTTTGATAACTAGTCGATACCTTGGGATTGTGGGAGGATGGTATAGGCATTGATGGAAGTACGCGCTGTGCAATTTTCGCTACCAATCACTACGTTTCCATGACACGTCTAAATCGATTTAGCGAAATTTCACGTGCGTTTTTCTCGGAAACTATTTACCTTATGCAAAAAATGAGCGTATATATGGTTTCAGCTAGCACCTAATCCTATATTTACATTTTTAAATTATGCCTAAATGCTATGATGGAGCAAATCCATTTTTCAAAATCGGCTTAGCTTGTGTCATGGAAACGTAGCCAATGTGTCACCTCCCGTCCACGATCGTTTCGTGTCCGGTGAGATGAAATGTAGCATCGAGTGTCGTCATGATTGTGTCATGTTGTGATATGCTGATGAATAAAGTTATGTATAAAAAAGCAAGTTATGCGCCGATTTGTCAAGAGTTGTTGAACATTGAAACAGTGACCTGACCTTTGACCTGACCTAAAATAAATGACCAAAGTACTTTCTTTGTTATTTTTTACGCTCTTTTGAATGCCGCTTACCGCGTGTCGCTACGTGGCCCAGGACCTGAGTTAGGCGGGGGGGGGGGGGCGTGACCGCGTGAACCCCCTAGCACGACACGGAAAACTTGGACCACCAGCACGGCTTGAGTTAACCTGAAATCAGCCCCCAACTTGACCTTTTTCCAACCATTAGTTTATCATCCGACGTGGCAACACAAGACAAATGCGATGATCCGAACATCGTTGCTCTTGCCTCTTCCACCACACTTGACGAAACCTTTTTACCAAAAACCCGACTCCGACCTTAGGGTCGTTGAACTGACCTGAGCTCACCGGTTGACCTGATGCCTGAAAATCGGATACCACTCGCTGTATCTTGTGGTAGCCAACACGCCCGTTCTCCTCCTCCTCCAAAATATGGACCAATTAGGGGAAAACGGCCAGAGGGTGATCGTGCCTATTAGTAAAGTTATCTTGATCGTATCCCCCTCGACCGAAAGGTATCTAGAAAACCGATAGTTTTGACAATCAATGAGAATGCCAAATAGCCCACGAATGGTTGACAGCTTTGAAATAAAGTTATTTAATCGTGGCGTGCCCGCTTAATCGTTTCACTTTTTTATCCGCATTATTAAATAGCTATCGATTTCAAGATTTCCTATCAGCTATAAATATTAGGTCCCTTGAAAGTTATTCTGGACTGTTATTTAAATTGTCTTCGTTAATAAGTGTCCTCATTTTCTTAATTTTTTTCATTTATTTCATTTTGTCTGATTTACTATAGTAGGTAATGTTTTATCGGAATGGTATTTTGCACCTACCTAGCTGTAATAAACGCGTTACAACATAAAATGCCGCCTCTGCTGCACAAAAAGCAGCCCGTGTGTCTGAGACCAGCTTTCCAGCGACCAGCGTTCAGTGACCAGCGTATGCCCTAACAGGGCCGACCTCTCCCCCCCCCACCCCCACCCCCACCCCCCTTCCCCCCCACACACACTCAGTTCTCTTTGTGCGACAGCCCGAAATGGGCGAGTGTGGGTCATGGGCCACGCGCTCCGAAAAACCGGCATACTGTTTTTGATCGCCCATTGGACACCCGAGTCCGGTGACTGTCGTATTCAGCAGGCTCCTCAAACGGTGCCCGGCGGCGTTTTTGCCCATTATTGAGGTGTCGTACCGTATCACGTATGCAGTACGTCAGTGCTGCGTTTTAACGTCATGGAGGGATTGATGGATGTGTGACAGGAGCTATTCGATTCATGGAATAGGTAGCGTGACTGGATAAGTAGGACGATTGTCATGTCTTGTCCAGGGCTCCAGAGTCGGGGTAGAGTGTTCACTGTTCTTTGCTGTCCGATTCCTACTCCTCCGACTCCGGGTCAATGCACTATCGTAAGCACGATCCCTTTCCTCTTAGTAAGCAAAATAGATATTTATATAGACATGTTTTTCGTTTTCCAAATGTTTTTCCCCCTTTACTGCTTGACATGTTAACTCATGATGCAGAGCATCCCCCCCCCCCCTAAATAGACACATCTTATAACACGTGACGACATCGCTTCTCGCTATTCATAAGCCGCAATACCCAAGATTTATTAGGCACAGATAATAAAACCGTCTGCCTAATATTGTGTTGCAATATATATATCCAATTTCGATGAAGCGTGATTTCATAACATCACAATTTGCCATATTGTTTCAAACTTTTTTACTTTGACCTTTGAAGCGAATCCTAAAACCTTTAACCGAACGAATCAAACATAAGTCAATTTTTCAAAAGTTGCCCATTGCCCAATCTCCATGCGTTTCCATGCTCTATTCCTGGTGCTGTTGATGCCTCCCCGTACCGAGTGGCCCTGCGGTCGTCGGACTTGCACCAGTACTGCCATATCATGTTTTACGGACATTTGCAGCTCCGGACGGGCCTGGCAGACCGCCTGCCCGGCTGGCTTCATGTCTCTCCCGCCCACTACCCCGCCGGCAGTTTTCAACCCCCCCCCCCCCCCTCTTCCGCCCCCTATGTACAGCTCTGCCCCGGCCTTGGCTCGTGGCCAGCTGCCGGCGGCGTGCCCTCATCTAGTGACCGTTTTTGTGTGCTTTGTGCGCGTCGGCTGTGCCGGGCGGGAACGGAGACCGACCGTGCCTGACCGGACGCCTCAGTCGCCCCGCTGTGTCGGGCGGGACAGCAGCTCATTCCTCCCCGAACCGGGCGGGGCTGACCGGGGCCTATCGTAGCTAACCTGACCTGACCTGACCTGACCCAGGCGGCGGCGATGGCGGAGAGCGGTGACAACACGGTGGTGGCCGGGCAGCTGCGGCGCATGCTGGCCTGCCTGGCATCCTACCGTGTCGAGCCGCTGGTGTTCACGGTCACACTGGCGGGGACGCTGATAATGGCCACCTCACAGGTGAGACAATGGGACCGCAAGGTGAGATGAGGTCAGTGAATCCCGTAGGTGACCCCACAGGTGACGTGAACTAATGGCAGGTCACGGCTATCTGGCGATGGAAAGAGATTTGCAGGTGAATGAATGTGAACCCTCAGGTGAGGTAGTGACTCGCAGATGAAGTTGAAAAAACACAAGTGAGGTGAGATCATTTCCGTGTGACAGAACATTGAGCATAACCTACAGATGAAGTGATCGGACGCCGAGGAAGTAACTTTTTTTGTAAATGAGACGACGGATTTATTTGTTTTGTGTTTGTTGTCAATAATTATTCACATCTGGATAGTTGATCGTAATTCATTTACATTTTTTTCACTTTACCCAGTAGTTAATGTGTTTTACCAGAATGTAACTTTTTGTATGTTTTGTTTTGTAATGATTGTCATAATACCTCCGAGCATCAGCATTATAATCAGTCCTACCCTTCCCCACCAAATAGGTACAAACATGGAGCAAGACACCAGCATATTACGGGTAATGCAATCCCTTGATCACTGGTAAAGGGGAATACCTACATGAAGTACCTACCTACAATATATGTGTTACAGGGAGTATGAGAAATCAGTTAGTTTGCAAACTACCTAGGGAGTTTGCAAACTCCCTGAACGATCAGGTAGTTTGCAAACTCCCTAGGTAGTTTGCAAAGTCCCTAGTTAGTTTGCAAACTCCCTAGGGTTGTTGCAAACTACCTATAGGTAAAATGCAAAAACGACGAAACAACAGCCATATACGAGTACATATGTAGATAAGACGCGATGAATTGGTTCATAGCTCAGAATGAAGCTTGGCAGCAATGGTGCATAACGAGACGATGTGGTGTTTTGATGACGCTCTTTCGCAGCTAACTATTTATTTTTGTCTTGCTCGCAAATATCACCTTACAGATTAATGTCTCCCTTTTTTCTTGTAGTCGACAACATGTTACGTTGCCATCCACCTCCTTTCCTTGGACGTCAGCGGCCTCTCCTCCACCGGTCTGGCGTCCATCAGAAAGCGGATGACGTCGCCATGCTCGGCGTCTTCCACGACTCGAGTTATGCCGCTCAACGCTTCCTCCCACTCCTGGAACCTCTGATCGAACAGTTCGTGAGACATCGCCACAGAACCACAGAGCAACCACAGAACAGAAATTGCGATCACTATGCTGCCTCTCCACACTCCGCTCAGCACTGATCCGCCTGCACTGAGCACCGTTCACCAGCCGTGACCCGACAGCGCCTTTCATCCGTATCCCGCAGGCACACACTGACCTGACCTGTCAAGCTCGGGGCAGTCGACTGCTGGCTACCAGGATCGGGTGGAAGCGGGGCGTTGGGTTGACTGGTAGGTACTATCATATATTTTCCGTTTTTTCGAAACTTAAAAAACTGTTTTTGATTTTTTGGGTAATATATCTAATTTCATTTTTCATTTTTGGGGGCCAAAAATCAAAAAATTTAAAAATTCGAGATTGCAGATTTGTAGCCCTGTTGATTTCACACCTTTTATGTCTTGATCATTTTTCTATATCTTCAAAGCTGTAGGTCTGACAGCTCTTCTCGCGAAGCACTTTTTTCGGTCGAAAATGGCAGAACATTACGTTATTCTGACGTCATTTATGGCCAACCTATCATAGCCTGTGGAAAAATTTTGGTTAAAATGTGTAAAATTGATGCCCGGAGAAGTCCTGAAAGTTTGATGGCGATAGCTGCAGCCGTTTAGGAGATATTGACGGGAAAGGACAGGGGGGGGGGGCCGTTTCGGCCCCGCCCCCCCCCCCCTACGGGGCGCGGGTTAGAAATCAGGATATCATCTTTAGTCAACCCAACGCCCCACTTCCACCCGATCCTGGTAGCCAGCAGTCGACTGCCCCGAGCTTGACAGGTCAGGTCAGTGTGTGCCTGCGGGATACGGATAAAAGGCGCTGTTGGGTCACGGCTGGTGGACGGTGCACAGTGCTGGCGGGTCATCTGTGCTGAGCGGAGTGTGGAGAGGCAGCATAGTGATCGCAGTTTCTGTTTTGTGGTTGCTCTGTGGTTCTGTGGGGATGTCTCACGAACTGTTCGATCAGAGGTTCCGGGAGTGGGAGGAAGCGCTGAGCGGCAATAACTCTCGAGTCGTGGAAGACGCCGAACATGGCGACGTCATCCGCTTTCTGATGGACGCCAGACCGGTGGAGGAGAGGCCGCTGACGTCCAAGGATAGGAGGTGGATGGCAACGTACATGTTGTTGTCGACTACAAGAAAAAAAGCAGACATTAATCTGTAAGGTGATATTTGCGAGCAAGACAAAAATAAATAGTAAGCTGCGAAAGAGCGTCATCAAAACACCACATCGTCTCATTATGCACCATTGCTGTCAAGCTTCATTCTGAGCTCTAAACCAATTCATCGCGTCTTATCTAAATATGTACTCGTATATGGCTGTTGTTTCGTCGTTTTCGCATTTTACCTAGGTAGTTTGCAACAACCCTAGGGAGTTTGCAAACTAACTAGGGACTTTGCAAACTACCTAGGGAGTTTGCAAACTACCTGATCGTTCAGGGAGTTTGCAAACTCCCTAGGTAGTTTGCAAGCTAACTGATTTCTCATACTCCCTGTAACATATGCAATATAAACAAATCAACTATTAACGCCTAAGTTCCAGGTTTAATTTCGCGTATTTGTCTACATCAAGCATGAATGAAACCTAGCCATGTTCTTCCAACGCTTACTCAGAAACAAACACTAAGGTTTTCTCGTTCTGTTGAGTGTTTTTTTTTTGGGGGGGGGGGTTCCGCTTTCTGCCTGACGTGTTGTTTTAACTTTTAGTAAGAGCCAGAGTGGAAGGATGACCTCAGATGTTTTGTGGTTTTGGGCGTTGTTTATTTACATTCAGCCCACATCATTTTAATGAACCGTGGAAAAGAGCGCCGCCGTTTGGTTTGGCTGGCTATCCGCGCTTATTTATGTTGAGGTCATATGCAGACACAGCTCCCTTACTGTAGAAAATTAATGATAAGGCGACCCGTCTTATGAAACAATACATGTAAGTAGACTTTAAAAGCAGTACGGAAACCTACGGAAAGTAGTACTTTCGCATTACTTTACTTTTTGTTAATAGCTCATGGTTGAGACGATTACTGTATTTTAACTTCCAATGTTCGTAACGTAAACAGTCCAATTTTTTTTTTTCAAGTAAAGTCGCACGACTGCCCCAATGGTAACTTTGTTCTACCCTAAAATGCGGCAAGTGCTCCACTCTTTTCCAGTACCCCCCCCCCCCCCCCGCTGACCCGCGTCCCTTGCCTCCCCCGACCCGTGTCCCTTGCCTCCCCCGACCCGTGTCCCTTGCCGCCCCCGACGCGTGTCCCTTGCCGCCCCCGACACGTGACCCCTTGCCTCCCCCCGACACGTGTCCCTTGCCGCCCCCGACACGTGACCCCTTGCCTCCCCCCGACACGTGTCCCTTGCCTCCCCCGACCCGTATCCCGTGCCGCCCCCGACACGTGTCCCCTGCCGCTGCCCCAGAACCTGCTGATGGACCGGGTGTGCTCGGTGGACCTGGGTTTGAACGACACTGTGTGCGCAAACATCACCCAGCCAGAGTACAAGGAGTATGAGAACCACGTCCAGACCATCGCCAACCGACTGGTGCTCTACAAAAACGTGAGTGCTGAGAAAACACGAGACGGGATGTGTGGGGTTTGTGGGGTTAGACGCGATTTGGTATCCTCGGACCTTCAGTAGTCGAACCTATCAATGATTTACCCTTTGTATCCGTTGTCGCATTGGTTCTTTTCATTTTCCGTCTTTCTAACAAACGTTGTTTTTGCATGTTGTTTTACATATTGTTAGACATGCCCGACAATCCATCTGGGCTCCGTGTCAGTTGTTTACGTTCGGTAGTTGGTGCGATAACCGCAACACTGGCGACGGCTCAACGCTCGCTCGACCGGGACGATATTATCTAACAGTATACAGGGCATTCGGTCGAGCGGGAATGACTCGACTGTTTTATCCAGGTCTCGTGTGACACTATACACGCGTTGTCGCTGTTAGATGGATACTGGATAGCTGCAAATATCATGTGTAATGTGTTTTGATCGCTGTTAGGTTTTCTAAAAGCATGGCATTCGTCATACATCGATCACGCCTGTTGCTACGCGATCGCGCTTCATCATCACATCATCACACATGACCTACATACGACCGGGGGTACAGTTAATCTGTAAATTGGTAGGATGTGCTTTCATTTAAGGTTAAGACTGTTCACGTTCAGTTCATTCCATTTTGTTAAAAAAAAAAAAAAACAGGCAGGTCTCCATTGCTCGTATAGGGTAGTGTGGGGTAATTTGAACATATTTTTACGTCTTCTCCGTTGTACCAAATTCCAGCTCAACCCTGGATGAAGAAAAACTGTTTCAGTAGCGCATGTGTCACTTGCTTTTACCATGCAAGCCTCATTTTTCGACGAGCCGAGCATACCTTGAATAGCATAGCATCACTTCTCCACCAAGTCACGGTGTGTTCAAATTGCCCCACCGTGGGGTAATTTGAACATACTGCCTTTACCTGCCATAAAAACGATAGTCTCGCCAGCACCGATGTTGTTTTACCCATAAACGAATAGGCAGAGCAATTCTAAACATACCTTCATTTGAAAAATCAACACAACAACAAAAATAACACTAGCAGAGTATCAATATCTGCACGCTGCACACCGGTCAGTTGACAGAACTCGCCTCTCTTCAATTAACAGATCGTCTATCATCTCCGTTCGATAAAAACTCTACCAAACCTTACTTCATCTGTTATAGTGGTGCCAATCGGAACCTGGACATTCGGAATTCCGATTCTTTATAATGTCCAATTCGGAATTGATTGCACAAAGGTATAGTAGTCTGGACAACATTGGGCGATGGCCTGCCACACTTAAGCATTTTTATCAAGTAATCGTGCGTAACATTGATTGGTGAATGGAAAGCTTGTTAAGCTCTCAATATAATGAACACTTTTCGGCTGGTAAAATTACATGATAAGCAATATAAATGACGGTTTTGAGTGTTGATAGCTGCATAATTTTCGGACATATTTGGACAAATAGTTGAGTTTAACATTTTTGGACGGAAAATCAACGAATATGCCGGACATTAGACGGATATTAGACGTAAATTTTCTAAAACTAGCATCACTTATCTGCTACTGCTTTGGGTCGAAAATATTGGCAAAAAAAACTGGGAGCGTTGTTTTTTCGGAGCTATCCCTGTCTTCATTGAAATCCTCACACTATGTTCAAATTACCCCACGCTAAAAGTTATTTTCCCATTTTTAAAAACAGGGTTCAAAAGCAAATTTCGTGGATTGAAGGCACTGATTAGGTCATTGTACAACAAAAGCCGTTGCGTATAAGGCGCTAGCAATGCAAGATTTTGCGCTGCAATGAAGTTGCAATGACGTGTTGTTAGGCGTTTATCCTTGCGAAATTGATTTTTTACACTGTGCGTCAACATCTTCATTCCCTGAAACTTTAAACCCCGTTCATATGATAGCCCTTTTAGTTACGATAATTTCTCTCATTGGTCTTATTGTCATGCCACTTATGGATTTCCCGTAATTTTGTGTTATTCACACTATGTTCAAATTGCCCCACATGTTCAAATTACCCCACCCTACCCTACAGCATTCTAGGGTGGTATGCTTTAACTAAGATTCCAGTGTCAAGCCCGCTTTTCGGCACTGCCCGCCCCAAGCAGGTTTCGGCAGGTACCTACTATGACCGACCTTGAACTTCGGAATAGCTCAGCCAATTTTCACATTCTAACCGTGGGCCTCCCATGAAACGATGCGTAGTAAGCTGTTTGTAGATGCGTCGTGTCTCTTCTAAAAACGAAGAAGACTAAGGCGTTTCGTATTCCCAACGGTTTTTGCGTCGATAGCGCGAGTTCTTCTCTAGAAACGCTGCGGAGAAACACTGATCCATAAATTACTGTGTCCTGTTAGGTCCATTCTATCCTATTTCCAAACTATTCGGTGAGAATGGATTCCTACGACAGACGTCATCGTGATGAATTACAAACACTTATCTTGTGTCGACCGGTCGCTTACTATGGGTAAAATGTTCGCCCTATTCGGGCCCTTCCCATCGTCCCATCGCCTTTCACCTAAGTGTGTTGTTTTCAGACGATTTATGCAGTAATTCGTATTCGTTTCGGGCTACACTGAGGTAAAAAAATGTTAAAAACCAAATATTTCCCGAAACGAAATACGAAGCCCGAAACGAATACGAATTACTATCATTTACCTGAGGAAGATTAGAAATGACACTTCGTCAATACACGATTTATGTAAATAATGGGCTTGTCGTTTGGAATTAGCTGTCATCAAGCCTGGTACAACATGACAGGCTTCATACTTATTTGATTTTGCCTTTTGGTGACCTTTGGCGCCTGTTCAAATTGCGCTTTTATTTGACTGGTAGGTAGGTATATCTTAGTTAGCTTTAACACTCCATCCTTTTCAGTCTTTTTAAATCCGTTTTCAATTCATGAAAGAACGTTCCGCGTTCTTATTGTCCTGGAGTTGTCTCACTTCGTAAAGCATGCAAGCAATCAATCCAAACAAAACAATAAATATCCAGCATTTGCTCGTACTTTTGTAGTCCCACGCCACTCACTCACCCCCCCCCCCCCACCCCACCCCACCCTTACCTTTCTCCGCTCTTTTCTCCCAACACACACTTTCCCTAACCTTTCTCCTCTTTTCTCTCCCCATCAGCTGATCGAGCTGGTCCCCGGCGTGCTGTTCGCCCTGTTCATGGGCTCCTGGAGTGACATGCACGGACGCAAGTTGCCGCTGCTGCTGCCCATGGCCGGCTCGGTGGTGACGTGCGCCGTGTACATCGTGTTCTCTATCGTCACCTCCATGCCGGCGAAGTACCTGCTGGTGGCCAGCGTGCCGACTGGTGAGTGCAGAGAAGTGAAGAATAGTGAACGGCTAAAGAGGATGGGGAGACAAACGGGAGTTCAGTTAGAGACTGAAGCTGACCTGTGGAGGGAGAGGGATGAAGAGGAGGGAGGGAGGGAGATATACTCAGAGACGGGCCGACTATTGGGACAGCTGCTACGTAAGATGGACTAAAAAGTGTATTAGCTGCGCACCTGTGTCATATATGACACAGGTGCGGAATATATTCCAGCCTACCCTTTACTTTTCAATGGATAGTATATAAGTTGTGTGACGATTCGGATGATTAGTGGTCTGCATGTTGTACTATCAAATTCGTATAGAGTATGACGATTCGGATCAGTGGTCTGCATGCTGTACCATCAGTCCTCACTTCCGTCACTCAACCCGGTATCCCTCCGACCACAGCTCTGACGGGAGGCAACACCATCTTCCTGATGGCGGCGTTCAGCTACGTAGGCGACATCACGGGTCAGGAGAACCGCACCGCTCGGCTGGGCGTGCTGGATGTCTGCTTTCTGGGACCGCTGGCCATCGGGTTTGTGGTGTCTGGCGCCGTGGTACAGAGACTCGGGTGAGTGTGGGTGAGAGGAAGGGAGGGAGAGAGAGAAAATGAGAGGGGAATAGTGAGGGAGAGCCGACTAGAGTGAGCTATTGATTAACTGACTAAGTGAGCGAGCGAATGCTGGGATGTGAATGTGTGAAAAACGGTCATCCTAGTGGCGTTATCAGTCATCTGAAGTTCATCGGTCCTCTATTAGATTTTCTGGATCTCACTCCCTTATCAGGTAACGTGGTTTGCTAAACGGATCCACGAGTGAATTTCGATTTAGGATGAAAGCTGCTGGCTTTCCTGGCTTTCCAACAGCCAATTTTCAAAATCGGCGCAATCATAACACTAATAGCAACATGGTCAGACCCGTTATACATGCGACGTGGTCTTCATCTACATTCTTCGAAATTGTCTGTACCTGACGTCTTTATAAAAAAATGACACCTCGTCGACATTTGAAATAGTTCTTTCAGCGTCGGCCATTCCCTTTGAAGATGACTGGTACAAAACGGAGGTTTTGTGTCATGTTTTTGTCTGTGATCTGATAGTGTCACTCACGCCTTATAGATGACTTGTCTCGGGTCATGAGGAGTTGGTCATGCAAGAAGTGTTCGTAGAAGTCAATTAAATGTCGTCTTATGCCTGGCGAAGCGGACACAGGGAATGCTAGGTCAAAATCAGAATCGGTTGGTCTTCTGAGTATCTGATGCATATGATCTGATGCATCTGGGGTGCATCTTGGCTCAGGAAAGTTGGGCGACCAGTGACCCAGAAAGCAAAGCTACTTAATGTGTAGCTGTACTTAATGATAAATGGGCCGCAAGTGTACTCCTCGCTTCAGATACACGTTCAACTTCGTGGTTTTTTGTTTTGTCGGGTTAGTTGTATAATGTTTTGTTGATGATAACTCATGTTCACAGCCATGGTGTCAACAGCTATTTGCGATCCATGACCCGTTTAATTTGTCTCGACTTGTTTATCGTGTGACTGGAGTTTTTAATGCTGATTAGTTTCACTCTCATAATTACGTGATGAGGCAATTCGTCATACGTCCAAACGTTGACAAAAAGACACCGTAAAACATCATGTGAGCCTCTAAACCGGCCAGCGCAGGTTCATTTGGCCTGCCTCTATCAGAGTTCGCCGCTGCGCGCGTAACATGACTCACATTACACCCCGTCCCCTCTCCACCGCTCTCCCCCTCTCCACCGCTCTCCCCTGCCCCTCCCCGCCCGCTCCCGGCCTGTCACAGCCTCCCTCTAACTCCGCTCCGTCGGTGTCCATTCCCAGGTATGTGCCTCTGTACTGCGTGGCCGGAGGACTGAACGTACTGGTTCTACTCTACGGCGTGTTCCTGGTCCCTGAGTCGAGGAGTTCGGAGGACCTGGCCTCCGCGGCGGCTGCGACTGGATCGGTACGTGGAGAGAACGGACGGACGAACGGACGAACGGACGAGTGGGCAGGCGTTTGTTTGTTTGTCCGGACGGACGTACATATGTATTATAAGTGGCTGCTGGGAAGGCCAGATCTTCGGCAGTCTTTCAAATATCCGATCTGATGATGCCGCGCTCCGTTAGAGTTCTTCCTGTAAGACTGTCTGCGTGCCACGGTTGGTTGTTCTGGGGAGCAACTGCGCGTGACAGCTATATCATGTCGCGTTGACTGCGCCCAAGGCTATCAGCATGCTTTAACCAGTATCTGTTTTGCACTACGCAGTATGAGCACTCAGCTGTAAAGCTCTGGTGGGCGTGGCTTGTCCGGTAGTGCTACATCTCTGTTTCATATGGAGCTCAGACAGGTGACCTCTCGGCTGTCAACGTTTAAGTAACTATGCCGCCGACTTTTTGTGAGCTGATTGTATCCTCTGCAATGCCACAGTTACGCTGTGGCTTAGGGCTGGTGTGTTAGGTACCTATACCCGTCGAGTTGACAAACAGCTGACCACCCAGCTAACTAATTAGTGCGGCCCTGATGACCATTTACAGATGGCCTCCATTTGTCACCTTCTCGGCGCGGGTGCTGGTGGTGCGAGTTTGTTTTGCTGGCATTGAATGTCAAATGGGGCAGCCCAAGTGTAGCTATGCTGTTGAATTGAAGAGTAGGGTTCCTTCGACGAGCTGTGATACACTATATTTAATTTGTCCCGATCACCATCTTCCCTATTGGCCAATTGCTAGCACACAACGCGAAAGGCTGGCGCACTGCAGGCAAGGCTTTCGCCTGGCCTGCAGTTTGCTTATTGCAGATTACTTGTGGCAGATTACTCATTGCGAGAGTAGGAATGTGTATGTGTATTGTGTAAGATATCACGCCTTGATTATTCGTCATCCAGACACATATCTTAAAACGAATAATATCAATATTTAATCAAGCAGATCGTGAAATGAATAGTAAAAAGTAAATGTCAACTTCGAAAACCAATGGCAATGGACTTTATGATGGACTGTAACAAGCGTAAAACGCAATGTCTTCACTTCCCAGTAAGGCTGCTCAGTGCTCATCAAGCGTGAACGTAATTTGTTTTCCATATTCGGACTGGCTTTTTATTGATGTTCAGATTATTACCATAGTCAACTTCTTGTGGTCCTACGCCTTGAGCCAGCATCGTCTCGAAGCCATGATTGGTTGTTGTGTTACGTAACGACTACTCGAGGTTACACATCAAGGCCGATTCCGAAGTGTTACCGGTTGGCGGGTGTTAGGTTTTGTTACCTGAGCAGTGCATTGACCTGTGGAGCTGGCGTCGCTACCCTTGACTTCATAACGTCACTGGTAAATATATCCTAGTGACCGTTGTCCCAGCTTCTTTCAGTCTCGTCCTACCACTATCGGTCCCGTCTGATCCCTTCCCGTTCCTTCCCGTCTCCCATCTGGCCCCGTTCCATCAGCTGCGTCTCCGCAACTTCAATGCCCTGCCTCTCGGATGTCCCCACTGCCCTCTGTTCGTGTCTTATCACCATTCCATCCACGCCATTCTCCATTTAATGCGCCTGTTCCTCGAACCCCCGCCACTCTCTTGTCATGAATTCCCTCCTCTCCATTAACCTCCACGGACCCGCCGACCTAGCCAACAAACGTCACCGGGGTCCGTCACCGGCTCCCCCCCCCCTCGCGTGTGGTCCCATCTGCGTAAACAGCCCGCGGACAGAACTGTCCACCCCACCTGCCCCCTGCGGGTCCTCCGGCAGGTGCTGAGCAAGCAGAACATCTGTCGCGTAGTCCACACCTGCTTCCGTCCAAGGCACGGCTACAACCGCTCCACGATGCTGCTAGCGATGGCCGGATTCGTGATACACCAGATGACCTTCAGCGGTAATTGGCGCGCCGAAAAGGCGCGGGTGTGTCTCGATGGTGGGCAACTAGTGGCGGATGTGGGTCGTGAGCGACCAGGGAATGGGCTGGGCAGCTGATGCTAGCACAACGGATGGCTGGCTCACGTGGGAAGGAAAGGTTTGACTACGGAGGAAATGGATGGTGATGTTATATAAGACGTCCGTTGGACATGCATAATGCTAATGAGCATCTGACTCGAAGGATAGATAACATCGATTATTTAATATTACGTACGATTGAGCTGGACTGAAAAGCACTTAGGATATGTAGATGACATGTTCATTTCTGTTAAATATTTTTCTGCGACCCCACCGCTCATTTGAAATGATAGCGTTTCAGCCTGACCTTGCGGGTCGGGTCGCGGGGTTAATGATCTCGTTGTTTCTCTGTCGGCCCCGCTGTTACTACCCAGCATACCTTCATTCGTGCCCGTAACGTAGCCTATTCCAGCCGACCGGTGACCGTAGTGATAATCTCCAGTGACCGGTCCCGGGTTCCAGGGGAGTCCAACATCGTGCTACCGTACGTGAAGCGTGTGCTGGCCTGGAACTACGCCCAGTACTCCACCTACGTTACCGTCGTGCTGGTCGTCTGTATGTTCTGTGAGTATCGGTTGGTATGGTTAAAGGTCGGAGGGATCGCGATATGTGAATAGACTCGGTATGAGGTCAGATGGGATCGCATATCGCTCTCAATGCTGTCAGGTCTGTGTGTGCCGACTGTACAGGCAGTGACTGGAAACTAACTGGTGACTGCAGGTGACTGGCAGTGATGCTTCGTTGCTATTTTTAATTGTACAAGCCGTTTGTTCAAAACATATGTTATTATATGTAAGTAATCGTTTCACGCACCAAAGGGGCACAGTTACGCAGCTGCCTGCTATCTAGTGACACATGATATTTTCTTTGCGTCCTGGCGTGATCACTCAAATTATACTTTTTAGATACATCAATCTTATTGTGTTTCCCATCTATGTTTTATGTTCGTGTTTTATATTTAAACGTTTAGTTTTCATATCCAAAAAAAAATTCAGTAAGTGATGGCTGTTTTTGTTAGCATTATGAAGTCAATGCCTTTTTGTTATTGGTTCATAATTTGGGATTCGCTTTAATGGTTTACGAAATAAACAATTAACTTCATTAGCAAAGTAGCATCCCACGACGAGTTTTGCTCCCCAGCTGTCATCAAGTCCTGACGGATACGCTGATGCTATTGATATGCACAGTACTCATCCACCACAGTTACCTACAATCCCAAGTCTTAATCCGAGTCTTCCAATCCGCTGTTGAACTAGAAAATCTTTTGGACTTGTCCTTTCTTACTTTTCTTGCCTTCCCGGACATTTACCTGCCCTGGATTCACGCCCTTCCCTGTTGGTACTGTGTCCATTCAGTTATTATTTATCCCCGGCCCTGGCTCCACAGCTGCCAATAGGCATTCCCCAATGCCGTTGCTGACCTCACGGTGCTGAGTTCACATTCGCATCCCCGGTGAGGTCTGTTGTTATCCTCTTCTTACCAAGCGCTCACATTCTCCTTCCCCGCGCTCTCTCAGATAACCTGGTGGTGTTGCCGCTGCTGAGTTTTGTCTGCGGCATCCGCGACTCGACGATCGGCGTGGTCTGCTCTGTGATGCGTGTCGTCGGCCTGGCGCTGCGGGGCGTGGTCACCACCACCCGACTCTTCTACGGCGGTATGTGCGGGCTGTTCTTGTGCAATGTGCACGTCCTGCAGTGAGACCAAACTTTGGCTGATCTTTAGGGTGAACTCAGCTGACTCAACTAGAGAACCTCCCCATGATCAAACGTTGACAGAACAGTGTATTTTGCCTCTCTGGGAAATTCCCATCGGGGACTTATGCAGTGTAATTGTTTCAATTCGTCCAAACCGGTATATTAGTGGTCCCAAGATAAGGCTTCCAGAGAGTAGTAGCTCCGATGCTGTTAGTACCCTCGCCTCTCTCCCACTGCAATGGGACTGGGTGCACTCAGACCGAGTCTGGTAGCTGGGATGCTTTGACAGCTTGCAAAGCTGTCTGTCTGACAGGAAATATGCATATTTAGGCCGCCCCCAAGCTTCTGGTCGCTGGAACCCTTATCTTGCGGCCAATAGTGCAACACCAACCTTCGCGATGCAAATAGCTATCCTGTCGAGTATGTCTGTCTCCCCAGTGGGTCACCCGCCTCTGCCCGACGTGGGTGATGCTAACTTCTGTTGATTTGTTATTACAGCCACTCTGCTGGGCCTGCCCGGCTCCCTGGTCAGCGTTACACTACGCTCCATTATCTCCAAAAACGTCGCCAAGGAGGAACTTGGTACGTGTCTACAGGGCGTCCCGTCCCCAGGAACCTCAATCAATAACTGCCGTGCAAAGGCAAAAACGCATAACTAACAATTTTGGCAAAATTTGTTTTTTTTTATACCATTCGATTCCTCTCTATGAGCTACACATGCTCATATCAATATTAAAGTCTATACGTCATTTAATAACTAAATATTTCATATATAAGTTTGGAAAAAGCACACACAACACAATTAGGCAGGCATCCACAGAGACAAAAACACATAACTTTTACATATCTACTCCCTGCTGGTAATCGTCTGGATTAAATAATCCTCCTTCCAAAACAAAAACGCATATCTGTTGCAGATATGCGTATTGTTGGTCTCCGTGTGCAGTAATGTCTTTGCATTCCAAGACAAAAACGCGTATCTGTGCAGATACGCGTTTTTGGCTTGGTAAACAGTGAACGAGCAACGTAGATGTGCGTTTTTGTCGTGGTGGAGCGATTCTCAATTATGTTCATTCGACGAACTTTGCAGATATGCGCTTTTGACCGCTTCTCCTGAGCGGAGGTATCGTAGTGAAACACGTGATTCTTTTTTCGATGAGTGAATCAGCCGTGAAAAGGGAAAGGCTCGTAACCAATATTATTTGCGAATGTAAGTTCTTGAATCATTATTCATTGGATTCCACTATATCACAATGAGGACAATGAGATGATCCATTCCATTCAAGTCGGGGGCCCCCTAATCATTAGACCGCCGAAGACCGTTTTAAAATGAGATGAAATAAAGGTTGAAAAGACCGGGAGGGCCCATCTCGTTCCCCAGCAGTCTCATATGAGTCCATAAAATGCCTAGTAGCGCAGCCAGGGTGATTGTGGTGAAATTGCAATGGCACTCAACAAAAGGTCTCAAAGGGCCCTCGGATGGCGTGACAGGGTCCTCGGATGGTCTCGAGGGCCATCAGTTAGCGTCAAATGGCCCTTATCTGGTGTCAAAGGGCCCTCAGATGGCCTCAAAGGGCCCTCAATTAGCGTCAAAGGGCCTCATCTGGTGTCAAAGGGCTCTCAGATGGTGTCAAGGGGCCCTCAGATGGCCTGAAAGGGCCCAAGATGACCTCAAAAGCCTTTCAAATGGCCTCAAAGGGCCCTCACCAACGTCAAACGGACCTCAGAAGGCCTTCAAGGGCGTCAAAGGGCCCTGAGCTGGCGTCAGAGGGCCCTGAGCTGGCGTCACAGGGCCCTGAGCTCGCGTCAAACGGCTCTCCGAAGGCCTTAACCCTCGCCCGCACATGCTATTTTCCCATCCTAGAACGCACATGGGGGGGGGGGGTTGCCACCCCCGCCCCGCGCCATTTCGTTCCTGTTGGAGATAGAGCTTAGCGGTAAAGACAAAAAAGATTCTTTGGGAAGAGACGAATCCAATGATACCCAGTTTTACCTTCTCAGATCAGTCATTGACCTCCCAGGTCAGGTCAAACTAAAAAATGTTGCTGTTTTGGGTCACCGTTGGATATCAAGTGCGCTGCTTAGCATATACCGATAACGATGCCGTTTTCTGGTGCCAAGCCAGCTAGAACCTCTTTGTCACACTACCCGACCAGGTTTTTGCTGCTGAGGTCATTTCAGGTCAAGTTAGGTCAAGGTCAATTATATGTGTTTGTATGTCTGTGTGTGTCTGTGTGTATACTGAAGTGTGCACCGATTGTTTATGTGTCCATATTACAAGAAATCATTATCTGAGAGGCTTTTACCAAAAATGCAGTCAAAAAAACTTCACAAAAAGTAAATTCCGCTTGCCTAAAACGCAATTATCTTAGATGACCTAGGTTGACCTTGACCTTGACCTTGACATCTGTACATCGTCGAACAACATGTTCCATGATAGGTGGGAGGTAAGACTGGCAAAAAAGGCCGAAATCAAGGTTTCAAAAGCTCACAAGGCCCATAGCCAACGCAAGATGTTGAGAATTGGCCATTTGGGTCATGACATGACCTGAAAAACAAGGTCATATCTCCGAAACCAAAAACCACAGAAACTTGAAATTTTCAGTGGACATCAAGAAAGGATAGAGGAGCAGCTATACGAAAAATCAGCCTTCTAGCTCTAAAATTGTTGAGTGCAGAGCAGAAAGACTACCTGGGGGGGTAGCAACCCCCCCCCCCCATGTGCGGGCGAGGGTTAAAGGGTCCTTAGCTGATGTCAGAGGACCCCCAGCTGGTGTCGGAGGGCCCTCAGCTGGCGCCAAATGGCCATCAGAAGGCCTCAAACGGTCCTCAGCTGGAGTCCAACGGTCCTCAGCTGGCGTCAAGCGGCCCTCAAAAAGCCTCAAGTGGCCCTTAGAAGGCCTCAAGGGGCCCTCAGAGGGCCTAAAAGGGCGTCAAAGGGCCCTGAGCTAGCATCAGAGGGCCCCAGCTGTTGTCAGAGGGATCTGAGCTGGCGTCAAACTTAAAGAGCCCGTAGCTGGTGTCAGAGAGCCCCCAGTTGGTGTCAGAGGGTCTTTAATTGGCGTCTAATGGCCATAAAAATGCCCCAAACGGTCCTCAGCTGACGTCAAGAGGCCCTCAAAAGGCCTCAAAGGCCCCTCGGCTGCTCAAAGGGCCCTTAGAAGGCTTCAAAGGGAACTCAACAGACGTCGAACGGCCCTCAAGAGACCTTAAACGGCTCAAAAGTCAAAAGTCTAAAGGCTTGAAAGGGCCCTCTGCTGGTGGCAAAGGGCTCGCACCTGACGTCAATAACAGCCTCGTCAAAAACGGACCTGAGAGACCTTGCCGGACCCTGGTTATCTGAGGGACTCCTACAGTTACCTAAGAGGCCTCCGTTTACTGAGGGGCCCTGGTTATTTAAGGGGTCCCTGGTTACTTGAGGGGCCCCTGGGTACCAGAGGTTCCCCTGGTCACCTGGTGGGCCCCTGATCAATTGAAAATCCCTGGTCATCTGAGAGGCCCCTGATTACCTGAAGGGTTCCTTCCTGATCACTTGGATTCAGTGGCATAGCCAGGAAGCGAGGGGGTACGTGCCCGTTCTCGGGTTTAGGGTTCCTTCGAACCCGAGGGGCCCTGCGGCGCCAGTTGGTGGCAGAGGGTTCGTGCTAGCCGCGCTTCAACTCGGAAAGACAACACAGGGCTTGTGAGAGCACGTAATTGGCTCCTATGTAGCCACACTTATCTCCATAAAGGCCCAATGCCGGTTTATGAGAGACCTTGTCGACCTCTGATGGCCCTAGTAACGGCCAATGAGGGATCAGCTGCAATGGCTCCACATCCGTCTGTGATAGCCCCACGGCCCACAACAGTGTTTCTAAAAGCCACCACGACGGCACCTGCGAAGCTCCTCACGCCACCTCCAAGGGACCCACACCAGCGCATCTTAAGGGCCTACATCGGCCTGGCGGCTCTAAGGGGCCACGTAACAGTGCCTCTGAGGGCCTCTTACCACCCTCTGAGTGTCCTTGCCAGCCTATGAAGGGCCACTTTCCACTTGCAGGCCACATTGCACGGCCACACACATGCCAATGATGGCCCCAACAATGTCTCTAAGCCCTGAGACCCCGCAACGGCGCCTGTGAGGACCCAAAACCAACGCATCTGACGGCCTTTCACTGGCACCTCTGAGCGCGCCACACACCGGTGACTCAGAGGACGGTGACTCAGAGGAGCTCGCTCGCTTCTCTCGCTCGTAAAATACTATGCACCTTAGACATTAGTGTATATTAGGGACACTCCTCGGGCATAAATGATACATTTACTTGCCAATTTTCCACATTTTCTCACGGCAAAGACCGTTTTAACCCTATTAGTGGCAGGGGGGGTTGTTTTTATCCACCCCTCAGGTTTTTCGGGAATATCTCCGAAACCGCTGAAGCTACGATGCTGAAATTTTCTGACTTTTCCTAAAACTAAATTGGGCACATTCCCTGAAAATTTCAAGTTCATAACTTTACCAGGGGCGGCTCCAGAGCACTGGGAATTGGGGGTCCTATTCGTGAAGCGAGTCATTTGGGCGAAGATCACGATGCTGCACCAGTTTTACGAACAGTGAATGAAAGGTATCATGTGATAACATATACAAAGTTATTGTGCATCCTCTTTTGACACGTTTTTGCTATAATAGGCGGATCCAGGCGTCCAAAAAGGGGGGTTATTTTTTACCTCCCAACATAGGTGCCCTGACACCGCCTATGCATGACCAATACAATTTTAGTCGTTCTCTCATAAGAAAATTGTAACATAACAAGACCATTGCCACCCTTTTTAGAAACAGTACCAACAAAAACCTTATTTACTATACTTTTTGTGTACCCCCAATCTCAATGATCTGTATCCGCCTATGATTTTTGAAAATGCATATTTTTAGGATCCATGTGAATTCCTGGTTCATTCTCTATCGATCGGCAAAAGTTGCGTTAAGATTGGTTCAGAAACCTGGCCGTGATAAACAGTCTAAAATGTATCTGCAATTTGCCCGTTTTTACTCCCCTCTACCCCCTATTGACATTTTTTAATTTTTTTTTTTTTAGAAATGTAGATCACGTTGAGCCAAATCGAATGCCGTTTGAATTTTGAAAATCGGCCGGTTAGATCTCGAGATATCAAGGGGGGGTCGTAAACAGCCCCCCCCCCCTGCCACTAATATGGGGTAGCCAGGAGCCTGCCACTAATAGGGTTAAAGAGGCCCGTCTGCCAGTGGGACTAGACCCACCGTGCCCCTCCCCCCTTCCCATCGAAAGGTCCTGGATACGTCCTTGCCTGGGCTGACCCCGGGCCCCCGGATGACTCGCGGGCCCCTTCAAGAGCGGGTGACCCCTTCTTGGGCGAAATCCTGGGTACGTGTCTGACGTACATCGTACATAGTCCTTTTGATTTGATTCATCGGTTAGATATTTGATATAAGTTATAAGCTGGATCTCTGGTCTGTGATCTCGCATCGTATCAGATATAATGACATTGCATGTCAATGTGCCTAAATAAATACGCGAATATACGTGAAAAAGAGTGCTGCTCCTGCTCCTACACATCCGGACCAAACAGTGACTGGCCCCTGCTTCCAGCCACCCGGGGCCGGTCGGCCGGCCGGCAGTCCGTCGCTGCCCGGGGCTGATTTCTGAGGGACTTGCAAAAACGCTTATTAATTGAATGTTTTACCATGTTTTACGTAATGACTTAGATGATTAGGTATATGTACCGACTCTGAGACTGTGTCCTTTTTGAATAAAACATGCCAGCGTAAAACAAATATTATAAATGTTTTGAAAATTAAGCTGTTTTTTTTTTTTGCCATGCATTGACAAAAGCTAAAGCTTCAACGCAAATAATTCATCCCGCAATTACTCTATTAGCGTGAAATGTTCAGTGCATGATTTCTTTCAGAAAAAAATAATAATAGTGGCGCATGTTGCCGTGTAAGCATCAAGTCAATTGGCCCAAAACTTTGCTAATAACAAAAGTGTACCGTGTAAACAACATCCCGCCGCCTGGCGCCGCGGCGGCCGTTATCCTAATATATGTAAGGCCTTGGCCGTTATTAGCCGCCTAAATTCAAGACTGTGCCGGCGCCGGACATTTCCGTCTTTGCAATGCGCTGTAACCGCTGATAATAATCGATTCGCTTCTAAACACCAATTGAGCCTTGCAAATGTACTGGCAATTTAATGGCCAAAGAAATACGAAAATCGGCCGGTAAAATTTTGAGTTACGAGGGTTTACCTATGCACAAAATTGCGGCTGAAACTTTCCGCGTCGGCTGATCCCGCCGTAACCGGAACAGGTCTTACTCTTAGCACAGTTCTAACTGCCATTTTATGGTTGTATTAACTAGATTTTCTCAATATGTACTTAAAAATGTATTTGCTATCATATAGTGAAAGAAATAAGAAAATTGGACGCCAACTTCGGCATGTAAAAACAAAGTATATAAAGTATAAACAAAGTATAGGTAGTGCGCCTGCTGTGCCAACATTTACCCCTGTTTGAAGGAACTCATTGGACCTTAAACCCCCCCCCCCCTCCCCCTGGAAGACTGGAAACGCGCGGATAATGTGAGTTGATATACGCCGAATCGCGATTTCGGCCAAACACGGTCTTGAGAAATAAGTCACAGCTCAAAGGTCATTTGGGTCAAGGTCATCAGATTGTTTCGAATAGGTGTAAAATTTCTAAATTCAAGGGCAAGTAAAGTTTTGTTGCGATCGGCCGCTTTTTGCGCGAGTTATTCTCGAAAAACAGAGGGGTCCATACTCCATACGACCCCTCCCCCGCTCTTCAAGTGCGAGGGTCAAAAGGCCGGCAACCTTTTTACGGAACCAGGCACTTGCGTGAGGATCCACGACAGCGTCACAACATTATGTATACCAACGCACAAACGTCTTGCCAGCTATGTGAATCTGCATCTCCCGTATTGATCACAGGGTGTGGTCAGTTACGTGTGCATATGTATTTACGGGCATAAGTTTTGTATGCACGAGCCACGAAACAACAAGCGTATCATACAAAATATGTTAGTTGTCTAGTTCGATAGGACGATTGTGGCAATTAGGCACATCTTACTATACGTCTCTTTTCCAGCTAGCTGGTGGCGTCTGTGTCCAATGGCACGTGCGCATATCTCCCAATGCGCGTATTTGCCTATAGTGCTACTGCCTTGTGCCGAGTGGCAAATACGCATATCTACCGTTGTGTGGATTTGCCCAGATACGCGTTTGTTGTTGGCATGGGTCACCCCCGCAAAGAAAATATTGCAATGGCAGAAAAACTTTTATGTAATTATATGAATATTTATTACTTTTGGACTATGATACGCATGTACATAGGTAGAGCGCGTTATTCTGTTTCAAATGATATATACATTGCTGCGCTTCTGGTCAATGGAAGACCAAAATGACCGAAAATCACAAAACTCGCCCCTGTGTAAAATTTTGTGCTGACAGAAAAATGTTAGATATGCGTTTTTGCCTTTGCACGGCAGATAAGGGCTGAGGGGTCGCCTTTGTTGTTGTTTGCGTTAGCAATGTTATCATTATCTAGTCAACACCGTTAGTCGACATTGTATGTAATGAAAGTGTTTGTATACCTTGATTACAGCAGGACATTTTCTCTTGTTTTCCTCACATTTCTGCATCATTTCAGAGTGTCCTACGTAGTCACAGGTGTCCATGCTTTATGGCTAATGTTTTCAAACCAGCCCGCTTATGACGCGTTGAAACGATCACTTGCTTACGGGGTGTGCCATTATGATTCTCCATCGGTCTCTCACTTTTACCAACGTGCTCACAGAACCTCCCATGCGTCCTCTGACCAGTTCCTCCCGACGTTCGCCCGCCCATGTCTGTTTCGCCCCGTCAGGCGTGGTGTTCTCCTTCCTGGCGGCGGTGGAGTCGGTGTGTTCGGTGGCCACATCGTCAGCGTTCCTGCTGCTCTATAACGCCGTGCTGGAGCACGGGCCGGGCGTCGTCTGGTTCATAGCGGCGGGAATCACGTCACCCACCCTGATCATCCTGCTGTGAGTACTGAGGCTGCTGTCCTACACTGCATTGAGCATATAGGGCAGTTCACAGCCCACAGTCCCACTCACTTAAACTCAGAGCACTTAGAGTCCTTGGTGTACAGTAAACCAGTGAGGATATTGAACTGACTTGGTTCGACCGGGGGTTATCTGTGGAAATGCAGGTATTAGACAGATACCTTTTCTACTACCAGCCACCAGGTAGTTACTACATACACTACATTAGGCAGGTACACTAGACAAGTGATACCTCATGAATGTCTGTTTGTCACTGTTGTACTTGTTTATCTGTGCCGGTCGCGCTCTGACAATGCCGTGTTACCTTTTCGCCGTGTGTGTACTGTGTGTATGTGTGTTTGAGTGTATTGGTGCGTGTGTTTGTTTTGGTGCTGCTCTTCGTTTTGCATGTTCAGCCTTTCTCAGTCGAGCTGTTTTTCCACTGGGCTTTTTGGTGGTGGGTTTCGATGATGGAGACTCTATTTCTTCTCTGAATCTGTTTGAACCAAACTAACTCGATCAAGAGTCGCCGGATTGCCGCAAACTTCTGTCACTCCGATTGGCAAACAACGCCACCTACCGACAACTGAAGCGCCATCGCCGCGACATTGGAGATGTGTCGACTCTGCGGACAGCATTTCGTTCAAGTTTCCTTGGATGCCGAAAATTGAGCAAGTCTGGATGCTTTTACATGGTCTGTTGGCTCCTCCGATAAGACAGAACTATCAAGCTATCCGCTTCTCAAGAACGCGCATGCAAGATGTCATCGTCAGACAACGACCACTCGTCGTAAGGAAAAGACAAACTGTCCAGTCTACAAACTGGACAGTCTAGTGAACAAATAAAATGTCTTCCCTTCCACCTGTTTCAATAATCCACTGCTGAAGGCGGATGCCTTCAACATCGGATTATTGAAACACCACCGCAGACCTGAATTAGGTGCACACGTACAACATAGTATCATAAAACATTGGTTAAGAGCGGCTGATTGAAGTTAAGACGTCGGTTGTTTAAGAAGTTAGGCAGAAGGTAAAAACACAGCCGCACTCAGCAGTGCTCGAGAGACATGGATAAAGGTGTACAGTTTCTGAGGGTATGCGAAGAAAATAACGCCAGACTTTAAAAGCTCATAAATATTAAGACAGTTGCCTAACCTACACTAAGTGGTCTCATAATTTATCGTAGCAAAACAATGACCTACAACACATTACATCAACAACAATGTGGCATGAGTTACGACTTTGCGTAGCATATATATATATTTTTTTCAAGCAAGATGAGGGGTGCTACATCACATCGCGGAGTATGATATGAACGACATAATGTGAGAGTCCGCCTGCCTGACACTCTTCCCCAGACGTAATGTTAGCGCTATGGTAGCATCAATCGTATTTTGGTCCGTTCATGTAGAGCCAAAGCAGTGTCCGAGCTCAGCGGGCCGTCGAAAGGAGAAACGGGTCGAATAGCTCAATGGAAGAGGGTAGATAGGACGAAAGGGCGGCGATGACGAGGCGTCTGTTCGTAAGGTACTATAAATATAAAATAACTGTAGTCTGATGGACAGTCGGGCAACATTTGCTGCATTGTGAATTCGTCTATTGAGCGAATCGTTCATGTTTAATTAAGTACGTAGTTTATTATTTTTCTAGCGTACTTTGGGATACAATCATGTGCTTTATGAATATATGGGTGATATTGCCAATGGCATTGCCGTTATTTGGCACATCGGGTTATTTACGGCGTAGCTTATTGAGCTGGTCAATATGAAAGGGAAGCACGCCGACAGAAGGATTAAAGTTGTTGTGCCGGAAAAGAATGCCTACCACGCAGTGAGTTGAGGGCTTTGGAAGGGTCCAGCTAGCATAATGCCGGTCCACTGCTGAGGCATCCGCTGAATGAATATTCTAAAGATAGACCGTCGTTTAAAAGGGTCCGATGGTGTACCGCTGCCTCAAATTCGTGTCCATATTGGAACACAAATTGACAAATGTGTGGTTCCAAGCAGGGATGCTGAGCCGTGGAAATTTCAGACGGCTCCGGCTCCGGCTCCGGAGAAAAAAATCGGCTCCGGCTCCGGCTCCGGGTGAAATGTTATGGCGGCTCCGGCTCCGGCTCCGGCTCCGAGTAAAATGGTCCGGCTCCGGCGGCTCCGGCTCCGACTCAGTACATCCCCTATGCAATTAATTAAATACGGGTGGAAGACAAATTGGATTGGTTATACGCGTTACTCTTTGCCATGACCGGCTCACCGCGTCCCCGCGCAAACGCACCTCGGAGAGAACTGGCAGAACAAAGGACTAGGAAGCGATGGCGTTGGAAACGCAGTCGCCGCGAATCGGAGTTCACTGAACCATCGTAAGCTGACACCCGTCTCGGCTGCATTGGGGGGTGGGGGTGGGGGTGGGGGAAGAGACGGTGCTGGGAGTCGCAGTCCACTGCACTGGCTTGAAAACAATGGCCGTCACCTGATGACCGGTCCTCATGTTCTGGGGATGCAGTAGACGTGGGGGGGGGGGGGAGGAGCAGACAGGAAGTTGATTGCGTACTGACTACTGTGGGATACTGGGGATATTCGGCTTTTTTCATTCACTTGATGGCCCATGACGTAAGTACCATATGTTTTACTGCCTTGTACTGTCAAACCGAACTACAGGGTCTTTCATAATGAATGTTACTTTTGAAAGAGCTATTTCTCAGGACATATATGTTCCTCATGTAATATGTACCATCACATGAAACAGAAACACATTAGCGTTTTTGCACACACAACTTTCATTTTAATGCTCCTCAGGAATTTTCCACTGTATCGCCCTTAATTAAGGCACACGTTTCGGCCCTCTGACGAAGGTGTCGACCCCGCGCCTCACAACGTCTGGGTCCAGGCTTCCAGTAAACCTCTCCACTGTGGTTCACAGTGGATGGCTGCAGGAGGGTTTTGTCTCAGATCTGCCAATGCGACTCCCCAAAGCCAGTAGTCCAGCGGGGAGAGGTCAGGACTCCGTGGTGGCCATGGTCGCTCGGTGAGGCGGCTGATAACGCGCTCCTCGAAATTCTCGATCAGCCACTGGCGCAACAGCTGCCATGGTGTGCACTGTGGAACCATCCTGCTGGAACCACAGGCCGTCTCTTTGAACCTTGTCCCTGACCTGAGGCAGAAGCATTCCTTGAGCAGCCTGAGGTAAGCCACCCCGTTCAGTGTTGACCCAGGGGAGAGCCAATGGATGAAGACTTGTCCGTCGACCGTAATCCGTAATGCGTTTTAGTGGTGTCGACATACTCTGCTTTTCCGTGAAGGAAAATTGGCGTTGTGAATTTTTTATTTTTTGGGACAAAACCCTAATCAATTTGCAACAATACGCATATAAAATTCACGCGGAAGTGATAAATTAAGAGCTCCTAACTAAATGTTAAAAAGTAACATTCATTATGAAAGACCCTATAGGTGAATTATTTTTTTTCCTCTTCAAAAAATAAGGAGTCGGAGTCGCCCCCTTTTTTGGCGGCTCCGGCTCCGGCTCCGGGCTATATTGTTTCACGGCTCCGGCTCCGGCTCCGGCTCCGGGCAAAATATGCCGGCTCCGGCGGCTCCGGCTCCGACTCCGGCTCCGGCTCCGCATCCCTGGTTCCAAGCCATTTACCATGTCAATTTCATCCGACGAAGATTTACTGCACGTTATGTAACCGTCAGGTGGCTGAAAAGAGACTCCCAAATGATCGCATTGTATCGCAGAAGACCCCCGAGAGTTGAGCGTGCGCTAGGTCTGACACATAGTAAATCGTTTTATTATCAATATTCTGGGCAGCGGAGCGATAATAAAATGTGCAATGCTAACAACGGACATGGGGGTTGCAGAGACTCAAGTTTTGTTACACGCAATACATCTGCTTTATAGCTGCTTGCTAAACTGTTAAGCTAGATGCGGTCCTGTCATGATTTTGGTCGAACAACTCAGTATTCCGCAGGGTAATGACTCCGATGTAAGCAACCTGCCACTTTCTGACAGCATAATTCACAGAGTATTGTTTCAGTATAGCCGCAGATGTTCTTAAGACGAACCTTACGTTTACTGTAGCGTATTATAGGTATAGCATGGAGACAGATTTTAAAAGTCGTAGCGAAAAGTAAGTGCAACAGTACAATCCAAATAAATAGATAAATAGCCCACCCATCTTACGAAACGACCAGCACGACAGCATCGGAAAATGTTAATTCGAAGGGCTGAACTTATTTGAACTCAGAACGCGATATGTCTAGAGAAGAATCAGGTGTGGATGTTCCGAAGTCAACACCGAACACACGATTATATTCAACAATACAGCAGGATAAACTGATGGAACTCCGAATAATAACCAATTGTACAGCGCTAAGCATAAACCAGACTCGATACAGAATACAGTAGAGATAACTATCGACTATCACAATGCGCACACAGAAACGCACGAAGGTACTTCTGCCTCTATGAAATGCACGACGTTCAGGAACTAATCGAATACGCGAACCGACCTCCAGAAACGCACCTCTTGGACCTCTAGCGCCGTTTTAATTTTATCAGCACCGATTTCAGCGATTATCGTACAACCGAGCAGGGCCTTGGGCTCACGCCACGGCCTGTCTGCCTCCACCAGGCATCAGGAACCAGCGGTCAGCGACGGTGACAGGACTTCGAGACAGGACAGGACAGGGACAGGAGGTCGTACTACTTTTCCACGGGTTTGGGCTGGCAGGGTCAAGCTGCGACTGATTCAGGCCTTAACAGGCCGAAACGGTACAAGGGAAGGTTCTGTTGAGAGCTTCACCCTGTTTGCTGAGCGGAGAGCCCTCAGCCTCAGTCGAGAAGTGTGCTCAGTATACCAAGTCGGTCTCTACTGAGAACGTCGTCCCACTCTCATATGAGTGTTGTTTCCAGCCTCTCTGCTGAGAGCGTCTCTCGGTCTCTGCTGTGACTATCACTCGGTCCCTCCCGCGAGCGTGGCTCGGCCACACGCCGTGAGACAACGCTCGCACGGCTCGACCCGTCTGTCTATCCGCACCTCGATCCGTCGGCTGACGGCCCGCGTGTCCTCGTCTGGGGCGTTTCAGGGTGCTGACAGCGCGGGACCTCTCCGGTACACCGACTGAGATCAACTACTACACCCAGCACCAGCAGCTGCCGGAGTGGCAGCCGCTGCTGAAGCCGCTGCCGCCGACGCTGCCGCTCGGCCAGGGAAAGCGGCAGGCGCGGGACAAGACCCGTGCGACCGCCCACTACTACGGCCACAGCGACTTTGTGGCGTTTGATGGCGTCAATCGACACGCCGAGAGGCTGTGAACCAGACTGAAGGTTGTGGAGTGTGTGCCTCGAGAGAACAGGCGGTGGAGACCATGATTGCGAATCTATAACGTCAGCTGGTTGATACTGATGTGCATTAGATCCGTCCATAGACACTTTGAGTGGCAGCTGACGTCGTGCTCTCTTTTGAGACACCCGCTGTTGGTAGGCGATTTTTGCATCGCTACTGCACTAGCACGGTGGTACCGGTGACTGTTGTGATCGGAAGGAGACCTCTGTGAGCTATTTTTGTACAATGTAAAACGCAACGGTTGAGTAGATGCAAAGATGTAATTGGACGGTGATGAAGGCTGCTCTCTTTTGTTTTCACCTCGTGCTCGACATGACACGTAGTTTAGGTTTTAATCGTTCGTGGTGTCGACATTTGACGCACCAAAGTAATGGATACTTGAGAGGAGGCTACTTGCACTTAGCGCTCAACATGTACTGATTGCTCTTCCGTCTTTTTATTTTGAATACATGTGTGCCAGTTTTGTTCTTTTCATGTGTTTTGCATGTTACAAGAGAGATTTTAGCTTACTTAGGGTTAGCTTTGTATCGAAAGCGATTTTCGGCGGTGGTTTTCAACTGGAAGAATAAAACAGCTAAAGCATTCGGAATGTGCGCTATCGATTGTGACATCTTGGTAGGGTCATAACGCGGACAGTACGCCGCTCGCTCCACGCTCTCACTCGCTTACGTATGTCATTATCCACTCAGGTTATGGGCTGTGTTATTAATCCTAAGCAATAGCATCCCAGTAAAAATACCACACGACCTCGTGCAGAAATACAAGGCTCGTATCTTTGAATGTAGTAATGTAGCGTATGGCAATGAGCGAAATGCGTATCGTGTATCGTTGAACTGTCTGGTATCGCGATCTAATAATACACTCGAGAATATCTTACGAGACTTTCGGATTGGGGTTTTTCGATAGGCTGGACGCGGTAACTCGCTATGTTGCATTGCTATTGACTTGGTTGTGAATGTGCAAAGTCTGTTCTTCAATGTGTGCTAAATCAATCTCGTCTTGCGTATGATTTTTGTGTACTATACTTTCTATAGAAATATTTTTTTTTATAATATATCTATGTACAGCCCACCGCTAAAGTAATGTAGGGTTTTACCAATCTCAACGGTTGGCTTTGACTGGCGATTGTTTAATGCGGAGTGATCGAAAAGAAGATGTCAATAGCTAAAGTTGCAGCTGCAAAGGTGACGATACATACATATAAGCTACATTCAAAGCTTCAATGTAGTCTGGCTAATCGTTCCTAAGCTTCAGAAGCAGAACATACCCATGACTGAAACCCCACATTACTTCTGCTGTGGACTGTACATAGATGGGCGAATGGCTGCGCTATAAGGCGGCTGCGTGTTGTGTATGCTGCTTCCAGGGCTTTGTGTCGCTTCGTATTCTGTCGGTAATTTCACACAACCTTCCCAGTGAGCAATAAACATCACATTGGAATGCGACTCGGGTGCGACGTGTATGTGCAATACTGGTAAAAGTGGATATGCGTACATTTGTTGCTTTTTTACATCCACACAAGAGCAAAAAAAAAAAAAAAACGCGGATGCCTATTAATTGATCGCTGTGAACCGCATGATTAGAAGTGTTAGAATTGGCCATTTTCCACTGTAACGCCCCCGTTTGCTTGTGGTTGGTGGAATACACGATCTAATGATAAATACCGAATAATAATCACTGACATAGGTGAGGGTATTGTTGCGAAAAGACATCTCAATATAATATAACGAGTTATTCTACGTTCGAAGAAGATGTCTTGAATGTCACTTTATAGTTATTTGACCTACGTACCTAAAACAAAATTTACTGTTGCCCATTGTCATGTAAGTCGCATCGGCCCGTGCATGACACATTGCTCCTTGGTCCTTAGGAGCAATGTGCTGGCTGCCTGCCTGGCTGTTGGCGTACCGCAGTATCCGAGGCACACTGCGGCATTTGTTACTATGCCTTGAGTAGAAAAAAAAAACAATCGTACGCGGATAAGCGGCTCAAGCCGATTTTCTGACAACACAACGAAATTGATTCAATCGCATGTAAAAGGTGATCAAAACACTCAGTTCAATGCAAATGAAGCCAGCCACTTTTCACTTTCACCTACCACCACATTACACAATACACAAGTCACCTGATAATATTGGATAAGTGATGAGCGATAGGCTGTAATTGACCCATTGATTCCGTATCACTCATGTAGGGGAGAGTGGGGCAAAGCGGCCACCCGGGGCAAAGCGGCCACCCATCGTTTTAGCCCTTCATAGCTGGCGTCAGTTCCAATTTATGGTTTCCAATTATACTTCTCTTCACGGTCGTTCGAATGAGCCAGATCGGGGTTTCAGGCCCATCACCATTGGTCTGTGAAACACGGAAAAGCATGTCTCGCCAGGTTACCAAATATGTTTACAATTTTTTAATGTTATGTTATTCCATAACCGTTTGGAATTTTTATAAGAGTTCTTGTCCATGTAGTGCATGGTTATCGTACATGTATTCTACCAGTTTTAATGTTTTTTACCCCACTAATAGCTAAGCTGGAATATTTTTGTCTCAGACGGTATGCGCGGGGCAAAGTGGCCGGGGCAAAGTGGCCACCCCGCAACTGGCCATTAGTTGTTTCCATCTGGATAAAAAACATTATTTATATTCAAATGTGTCGTCATGCATTCATCTTGGCCACTTTTCAGTTGCATGAGTTACCAAATAATGCAATTAAATGTTTTTTCATGAAAATCCTTTCTTTGTTTACCTACAGGTGGGATGCTGGCAAAGCAAACATTCATCCTCGCTTAAACCTTGTCACCATCAAATACCCTAGTCGTACATGAGGCAACTATTTTGTTTCTCATATCGGGACTTGAGAAGACGCCGGTGGCCGCTTTGCCCCAGGGTATGGGGCAAAGTGGCCAATATGCATAGGTTTAAAGTTTTGTCAATATCTTCCATATGTGAACGTCTTTGGAAATAAAACGCAGTTGAAATAAAAGGCAACTTAATAGGGATCACATTGGTATAGAAAGAATCTTTCCAAGTTTAAAAATCAAGCGTTGGCATCGTGAGAAGCGTTAGGGTGGCCGCTTTGCCCCACTCTCCCCTACCTTTCACGCAGGCGGGTCTTCTTTCTTCTGGTCCCTGAATGGCTGTCAGTGGTGTTTTGTCTCTGCCTGCGTGGCAACCTATTTGTTAAGTTATGTGGACATGTTGAATTTAGTGAGCCGTCATATTTTAATAGCGGTGTTAATGGAAGTCATTGTGTGTAGTTTTATTATTATGAAATATATGTTTATTGGCGGTGCAGCTTGTTTGCATTTTGGAGATGAAAGAAGAGAGAATGGAGCGGGCTTAATCAGGACTGAAAGCTTTGTCAATAGTCTGTGCTTTCTCGCTGGGCCGTCTCTTTTTGGCGTGCATGTGAGCTGGAAATTATATTAGAAGTGCGTCGCTGTAAGGTTTTATAATGGTCAGCCTACTGAACTTGTAACTCAAGGGCACGTGTCTACTGTCGAGCTTTCCCATACATCGATTATGCAGTTCAATTGCCCTCAGTTATGCTTGTTTTTACCTCAATTAATGAAGGTAATTACTCCAGGTTATCACTCGTCAACATGTCTAGTCACATCCGCATGTTTGTGTGCGTTCCCATGGTGAACTTTCATAACGCTTACGCACTCATTTACTTACATAGTACCCGATGTGTATGAACTCAATGCTTGGACATTGCTTGTGATCGCTCAATGCCGAAGGTGTGATGGTTGACGAAAATAACGGTGTTGATGTTTGAGTTGAAAGAGCGCCCAGGCTATGTCGCAGAATGCATCAGAGAAAAGGCAATGGCTGGAAAATGTAGTGCCTGGTTTTGTTGAATGTGTCGAGTCTGTAAGATGCCAATATGTAGTTTTGTGTTCAAACTCTGTCTAAAGGCTGTGTATCTCTTCATTTTTGCTCTGCACTCTACCGAGACGCCAGAGTCCAGTGCTGTGCATTTGTTCCAATGTTGTGTTTTGGTTTCCGAAATGTGTGTTGGATCCTATGCTGAGAATGGGGTCCCGTGTTGTGAATTTGACCCAGTGTTGCAAACAGGATCCGATGTTGTACACAAAATTTCCAGCAGTACATTTGGTATCCTATCATGTCCTTGGTCTCGCACTGTGCTTTGAGCTCTGTACTTACAGTATTCCGTAACCGAAGGTTTGTTGTCAATAGTTAAAACACTATTCTTAAGAATTGTGTTTTTCTATTGAAAAACAAATCTGAGTTCCCTCACAATTTGGCAAAAGCTTATAGCATAGGTACTGGGTGGCGGCCGGCGGATGGTGTGCTCCTTACTTTGTTTCGTAATCCATGCTAAGTAAAGTGTCGTCATGGATGAGATAACACTATTTCACCCATGGTGTCGTACAAAAACTCGGTTCCGGTGTGTTGGTTCCCCACTGCGTTCCGTATTGCACACAGAGTGCTGTGTTCTCTGACCGATCCGCCGTTCCGTTTCAGCTGGTGCGCCTACCGCGAGCGTCGCGGTCAGGTGGGCTACAGCCAGGTCATCAGTGAACAGGAGGAAAGGGAGGCCGAACGGGACGCACAGCGACTGGCTGAGGACGACGCCAGCGACACCATCATCTTCGAGAACTGAGGTGTGGTAGGAGGACGGCGTGTTCAGCGACTCAGAGCTCAGCCGGCGGCGCCGTGGGGAAGGAGAGACGCCACGTGCGGACTGCGCAGTGCCTGATGGCCGCCGACCTGACCTCGGCTGTGGGCGCTGCAACCATCATCCCCGGCGAGACGTACTCGACCGATTTCACTCTGGTAGGATTCCTCTCCCTACTGCCTTCTCTGAGGTTTTGCCTCACTGGCTTTGTGCCTATCTTTGCCTCTGTTCCTCACAGGTCATGTCTCACTACATCTGTGCCTCTTCACAACGGTCGTGGCTCACTGCCTCAGCGCCTGTTCACACCGCCACACCCTGAGTATGGGCAGTGGCCACCCTGACAGGTCCCTATCTGACGGTTCTGTCCGCTGGGACTGGGACAAGAGTAATAGTTGTGACACTTGGCAGACGTTGGGAGTGGTGTTGGCAATAGTCTGACTCTGGTATTAGACACAATATGACTAGTCTGATAAACCGCCATCCGTTTAGGGGGTGGAGGCTGGCATTACATATAACTAGGTGAGTGGTGTGTTATGGTGGTTGGGCTTTGCTGTGCTGCCTAGTGTTTCTACAAATCGTGATAGCAGCTTCATATCGTTTTTATGGGCTTTGTCGTTGTTTTTAGTCTGTTTCAGTTTAGGTAAAGTACTCTTACCTAGGCAAACTAGGAAACGTTTTTTTTTCACCTCTAAGGCTAGGGCATTTGCTAAAATTGCATAATGGTACGGTGAATAGTAAAGAAAACCTCACGCCGGATAGGGGCCGTACAGCATAGAACAATCTCTTTTACATAACGCATGTTTCTTATTTTATACAGGCCTAGATAGCTGCTTTTAGACTCATTCACTAGTTTGCTAGGTCATGACAATGATATAGCTTGAGGGAAGGGCTCGTCCCTCAATACCTGTACGGTATTGACACTCGTATTCTTTTGTAGGTTGTGATATAGCATTTCTAGTGAATCCGCTGTATATCGATGACTGATGTTTCCCGTTGCATGTCTTACTGCGCGATGTGATTGGTGGCGAACGAACCGAGTTCCGTTGATTGCAGCGAGTCTTCCATCAGTCGATGCATGGATTGGCGTGGTCATGAATGTGTCTGCATGAATGTAAGGCACGTTGGTCGCTTCGATGCGGTGTGATCAGACTTCAGTAGGCTGTACAAAAGTGACCGCGACCGAGGTAGTCGCTGATACCGTCAGCTCAATTTACATCTATCGATAAGCAATAGTCATGCTTCATACCTCGTGCAGTGTTCACCCCTTGGTTCGGTGATAATCAAAGACATGGAATCACTGTCGTACGCGACGTTGGTGCCTATACCTATAATATACCCGTGCTGAACAAATAGATTGATGGTGATCCTTTCTCTCCACTCCTAATCAGTTTGCTAGTCTCAACTGAACTATCCTCAACAGTCAGACATAAGTTTAAGCATAAACTCTGTTGACCGTGTTAGTTGTACATGTTATGATTTTACACAAAACTCCATCCGTTACAGTCCTCCGAAACGTGTGAAATACGTGCTATGGTACTGTGCTATGATTGCTGCTGAATGAGTGAAGTTGTATTGGAAAAAGTCGATGCGTGATTGAAACTGTGAAGCGATGATCGTGTCATGTTGCATGACCTTAGTGTGATTTTAATGTGATTTCTTTGCTTGCATTTATGTAATGTCTTTGACATTATGTCTGACAGCTTAATTTTATGAAACGCACCGCATATGTACTGAAAAATGGTCTTAGATATGTTGTAAAAAAATGGATTTCAGGACCGTTAGACGTAACGGCTAGTATTGCATAATCTTTCACAGTTTGATTCACTCTAATGTAGTCTGTGTGATAAGGTGCTCACTACTCAACACATGATATCTATTGTTTACGCCCACATATCTTAGACTTAATATCACCCATGAAGTGGTTTGGATGGAGACAGTGAATGTTGTTTGACATCATGCGGGGCTCGACTTGTATCCTGTTTGTCTTGACACTGATTTTATTCGATATACCACGTCATAATATTGAATACACATTTGTACAGAGGTGAAAAAGGTGTCAACTCTCCAACCGGTGTTGGAGACAGAGTCAATCCAATAAAGGAAGGTAGTCGGAGACACAACCACTTTAAGATATCTTATAATCTCTTTTCATTGTTGTCGTCAAATTCTTCTCGTTTTTCTTTGATGCACGCAAAAAAAATCAATCATATTGAGTCTTAGTTCATTACGAGAACTTCATACTCCATAGCACAGAGTACTATACAGTATACAGAGGCTGCCCCGGAGACAACGGAGACAGAAGGTGGCGAGAAGGTGATGACTCCTTGAGCCGGCCGGAATCCGTAAAGACGATTCTCTTTGACGCTTGCCGCGAAACTAGACCTTACGGCTGTCTCCGGAGATACGAAAAAAATTTCAGTAGCGAAAACGCTAGCACAAACCCTGCGCACTTGTGACAACGCGGCGCAGCTTCTGAAAATACCGTTGGGATAGTAGCGACAGTGAAGTGTGCTTGAAGTGACGGAAGAGAGTAGTTGGATCTTGGTTGGATCTACCTAGGTAAGACTAAAATAAGACAATGGTTGTGGTTGGGGAATAAGGATCAAAGTTGAGAAATCAATAGGTACTGAGAAAATATCGAACTTTTCAAACAAAAGTTACATATATTGTACAAAATCCCTTGTGAATGATTTTATTATATAGTTGATGCAGAAACAGTCGTTTTCCTTTCGATTTGTTTCATATTTCAGATCAAAGTTCAGTTCTGATTGACTGATTTAGGAATGCATGTGAAGGTGGTACAATACATTGATTGCATTTTATTCTACAAATACCCAGTAAACATGACGACGTCGGCCCGACGTCGGGCCGAGGCTCGGCCCGACGTCGGCCCAACGTCGGTTCAACCTCGGCCCGACATCGGCTGCACGTCGGATATGCCCGCATGTTCCGACGTCCAGCCGAAGTCCAGCCGACTTCGAGCCGACGTCGGGCCGAGATCGTTTGCCGAGGTTGACGAGATCGTTTGTCGTTGGACCGACGGGGCCGACGTCGGCATGTTTATTGGGACAACGCGCCAAAAATATCAACCGGCGGCGGGATTCGAGCCCCCCAGTCGCCGACGTCGGCATGTTTACTGGGACAACACGCCAAAAGCATCAGCCGGCGATGGGATTCGAACCCAGTGTCATTCGAACGCGAGGCTAGTGCGCTAACCACTACACCACGCAGACAGCTAACGGATTTGGTTTGTTTTGTTCGGTTATGCCCTTTCGGTCTGACAAGACCATTTCAGAGCCGGAAGTTTCATAGGATGGAGACATTGGTCTTCTTGGCGAGCACCCTGGGTCCAGTTCATATAGAGTCCCTGGTCCCATTGCTGTTACGTGACACTTATTGGAAAGGGCGACCCCACAATGGATTCATATAGCCACTCTTACACACCTGCACCAACGTTTCCCAAAGTGTCCCTTTGATAAGTGGCACTTTGGCAAAGTGACACTTGCCGACTGGCCTTTCTATATGAACTGGGCCCGGCCCTGGTGAGTTGCCGGGGCTGAGCCTGACCAAAGGATAGGCCGAGCAGCCCCCAAGCACTCACCGCACCCGGCTACGGGCGAGCTCAGCTTACGGGCAATCCCAAATGGGATAAAGTTTCCCGTCCAGTCCGGATCAGGGGGTTGCGGCGTGGAGGAAGATTTGAGTTTCCTGAGGATATTTTGGATACAGAAGCTCTTTATGAAACATGAAACATGTATTTTATATTATTTTAACGGTCAAAACAGCGGCCGATGTCGGTCCGACGTCGCCCCGACGTCGGCCCGACGTCGGCTGGACCTCAGCAATTGATCTCGGTCCGACGTCGGCCCGACGTCGGCTGGACCCCGGCTGGACGTCGGAACATGCGGGCATATCCGACATCCAGCCGACGTCGTGCCGAGGTTGGACCGACGTCGGGCCGACGTCGGCATGCCGATGCCGAGTTGCCGACGTCACCCCGACGTCGGCCGACGTCGGGCCGACGTCGGCATGTTTACTGGGTACTTCAAAAGGAAAAGACAAACTTGAAGTTTCTGTTGCTGATTGCACTTCTCTTTGAATTTCTAGAATTTTATACTAAGTATTAAATAGAAGCCGTTTATTTAAGCTTGATGTTGTTTCTTATCCTAGCTGGTCCTAGCATCAGCCCATGATGTGTAAAACTTGTTTCTATGTACCCATTATACAAACCACATGGTTTGATATCTGCAGATTGAGGTGCACAGCCTCAATGCAAGCATTTGCATTTTGCAACAAGCATTTACCTATATTATTGAACCATTTCTGGACTTCCTGTTGGAAGTGAAGAGCAAATACTCCAAAGTCATCATTTTGATTTTACAAATATTAAATCTTGGTGGTCTATATCAAAGCACCCATCTTGCTGACACTGTCAGGTAAGGCCAGAGATCAGTCTAAATATGTGCATGCATCTCAATGATTTAAAACAATCCAAGTCTTCATTGGTGCTTATATCAATGTAAATCTGCTATTTTCATTGGCTTATTCATATGCCTTAGATTTCTGCATGGCAGAGGAAGCATTTATTCAAAGGTAATTATAGCTTTAAAATAGTAAGGATATGCGAGATGACGTTTTCATCATCAATGCATGACTTCATTCCAGTAGCCAAATCAGTCCCTTGCAGTTCTGCATTTCTCGACCTGCCAACGGTGGCCATGACGGCTGGTAAGGCCCCGGTCCGGCAGTTGGCAGTAGCGCCACCTACACTGAAGGTCGGCGGATCCCGAGGCCACGGGCCGGCCTGGCCCGGCCGTGGCGGACGGGCCGGGGAGCGGGCGGCAGGGGGTGGGGAGGGGTATCCGAGGACGACGGGCAGCATTGCACTTTATAAACAAGGTTGGTATAAATAATTTGCCTGGAGTATCTGCGAGTCATTTTAAGGCAGGCGCGACGTTACCCAAATATAACTTTCTTTTAGTTGGAGAGTTGGTAGGCAAATTAAGGCATTCGCGTGTTGCTCATTGACTAGCCCTCTGTTTTGGAATAACACCCGGTAATGATGCCCACAAGTGCAGCGCTAGCCCGCTTTTTTTTTGTCTGTTTTAGGTATACATAGAAATGCTTGAACGCCCTGCTAACCTAAATTTGTTCGTAGGTAATTCTTACGATTTGTTTGAAGTGCCGACCTCCGAAGGGATAGTCCTTTCGAAAGCTGATACTTACGTCCGGCTTTTATTTTAGGAAAATAACACACATTGTATTCATAAGCATTGCTGATTTAACAGCAAAGTAAGTTGAAAATTTCAATTACCTGGCCTTTGTGTAGATGAAGGAGAGCAGCCACCAGCACACACGTCTAGCCGATCCCCTCACAGCCTCCACACTGCTGCCCATTGCCCAAGGACCGACCGTAACATCTGTGTGCCATAAAATGGTACAACGGCGTCTTTTATCAGGCGGACCCCAATGCGAACGCCACGCGGACCGCCCGTAATCGAACGGTTGGTCCAGGACGACTGACGCAGGGCTTAGCTGATTTTGTCTGGTCTGACACAATTTCTATAAGCATTGGTAAACCATCAGTTCAATCGTTTTGAGTTGACCTCGCGATTAAAGCATAAAGGCTAGCCATTAGTCTATCCCAGAAACAAATACACCCTTCGCATTTGTTCGCGGCATTCGTGATAACTGCGGTTCAAAAGCATGGGAACACAGCATAAACACAGCCAGTCTTCCAATGGGTATTGTTGGGTCCAGATGGCAGAAAGATGGCAGAAAGTTTTTGAAGGTAGGTATAAAAGGAACACTTCCCTAAAAGCAGCTCCAAAATCCAGAATATTACGTTTCCACTTTTTGATCCTTTTTCAGCTCTTGAAAATACTTCACCTTTTATCTAACAGAACTTGATTGAGTGTCTTTCAAAGCCAGAAAATTGTAAAGGTTGTATAAATAAGGGCTTCGTGTGCTGCTCATCCAAAAAAGTTTACAATTTGCCTGGAGACAGAGCCAGTATGCCAGCTTATACAGTTGGAGACAGCGTAGACATTTTTTTTCACCTCTGCATTTGTATTTAATTTTGCAGTGCAATTTGAGAATGCTGTTCCAGTGGGTTGCCGCATTGTTGAAAGCTGTCTCTGAATCTGAAAGCGAGCTGATAATGGGCAGTCAGGTCGGGATATCGCCAAATGTTTAAATGCATTATGTCTCACCACGAAACCGTCCCATTACGCCTCAAAAGGAACACTACATGCCAGTTTCTGACATAAACTGACATAAACCGTCAGGGAACTCTGTCGAGGCACCGACACCACTGTCTACCATGCCAGAAGCCTCCGTCCCGGCCAAGCAGTGTCGTCTGTCTGACCGCGAGGGTCACGTGATGTAATTTGGAGTATCGCACGGCGCACGGCACTGTGGTGTCATGTTGGGAATGACCGTCTGCTAGCCCTCCTCCCCCCTCCCCCCTAGACGTGGGTGGATACAGTGTCTGGTGTCTGCCGACCCCGGAACTAAAAGGTCTTCCTGACCGATCGGATGTCACAGGTCAAAGGTCGGCACGTGCACGGCGGTGTGGGTGGTGTTCTCAGGACGTCGGTAGTCTTTGGTAGGCTGCATGGTCAGCCGGGAGCAGAATTGGAGGTTGCCTCAGGTGGCAGGTCAAGACCTGGAGTGGCTAAGATTGAGTAGTTAGGAACGGAGTTGTGCTGGTCCTTTGTTGATTATTTGCTAGCCATTGATCGTGGATGCGGTTGGGACTTGACCGATCACGACTCGGTAGTTTGCTGACGTCTTATTGTTTTGAGGCGAAGCATAAAGTCGATGGCCTGTGAGCGTTGATTTACTACCGGAAGGTTATCACCGCCGAATGCTTCATTAGCACCGGCCATCGCTCATAATAACGGAAGGCTGTATAATAACGGCTAAATAACAAGCCGTCTAGACCACGGTACACAGCAACAGTTGGTCGTAGGTTTAATTATTCTGCGCCTTCGCTCACGACTCGATCGTACAGACATGCATCCGACAGGTTTGACGGTATCCCGCAGTGTTAGCGGACACGGCTGTGCCTGTGATCAGTGGGGCAGTTACTGACGACACGGCCACACGGGGGATAACACCTATCACTTCTCCCTCTGGTCTTGGCACGCCAATTATCCCCGGGGCCCGTACAAAGGAGCGGTCGGCAGAATATGGGAGCGCCGCCCGCCGCCGATGGCCACTCACCTGGGTATGTTCTGGTAGCGGTGGCCTATGTCCATGTTCGGGTATAAGCTGCCAGTCCAAGAATGCTTGCCAAGGTGAAATTTAGCTAGCAAATCTACCACACGCCAGTTTATAGTGCACGGCGGCTGCAGCAATGCCCAAGCTGCTGCTAGTTCGATGCAATTTGATCTTCGATAGGAAAGCACTCGCATTTCGGCAGAGATTTGCCAACGATTCTGCCACCAGGCTGAGACCTCACATACATACAGCGCACAAACGATGCTCTCCGACCAATACGCTGGCGTTAACTGGGCCGGATAACCGACGCACTCCCTTGTTTTTGGTTGTGTCGTCTGCTTTACTATCGTTAGGACTTTGGAGTTTGGAATGAGACTTGTGTTTGCCAAACACCAGCGAGTCGTTCCTTCGTGTGACTGTAAATGCGTTTGAATTTGCTTTAGCCATGATTGTTCATTACACTATGCAACAAAAAATGAAAAATTTTCTGTTCCTGGAAAGCGACCGAATTTTTCTTATTCATTGGGTCCTATTATAACCGAAATGGGCATTAGTTTTGATCTGAAAATGCTTTTCCGGTTTTCAGAGACGATTTTCGATTTTCGGCCCCGAAATTCGGTTTTTGGCCCACCGTGTCCGATGTAATTGAGTAATCGACTCGCGGTAACTTTCATCGCCTTTCCTATGCCACAAGCTTTCGAATGATATCTGGTTTTGCATATTTGCGTGCAAAAATAACGTCATAAATCTATGTTAAAGTAAGAAAATGTTGAAATTTTGTAAAAATTTGACATTTTTTTCGATTTCATTTCAAAATAGAAGAAAAACTAAAGGCCCCATCCAAATTCCGAGCCCAGTTCCTTGAAGAGCATTCAATTTCCGTTCGGAAGGTACCTTTTTAGTGCATTTTATCGGATTCCTGTGGCGTCCAGATTGAGTTAACCTAAACACATATCCTAAGTCATATCACATAGCATTAACCTGATAACGTATGTTAACGCCATAGGATCAACGAGGGGTCAACTGAGGTCATTTTGTTGACCCCTTATGACCTCGGGTCACACGCAGGAACTTACTTTTGAGCAGTCCTGTCGCTCAGAATCTTGATCTGTTGGGGGCCCGTTTTTCAAGTGACTCAATCTGGACGCCACAGTAAACCGATAAAATGCACTAAAATAGTACCTTCCGAACGGAAATTGAATGCTCTTCAAGGAACTGGGGTCAGAATTTGGATAGGGCCTTTAGTTTTTTCTCTATTTTGAAATGAAATCGAAAAAAAATGTCAAATTTTTACAAAATTTCAATATTTTCTTACTTTAACATAGATTTATGACGTTATTTTTACACGCAAATATGCAAAACCGGACATCATTCGAAAGCTTGTGGCATAGGAAGGGCGATGAAAGTTACCGCGAGTCGATTACTCAATTACACCGGACACAGTGGGCCAAAAACCGAATTTCGGGGCCAAAAATCGAAAATCGTCTCTGAAAACCAGAAAAGCATTTTCAGATCAAAACAAATGCCCATTTCGGTTATAATGGGACCCAATGAGTCCAAAAAAATCGGTCGTTACTCAGGAACAAAATGACTGTTGCATAGTGTTATTGGACTTCCTACATCATAATTTATGTATATAATGATCATAATTCATTCGCGTTCGTGCTGCGACCATTATAGTCGTATTATTACACTGTGACTAGACTGTAATGTGTAAACTAATTGAACGCGCATTTATCTAATCTTAGTCTATTGTTGCATGTTTCACTGAAAATTGGGTGCAAATCCAGTCATTAATTTCCTTTTCCATAGTCTATGACTCTAGACCACAGGGTGAAGTTAAATTTATGACTTGGCTTAATGTTGACGTACTGTCTCACGGGGCGCGCGTGTTAAACGGCTAACCACCGTTTATTGCGTACAGATGCGCTATGCATGCGTGCACTATTAACTGTTTGTTACGATTTTCGTGGATGTTGGACAGCTTTGTAAAGATATTAGGTGAGCCTTACGGATGATTTTAGACGATCCCACGAACAGTTGCACCGCTTCTATTCGGAGATACGAGCCTGGGTCAAAGATGTCCACCGTCCATTACAATATCATACCGTAACTAAAAGCGCTTGTAAGTCCAAATCTGCCGGAGTTGAAATGACTCCCGATGGACCCGGACTGCCAACATTTCGGACAATTTTCTGGGAAAGTCCCGCTGTCCTCACGGTGCGGCGTCTGCCCTGTTGACACATCCCTGTCGTTTATACTCCTGACAGTGAGTCGATAGGAACATCGCAGTCGACAGTGAAAAACTAGCGTTGCAGCGAAACACTGACAGATGAGAGCCGGGAGTTGACTGCTCCCACTGACGGCAGCTGGAACCCTGAGCTCGCCCCAGAGGAGTCTGGCTCCTCCGACCGTGCAGAGGCGGAGGCGGAGTGGCTGTGTTCGCTCGCGCGGAAGTCTTTTGTTTGAGCCAATTGTTGTCTTATTACAGACAGACGGGCTGCCGCTAAGTGCAGCGCTGTAAAGTCTGACAATGAGAGACCTCTGGTAAACGGAGAAAAGGAAAGGCATAGAAAGCCGACTGAATTTAAAACTTCTCGATCTGTTGGCGGCAGAGCTGTATGATAAAATGGCAGATAAAACCATTCCTGCCTACCACAATTGTATTTGCTTGTCTTTCATCTCCTTTTTGTGCAGTGAATGTGTTTTCATCAGCGGCATACTTAAGAACACATTAAAACATAACCATTGCGGCGATCGTCTCCCTGACCCCTGAGGTGACCTCTCATCCAGTCACTAACCCGGTGGTGACCTCAGTGACTGACCCCATTGGTAACATCTTTCAGTTTCTGGCCCTGTAGTGTTCTCTACTTTATTCACTGACCTCTTGATGACCTGCCCCTCAGTGGCTGACCCCGTGGTGACCTCTCCTTTAGTCCCTGACCCCGTAATGACCTCTCCTCTGTCATTGACCTCGTAATGTTCTCTCCCTCAGTTACTGACCCCGTGACGACCTCTCCTTCAGTCAGTGCCTTCCTTTGCCACTTCTCTCTCGTCTCATAACCCTCAGGTGAAAAGCAGCGAACACGTTAACAGTGATATTGTATTACATAAAACGCAGACGCGGACCGCCGGCGCCCATCAGAGCGGACACTCAGCCCTCCGACAGGGTGTCCGGTTACACGGGATGGCATCTCTCCTGGGACGCCGGGCCCCGCTCCACTCACATACGGTAGCGCCGGAAGACAGATCTCTCTCACTCGCGCCGGCGCCGGTCCGCCCGCCCAGACCCCTCACTGCAAGGTTATCACAGACAACAAACAACGCCGGCCAAATAGCTGCTCTCTCGGCCCCTGCCGCCTGGTTCGGTGAGGTCTGTTAGAGAGCGGCTGGTCGCGGCAGCGCGCGCAGACACCAACAACAAAATAGACATGAGAGCGACTCGGGCCAGCGCGACCGCGCGACGCAGGCCGCGGCACTGGGCGCAGCACATCAATACCGAGATGGTACGCAGCGAGCGTGGCGCAAACGACAGCGCTCAATGTGACTGATACCGAGCCGGCGGCAGAGCTCAACATTTCAGCGGGGCGCGGCAGGTCGGCCGACCGTGCTCACCCAGCCTACAGCGGCGGGGGCAGTTCATTTGATGGCCGCGGAGCCGGACTCGAGGGTAGCTCGCAGCGGAACGGAGCCTTCCACCCAGAACCCGGGGCGGTCGAGCATCTGCTCCCACAGCGAGGCCTCGGCGCCCTCCGCGTCCATCCAGTGCGCCGGTTTGCCCTGGTGTTGACCTGTCGGAAAGAGACGAGACAGTGAGAGAGACACCCTGGGCTCAGGGGACGGGAAGGGTAATGGTGCAAGCATAATGTCAACCTCGGGGGCGGTTGTCCGGACACACGTGACCTTACGATACGGAAACGGAAGGTTAATTAACCCTTTGCCCAGGAGACTACCGAAGGTTCATCGTACTGTTAAGTTCCAATGGCCCTGGAAGGTCAACTACCGCCCACCTGAAACGTGACATTTAGAACTATTCGAAGCACCATATCCATCAAACCAAGTCCGAGGAAGCATATGAGCTCCCCGAGGACACAGTCTACCGGGAAATAGCCTCCAGCACTCAGAACCGACGCCGGAAGTCTGACCCGAGGCGTCGGGGCACGCCCACACTGTCAGCTATTCCGACTACCGGCAACGTAATTAACTACCGCTCATATGGCGGCGTTGGCGGGCCGTGCCTCGCATTGCTCATCGGCTGACACGGGGCGGCCCGGGCCGGCAGCGTCGATCAATCGCGCCGGTACGCAGCCCAGGGGGGGGGGGGGGGGAAGGCGGCGGCGGCAGGTAGCGTGGGTGTCTGCCGAAGCCGAGCGACGGTGTGCGGCGCGACACCCGACGAGGGGAGACGCGTAAAGGAGGAGTAAATGTCACACTGTCCACTGAGACCGAGAGGACGGAGATGGTGCTATCCGTGACGGTCGTCTAGACTTGGTAGAGGAAGGAAAAGAAGATGGACGGATGGCGGAAGATGGAGGACGGGACGGAGGACGGGGACGATGGGAAAAAGGACGGAACAAGGAGGACATGACAGAGGAAGGAGGGAGGGAGGAACAGAGGAATGGACGGAGGAAGGATGTCGAAAAACGGGACAAAGGAAAGAACATCGGAAGACGGGAAGGATGATGGGACAGGGACGGGACTGAGTACAGATGGTGGGAGAGAGGATGGGGACGGACAATGAAGGATGGGATAGAGAAAGATTGAACAGATGACGGGGGACGAAGAACGGGACGGAGAGCGTGTCGCGAATGAATCGGACAGCGCACGCACTAGAGACGGACGGGGGCGGACGGGACGTGTCGGCTCATCCCGAGGAACACGGCTGTGCTCTCAGCGCTGTCAAGGCTCGTCCTGAGCTCAGTCAGTGCTAATGAGTCGACAAGGCAGGTGTGTTGTTCGTCGGCCTCTCCCAGTGGAGGGCGGATAAACAGCACCGTCGAGAGCGACAGAGATCGGCCAGCTCCCGCACTTAGCGTAGACTGTAGTCTGTAGAGTCAATTGATGTTTGTGTGCCGCTGTGTGTGTGACAGTCCTCTTCTGACTATTATTGTTTTCTGGCATTGTGCGTATGTGGTGTATACCTTATACCAGAAAATGTATTTCCCAAGCATTGCGGAGTTTGTCCTCAGATGCAATACAGTTTACACCAAGTGCAAACCAAGTTCAGAAACTGCCACATTCAACGACCCTGCGACAGCGCGAAGCCCCAAGCAGTACCGTGCTTTCTCAGCCGCAAAACAACTCGAAACTGCTTGTGGCTGGCGGCGAATGAACAGGACCAAAAGTTTATCCAGCATCGGTGGAATACAAATCAGTTGAACCCATCAGGATCGAGACTATTAATATTCGCAAACAGCGACAGAGGAAAAAGTTCGGTAGACTGTCAAATGGCTGAATGTTGACAGGCAGTGCGGACAGGACCGAGTGCGCTGAGCATTGGTCCTAACCAGGGCTGCGGAGTCGGAGTCGGAGTCGGAGTCGGAGTCGGTCGGAGTCGACAGTTGTGACCGGAGTCGGAGTCGGAGTCGGAGTCGGAGTCGATTTTAGAAACCCGAGCCGGAGTCGGAGTCGGAGTCACCGAAAATCTGTCGACTCCGCAGCCCTGCTACGTCAGCGGAGTCGGAGTCGGGAGTTGGAGTCGGTCGGAGTCGACAATTCTGCCCGGAGTCGGAGTCGGAGTCGGAGCTGGTTTTTGGAAGCCAGAGTCGGAGTCGGAGTCGGAGTCGCCGAAAATCTATCGACTCCGCAGCCCTGGTCCTAACTCCTATACATACCTTCCAGCTACGTGTCCATAAGGTCATTTCCCGATACACATTGGAGCTTTGGGAGGGAAGCCACCGCTGGTCAATAGCTTGTAATGCGATTGCCGGTATCAGGAAGCCATAGTAGGAGTCATGCAAGGACAGCTGCGCTGATTAGATTACCGGACGTATGCGCTGATTGCGTTACCTCCGACATAGGAGCGTGCCTCTTCAAGGTTTAACTTAATGACATTGCTGGCATTGACCGTATGACGTGACATTGGAGCCAGATAGTTTGTAGGAATTTCTTGCTAATTATTTGATAAATGAACAAAAAAAAAAGATCGTTCGGCCTACCATCCTCCGAGCCTTCTAGCTTCTCTCTGTCTCGGTCGAATTTCCACCCACCTGAGCCATTGTTGAAGCGGGCGCCACCCAGAAGCTCGCTGGATGTCAGGCTGTGGTCCCACACGGTCAGCTCGAGAGCACGCTCCTTCAGCTCCGCCAGCGTGACGTCCGAGAAGAGAAGCGTGCCCGACCACCGCGGACTGGTGGTGCGACGAACGACGGATGTCTTCTGCTTGCTACCCTTCCGGTCCGGTAGGAGGTAGCTGGGGATGAAAGAAAGACAACAGGGTCAGTTTATAGCTACATGATAATCGTTCTCATGAAAAAGAATTTGCGCATTGTTATCAGTTTGATTTATAGACGGAACGGCCAAATTTCGTGTTCTCGAGGAATTTGCCAAATGTTGAGGCATAACTGTGGTAGGATGCATTGCACATTTATCTGTTCTCATACAGTTATCTTAGTAACACTTCCTACCATCAGCTTACAAGAGATGGAAGTGGTTTGAAATAGTTGAGAGCCAGAGTCACGCTTGAATCGCAATACAGGCCCCATAGCGACGCCTTGTTCCCGCACCGGCTCATAGATGGCGTTAGTAGTGATCGCCTGAATGCATACTGCACCGCAACGCCTCGTTTCATGGCCGCAGTGACTGTGGTCGATTTGGGGAAGAACCGCACGGCCAGAGATTGCCATTTCAGATAACTGACATAAATATCGATCCATCCGCGCGGACCCCCCCCCCCTGTTTTATGCCACTCTTAGCGTTCATGCATACGCTAAGCACGGCAATTGATGTTCCGCAACGCTTTCAGTGGCATGCTGTTCGGACATTATTCCGCAGCTTTTCGATATGACAGGACGCACAATAACCCTCCCGAGTCGATAAGGCGGTGGTATCATTTGTCACAACACAAGCGGCTGGTTGCCATCCATCAGGGCCGTATACGGTGCGGGCCTGGACTCGGTGTCGTCAGCCGGCCAGTTAACATTTCAGCCGGAGCTTGGGGCGAGCTCGTGGCATTCATCACGGGACAGTTACATGGCATTTCCACTCGGTACTGTCCGGGCCGACCTGCACACGTGATGATTAAACTATCGCGGTGACCCACGGAAGGTCAGGGGTCACAGCGTGGGCGTAATGCACTGCTCAGGGTAAATATTACATACGGCTATTGTTTCAGCCAGTGGCAGTTATATTGTAGAAGCAAGACCAATAATCTATAGGCAGGGATGAGTTCCGGATATTTGCTGCCGGCTTTGGTGCAAGGTCGTTGATGCGTAGACAAATGAGCAAGCACTTGGAAGCCCTGTAGAAGGTCTTGTTCAAGCTAAACGATGTAAGTGGTTTTGTTGCTTCAAATATTAGTGTTTAGGGAATGTCACTGTTCAATGCCTGCAGCAAACGGTACTAAATTGCAAACTCAACGAGGGCAAATACATCTAATTCCATTTCTAGTTTTATAATTTTGAAGATTCATGGGTGATTTATCCTTGGTGTCGTCAATTGTTTGTTTTGCTGGGTTAGGCCCTTTCGGTCCAATGGGACCATTTCAGAGCCGGGAGGATGATAGGATATAGGGGGAGACATTGGTCTGGGCAGGCACCCTAGTGAGTCGCCGGGGCTGAGCCCGTCCAGAGGACAGGCCACCCAGCCCCAAGGCACTCACTGCACCCGGCTACGGGGTGCGCTCCCTCGGGATCAGCGGTGCCGCTCCAAGGGAGCAGCCCGCATGAGATAAAGTTGCCTGTCCAGCCCGGAGGGGGTTGCGGCGTGGAGGAGAAGGATTTCAGTATCCTGAGGATAGAAGCACGGAACGGTGTCGTCGATTATGCTGCTAACAAATATTAAAATGATGGCCAGAATACCTGCCCATCGGCTGTTCGCTTCACCACCAGTTTCACGCTCCACTCACCACTTGCAGAAGGGGTCTGCCGAGCCGTTGGATCGCACTGCCACCAGGTGTTTGGCCTCCTTGACCATGACGTGGAGGGCTCCTCGCGAGCGGCGCGACCTCCGACTGCCGTCTCCCTCCTCCGGCGGGGCGTACTTCAGGGCGACGACGACGTCACCGCGACCGGAGCCGCCCTCCTCGTGAAGGTCACTCTTTGAACAGGGAGAGGGTACACTTCGTCAGAGGTTGGCTGTGGAAGTTACTCTACACATGGGGGAGGGGAATGAGACATTTTTAGCAGCTGTCTGTTGTGGATGTAAGGCGATATACTCTGCAAGCAAGTGTATCTTTGTCATTGGGTAGATGCTGAGCAAATGAAGCTAATAGACACCCGTGCCTACCTTGAGCACCTGAAAGGGTTTACCTAAAATGATAAGCTTCATTAAGATGGCATTCAGAAGGAAACAATGCAATGAGGCTGCAAAATGACTTATTAGAAAGTACAGGAACTGCAAACAAATAGAACCCGATACCAAATTTGACATGTCAAATTGACTTCAGGAAGTCAATTGTGCAGAGGATAAAACTAATAAAAAACCTACCCCCCTCTCATCCTTGAGCTACTTCCATTTCTTGTCACGGCCAACTGACCCTAATTCAGGTGGCTGTGGTGGATGGCTACCATATCTCAGAATAGCCGGATTGATCCAATTTGTCCGTCCGGACAGGCGTCTCGTTTGACGTCACACAGGTCGGATGACGTCAGGGTGTCTCTGGAGGCTCCATATACCGTCTCACACTGGCTATTCATTCTTCTCCTTCAGGCGTCTAAAACGAGCGTGTCCGAAAGTAGCCTCATCGCGAGCGGGGCGGTCAGAAGCTAGCTCTTATACCAGCGTCCATCGCGCCGCGTAGCACGTAGCACGTCCGTCGTTTTGTGTCGCTAGCCAACAAATAACCCACATCAGAACGCAAGTTATCTATCCCTCCCCTTCTTCCACAGTAGTCTGTAGCCCACCTGCTGCCTTTTATTCAATATTGGAGCGGTGCCGGTCTGAGCAAGACCCCGTTTTACTTAACCCAAGGGGCCAGTTCAGGCTTTTATGACACCTCAGAGAACAGTGGATCAACCTAGCTGGTCAGGGACCATGAGCAGTGTACTTGACCTGACGGGCACTTTGGGCGCATGGACACAGTGTGGGGTCACAGGCGTACCAACATTGCTAATATGCACTGTGTCAACACACTCAACATATGAATAGCAATGGACCGGGTGGTAATTTTTGCAGAGCTCGTCACGCAACACTTACACGAAGCGGGGTGAGGAGTATGGATTACATGTTTTCCAGTCAACGTGCATATCTAGTGATCTGCAAACATTTCCAGCAGGGACTTCATGGTGCTGGTGCCTTGGAGGAACCATTAGGTAAAAGCTCTAGGCATCAAACGTTGTCGTTGTTACCAGTTTTATAGCAGGTCTTGTGACAAAATCGAACAAAGTTCGAATAAAAGACAACGATCATGGATTACCTTGCCAGTCATCGTGTGTTGAGCGCGACCTTTTCAATGAAGAACAACAGTTTCCAAAATAACGTTCAAATGGGCTGTCTGACGTTGACTGTTCGGGAAGGTCAGCTCATAGGGTTGAAAGCCACCGAAAAACGTCCCATTAATATCTTACGGAGATCGCAGCAGCTATCTTCGAAAGAATCAACGAAAATGCCAGCAGCAAAGAGCATGCATATGCCAAGCTCATGCAAACTTCTGAAATTCATTTGAACTTTGTACATTTGCTAACTTTACCGCAATAATCATATTTTGAGCGAGATTAATTGGATTTGCGAGGAGAAGCTAAGAGTAGTGGTACAAGATATAGCAATAGCAGACATCCATTGTACACGACATTTATAAAGATGAGCTTTGCATTGGCTGTTTGAATGCCCGAAAGGATAAATAACTTAGCTTTATTACCTCACAACGAGCAATCCATTTATGAAATATTTCTCAGGAACCATTGTGTAAAATGGGCTGATCGATGCACCGATGCAGTTGTTATGCCTTGCGCCTCAAATGCTTAGCATTACGGGGATAGTGTTGAACGGATTGTAATGATCTCGAAACTTACAGACGATTTCAAACATGAGCTACCCAACAAGGCCAGTTTTCCTACATTCCCGACAATCGCGAGTCACGTTGCCTACCCAGTACCCACTCATCTCTCAATGTATATCATCATGACACCGAGTATCGTTATTCCGGCCTATGCACATGCCGCGGTTTCAGCCCGACTAACGACCTGACAACTGCACCACCGCCATGAGTGTACCAAGACAGATCGTGACCGGTAAATCAGAGCACGCCGAGCGCTCCTGCCTGCGGTTTCAGAGGTGCCACCTCCGTCCCCGAGGGCACCCACGCGTCAGCGTAACAAGCTGCCTTCAGACTGCAGGCCGCACTAACTGCCAATTAGAGACACTGAACGGTCCAAGACCGGATGTCTCCACTGTCCAATGAAAGGCTCAGATGGCGTCGAATGGACGCTTCGCTAAATTGCGGTCATAGGTTGAACGAATGGCGGTGAATGAATTCAGCCGGAATGTGTCTCAATAGGAGCAGGGTTAAATTTGACAGGATCCTAAAATCGTCTGAATGTGACCGAGTGACCGGAAATGAGCGACATAGCCGACTGGATCGCGGCTTCTGGATGATTTCGCGAGAGTGTGAACGTGTTACTAGTGCCTCATTATAATAGCTCAACCGTGTTAGCATTTTCCCCGCGAGAGCTCTGCCGTGTAACCGCTATCCCCTCAACAGATTAACCAGATCAACCGTGTAACTATCGGCTCTTTTCAGCCATGAAAGCGTGACCCCTCCAATATTCAGCTGGGTAACGCTAATTCACAAGAGTTGGGTAGAGTAATATTGATCCCGCCTGGGATCAGTCAAGTTGTCGTGACCCCACATGTCACTCACCCGTTCCTGCAGTGGGTGACTGGGCTTAACTCCGTCCGTACCCGTGTCTGTGACCCGTGACGGTCAAGAGGTCGTGCCCGTGGCCCGTGTCACTCACCCGTTCCTACAGTGGGTGCCAGGAGACCGTGGCAGTGTGGCTATGACCTGTAACCGTGACCCGTGTCCCATGTTACTCACCCTTTCCTGCAGAAGGTGCCATAAAGAGCGTACCCGTGTCTGTGACCCGTGTCACTCACCTTCACCTGCAGAGGGTACCAGGAGACCGTGGCAGGATGACTATAACCTGTAACCGTGCCCCGTGTCACTCACCCGTTCCTACAAAGGGTGCCAGGAGGCCGCGGCAGTGTCCCAGTGTAGTGTGTATCACATCACTCACCCGCTCCTGCAGAGGATGCCAGGACGCCGCGGCCGTACTGTCGTCCAGGGTGATGGACGCCAACGGCAGCAGCACCTCGCCGAGGAAGTCGTTGCGGCCGAACATGTCGCTGTGCCACACGGTCACCCAGAGAGTACGGCCACCGAGCTCTGAGAGAGCGGCGGGGAACTGCAGGGGAAGAGGTATGTGTGAGAGACAGAGAACTGCGGAGCATAGGGGGCAGGGGCGCGTGAGGGTGGAAAACATGCAGCGCGGGGGTGTATGAAGGGCAGTGAACACACAGGGTGAGGAAACACACATTATTTTCTGCCATTTTTATCTCACAGGGAGAGGAGCGTGTGAGGAGTACGGAAATACACACACGGGATAGGGACAGCGGTGTGCCGCAGATACCATACATGAAAGCCGGCCTCTGTGAGAGACAAACTTAGACGACATAAACTGAAGTGTGGGTAAGACATGAGACTATGGATGTGAGGGACACCACAGACACGAACAGGGGCGAGAACAGAAAAAAGACTCGATCACATTTTGTACATAATGGCAAATTAACGACTTTAAACTGACGAAAACTATGGCAAATTTACGATTAAACCACGACGTGATTAAACACTTAACAGCTCATTTCTGAACTATCGCAACAAGTCGACCAGAATAAGGACGTTTCGTTTAACCGTCCCGCCAAGTCAAAGTGACAGTCTTCCTTGCGACGCTGCACGTCCGACTTAAAAGAGGAGAGGCTAATCTAACCGAAATTTCACTTTTCATTTTCAAAGTTAACTTTAATTTCCATTTTTATTTTACATAAAAGTGTCATCTGGGCTTATTGCATCTGCGCTTTTCTCCTCTTTGTATTGGTCTTCTCTAGCAGTTTCATTTCACGTTGGTGTGCCACATTCCGGTAAAATTGTTGGCATTCCCGGCACCCTCAATTCCATCCGTTGGCAATGCTGACAATGCGGTCAGCGGCCATTTCAATATTACATAGTAGGGTAGGGCGACAACAAAGCTTGTTGACAACAACACAAGGTCTGACCAGACAAAGAAAAAAAAAGAACAGATTTGGTGATTGAAATAGCAAGTCACTAAGACCGCAATAGGACGTTCCAATCAATCTGCAAGCTGTATTTCTGCCGCTTCGAACCTTGGTAGGACGAAGGACGAAGCGACATCTCAGAACACTCAGTATCTCGAAGCGGCGTGTTCGGCATTTCATCGAGATTCAACATACCACTTCTAAATGTACTTCTTGGGCATATAGCTTTACTTTCGTATAACAATCTGCTATGAATTGTGTGCATATTCTAGCACATCGCTTAACTTCGCTACATCGATTTGTATCGCACAGTAACTCAAAGCTTGTTTGCACCTTGTTACGGAAAGTAACTGGTCACACGGGTGCATGATTTAACCATATATACCAATACCAGAAAAGGCGTCAATTTATGTCGCTGTTCCTATCTCACTATTACGCTAAGCACAGCGCCGGATCAGGCTCTGACAGGTCCCCCGTTTCGGCGCCCACGCTAATGTGGGCCAGGCCGCCTCAGATCCTTCACCAGGGGAAATAACGCTGTCTGGTCCGTAGCCTACTCCATTACGACCTACGAGCCCCCCCCCCCCCCCTTCCCCACCCACACCCTCAGCTCTCGCCAGCTTAGGTGGCTGGTGAGAGACTTACGAGAGTACGAGGCTGAATAAAGTGCTCTCGGAAATAATGCCGAAACACCTGCAGATCCAGTCACTAAGAGCATAAATAGACGAGCCTGACCACAGTGCCTGGTGATTGCTTTGGCGTAAAAGCTGTAAATAGATTTCGAACAACAGTGGGTATAAGACGCTTTGCATGTTCGCTAATTCCGTTCTTTGGTCTGCCAGTAAGAAGCCGCGTCAATTTCGCAATTACAGTGCCTTCTCACCGTAAATAGTTAATGTAATGAAGAATACAGATACATTTTTTCGAGAGTTCTCACCTTGAGGATTTCTTCGAACATGGGATTCAGCGTATGCTTCTTTGTTTTTGTCTTTCGTTTACCGCTCTTGGATCTATCTGGGAGCAGATAGACCTTCACGTACCTGGAACAAAGGCCAAAACAAATGTCAATCTGGAAACAAATGATGCGATGGGCAATGCATGTTGGTATACATTTATTCACCACACAACTATAAGTTCGATTAAATAAGCTTTATACGAGCCCGAACACTATTAAAGCCCTATAAACAAACTAAAGAACCCAACGTCTACCAAACACAATTAGGATCCACTAACCACAGAGACGTGAGAGCACTCCACCAACCTAATCCAGCCAACATATGACCTTCACATCCCCCTGAAGACCGCATACCACGCCGTCGCCCCATCAGTTGGCCGGGGACCCCAGGCCAATAGCATCACGTGGGAAGTGTCGCCACCACCGCCGCCACCGCGGCCGCCGCGGCCACCGCGAACCAAGTGGGTATGACGACTAATCAATAGGGACCGTGGCCGAAACATTCTGTCACCAGTGCTGCATATCAGTGGGGAATGGTGGATGAGCGGACGGAGGGGGGGGGGGGGGCGGAAGGGAGAGGGGGAAGGCGCGAGCGACGGTGGCGACATACCAAAACTGACGGCTCGGAATCGTGTTGGTAATTGGTGTTGCCGCTGAGGCCATGTCTAGCTGCAGAGCACGGTGGGTTGATAGTGGGCATTTCTATCACGTCCCACAAAAGGTTGTCTGTTCGTATACCTATACTAATCGTTCGCACTAGATCAGTTTCTACAGAACGGTGCCAAACTTACGTCAGAGACGGCGACAAACACGCATAAAAAAGCGAGGGTATAAGCAGGAGTATCTATGCAAACGCTGCGGGGCGGTATCAAACGCGTCCAAAGCAAGTAACAATAACAGCTAGTTAGGTATAGTGACAACTTCGACTCCGAATAAACGATGCACCAACAGGCTGCTAAATTGCGGAATCGGTCCAATAAGCGCCTCGATAGCTGAGCAAACAGCGAACTTTGAATTGAAATCAGTGGTATCAATCTGCCTGAGACCGATATCGAAGATGGCGCTGCGGAGACGACCACCAATTAATTTGAAACGGCTACAGAAATGCCGCAGAACTATGCTAGAACGGTAGCCTAGCTAATCTCAGACGGACAGTCAGCAAGCTAGCATTAGAAGCCAGACTAGCTAGCCCCACACACTCAGCGAACTATCCTCAGATGATCAAAGAGCTAACCTAAGAATGTCCATGAGCTAACCTCATACGACCGAAGACTTGGCCTCAAACGGCAGACGAGCTAATTCCTTTGCCACACAACTAATCATACTAACGTCACGTTCGTCCGAGGAAACCGACTACCCGACGGCCGCCCCGGCAACATTCCATCAACAACAACATGGTCGATAGAAGAAAAAAGCAGCAAGGAAAACAGACCAGCTTTGGTCTGCTATTACTTTTATAAACAAATAACAGTGGCAAGGATTTCCCTGAATGACACCAGAAACAATCCAATTTACCTCTATGTGAGCCACTGAGTGTTATGTTCTACATTTCCGAGTATAATTGACTCACTCGTGGCGACTGGGCGGCGCAGAGCTCCGCCGGGCAACAGCTGAGAATAGGCACGGCCGCTATCTTTTGCCGGAGTTCGCGGAGATCGCATCTGGTGACGGTGCCACGCCTCCAAAATACATCCTAGCCAATGCATAGCAACGAGCTCCCTAGTTCAGCAAGGCTAAGGCGACGTCGCCACCACACGCATTGCATCATGCCCGTCACATTGTACGCCATAAGGCGGACAAAGGACGCCTACCGGGCACTCCCACACAAGTACATACACTACCTACTCCCTCCAACTCCCTCCGACCAGCCGACCAGCCGTCGCCGGCCGTCTGATCCAGCCCGGGCGCTGTTCGGGATCGTTTCTTGATTATCAGCATGCTGCTGCTTTACCAAATATGGAAGCTCCTTACTGCCGTTTCTAGGTCTCTCATTGCGCAACCGCACACAACATGTGTCGTTCACTAATGATATGACGAAAACACCGCAAGCTGGCAGCATGCTGATAAATACGATAACCGAACAGCGCCCCGTTTGACGTCACTTGGGATACGTACGGGTCGGACTTGTTGCGCCGGGCGTCAGCGGCGGCCAGGTTGCGGCACTGGTGCACGGTAAGCTCGAGGGCCGTGTCTGAGGGCAGGTAGCGAACCGAGAGCTGGATGTCACCTCGAACGGCCACCGTGCCGTACCGCACCTCACCGGCCGAGCAGACGGAGAGCAGTGAGCCGCTGCGGGACTGAAATGGAGAGAGGGAAAACGGCCAGTGAGCGACGAGACTGACACTTAGAGAACAGTGAGACAAGCTGCTGCGAGACTGAAACAGAAAGAGAGGGAGAGAGAAGGTCAAAGCGAGAGCAGTGAGCCACTGCGGGACTGAAACAGAGAGAGGGGGAGGGACGGTCAGAGAGGGAACAAACTACGAACTGTGGCCAGAGAACGACAGGCAAACGACTCGAGAGAGAGAGAGAGAGAGAGAGAGAGAGAGAGAGAGAGAGAGAGAGAGAGAGAGAGAGAGAGAGAGAGAGAGAGAGAGAGAGAGAGAGAGAGAGAGAGAGAGAGAGACTGACACATTTCAGCAAAATTAGGCAGTGTGCTTCATCGTCGATAAGTGCGGTCAACGATCATGTCCATCTTACTCGCAAGCTTTGTGGTTTAATAAGACCTGACAATCTGCGAAGCAGGCAGTTACCACCTGTCCGCCAAGAAAAACCAGTTTCTGGGTAAATTGAGCGATGGAGTTGGTATCTTGTCCTAACTTCATTAATGCCCAGCACGAAAGCTGCTCATCAAGGGTGGCAGATTTGAATGCTCTGTTGACACAACCTGTCCGAGTTAAGACCAACTTCTAACTGGTTGGAAGTACTGCAAACAACGCAAACTTTTTGCCTGCTGCTGTCACCACAGTGTGTTGGCTGAAAATTTAATGCAAAGGATGAAGAAGCCTTGTCGTCTTCTACCAGTACCTCGTTGCATTCATCATCTCCCGTTGTATACACAACACAGCACACCGCGCTCTCCCAAACACGGCGTATTGGATATCTCCTGAGAAAGCTGTCCCCAGCGTGGGAGTCTCCGACGACAACCCGTCTGTCACCACGCCATCGATCGTCGCCGAGCCGGACAGAGTCGCAGCAGAGGCCTCCGCCGCTGTCACCTCTGGTCAATAAACAATCAGTAGAAGCGGAGCGCCCGTGGCCATCAGCCGAGCGTCGTCAGCCGCTGACACAATCTCGCCGCGAGAGGAACGCCACGCGCCATAATTGAATCATTCCTCACTGCGGCGCTGGGCTGCTCGACGCTGTCTCACTCGGCGCCGAGTTCGGTCACGTCGCGTGCGCTCGCAGTGTGAACCGAGCCGAGACCGTCTCAAAACTGACCTGCGCGACCTGAGCTTTCCGGCCGGGAGGCGGCGTCGTTTCGGTTACCCCAGTCCGGTCGACAAAAACAGGGGAGGGGAGCACGGCGGAGCCCCGACTCCCGCCCGCACCTGGTCAGGTGAGCTGCAGGAGCGTGGGAGAGCAGGGAGGGTGAGGGAGAGGAGGGGAGGCAGACGGGAGCAGCCGCCTGCCGCTCCAACTCTGAGGAAAACAATGCAGAACCGACACTGGCACCCAACGCCGGAAATATTTAAGATGGAGAGCAAAAGAAGATTACGTGTCTGAAGGAAGATAAAGGAAAACATTGCGTTAAAGCTGACGCGTTCGTGCTTAGCAACCGCTGTTTTATAGATGATACACTAAGCGGTTAAGCATATTTGAAAGTGTTGTTTAGGTGGCGAATGAGTGCATCAATATACCAGCTAAACCTATAGTCAACACTGATGCTTATATATGTAGAGAAGATTGTAATGGAACTGAATGTTTGAAACATCAGTTCGACCTGAATTTTATGTTACCAAATGGTTAATCTATTTCTGCTACTGTTCAGTATGTTAAATAAACTAGGAAAAGTAGCTTATTCAAGATCAAACGGACAGTCTGAAATTCGCCTAAAGAATCATCCTCCTGTGATTTATGATTATGTGAAATTTTAATACAACTCACTCCAACGAACTTCTGGGATAACAAGGCTCGCATAATAAGTTCCATATCAGCCTCCGATTCGGCTGAGCTCCATAAACTAACCGTAAAATCTCTTGCAATTGTTAGAACGTCTTACTCATCAAGAAACAATGAAAATGTTCACCGCAATCTGCTAACTATTCTCGCAGTGTTTAATAATACAATTGCTACAAAGATTATCTTCAAAGTCTAGACTCGGTCTGAATCTTCCCTAGACACTCCCTGAGCCAATATTCGCCATGTAACGCCCACGTTCCCACCCGCTCGCCGCCGGGTCGGGCTGGGACGGGCCGACGTTGGGTGTAATCACTCCAGTCCACACCTGGCCCTGTCCACCCACACACAGTCCGAATTGGCAGACCAATCGTCGCCACCAGGGCTTCTCCGCCCACAGAGCAACAAACGAGCCATCGCCCGAGCCGTTGGGAGTTCCCAAATGTGACCGTCCGCGGCCGCGCGCCACTCAGGTAACTAAACGGACACGCTTAGACGGCCGAAAAGGGGAAGAGGAGCCGTAATTATGTCACAGTTACGGAGTACGGAGTGTGATATGCGCTTATAGTTACACAGAGATAGCTCTTATCCACTGCAGTAACCATGGCATCTCGGTGTAATGATGTGCGAACACTGCCGTGACTGTCTGGTGGAGTCGAGTCATGCGGTACAGTCTATCTTCAGGCGTCTACCTCTGCTGCCATCTAGTGAGCGACGACCGAATCAACACCCGAAAGACACATGGCGACACCACAGGACGATGCGATTTCAGGCCAGCTCCATATAACGAATTCCAGAATGTTCTATATATTTCTCAGGCGTCCCCTCACTGTGTCCGCATTTCTCGCTCAAACTTCACATATGCCAGGTCTGACAAAGCGTGTGTCCTAAAGGAAAATTCGAACACACCAAGCTCCACAAGCCGGAAGTGGCGAAAGTCACGTCATTCGGAAAAAAAAATGTGGACCAGAGATAAAACCAGGGCGTGTTCATTCGTTCGTATCACTGGAAACGACATATGGCACCAGAGCTCTGATCTGTAGAGATCAAGAGTGCTGCTGAGCACCATCTAGAGGTGTGTCGTGTCTTCCATGTTTTAGCATGTCTTGGTACGGTGCGAATTTATTGCTTTTTTATTATGACGACTTCATCCGTCATTGGGTGAGTGCCTGTGGATGATTTAACAATGAAACTAAACTAAACTAACTTAAAAACATGACGATATAACTTTTTACATCCGCGTCCAGCAGTAATAAGCGGTACTCAAGGTGAAAAATGAAAAAGCTGTGACGCGCTACCAGCACAAATGCCACACCGATAGCAGTTTAAAGGTAGTGTGCCACCTTTGAAAGATTTCCCATTTTATTTTTCCTAGGATAAGAAGCTTCTGTTTTTACCTAATATCGCAAAGAAAATCAAAAATGGGCCTGGGATAGTGCCTTTTTCGCCTAAAAGTTTATCGGTTTTTCGATATGTATAACAACTGTAGTGGGCTGACCTGCAAACAGGCGTCGGCAACAATCGCGAATGCGGCGCACATGTGACCATAAGCAAAGGTCATTATAGAGTTACGACGTACGGGAATGAGTTATCATCTGTCTAATCGTAGACAACACAATGTCGAGCCTTAAACTGTAAGCCTGTATTGGTATTGTTTCTTTTATTTGGCTGTCGAACATTATTTATGGTTTGAAATATGATTTTATGTAAAATAATTGATATGAAAAAGCCGTCTCTTAAGTTATGACCCCATTTCACCACACGCAAGTGGCAGAAATGACAATGATCAGCTGACGCATTTTTCTTGGCCGAAGTCAGAGCGCGCGGCCCGACGCACCACCACCGCACCACAAAGTATGAGCAGAAGCCACGCCCAAAGCCAGGGCCCCGGTAACGTGAGGTAGCCGAGTCGGGGCAGCGTGCGCTGACCCAAGCCGGGGCCGCAGCTTTGGGCGCGGTCTACCGCATCCCCGCGGGCAGCCCCGGGCTATCACATGACACCGGGAGGACGCGCGGCCCCGGCTTGGGTCAGCGCACGCTGCCCCGACTCGGCTACCTCACGTTACCGGGGCCCTGGCTTTGGGCGCGGTCTATACCGCACCACCTAACAGGCGTGTTCGAAACCGCAGGAGATGATGATGAACGGGTTTATCGAAACTTGATTGGATGAGCATATCGGTAATAGCGATTTCAGTGCGTGCATTTATTGTTCATAGTGGTGTGAAATGTGGTTGGGGTACGACCGACAACCCGTCGGGGCGAATTTCGCACTGGGGTACTCAAAATTTGAAGAATTTAAGACGTTTCCATGAGTTTTAAAGGTATGGATAAGTTCTAAAAATCCGGTTCTCCTTATCTGGGCCATCAACTCCATACGGTCCAGGAAAGCTGGCACACTACCTTTAAGGGCATTAGGCTGCGTTGAATATAATCTAAGGAAGTCTTCAGCCTCCAAAATAAGGTTATTTCAGGCACATAATAGACTGAAGGCAATTACTGGATTAAAGTAATTTGCAAAATGGCTGCCTGCAGTACGGAATTATGCAGTCGAATGATAAGTCTTATCAACGGCCAATGACAATGACCTTAAGAAGGCAACTAATGGTATCTACTGAACAGCTAAAATATAGAAATCGATCCAATACTACGAATGAATAAGTCAGACGATTCTTGGTTCACATTCGTTAAGATGCCTATCACACCGTTCACTAACATGCTCTATGAGGCTACGACAACAGTATCGTTAAGTATCGGTTACCATGGGCCTCAAGAACGCCTTTTGTGAAAATGGCGATAAAATTAGCCCCCAATTTGCTTCGAGTCCAACGTAATTTATCAGCTGAGTGAGTGGTCTCCGGCGGCCCCAATCCACCGGTCAGTAATGACCATGTCACCCTGGACAATGAACAGAAGCTCGACTAATCATGGCGCTACGCATGGCCTCGACTTGTGTGTGACTCGAGCGGCAAAGAAGGCGGGTGGATTAAGCAGTTTTCCACCGCGAGGTCACGGTAGCACTACCCAACCAGCATACCCCTTGTCGCCTAAAGCTCAAAAGCGCAACAGCGGGGGCCAACCAGAAGCCCCAGCAGCCGCTGCGGGCCGCTGCTAGCTAGCTCCGTGCCACCGTTTGTTTCGTAACAGCACGATCGGCCACGGCTTATCCCGGATCCCGTTAGCCCACTGCGGCCAGATTTACCCAACCGGCTGTCGCGGAATGTTTCCTCCTAACACGGTGACTGTGCAGGGTCGTGATAAAGTCACATGTGCCCAGCCGTGACCGTGAGTGGCGCTGGGAATGAGACGACAAACGCAGCCGGCGGCGGCGGCGGTGGTGGAGGCCTGTCTCGTGACTTAGTTCTCACTGGAGGCCCAGTCAGGCGCAGCTGACGCTGTCGGTCTGACAGTGACCCATTTATGCGGACACAAAACGGACCGGCCACGGAGCTACCGAGCAAGCGAAGGGAAGCGTGACTCGAGAAAGCATGCAACCAAGTACCGTGATATAGTGAAAATGTTTGAGAAAAGGTGCAATCTAAAATGACGCTGGATGCATGACTTATACAGAGTGATTACGAGCGAGCGAGCGCAGCGAGCGAAGTGAGTCTTTTCAATATAACGGGAAAATCTCAGTATGAGCGGCCCGGCCCGGCCCGGCCCGGCCTGTAACGCTTTTGAGAGGCTTATATCTCAGCAACCGCTGGACCGATTGGCCTGCGGTCTTTTTTGTTGGGTAGCCCCATCCCTTCTACCCCGTAATTGACTATTTTTGATACATCTCAGTGACCGCCATGGCACGTGCCACGTGAAAAGTCAAGGGTGTTCAAGCTGTTTTGCAAAAGTAGTGATTTTGAGAGGCTCATATCTCAGCAGCCGCTTTGGCGATGGTCTTGCGGTAATTTTTATAGTGTAGCTGCATCCCTTCTACCAAAGGTCGGATACTTTTTATCTATGTGAGTGACCCCCTCTGCACGTGCAAAATACAACAATAAGAGGTGTCAAATTTGTTCCCATTTTAATAACTCGGTAATTACTGGGGCGATTTCGCTGAAACTTGGCATACAGGTAGGCACCCACCAGGCAATGCATTCCCACGTGTTGCGGCTTGGGTGCTACTGCACGTGCGCACGTGCAGGGGGCGTTTCCAGATCTCGAAAACGGCTGGGCCGATTGCGCTCAAATTTGGTACACGGCTGGGACCAGTTAGTAGGGTGCCGTGCAAAAGTCACTTTGGACCCCGGTTGCACGTGCGCACGTGCAGAATGCCGCTTCCAGATCTCAGAAACGGCTGGGCCAATTGCGTTCAAATTTGGCACACCGCTAGCAACCGGTTAGAAGAGTGCTTTGCACAAGCCCGTTGGAAGTACCTTTCGCCCTTCCGCACGTGCAGGGCTCACTATCTCGCTCGCTCGTTCTTCGCCCAAAAGGCGTTTTACTGGTAACTATTTGATACGAAACCCCGCTGTTAGCAGCGTCACATCTATGTTTAAGTGCAGATACTATATGACGGTATGGCGACAATGCAATGCCTCGAACCAATTATTTCACGGTATCTTACCAACCAATCAAATCAGCACCTTGTTCTGCAGCTTCACCTTTTGAGAACATCTGCGCACTACATTCAGTAATTTCAGCATTCATTTTTTATCATTACAGCTACAACAGAGTGTCTTGTATTACGTCACGCGTTCAGATGCTGTGACGTCATAGAGTGCTGTATCTACATCATCAGAAGCACCGGTGGCTGATTTAGGAAGGTTGTAGGGCGCGAGGTCTGCCGCCGCCGCCACCGCCGGTGGGCCAGGGTGCGGCCGTCTCAGAAAACTGGGCCAAGAGTGGGAGCTGCGCAATCGCTACAACCAACTCTCTGATCTGATCCCGGCAAACACGAACAAAAGCGCACCTTTCCTCGTCCATTGTCACGGAAAGCGTGATAGAAGGTGCCGGTTGGGAAAAATAAAAATTCAGCCAAGGATGATCAACATAATTTAATGAAGAAGTGCTCATTGCCAGATATCGAAAGTCATTTTTTATAAAAATGCATCTTCAAGCTTACAGACAACGCAGATATATTGACATACAAAACCAAAGTACTATCATGGATGAGATAACACGAGAAGAGATGAGAATGAGATGAGAAAGAGATGAGATCAGGTAACACGAGAGATGAGAAGATGTCCTATTCCGCGTATTCAACTGACTAACACGAAGTAGAGTACGAAGTACGAAGTAGAGCATTGCCATTCCGTTTTAGACCTGATTTTCGCATGTTCAGGTTGTACGAAATATTTTATCATCTCAACACTGCTGGGAACAATGTTTAGAACTCAGATCAACAAACTCCCGGGTGAAATAAGAAGTTCTATTCGAAATTCTCGGGAGGAACATGCAACGCAATTGGATGCAACACGCAAACAACGAAATGCATACAACAGCTAACTTGGCTTACTGGCATTGAATAACGTGGAAGCTGCAGGCACGCCCAGACTTTCCAAAGTTGAATTAAAAGACACCGTGGGGAATCGCATTTCTGCAGATTGAAGAAAGCATCTCGTGAGCCTAGTAACCAGGTCCATCTTCATTCCGGCTTTATGTGAGCGCCATCTGCCGCCTATTTGGACTAAGTGAATAAAGGCCATTGCCGTCGAATCGTTACCGCCAAATGGACAGAGGATTGCCGGCCCGTGCCTATTTCGCCGAAGATGGTCATCAGCCGGTAATTTATAACGATAGCGCGAGGACGGCGCGACAGCTTGGTCCGGCCAGGGCTGTGACCAGTACTGTGCGAGGAGCCTACCTCCGCGACGCCGCGGTGCGACGCTCAGCGCACCCGCACGGCCCCGCAGCCGCGAACTACCGCCCGGAGCCTCGACTGCCGACGGTGGGCTCAAATGACCATAATAGTGGCGATAATCAGGTGTAGGTTTCGGCAACTGCGGTTATATGGGGCCGATGTCGCTCGTAAACAGGGTGCTTGGTAACGGTGGCGCAATCAATGTGAAGTAACACAGGGAAGGTATCATAGGCATGGGAACGTAAGCATCAGGTATGCGTGGGAGGGTGCCTCAGCGAAGTGTGTGTGTGCTATCAGGGTTGCAAATACGGAAGGGATTCACTTCGTGAGAAATAGTTAGAGTCGAACTTTCAATAAAAACCACCATAGTTGTCACCTGTTACTGAAGTATGCACGAAGTCCTGGAGACTGCAATTCCAGTCTCCTTTGGCGAACACCAGAACTACATCATTTCATGCCGAGTTCCCATAGCTCAGTAGGTATCTAATGAGTTTCAACACTGCATTTCTCACTTTCCAGCGACCGCTAATCAGTCCGTTCCCACATGGTACCGGCGCTCGGGTGACAGTCTCTCGGAACCATTAACGCCACCGTCCCAAATGCAGCGACTCGTGGAGACACCCACCCACGATTAGCGCATCGCCGACACCGCGAGCATCGCCTCAGGGCAAAGGTCAGGTGACCCGGTGACCCAGACGAACTTCAGATGCCGCGGGGACCGTTGGAGGCGTGCAAAGCCCCGCTAAAACGCCGCCTACCGCGCTAGAGACGGCGGCTTAATCAATGAATACTGAACGCTCCCAGTCTACCACGGCGAAGGTGTCAGTGGGTTCGTTTGGTTCCTACGCCGCCCAGCCACCTAGCCGGCGAGATGGTGCGCGCTGCGGGTCTTCACAGAGAGCGAGAACGTGCCTGGTGCGCTCACTCTCGAAATCGACGGCGAGAGACGCAAATCCCCCCGCTTTTGTGAGCGCTCTGCCGCTACTCGGTCGGCGCGTGAGAGGACATTGAGCGGCTCGCCGGTCGGCTCGGTTCGTCCGATATAAGTGAGGCTTCGTGAAAGCGTAGCCGACCGAACCTGAAGGGTATTGTGTGAAGGACTGCCGCGAACAGAATACCGATACGTGCCACAGACATCCTAATGCACTGACTGTGTGACAGGCTAACATGCAGCTTTTATACGGCTCCGACGCCTGTGTCTGTGGGGTAAACACAGCAGATCTGTTCCTAACAGGTCATCACTTTTTAGTGCAAGTCCGCTTATCTAACATCTTAGCATCTTCTTAATGTCCGAGTGTTCATCTAGCTCACCCATGCTGTCTCTAGCGCAGTGCCCCAAGAGTGGAGCACTACCTAACTGTTGACGGAGCGACCTAGCCGGACCTTCGTGGTTTCCTGACGCTATGTCATTTTCCGAGCATCGATCGAACCCCGGCGGGGAGTTCTCTCATAGGTCCCCTATCACAGAGCCAATGATCAGAGCTCGGAGGTCATACAGCTAATAACTTCGGCAGGAGATGGAGGTCAACTAACAGTCATCTGGGGCTGGAACAATTGGGTCTTCATTGGGGAAACCCAGAGGCTGTGCCTGTTCCCGAGAGCACGAAGGAATTACAGTCAAGGTCAGACAAACTCCGGCTATATGCCAGAGATACACGACCTATGTGCAGCCAGTGGGAAAGCACGAATATATTCGTATGATAGACATTTCAACCGTTGAAGTCTTGGAATGTCTTGGAATATTATGATCAAAACAGTTAAGGCTTAAAATTGATAAATATAAGATTCGTGCGATTTACATCTTATATGTAATGAAATGAACAGGTTTATATTTTGGTGGAAACAACATGCCCAATGATTATTGATGCGGTCATTGGTCAGTTTTGTTGGTCCTACTTTCAAACAGCACGTGAAATGTGATGACTTTGTTAGCCATCAAGACCGACCACGGCCAATTATCGCCCGACCGCGGCCAACTATCGCCCGATCGCGGCTAACTATCGCCCAATCTGCCCAACATCTACCGATCAGACCATTCCTATCTTCCAATCAGATCACTCTCATATCCAAATCGCCCCGGGTGCCGCCGACCGATCGCGCCTGACCCAGTGAAAGTGAAACACCACTGCTATTCCACTCTCTCTTCCCGCCCTTGCAGCCAGGTCGTGGGAGAGAGCATCAGCAGGGGGCTGAGGTCGCTGATCACTCCTGTTCCCCACCCACTCGCGTCAGGTCACCCAGGTCACCAGGTTACCGAGGTCACCGCAGAGCGTGACACTGTGTCATCAGGGTCAGCGCAAACCAACGTCTGTTCGCTGATGAGTTTTGCTTACACCGAGTGTCAACTCTCAAAGAGATGAGCCTCAGCTCCACAGAAAAGTTATGTTTTATAATTTGTCTGCGAAAAGTGGATGAACGGAAAGGCTGAAGTTCATCCAAACGAGGCAAACTAGTTAGGGAGATTAATTATTCTCCTGACATATTCAATGGTAATCCCACTAAGTAGTCACTGTCACTCCAGCATCCGCGGCCGTAAAATTCGAACGAGTCTGTGAACAACATTTCCAGGTAGATAGCCACTTAAATATTCAACTAAAGCTACTGACAAGAGCAATGTTTTCTCATCTAGTCCACGAATGCTCCAGGCCTAATGCGGTCCTTGAAATCGCCTTAGTGTCTGAACATCTCAGGCAAAGGCACCGAGGCGACTACACAGGCGAGTTGCCAGGTCGTCCAGCCATCGAGGTCGTCGGACCGTCGAGCTGTCTAGTCACTGAGCCATCGCCCTGTCGAGCCGTCGAGAGTTGGAACCCCAGCCCGCTCTTATCAGAGACCCAGCCGTCACAATGTCGAGTTGCTAAATGTCGGAACAGACGGCATGTTTGGTCCCTGAGCTGGTTGACTTCATGGCACCATCCAACCCGAACACTCGTGGTTGGTTTGTCTGTATTGTAATATCATCATACGGCGGACATGGCGTGACAAATTTAGCCCTCACTGAATACAGATTTATTAAATGATTGACCCGATCGTCATCCCTGGCTAGATGGCGCTCAGTCAGCCAAAAAGCTGGCAATCGCCTTTCTGACAGTAAATTCCGAGAACTCATGCATCAGAAGTGATCTTCTGTATACCAGGATGCATTTAGGACCAATCAAGGACTCTCGCCCAACCGATGCACGTGCCGGTCGCTTCATGGTAAAAATGCAACGGTTCGTGTTCGATCTGCGAAATTCAGCCGAGCTCAGAAACGGCAATAGCCAGTGGACTGCTATCCAACGAATGCCAATGTGAAAGCATGAATTCATGATCTCCTTGGGGGTTCGTATGTTATTTATGGCGACATGTCGGCGCCTGAGGCCGACGGCAGAGCGGTGAGCTAGGCAGACACGACTGCCGATCGCACAGAGCATCAGTGAAGACCAGATGAACACTTTCCCGCACCGATCCGATGGGCGGGCCTCACGCAACGGCCCAATGTATAGTTACGAGAGACATGTTGTGCGCAATAGTTTACGGCGGTGGAAGTCATTCTACTTGTACTTTTGGCTCGTATTACAAGGAAGCGGTCACCTACACGATAATTACTCTTTCATGAAAGTCATTACACGTATGCGTTGCAGTGTTCGTTCTTTTCCGGGTGGCAACAGAATTGGTAGCGCAACAGAATTGGCAGCAGAACTCTTTCGAAATAGCTCCTGAATATGCACTGCCAGAGCACGTTCCATTGGGACCAGAATAGAGAGCTCATTATCGAAATTTAATTATCAGGACCCTCCAGTTTCTTCCGGGTCGGCAACTGAGATGACGGTCAAACGCCTTTGTGCCTTTGTGAATCGGCACTGCTGCAAACTAGACCCGGGTGAAGGTAAGTGCGTCGTAAGAAAATGTCTTAGAAAGGAAAGAAAGAATATCATTAGCAAGAAAACAAGAAAAAATCATAAAAGTAGCATTGAGCAATATGTAGGATTCCTTGAACATGAAATTCAGCAATACAAATGTTACATCAGCTCATATCTACCAGAGACTTGCTAGAGAGGACCCATATTGCTGTGCTATAGCAAAAACAAAACAAAAAAACGACGCACCACAGGCGAGCCAAACTTGGGTACCTGTTGTGAATTAATCAAAGTTATGATAAAGTTTAAAAAACCCGCTATAATTTTTTAGATATCGCCCATCGATGCAACCCCATGATACTTAACCTCGTGATCTGTGAGTGACGACAAGCATGTATGTGTTACAGGCAAAGTGAAAACTCGGGCATTTTGCAAAATGCCTAGGCAATTTGCAAAATGCCTGACCCGCCAGGCATTTTGTAAAATGCCCAGGCAGTTTGCAAACTGCCTGACCCACCAGGCATTTTGCAAACTACCTAGGCATTTTACAAAATGCCTGACCCACCAGGCATTTTGCAAAATGCCTGGGTTTTCATATATTCCACCGTTTTTGTTGACTACAGGCTTTGATCATAAGCGTTCCACTGTGACTGACCCTACACATTTCACATGTGTTGTGGGCACATGTGACACATTCCACGGTCACGAATACAGGGTGTCACAAAATTGTTGCAGGATGTTGTACTTGTGTCCCGAAATGTATTGCATCGTAGTTGCGTCAGTGTTCTCCAGCACCTCGCTGACAAGTTATCAGCGGCCACATGGTCTGTCCCCGCGGCACCTGGTGAAGCTCAAATAGGCCTCTGTAGCCCATCATGCCCCAAACGAGAATCTCCAGTGCCCAGTGGGTGCTTCACCGTCTCGACGGCGCAGCGCCTCTGAGCTGTTGTTGGCCCAGAACTGCTTGTCGGGACGGTTAGTGACTAAGAAGAGCTCTAATAGCCGTTTTCACGACGGGCTATCCGGTGAGTGCACCTATGTAATTTGACCAAATCTGCACATAACCTCTTTTACAGCAAATATCTTTAGCTTATGAATTTATTTCAGTGTTTTAACCGATGACGCTCTCTGATAATATGGCAAAGGAGGCATATAAGCAATTAGTAAAACCCTAGCTGATGGCTACTAAGAGACACACTGAACCTAATTTGACCAAATATGCACCTAATCTGCACCAGATGTGAACCAAATGTGTACCAGATGGCCGTCGTGAAAACGGCTAATATCGCCTCACGGCCTCATCATTGAAAAGTCTGATACTCTAGTCCTGAATGGTCCAGATTTGGTGGGTTTTGTCGAAATCCAGCTGCATTACTTATGGATGATGGTAAGTCAGGGTTGCAGCCTGAGGTTGAGCGGCTTCAGCTTCAGGGTAAAATCTTCAGATACCGGGGGATGGCCGATTTAAATGCCGACTGCCGAGTGCCCTGGTCCAGATGCCCTGGTGCCGGACCCGTTCAAATTACATCCATTCAGCACTCAGGAGGGACATGGAGGGACAAGACCGCGTCAACCGCGTATCTAGTTCGTGGCACTCTGTATACCTACGTCTTGCGTCAATTCTGTCGAGATGGAGCCAACGCTGAATGGACTTGAGCCACCGTCTCCGTACCTTTCGTATATACGGAGTTGTAGCCGTGTGTATAAAAGCTGCGATGTCCAGTATTCTGCCCTGGTGGGCAACTGTTCCGGCCGCGCGGTTGATAATGTACCTAAACGTGTAACAATCAAATTTTCGTAAATTGGAAGAGTATTCTTTTCTGATCAATATCCACCTATAGTATTTTCAAAAAGCCACCAAGAGCTCCTAAAACAGTATAATCATTGTACCGAGCGCATGTTTACCCACGAAACCACGCCCGGTGCTCGGCACCCGACGGACGCTGGGGCTCAGTGACCTGAACTCGGCGGCGCTACCCGGAGAACGCAGTGTCCCCTCACTTGGTGCGCATGGACAGCGATTAACTTTTGTAAGCGGCAGTTACAAATGATGCTTACCTATACATCGTCGCTAGTGCGAGTTTGATGTCAGGCATTTTGCAAAATGCCTGGGAAAATATTTCAGGCAGTTTGCAAAATGCCTGCTGCAAACCCTAGGCATTTTGCAAAATGACTGGCCGGTCAGGCATTTTGCAAATTGCCTAGGCATTTTGCAAAATGCCCGAGTTTTCACTTTGCCTGTAACATATGCATATGAAAAGCGTTTAATTACGATTTCCAACGGAAGCATGCACGACGCTGGCCTGAAGCCCGTCGCTACCACGATCGATTCGTAGTGTCCACATTTAGTTGCGGAATGAGTGCTGTACGCGGCGACAAGGACAGCCTGGTAAGTCGGACTAATAAAATGACTCACAGGAATAAACTCTCGCCTTGGCGCTCACGTAGCTCTGTAGCTCACGGGTTTGGTGTGTCGTGTAGGACCTGGGCGGAGTTACAGCACACCAACCCCACCCTTCCCCAGTCCGACACTCACCCCCAGGGTCGGCGTTCCCTGCTGGCTGCTGGTGGTCGTCCTGTCGACCTCGTCATCGGGCTCCGAGGCTCCGGGGAGGCTGACCACCGATCGGCGCTGCTGCTGTACGGACGGCGACCGGCTGACCAGGGGCGACTGACCCGGCTGGGGCGAGCCCGGCATCCGGTCATCTGTGGAAGGCAGGACGACGGCGGTCACATACGGGAATCGGCAGAGATACGCAGAGCGGGAAAATCATAGCCGTCAGCAGTTGACGGACAACTAAAAAGTAAGTGCCAGAAACAGATCCCTAACAGATACGAGACACCAACAGATATCGCAAAACGGGGTAGAAACGGAGCATAAAGCTCAAGACAGATGACCTTACAGAGCACCTTACAGAGCACAGCTCAAAACCATATTTGGACAGACTTCTCTTAGATCTAATATCCTTTGCATCGGTCACAGTTCACAGGTCAACGGGATCACACAATGCACCCTCTCCAGCCCACTGCACACATACACCCACCACCAGTCACTCTGCGCATGTGTACCGCCGACATATCGAATAACCCCACCATCCTCGGGACCCGCCCTCAGTCCTTCGACTGCGATCTTCATTCCTCCTACCCACCAGTATCGAGTGGGTCGCAAGGAGGTCTCGGCAGGGTGGTCGGCTCTCGAGGCCGCCCATTAGGCTACAAAGCAAACAGACTCGACCGCACCCGAGCATAATGGCTCACCGAAAGCCGTCGGCCGCCCCGTGTTCAAAGGGATGTCTCTTTGAGGCGTAATGGAGTCAGCACTCTGTTTGATGGGCTTAGCACTGTGAAGTGCATTGATGTATATTACCGTCAGTAGAATGCGTGAGGCTGCATGTAAAGGGTTATTCCAAAGATGATGTTGCGAGCATTATCAGCCTAGTTGTATCAACAAGGAAAACGACGTGCGGAAAACACAATAACTAGGGTTAACGTGAATTAAAATGAAATCGGACTTACTCCACAAGAGTTCGTTGGGTCGACCCAACGAACCAACGAACTCTTGTGGAGTAAGTCCGATTTCATTTTAATTCACAATTCATCTCCACATCATGTCTTTAAATGTAGGGTTAACGTGATATTATATTTGGCGTGTCACATGCATAAATCTTTGTATTCAAGCAATTTTCTCTTTCTCTGCAACAGCCAACTTGTGGCGCTTTCTTGCCTCACTCGTGACCACTACACCACTATGATAGCGTGGCCTGCCTTACATATTAACTCACCGACCATGACCTGTCCTGTATAAGTCGCATCGGTCGATGTCAGCCTCATGCCACCGTGCGCTAATTACCTGCACAATCATAATCCGCCCGGGCCGCGGCGGCGACGGCAACGTCTGCCTCTGATCCTGAACGACTTCCGGAGACCTACGACCTCCACAGCGCTGCCCGACGGCTGGTTTACTGCTCGGTCACGCAACGGACAGTCCGCCGTCACCCCCCCCCCTGCGTAGGAGCGGGGGGGGGGGTACTCTATTGACCCCAGTCCCGAGCGAGGCTGGATCCTTCCGTCAACACCAGACATAAAAGACGGGTCGCTAGAACTAGGACGTAATGGCCAGAAGTTGGTTGGCGAATGGTCTCCCAATAGTGGGTTTCAGACCACATGCGTATGCCGGGTATTTTATTTGATTAATATCATATTGGTTATGCTGTGCTACCTTGCGATTCTCTCCACATCAAAATCAGTCATTTCATCGGCTGAAAGGCGTCCCTTTTTAAATGCTTTTTAAAGGCGTCCCTTTTAAAATGCTTCATCACACGGCACACCACGCATAAACCTCGCCAGGCGGGAGCTTTGCGTCCCAGGGCACAATTTCAGACATTTACTGCCGACACCATCTATGAACAAAACTAGAAGTTGATCCATCAATCACGCCCAGGCTCGGCAGCGCGGCGCTCCAATAGGAGTTACAACCCCATAAACTTCAACAGGTCGGAGTTTCTAGCTCTGCCTGTCCTCCGTGGAGCCGACGGTATCAATGCCGTAGCGGTATCTTCAGGAGGATAGAACTTCCTTTCTCAGGGCGCTCGTTATCTCCAGTCATTATTTATATGCTGTTAGCTCTGACTTAAATTGTGATAGTGGTCGGATCGCCACCGGATCGATCAATCTATGTATGTAGAGTACGGACCTCCATCATCTTTGATCGCTGTTTTGGTTCGGACATAAGAGCTTTCTCACCCATGAATAGAGATTGAACCACGACCCATGAAATTCAACAATGATGAAACGGTATAAAAGTGCATGAATGAAAAAAAATGGATAGATAGAGAACATAGCAAAATATTGTCGTTTTGAGACTATTTAATTAAGCGTATCTGGCCGGCGTTCGCTGAGCAGTGAGCCATCGTGGCAATATTCAATGAGACACTCAAATTTCGCAAAGATTAACCTCATTATCCAAAAATCTTTGTTTTCCTGTCGGGAAAGTGCATACTTTCACATTCTGCTCAGCAATGATTGTCATCTTACAATCAAATTAGGGAACAGCTCAGGCCAATTTCCAAAAGAGCAGCATGCTCGAAAATAACATGTTTTCAGTCGCCTGTACAGCTCTCTCTGTGAAGCCCACTGGGGAGTGAAAGACGCCTTTGACAACCATTTGAAGAAACCGGTCACAGCGGTGCCTACAAACAAGAAGCGAAAAAGTAGTTGACAGTGGAGCTTTGACTTTAACTGACAACACTAAAAGGATTGGACAATCAACAAGGGCCGTGGAAAGGCACCCAGTGACGGAGCAGACATGATTTGGAAAGACGCACGGCGACGTTACATTGGATACATTTATATGATGAACGTCGAGGTCAGTTATCCGAAAAAGTGGCATCAAGTGGACCCATTGATATCATGTATTTGCCCGAATCAATATACGATTCTCTCCTACCAAGCACACGCGGAGCGACCGATCGGTCAAAAGACCCATCGGTCTGAGGGCTGACCGATCGCGCGGCCTTGGAGATATCGCTCTGACCTGCTGACCGATCACAGATGGAGGGGACGCAGGTAGAGTGGCCACAGCGACCCCAGGTGACCTGCAGTGAGTAATCGGCGTACGTACAGGGGGCGATAGGCAGCATCGATCGACGTTACCGATGGGACGTAATACGTGGGTGTTGTAAATGTGGCTTTAAAACAGCCCAGGAAACGGATCGGAGAAAGCACTAGAGAAAGCCGAGCAGTCAACCTGCTGGAAAACTTATGAAACAGTTGTTGGTAAGTATACTAAGTAAGGACTTGCGCATATCCTGAGAAGAGAGATAAGAAATTCAATAACCTCTAACATCGATCCTTGTAGTCACTTTTCCAGAAAAAAAACTGATCGTCTAAAAAAATATAAAAGCCATTAGGTGAAACCGTGACTAGGATTGAGAAAATCTCTATAAAAGGGTGGACATCAATGGCCAAAATCATATGAACTTCGATTCATTCCTTGCCTCTTCTATCGCCATCCGAACACCGAATCCCTTCAGGCCATCAACATCATTTTCTACTAAAGCCCATCATGAAACCAGCGGAGACATGTGGGCTTTGCTGAAGAGACCCGACATAAATCGCTGCTTGTCCATTTTTCACCGCCACACCTCCTGCTGCGGCCGAGTCAGTCCATCACGTTTAGATACAATGGTCAAATTCCTGTCTGACCACTCTGCTACAGCGTGCCGTCAGGGTTCCCTACTCTGTCATCATCGCCGGTTATCGTGGGCTCATAACTGACCACCGCCCCCGCAGGGCGCCGGGCGCCAGCTGCGCGGTAGGAGAGCCACGGCAGCTTGCCGGTCGAGCCTCGGCAGCTCGCCGAACGAGCTCAGGCAGCTCGATAAAGCGGCGGGGGCGGAGGCGAGACCCTCAGCTGAGGAAGCTGTGCGGCGCGCACCATCCATCTTGAGGAGGGTGGCGTTGGAGAGCTTCATGGCACAAACGTCACCGTGGACGTACTAAAGCGACAACATAATCCGCGCAGAAGCACAGGTTTGTGGCTTCTTTGTGCTTTCAATTTGAGACTGAAAGCGGTGGAAATGAATAACTGCTCACCTAAAAATGTCACAGACCACCATACAGTTAATTAAAAGCAAATTGATTGAGTGGATGTAATATTGTGTCGCTATTATTCATAGACAAACCCAGCTAAGTAATGAATACATTCACCATTCTTCTGATACACCGAATAACATATGGCGAAGGCCGGCGCGGTCGCCGGCCAGGCCATGTCATCTCGGCTGGATCTGACTCCGTATCCGCCGCCGTTTGTCAGGCTCATGGCGGACTGATCCTCTAGCCGCGTCGGACCAACGGGAGAGCCGGAATGGGACGAGGCAGGGCAGAAAGAAACGCGAAAGGCCGCGGGGAAGGTCGATGGACTGATTGGGTCACATAGCGGCACGACATTTCCGATAACTTTGCCGGAAAGATCGACCCGGACCGGGGTCAAGCGGGTTGAGCGGCGACCTTCTGGCTCGAATCGAATGGGATCTGGTGAAAATAATAACAGGACTGGGTTGGTCTGGGTTAGGTTGTTTTGGGTTGGATTGAACTAGCCACTGGATTGGACTGAATCTTTCGGCACGAACCTGTCTAAATCGGCTCTCCGCTCGTCCGTGCCCAATTCCACTGGGTGAGGCCGTCCAGAGCCCATCTTTGCCAGCCTAGCTCGGCTCAGCCCATTTCATCAGCACGGTTTATCCCTCTCATCAGAGTGGGTGCTACTCAGCGTTCCGCTGATCCCCGCTGCCGACAGTGGGTAAAAAAACACCCACCGCCCACTGCCCCCACATCCAGAGCAGAGACCGCCGGCGCCGCCGCCGCCAGCCCGCAGCTCTCACAGCCAGACAAGGTCACCGGTCAATCGAGTTGACCTGCTTGGAGGCGGCTGCTCGTCAGGGCCAATCTACCGGCCAGACAACAGCGTCGGCAGGAAATCTCGGAGCACCGGGGTGACGACTAGGTGGATCTCGATCTCGACGACTAGGTGGATTTAAGTTCATGGCTGGCGCCCGTCAGCCGCTAGAAGTCAGCCATCAGGCGTCACTGCGGTCAACTCTCAGCCTACAACCGTCGCCGCCAGCCATCAGTCTCAGGTCGCCAGCCATCAGTCATCGCCCATCAGCTACCAGCCATCATTCTCTAACCATCGACCACCTGCTCCATTGTCCGTCGACATCGATGGTCAGTCGTCAGCAGAGCGTGTCTGTCCTGTGTGAGGAACCCGCGTCGCAGCCGACGTGTGCCGACCGCGGCCCGCTCGCTACTCAGTGACACAGGTCACGAACTATCGTCGGCACCCGTGACCCGAATAGAACGTGCGGCGACGACTGATCCAGTACGTGTGTTTGCCGAAGTTGGTTACTGCAGCAGCGCAACAACGGCGATAAATCAGAAGTGTAGTAGCATTCCTTCAATAATACGTCTTGAAGCGAGGAGACTACGATAATAACTAAATCATTAACTTAAAAAAATATGCATCATATATTTTCCAGTGGCTTCATCATATAACATTTCACAGCTAATAAAAGCTTTAAACCCGCGCAAATCTCATTAACAATAAAAATCATATTTAGCTTGAACGGCATTTCCGCCCATATGGTAAAACTTTCCTTAATTACGAACCGTTTCCACTCCTTTTTTCTTCTCTCGCGGCGCCTGGTCTGCGGGTGACGGCGGAATACCGATGGCTCGTTCCAGCACGGAGCGAGAAAAGAGAGGAGAAAACCGGCTGGCATTTCCACGAGCGGCGGCGAGAGTCCGACGCGGGAGCAACAACAGAGGAGTGTGCGTCGGCCGACGGCCCGGCTGGGTGGTCGGTCGAATGTGACAACACTCGCACCCACCAGTGGAACCGCATTAGTGCCGTAAACGTTACTGGTGCGGAACTGGAGACGTGGGCGGATCCTGGCGAGGAGCATAGCATCGGTGTGGAAAGGCAAAAGTAGCAACGAGGTGTTTGATAAATGTTATGATGCAAACAGTACATAATTTTGGTTGCAATGAAGATAGATGGCCTCGTTATCATTAGATTTTTTTTCTTAATTTATCACACACGTCATTGACCATGTATCGTATATATAGCGTTGTTAAATAAAACATTTTGTAAGCATTTCTTCGATGAGGATTGGTAACAATTGGGCGTTTTCCCATCTTAGGCCAAATCGACAAACACAGATTCAAATAAATTGAGAAAAATAGCTAGAAGGTTGGACTGCTATGGATGCAAATTTTAAGCGGCACTTGTTAACTTAAAAACAATGTAACGAACGGCTTTAATAAAAAAGTCCAACAAATATTACACGCTGAAACTCGGGAGCCAGACTATCCCAACTATCCAATCCAGACCAACAGCAAACCGAAAATGGTGTATCATTTTCAACAATACTTTGAAAGCGTTGCTTGGGACCAGGAAATCACATTATTGAGCTGATTCGGACCTGTTGAAAAGCCAAGCGGTCGCTAGCGACGATCAAATTGGTTTTCAGGGCAAAAATAAACACTCCGAAATGGGCTGAGGCCGTTAACCGTTTTACCACACTAGACCCATTACCTTCAGAGGGCCGTATTTATGCCGAAACGCAAATGACTGCACCGCTACCAGAAGACCGGCGGCAGAATGTAGGAAAACAAGACCCGTCGTTTGGGGAGCCTTTTGGGCAGATGGTCGCCCCTTGTGATGTCCGGGTAACCGTTAAATTTAGACCAAAACCGTGCGTGGGTTAGTATCCTCAAAACTAAGTGCTCAACTATCCAGTGTACCGTGGTCAATCACTAAGACAAACCATCAACATCAATCCTACCCATGACCTCCAGTATCAGCCATCAGACCATACTCACCACAAATTGATATCCGAGCGAAACACGACCATTCCACTGGCAATCAATCACCCCCTTATAGCTCTGCCCTGGGGGCACCGGTCTTTGACAGGAGCTGACCGACACTACGTGGGCGGACCTCTGTCCCGAGGCAAATCTGGAGCAGTTGGACGAGCCAAACTTGCCCTAACTGCGGTCGACTCGCCCCCGCGGTTCCGCCCGAGACAGAGCCGCGGTGGCAGATTTCAGCGCGTGATGGCTGGGCTGGAGGGTGACCGGTTCCGGTGTCGCGGTCCGGTGGACCATCCTCCCCCGCTCCGGTCCGGGACGGGAGACCATCCATCCCCGCATCGGTTCGACGGGCCCCCGCACCGTTCACCATCATATGGGCACTACAACCCACGGCTGAGACAGACTAATTACTCTGCCTTTGATGTGCCACCCACGTCCTACGCAAAAGGAGATCGCAGAACTCTGGCTTTGATCACCACCAAATTATGACGGGATGCAGCAAATATGTGGACATCTTAGCAAAATCTATCTTTTGGTGTGCCTATAAATGAAAACAAGAACTTCAATAGGTATTAAAGATACTCTTCCACACAACTTCCATCAATCTATGGTGCGTCACGACCGCCTAAAATACCTCTCGTCAAAAGCACAATTCAGGTGTGACCTTATTAGTCTCTCATGGGATGACAGCGGTGTGACGAGCATCCGCCAATAACGCAGGTGTGTGCTGTTATTGCATGCCGTACTGAGAGGAGACACCGATAGGGGCCCGGGAACGACCACATTCCAGTCGTGGCGTGAGGCCGTGCTATTGAACTCAGCACGACAACCGGTGTCACGGAGCCGATAAAAAGGCCAGCACCGTCGACCTGTTGCCAGTTGGATGAATAACATCGAGGCTCGAGCCGCTGTCCCTATATGGATGGGGCAATATTTCAGGCGCATCGCCAGCTTTTTATATAAGCTGCGGCGGATGAGCAGCTATTGGACGTGGGAATCCATTCAAGCGGATTGCTTGAGTGGCGCTTTTCTGTAACTAATATTTCCACCAAAGGTTTGCTAGCGCCTCAGCAGCCAGCAGCTATATGCCTCATTTAACGCGGATATAAACGACGTCAAACGAGCGACCACTGCACACTGGGTCGAGTTAGGCTCAAAGAAGGGCACAATCGACAAAACGGATCGTCGGTCAGGTTTTGCCAACTGAGGGCGGCCGATAAAAACGCACCGACACGGCGCGGTTGAATGACCGCCGCTCAGCGGGGTGTCAGAGGCCTAATGACCGACATCACAGCCGCCTGGCGTGACAAAACATCGGTGGCGCTGAGCGACCGCCTAAACCGAGTCGGCAGGAAGTTAGTGGGTGAAGGGAATATGTGAGCCGTTTTCCAAGTGAAGTTCGTTGTCCGATTTCCATTTCCATCGATTTAGAAATACAGAGCTTGTGTAAATAAGGAAGAGCTGTTTGTTTGTGTACTACTGCACTGGTAGTTTTGGGCCAACTGACATAGATACCTGTGTCATATCCGGCCCTGTATAAGAAAAATAAGTTCGAACAGCACAGCTTTACTCCAAAAGAAAATCAATTTTCAAGAAGCCTTGAGTGTTACCAGCTGCAGGTGGTTATAAGTTACAGAATTTAAAAACTTTTCTCCCATATAACTTTTTATCATTCCAGCCGTACTTACATACACGCTAATGTTTGTAGCATTATTCAACCAAATAAAGAAATAATTCGGTTCAGAACAGTTTCCCGCATAGAAAGCATATCGGTCAATCGGAAACTGGCCGATTGTGAATTATTCAAAGAAAAGGGAGCACCACCACTGATTGCTACCGCCCGAGCGGTCAACAAAAGACAGAGAATAGTCTCCCACGCTTTCCACTACAATAGCCTCCGGAGCATGGCGGTGGGAATGAAGAGGGCACACCAGAAAAAGTCCACCTCAGGTGACACTGCGGCACCTCCCATACGCCCTAAGCTCACTCATAATTGACTACAAACGCCGTCATGCTTTCTATATTGCACCCCACGGCTGCATTAGAACTCAGCTCGAATCTGCATTTCATGAGTGAGAGTTGACGGCGGGAACTGTTCGGTCATTACCACTCAGACCGCCAAGGAAGGGAAGAAAATCTCTCGGACCGGGGACTCAGACCGCTCGGGCGTCCGACCATCGCTGGCCCGCTGACCGCAGGCCGGCTTCAGATGACCGCGATTTCACAGATGACCGCGTCACGACTGGCCGCGTGTGACGCTCCAACTGGCGCGTGACGGCGTTACGCCTCCCGTTGGGAGCTAAGGAACGTCGGTAGCTTTGAAAGCATACACTCGAAATCAGCGGTGGACTCCGGAAAACCGGAATAGTCACGAATCAGCCCTTACCCGGATCTAATTCCGACTCTCCTGTATCGACGAGATAGATTCGGTAGGCAAGGAAAAGTGAGCGAGGAAACTCGACGGCACGGGTGGGAGCGCGAGTTGTACAGATTGCCGGCGAGTGGCCGCCGGAAAAACTCACCGGTCCCCGCACCCTTGTTCGGCAGAACACAGTAGGAGCGCTTCCGGTCAATCTTTTTCCGCATGGCGTCGAGCGGCGCCTTGCGCGGCTGCAGCGACAGCTTGCGTCCGCTGGCGTCACGCTCGTCGCGCGGGGCTTGTGTCGCAGCCGACGCAAACGGCACGCCATAGCCGGTGGCTCGTCCGGGGGTGCTGCAGACGGAGCTACCGGCCGTGGACGAGGTGACAGGCGCCGCGGCAGCCGTCGAGCGGCGCTCACAGGCCGGCGTGCTCGCGCCAGAGACGGTTTGTCGCGACGGCGTGGCCAGCGGCGAGTCCCGGTGCGCCTCTGCTCGCCGGTCCTCTCGCTTCCTCAGCACCTGGATCAGACTCTCCTCGCTGGTGGCCCCCAGACAGGGCTCTGCCTCTGCCGGCTGGGCGGCGCAGCAGCGCGTCGCCGCCGACAGCAGCCAGGCCAGCAGCCGGCCCAGCCGCGAGTCGACGCCGGCGCCCGACGCGAACGTCTGGTACGACTTGGTCATCGGTCGAGGCAGCATCGGCACCGGCGGTGCCGCGGGCGACGCGTCGACGGCACGGCAGCTCGGCGGACACTGCCGTCGGTGTCGACGGAGCCGCCGACGCCGGCGGCGGGGTCGAACGCGGCCTGCGACGGCGCCGACAGAGACGGAGGGAGGCGCTCGCCGGGGACCCCTGTTTGCCTGTCCAACGCGCCGCGCCACGTCCCCAGTTCTCAATTGAAAATATAGCTGACGGAGATGAGCAACAAAAAGTAGGCCACGACATTCGCGCTTATGACGGACACGCAGCAGCAAATGAGCAGCTGAAAGTGGGGCAAGAAAAAAAAAACTAGCAGTTCTCTGAGCCGTGGCCGTTTGGAGTGTCTGCAGAGGCTTACCACAGGACAATAAAGAACACAAACAAGTTGTGATGCTACTGCGAAGCCGAAAATAAGTCAATGCTATTTCAAAGACATCTGAAAGCAGCAGTCACTTGTTTTTCCGTCAAGCTCCATCAAAACGATAAGTGAAAGTAACGATGTTTCAGTGACCCGAGATATTGAGCGAACAAGCTCAATTGATCTTCTACTTGGCAGTAACGGATAGTTTCTTTCACTTGTCTGTTCAAAGGAGTTGTATAGTCACGGTGACGCATAACTGCGAGCGCGCCGAGGCGCAAGGCTTTCGAGGTGTTCGTCTCGGCAGAGATACGCTAGATAAATCCGCTGCACCCTAGTCATGTTTTAGAAAGAGCAGAACGCTCATGCTTTCTTCCCAACGTTTTTGCACCAACCGCGCCTATTTCATTAAAAGGCGGCAAACCGATTCACATTTGGGTGCACGTTTCACCTTCTCCAGCACGCAATGCACGCAAATTCTCTCAACAACGGCACCGAATTGGAGCAGCGTGACCCATTTAAAATTAACCCGCCGGCCGGTTGACCCGGCCGTGGCACGTATGTAGTCTAGTGTGTTCGTACTGCACCGGTCGCCCGTGTCATTCATTGTCTAGGATCGATCAGCAGCCACCGCAATAGCCATACCAGTGAAACGCCTCCAGGAAGTGCCATCCACCCCGCTGGCAATGAAGCGACGCCGACCTTAAAAATTTAAACACTCGTCGACGCCACCGACGCCACATCGGCAACGGCTAAGTGCAGCAACGGCTGGCCAGCGATCGATTTTATTATGGCGTGACGTGCCATTACAGATATGACGGGCAGACATTCGTCATTCGTACCTCACTTGTTCAATGCTTGTGGATCGTAGGCCTTGCTATTAGATATTTACTTCAGGTGCCACATCGAAACCACAAAGAAACGTCAACTATTTCAGATGTTCAGGTACCTATTTATATGTCAACGATTATTTCATTTTGCAATTTTTATTAATGCGTTCCTTACTTGCATATTATCCATTTCCGCCAATAAGGCTTTGTTTCCATGTTCCTGGTCGACGTCATGTGCCTTAAAATTTAGACAACGAGCCAGCGTCCACCCGTGATTACCACTGCAGAACAAGCCGTGACCACGAGCTGCACATAACAGCACACGCCGCCGAAAATGTCAGACCACGTTCAACACGTTGTATCACAACGATTACCGCTGGCCCACTAGCAGCACCGGAAATAGCGTGCAATAAATGCTATAGCGAACGTTCCGGCCTAATGCTTTTGAGTCATTAACCGATGCAAGTCGAATTCCATGGGAGATTCAGAACAGCCTGCAGCCTGCACAAATAAAACACGCAGGTCTCTCGGTACACAAGAGTGGTGCACCGGACCAAAACTACCACTGCAAGACTTTCGGCTCTATGGAGCCTCTCAGTTTTATGTGGTGAGTCACTCGGATCGTCCGACTGGCCGCGGCGGCGACTGACAGTCGGCTCAGACCCCGGGCCGACACCAAACACCCCGTCACGGAGCGAGCGGATCAGCCCGTGTGGCACGCCATGTGACGGAGTTTCCGGCTCGGGTTCCGGCCGGCGGGATCACGTGGCCTGGCCGCGGCGTACTGGGGCCAGTCCAGGTGTTATATCCAGATCCACCTCCACCGACCGATTGAAGGGGACGGCAGGGCGCACCTGGCCTGTGGCTGGGTACCGAGCCGGTATAGGTGCTCTATTTCCATATTTCTCCCACCAACCGATCGAAGGGACCAGAGGGACGCAGCTGGCCTGTGAGCCCGACCCCGGCCCCTACCCTCAGCCCAGCTGGATTTCAAGCCGAAATATAGGTGTCCCCTCTCCCTTTCCCTTCTTCACTCCCCCACCCGATCGAAGGGGACAGCATGGAGCCACACCTGGCCTGTGGTCCCACCCCTGCTCTGCGCTCAGCTCATCTGTGAACCTCCCGCCCGCCGGCCGCCGTGCTGGCAGCGGATCGGACGCACTCCATATTTGTCGCAGCACAGGCGGTGCCCGTTAGTTCGATGTCGGCACCGCCGCGCCGCACGGCCGGTGACCCCGGAGCGGCGGCTGGGGTCACCTGACGGGGCGCTGCACGGCGACCGGTCCGCTCGGACATGTCCGAGCACGGGGGCGGTGGTGGGGGAGGTGGGGAAGGGGCAGGTCAGGTGACCGGGGCTGCAGTGAGTGACCAACCGAGAGAGATGGACTCAGGTGTAGGTAGGGATGGCAGGGAGCATGAAAGGCAATACTGGCTCGGGGTGAGCCAGAAATTAAATATAAGGACGGATAAGGAGAAAACTACGAGCACTCGTATATGCACGCAGAAGTGTAACAACATCGCCAACAGAGGGTATAACAAGGGGTCGCGCTCACTTACGGCGCAATGGTCACACATGTCCGGTATTCGGAGGCAGGTGAGGTACAGGTGAACGGTGAGGCACAGGTAAAGATTGACTGGCCACTGGAACATCCTGTTACGGACCGGACTGACGGGTACCGATACGGTGAACTACCGCACAAGGAACGGCCAATGATTCATATTTGTCAGGCAATGTTGGTGACGCAGCTAAAAGTGCGCCAAACTTTATATACTATCTCACAAACGTTTTGATTTTGCTCACCCCAGATACAGTCATGTCATTCAGTGGAAAAGCATGATATTGCTGGACTTCATAATTCAAATGATCTGTTGTTTTGCATTTCAGTTTTTTTTTATTCAGTATCCAAACAAACCAGTTGTTAAAGTTATCTCTCATCGTATAGAATTTTTCCTCGAGTACACAAAGGGACTTCTTTCTGCCTAGGATATATTCCAAAGCTTGTGCTCGCTGAAAGCAACGACACAATCCTTTCGAAGCTCAGCAAGCGGAAGCGTCAACAACTTGTCAATAGAATGCGCTCACATGATGCATGATCAGGCACACATTTCATCCGACAACGATGCTTCGAAAACCCAGCGAAGTGTGCCTGCTTTGACACTGAGGAGACGCCTCTGTCGAATCGCCAGTATACACTCTGCCGATCGGGACACGAAACAGCCCGCGACTCAACAATGGCAGTCGGCATGGTTGGATGGCCGGTCTCGTGCAAGACACAGCAACAATGGTAGTCCACGGTTCGGTGCTGATTGTGCATTAAAGCGTGGCCCGGCGTGGCCGGAAGAGGGTGGAAGCACGCACTCCGAACTCCAGAGCTACTGCGCAGGGCAACAGTGATTCTACTCTACCGTGCTCTTGAAATCGCCGTGCAAAAATACCACTTTTTTAATCTTGGACACGCACCTCTGAGATAGTTTTCCAGAAAATGCGTCGGCTAGATACACATTTTTAATCCTTAATTAATTTTCCGTGGCTTAAAAACGACTTCTTCACGAAAAAAAAAGAATTTCGCACCAAGTTTTGACAGGATAAACTAAAAACATGCAAAATACAGACTGAATTACACATGGCTATCAGAAATATTTATCAGTTCCAGCAAGACGATCATAGGATATATTATTCTCGGCACAAAAACGTGAGCTAAAATGCCCTCAATGAGCTCCTTGTTCAATATTTGAGTAGAGTTTCGCCTTGCCCAATAAACTTCTCTAGCGCGCCACGAATATCGTAAACGATAACTGACGCGTCACATCTGTCATCGAGTCCAGCGCACGGATGACTGATCGAGTTAGGAAGAAAAGCGGGTTCCACAACGGAATGGGAAACCGTAATACTCCGGCTTGGAAAGGGGGAAAGTACCTGCCAGCGTCTGAGTGCAGGCAATAAGCGATAAGGGTGAAAAGTTGAAGGCAGATCTTTGACACAACAAAACAGCTTACCTATAAGATCACCAAAATTGAACTAAGAAATTAAACCAACAAAGCAAAACGGCGAGATCGAGTGAAGACTAAAGAAACATCACAGCATTATTTTATGTGAGAGGAGAACAAGGTTGACTGTGTTTTACTTGTTGACTGTCACACATGTTGACTGTTTTACTTTCACAAAGTTTGTCGTCAGCTGCAGGGAGAGGCAAGTACAGTGCCGTTGCACTCAACCTCTGCTATTTACCCAATCTGCAGCATTACGCTGCAGAGAATGTGGGACCTTGACTGCTCATTTTACCGTTGTATAGCGGCACGGCGGCGGCAGGGCCAGTTGCACAACGGACTGAGGTCAGGCCAGCTCCGCGGGCCAGTCCCCAGTCAGGAACTGGTCCGAACGGAGAGCGGAGCGAGGTGTGGTGAGGAGGGGAGGGACAGGAAAGGTGGGATATTCCAGTAGGCGGTAGCAGAGACCGCCTTACCCAGCCCAAACTGTAACTTACAGACCCGTCAGAGCGCTAAGTATCGGAGATTCCAGACATGTGAAATGAATCATGAATTGCACCTGAAGTCAGTACAGCAGTACAGTACTGAAGTAGCAAACAGTTGCTTTCAGCATGGCATGGGTATAGAAAGATCCCAGTCATTCTTCAGTGAGCGAATGACTGACGTATACCGCTCTCACTGCAGTTTGACACAGACCTTAGTGAGGTAATACCCGTGCACCATACCAACTGACCGGTCATCGACACGTACCCGTCAAGTGACAGATGACAGCCACAAATGACACGTGACATTGCTGGGCGCCCACACCGAACACGCGCAGCGCACAACATGTGGGCAGCTCACTTGCGCAACCAGTTCGCCGGACGCGGTCCGTTGACCGAGCGTACGCGACAATGCCCGTGCTTTTCAGTGGGATCGCTCCCATATTCGGTGTGCCTGCCTTCGACCTGTGATTTTATTACCGACTATAACCCAGGCCATAGCTCGCCATTCACCACGGGAGTAATATTGACCACTCGACCACCGAGCCTGCTTAGCAACAGTTTCGCTTCTGACCTCGAGTTAAGCATACAAAAGCCCTCCCAAGTTCAGGATAACGTCATAACAGCTTCATCAAATAGGCAGCAACGCTGAACTTGGTGTGTTAGGTCGCCATCTTGTGCAGGTCCAGCCTCCCAACAAGTGGATAAGTTGAGCAGTGTGCTAAGGACCGGATCCATTAGGATCGGGGCAAAGTACCACTTATGCCTGGTCCGTCGCTATATCAGCCAGGAACAAAGACCCATACACGGGAGTAACGTCCGGTATTTAGAGGCCGGGAGTGTCACGACGGTGACAACTGACGGGCCATTGTATAAGCTCCTCGACGATGATAGCATTATCAGGCGGACCAAGGAAGCACTAGAGGAACACCAATGAGGTCGGCGATGCACTTGCAGGGTTTCCGCGATCGGCACCCAGAGTCTGTGACCTGGGAGAGGGCAAATCGCTGGCATAGCATGACACTGGGAGAATATTTGTTTGAGGCTCTCCAAGCCTTAAAGACCACGAGAAAGGCGCACTTGTGTGTCACTGTGACTCACACTGCTTTGTGAAGCTGAGTAGCAAGTCACGTTCGATCACACCGCGCCCAGAAGCCGGTCGACCTTGTACCGCCCTCGCCCGTTCCTCGGCCCACTCTCTGATCGCAGCAGGGCGCCTCGCTAAGGCACACCGACCGACAGCTCTGAAATTGAGCTCCTCTCTGGGCCGGGAATTCGGCCCGGTCTCGGCACCTCTACTGAATCCGTCAGCCCTCTAAGAGCGCCACACTGAGCTCGTTCTATCTCCATACCTCATCAGTGTCGGCTGAGGGGCTCGGACGGCGCGGCCGACGCAGGCGGCACCGGTCGGCGAGGGTCAGACCTGTGCCCGGCCGTCGAGCGATAGTCCACCGGCCGCCCCGGGCTCTCATTGATAGCCGTGGCCCGTGGCCAATCGGCTAATGTCCGAGCTCGCCATTTCCCAGGGTGGTGGCTAACGCGATTACCGGTCCCCGGCCGCGCCAGGTGGCCGCGGGTCGTGGCCGCCCGCCGCCCGGGCACCATCGCTCGACACCAGCGGGGATATCGCAGCACCAGCGACACCATCGAACACCGCCCGAGATCCATTGACGTCTATCGGGGTCATGAGGAGCCATCGAACCATCGGAGATCCATCGCACCGCTATGGGACGACATCGGATGCCATTGGGGATAAACTCCAGCCCGAGGGTCCCGATGATCCTCACAAATGTCCGGACGGGACCAGCCTTAGCCAGAGCTACGCTGAAACTCTGAAGATTACGAATCCGGACGCACTGATGACCAGCCAAAACGTACCGCTCGCACACGTCCCATCGCGGCCCGATCGCCGAGCGGAGAACTGCTACATCGGCCGAGTGGTAGACATCAAATATGCAGCTCCGAACGGCCGCTCCGGGACGCTGGACGAATTGAGAGGGCCGTTCCGCGCGTCGCGGCAGGACGCGCGCAGGTGAGATGGATCGGGAGGCAGCGGACCGAGGTCGCGCACCGGGGAGCCGCCCCACATTGGCTGACCTCGGCACCACCGGCCCACTCCCGGACTTATCGCAGCCACCGGCGGTCCCCGCTCCCCCAGATCGCCCGTACATACATCCCCGTATATTTTCCGTGAGTCTCCCGTATATCTCCCATATATCGCTCGTGCTTGGCCTTGCGACACCGCACGCATGTCCGCCGGACCGTCCCAACGAGCGGTGGGCGGTGATGTACCGAGCCCTCCATCACCCTCTATCAGGGACGCGGTACAGCAAGAAACTGCTCATCTCCACACGGGGCACCGTGATCTGACCAGGGGCGCTGTGATAAGGGAGCTGGGATTTGACAAAAGGCGACATGTGCTCTGGCAAGGGACAACGCGATTAAACAAGTGGCGCCACACGGGTCGCCAAGCTATTATGGCAAATAGCATCGGGGCATCGCTACCGGCCGAAATTGTTGAACCTTGCATCGTAATCCAGACAAAAATACCAACAATGCCCCTGTCACCAGCGCCCACCGCTGACCCCAGAGCATCCGGTCAGCGACAGCCGAGATGGGGACCGAGGCGGGGACTGTGGCGCAGGCGGAGGCGGTAGCAGAGGCGGCTGCCCGCCCAGCTCATCAGCGGCTCGCCCAGGCGCCGCCTGTTCCGCCCGCTACTCCCACACGTCCGTCGGGCCGGGTCCGCGGCGTCACCGCTCGGCGCCGCACACTGGTCGGAAACGCTCCAGCGAGAGGCCAGCGGCCTTTCCGCAAAAGTTTTTTGCTTGTTATTCCACAACTAGTGAAGCAAACTTCATAAAACTTTGCATACCTTCTCTGTCATATGTAAGCTATCATTTGGATGTCAAGCACTAAATATATGACGTGAATCTGTTAAGTTATGACGTCATAATTGAGTATAATACAGGATCTAGCACCACTTTAAGTCAACAAGGGAAATTGGGAGCTGCTATTCGGGCACCGGGAATGGTTTCATGCACTCCTTGCAAGGTCCAAAGCATCACTTTAGCATTGTTGACTTTGCGTGACGTCATTTATGACGTCACTAAGGCCATATAAGTTTTTCGTCAATAACTCCTGATCAGATGGAGCTAGAGAGTCGGGAAAGCCACCATTGGACTCAGGAAGACCTGCCGAATCGAATGATATGCGATATGACCTCCTTCAACCATTTTCGTGACCTGAGGGGCTCCGACCTGACCTTGACCCGAGGTTCACATTAAGTTGACTTCACCCGAACACCAGGTATAGCATTCAACGCGCCTGAGCTAGACAAACACGATGATGCCAAAATCGCGGCAGTGCGACCATTTTTGGCAAAGTAATTAACCTTAAACCGAGCCCGTGCCTTGTGGCACTTATCTGACCTAAGAGGCCACTGGCTGACCTAAGACCTTAAAATCGGGTAGTACCTAATTGTTGCGTCTTATAACGGCACACAAGCTCGTTTTTTTCCGCGATGCTCTAGCTCAATTAGAGGCGAAACGGCGAGGGAGTTGTACCAACCCTTCCCGGTCAATATAGAAAACCAATCGGTCCGGCCAGGGTTAACCCTCGCCCCGTTGGGGGGGGGGCCATTTTGGCCCCCCCTGTGGTTTTTCCTAAATAGCAAGAAAACGGCGGCGCGCAAAATTTTCAGTACCTTCCCGGGCATCAATTTGACACCTTCACACCAAATTTCAAGTCTTAGGTCACCTTAGGTCAGGAGTTATTGAGGTCAAACTGAGGTCATGTTCGAGCAAAAATGAGCAAAAAACATGCAACCTTGAAACGCTCACCAAATCTACAGTAATCAAGCAATTTCAAAGTTCTTTATATGGTCTAGTAGACAAAAAGCGGCGCTACAAAACTGCTATCTCGGATTTTCAAAATTTTGGGTTTTTGACCCCAAAAAATTCAAAAAATTGATTTTTTAGAAAAACTTAAAAAATCCAAAATTTTTCCGAATTTCGAAAAAAACCGGAATATATGTGATAGTCCCTGCGCTTTTCTATATACATACCAAATTTCAGATCGATATCTCGTTTTTTGGCCAAGTTATAGCGAAAAAACTGTTCAAAAATGATGACGTCAAATTTTTGAACTCAATTTTTAGCGATTCTAGACCACGTACGGCAAAACAAAGACCACCATTGAACTCCCCGTGACGAGCTGCATCGATTCGATACCCATTTTATGCAAAAATATTAACTTTGAAATTTGACCTAATTTGACCTGACCTTGACCTGACCTTGACCTGACATTGACCAAAACGTGACCTAAGCTGGCCCCAAAGGCTGCCTGACCCACATAATCGCATTTGTCATGTAAAATGGGCCATAAAACATGTATCACACGACATTTTCATATTGTGACCCCCCAGTGACCTGACCTCTGTGACCTGACCTGGTATCAGTGACCTCAAATAGCAAAATATGTGTTTGAAGAACATTTCCCCATCGATGATTTTCAATGAAATGCATTTTACTCGATTTTACAACGCATTTCTTGAAATGCCTGTAAACGGTGAAAATTGGACCTTTGACCTGACCTGTGACGTCATCGGTTTGACCTAGGTCAATAAAATTGGGTCACAAGGTAGTTCCCTGATAGGGCTATCCAACACCGTTTGCCGCTTGTCGCTAGGTTGCGTGGTTCTCGAGATCTTAGGGGGGGGCCAAAATGGCCCCCCCCCCAACGGGGCGCGTTGCTCGGCAGAGCCCAACGGGGCGCGGGTTAAATACCGGAATTGTGATCTAATGTAAAAAGACGGCCCAAGGTAACCCGACGTCAGTGACAGGTGTCCTATATTTGCAGCGTCTTATATTCACGAAGGTTTCAATTTCCACTTTCTTCAGCCGAGTGATGGCTGTCAATAGCAAGGCTCTCTAAATGCAAGCCGTAATCGCCACGCAATATGTGGAAGGCTTTTGATGTCAATGCATACATAAATGCATGCATAAAACGCGCTTTTCACAAAATTCATAAACTCAAGCGCATCTGTTTTTAATGACCAGTCAACTACGCATGGATGCGTGCAGGCCACACAGGTCAGCGTAAGCCGGGCGAGGCGGCCGAGCCGAAACTGGGGCGGGGCGGGCGGTACTTGGGTAGGAAGAGCGGCTCCTGCAAATTTTGCGCAAATATGCGCAGTTAGCTTTTATGTTGCCCTGGTGTAAATTTAAATCCTGCTTCATCTCACAAAAAATCAGAGTGGAACTAGATGGGACTACCTGTTGTTTCCTTACCTAAACTTTGCAGTTATATTCCAGAATCACTGTAGGAGAGCCTTCATAAAAAAGCTACAGTAAATCTTAGTTAGGGAAAAAGTATACCAAAAATTTTGCACTGACCAGTCGGCAACTTCATAACGAACATTTTGATGCATAATATGTGGGATTTCAATTTGGTGTCTATCAGCAATAAGACTCTGAATATCCGGCTCAAGAAACCTCTTGCTCCGCGTCAGTTTCCGAGTTCTGGGATACCCCATCTTCGGGGGCTGATTACAGTTATTTTTGGTCACCCGGATTACTTATTTTGGCCTAAGTATAATAATTTGATCAATTTCAAATCGATCTATATAAAAAATAATCCGAAACTCCGGAATCGCCCGTGGCCTCTCGTGAGGGCGTTTCCGACCAGTGTGCGCCGGCACGGTAGCGGCGCCCGGCGCCCGGCGGCGGCGGCGGCGGTGGCGGCGGCCGATGCAAATGTGACGCCACTGACCGGCGGCTCCCACCATTTCGCGGCGCCCGCACCCACCGTGAGAGCGGCGGCGACCGGCGGCACCAACTAGCCACGGTACACACAGAAACACCGGTCGGTTCGCTCGGAGCGGGCACCGCACGGTGGCTGGCGGGCAGCTCAGCGGCGTCCAGACACGAGGTTTGAGGTCGGCGGCACGCGGCAGCTCCCATCTGCCAGCCACCGGCTCCGAGGCTCCGTTATCCTCATCCTCTCGGCTCGGAAGTTGGGCGTGGAACACACCGGAGCGGCTAATTTCCGTTGCGCCACGGCCCGCTCACTCTCTCAAAAACGGTGATCGGAGAGCGCCGGCAGACTCTTCCCATCGATGACCGTTGGCGGAGCGGTACCAGCTGAGGTTATGTGACAGCTCTGTACCAGCGGTATCTGCCTCTATCGTCCGTCCCTCGACCGTCCCTCGCCCGTCCGCCCTCGCCATGTGACGCTGGCGTGACGATGTGACGAGGGTGACGGACAGACACAGCCGGGTAACGGTGCCCCGGTAGTGCCGCCGCCGCCGCCGCCGCCGCTCGCCCGTCGTCGTCGCCTTGTTCTACCCCCGCACGAGACGGTGTACGGACGCGTGGATGCGTTGCCGTTTCGCCGTCTGCCGCCGCTTGTTGCAGCGCTTCCTTGTGGCGTGTCTCGTACAGACATCAGCCGTGCAGGATGTTTCGTCACTCCGTGCAGGGCCGGCACACGACACGGAGTTACACCGTCGGCCGTCAGCCGGGCCGAACGGGCCCGCACGTGACGTAACGCATCGCTTCATCTGACGTGTTCGAAAGGAGCGGCAGACGGCAACGTGGCTTTGAGCAGCTGATCTTGATCGTTAAAATGACAACAACAGGCTTCAATCATTCCGAGCACTAACGAGACCAAACAAAGCACACAGGCTGGACGTGACGAGTTTCACGTTGACATGAAGTCAACATGAAGATAACAAACAAACGTACGTAATTAGCGCAAATCATCGCACGTCACTAGCGCCGATCTTCGTACGTCACTGGTTTTATTTCCAAACGTCATCAGCCGTCGCCGTCAGTTCCCGAGGTCAGGTGAGCGGAAGGGAAGCAGCCGGCCTGTCCGTGACGACCTCACGCTCCTACCTGAGATAGTACCACCTGTGACGTCATAACCGAACGGACCACGGCACAAGCCACGTGCCTTTGTGGCGCAGCCGCCAGGGCGTGACGGAGGCCGCCGCCGGCCGACAACGAGGCAAACCAGTCTGCTGCGCCGCCGGCCGCGGCCAACCGAGGCTGGTAGCTGCATCGCACGGTGCAGGGGCGGCTCAGAAGCTAGGGATTGAGCTAGAAACGCTCAGGAATAGAGGGAATGCCTCACGGGTGGGGTAGAAAGGAGTGAACTCAGCCCCACCGGCTACTAGTCGTGACCTAACGGCCACGTGACCTGGCCACCGGTCACGGTCCGTCGATAGGCCGTGACCTGTGGCCGGTCACGTGACCCCTCGTGCGCGGGTCACGGTTCGGTGAGCGCTGCTCGTTGGCCACCGCCCGGCGGCGTAAGGTCTATGAGGTCAACGGAGGCAGCAGTGAGCGCTGGCCCAGGTGTGCTAGACACAAGAAGTGCAGTGGTGCGGAGGCTTGCGCCGCTTATAACGGAGTGACGTAAAACGTCATGGAGACAGACAAAGGTGCAGCAGCGCCAACCGTGACTGTCAGACGACGTGACACACCCTGTCACGCGGCCTGGCGAACGTGACACAAAACCAGCCGTGAGTCCCAAGGCACGACAAACACGACATATTGTAATACCGAGAATCGTGTCATGTAGATGAGGCCACAATTAAACACGAATACCACATTTCCTAGCACAGAAACTAGGATAACGGTGTCGACATTCGGCGACCGCGACCCGGGGCGCATTCCCTATTGGTTACTGACCTATGTGCGTGACACAGTGCTCGACGCACGCACACACCCGAATCTAGTTAGCGTCGCATGTGGACCAGCCGCCAGCGTGGGAAGAGACGCGACAAATGAACAAGGCAACTATCTAGGGATGTTCGTGTGCTGTCAGCGACACGCATCGTATACAAGGGACCTACCGTGACCGATAAGGCGACCTCGTCACTGGCGGTGACACGGGGGAGAGGGGCGCGGGAGGCAAACAGTCGCTTCCCTTCCGACCTGCGTCGTCTTTGCCCTCTGCGCAGATGCTCCGTACAGCCAGAATAGAACTTTAAGCCCAGGTGAACCATTGGTCCAGCACAGCCCTCGCGCCCCCGAGGAACATCAGACATCTTCTGTCTGGGTCGGTACGGACGCATGCAATATGCATCCTGGCAAGGCGCGCTGCACTCGAGGCATGGCAGCAACCATAACACACCACTGAGAGACGAGTCGTGCAGGTCAGGATGAGCGGGGAGTGCAGCGCGAGGTCAGGTCAGGTCAGGTCGTGGTGATGGATTAAGCTGGCCCTGAGACTCAGCAGGGGTCGACCACTGGAGCCAACAGGGCAGCATATCGTCACCGTGTAGACAGATCGGAATATATTTGCGTGCGGGATGAGAAAAGGTAGGGCAGACCGGTATGTGCTGACTACCAACTGGTGGTGGCCGGTACCGAGGCATGGGTCAGGAGGGTACTGCGGTCTCGTGACCACCCGGTGCGGTCCATTTAAATTGCATCGACTTAGTAACGCTGGTCACGGGGTGCCCGGTCAACATGATCATGTCGCAAGCCCATATTTTAGAGTTCGCCATTCCGCGATACATGCTTTCGAAAATTTCAGCATTTGATCAACTTTTTAAGGGTTTGTTATGGGGACTTATTTACCAGAGGAGTTTGAGATTCGCAAGACAGTGCGGTGTGCATGTGAGCCCAATCTTACCCGAATCGGTATAAAAAAGCACGGAATATCGACACCTTTTTTTAAACCCCACATTTGTTCTCCCGTGAAGTTCAGACAAGTTGTTTAGAAACCTTCAAAAAAGGTACAGTCACTCGATTTTTCTCAAGTTTGTCTGTCTTGGCAGATCAAGCAATGCCAGAGCAAGCTTACGAACACACAAATTTGATCAGGATCGGACGATTGGACACTTCTAAAAAGAGATCTTTCGTGCTTCCCGGAAATTCACCGGAGAACAGATGTGGGGTTTAAAAAAAAGGTGTCGATATAAGGTCAACAACTAACTTCGGCATTGTCCAATGCATATCCAAACACGCCACTACCGACTCACATTTGATCCAGACAACACGTATCATCACATCATCAAAAGCCTATCAGAGCTGGCAACTGTGTCAAATCTCTCTGCCGTCCCGCCCCCGCTGCCACTAGGCTGCAATACCGCCCACGCTCCCCATGATTGTCAACTGGCTGCAGGCCGCTGTGACGTCTGGCTAAGCGCCCATCGACGCCACGTTCAGCATTTGTGGGCCATTTATCGGACACCAGTTGGGATCAATGCGACGCGCGCGGCACAGTGGGTGGCATGGCAGCTCCCGGGGAGCATCACCGATCTGCGACCGGTATCATTAATCCTCGGCTAGTCACAGACAGACAGACGGGCAGGCAGACAGACAGACAGGCAGGCAGGCAGACAGGCAGACAGGCGCCCCACCACCCACGCCATTCGAACAGTACCGATCAACAGGCCGCCATAGAGAGCTCATTGGGACTGCAGCTGGCCCAGGCAGCTTAATCAATGTGTGGTCCCTCGTCAAACTCCACCCATACCGCCCTGGAGTCTGGAAGTTTGGCATTCCCAGAATTTCCGCCTGAGCATATTTACTTCCCACTGAGACCATCCTGTTGTCATTCAAATGAATACACCCATACCGTCGGAAGAAATATGAATCAACATGCAAATCAGGCTCCCACTCCCTCTTCGCTGCCAGCCAACGGGCGGGTTTTTGCACCACGATATTACGTCATAGTGACGTAACACTCAGGGAGGAAGGGAGGTTCACATCAAGGCTCTATAGAAGTTCACATAGGGGTCCGGGTGGGATCCCATGACCCAAGGCCAGTGACCGCCGCCACTTACTGCGGTTAGCCGTGGCTATTTCACAGCGGGTAGCGCGCGAGTAGGGTAGACGGGGCGAGAAGACATTGGTCAGACAGGCCACAGGGTGCATCGGATAAAAAGAGCAAAGGAGCATACCGGACAAAGGGTATTACAAAGGCGAACAGGTTTAGCGGACAAGGGCGGCCAGGTATACCGGACGAGGGTGGGCAGGTATACCGGGACATATGTACCGGACAAGGCGGATAGGTATGCCGGACAAAGGCGGACAGGTTTACCGAACAAATGCAGACATGCATACCAGACAAATGTGGAGGGTGTTGCGGGCAAGGCGTACAGGCATACCGGACAGATACAATACAATGCACCTCGCAAGAACAAAAGGTAGTCTGTGTGTAATCAAGGCACGGCACAAGACAGCTACAAAACGCCAGATGGGCTTAGCATGTCCCATGATAGACCCAAAAGTTAACTTCATAAGGCTGCAGCCTCAGGTATGTATAGGTACGGCTGTAGGTAAGGTATGGAATAAAGGCGCTATGCTTAGGCCACAATGTACGAACTTTAAATACTTTTCAACGTCCAGCGGCCATTTAATGTACCACTTGAATTGATTTATGATTTTCGCATAGCGCGCTAATGGTCTTATGACAGAAGGTACGTTAATTGTTCACAGACTGAACTAATTTCGTTACGGCGAATGAAAAGAAAAGAATGGGGCTCGGTTGAATAGGAGGAGGCCACAACGGGACCGGTCTTTCAGGTCGAGTGACAGCAAGAACGGAACGTTTTGTCCTCCCTTTCACAGCTGTGTCTTTATTAATACATGTGTTTGATTCATTTATTACAAAAACTGATGGAGCGTAAAAACGCGCCAAGTGACCCCGACGATGGTGTCGTAAGTCTTTTGACGGCTTACGACAGTCTAACGATCGCTCCTGAGACTATTCGACTAGCTGAGCACATCCACCAAATCCGATTGTGACAGAATCGACTCGTCATCCAAAGAGCCTCATGCTTACGTATTGGGATACACCAAATCCCTCTAGCTATCAAACTAATCCCGCATTGCTTATACCTTCTGAGCCGTTCCTCAAGTGGTTGAGCGCAGTCAGCCCACGGATCACATAAAACATTCGACAGTGGGTCCAATCGAGGACAGCGACCCCTCCATTAACTCGTAGGGACCCACGGCGTAACCACACCATTAGCAGCACCGTGAGGAGGCTCGCAGTGGTCACGGGCTACCGAGCGTGACACGATAGCGCCGGCCGCAGGCATGTCAGCTGGGGCCTCTGAGGAACGCAGATAACGGGAGGGAGTCTTTAGTGCCGGAGACGGGCAGGGGTGCGCTAGAACAGAGGGACTATACCCGGAACTCAGGAGGGAGACACCAGGAGCTTTGAGAAGACTCGTGGAGATTCGTGGAGAGTCATGTTCCATGAAGATTTATAGAGATTGAGAATCGCAGGAACTGACTGGCGACTGCATATCATCATTTATAAAGTCGGAATAAATGCCACGGAGACTAAATCACTATTAAAGATCACGGAACCTCACAATGCTCAGAGCCTCACATTAAGTCCGAGGGCCTCGCGGAATCCTTCGTCACAACCTCAAGAAGACAGTATGGCCCACAAAACACACGGAACCTTGTTCGGTGGAGCACAAATGAGCGTGACTGCGGCTGACAGGCCCCGGCCGCTCCCGACGGGGCCCCGATGGATCGTCGGACCGACGCTGTACCGACGAGGGGGCACTCATGAGCGGCCTGGGGGCGTAGGGGTGGTCGCCCGCTCCGTCCAAATGGGGCCCGTCGACGGTCACGGTCGACGGTGTGGGTCGAAGCCGACGTTCACGGTCGTCGGAGCCGACGTTAGCAGTCGTCGGAGCCGACGTTTGCGGTGGTCGAAACGGCACCGACGCGCCGCGGAGCTAGGTTGGAGTGATTAACGGTGCGAGCGGGAGCTAATAATGAGCTATCCGCGGTGACGGAGATGACTTCAGACAATTCAGAACTGGATTATGTGGAGCCAGAAATGGCACGGAGGAGAGATTGGATAGAGCTTCGGACTCCAGCGCTCTCACATGCTATGGTAGAGAGCTGAGGATAACCTTGGCTGCAACAAGCAGCATGCATGCACTGGTACAGCACGATTTGCACTGTGCAAATCGTGAATTATGAATGTATGCTATTGCTAGAGCCAACAAAGGCACGCCCTGCCTTCGTCCACTTCTGACACTCCTTGCAGCTTAAATATATTGCTGGGCAGTGGTGCAGGCATACCAGCTTCAATGTACGGCGCTGTTCCGAACAAAACCACCAGCCTCTGAACACAAGGGAAGCCGCGGCGAGACGGGAAGTGAGAATTCCTCGAAGGGCATCAGACCTTTTGGAGTCTGCTGTTGGCCAGTTTCATTTGGCCGTTTCTGTGAACTCGACTGGTCGCTCCAATGGTGACCTTTGCATGCAATATTGCCTGCAGTGCATGTCCGGTCACAGTGGGGTGGGCCGGGGGGGGGAGAAAGGGCGGCAGGGGCGGGTTGAACAGTGCAGTCCGCTCATTTCATGCCGTGATAAATGTACCAGTTTAACTCCCGCAGGAAATGAGCGCATTGGGCGCTCATAAATTTACCAGTGTGCTGATTTCTGGAGTCGGTCCGTGTCTGTCTATCCATCTATCTATGTGATTGTCTGTCTGTGTCTCAACTCTTCACCGCAGGGCGATGTCGTCAGCTCAATCAGCCGCGAGTGACCGGCGACTCCCTCGACCCGTCCACCCACGCGGTGGTTTTAGAACGACGCAACAGGTTAGGATAAAGACTGAGGGCTCGTCGGGACCGCAAATGGACTTCCTCTGGACCTTGTTGGGACCACGCCGAGACCACGCCGAGACTAGGACCAGACGGGACCAGGACCGGACCAGCTCGGCTATCATCAGCCAGTCATCCAAGGCCGCACGAAATGGGCGTGCCCGCCGGTCCCAACCGGACTCCGCCCTTTGCCACTAAAAATGGGCAGTCATCGCGGACCGGGCCGATCACCGCTCACGCATGTGCCCCCCCCCCCCCCCCAGACCAGGACTGCTGACAGCTGACATTGGTCAGCGGGTATCGGTCAGTGACCAGTAGTCGAACAGCAGCGGGGCTAGACGGACCGCTCCAGCAGAAGCTCCGCGGCCCGCGACTGTCACCTCGCGCTCGAAGGTCACAGTGCGGTCCGGGACCGGGCGAGCAGCAGTCATATGACGCAAGTCATGTGACGAGGAAGATGGCTCCTCAGCTCGGCCGGCCGAGCCGCCTGCTCAGCGCTCAGCAGTCGCGGCGCCACCGCAGCGATTCTTATCGCGAAACGTGCCGGCCGAATACGGAAAGCCGCCCCAGCAGGCCGGAATGTGGCTCACCGGCAGTGGCGCGCCCAGTTTTACGGACCTGGCCGAACGCGAATCGACCCAACTGTGCCCCGATTAAAAATAATAGAGGCCATGGCAGTAGGAATGTGTCAGCATGGGGCTACTGCGTGTGAGTGACTTGCGTTTTTACGTAACTCTGCAGCTGCAAGTCGCGCACTTTTCACCGATCACTGGGAAACACTAGACAGGAATGCAGCGGGTCGGGTCGGGTCGTTGGCTCTCACACTCGCCGGTCCTGTGTGTACCGTTGGTATCAGAGCCGGATAGGCGCGGCGCTCGCTCGACGCTCGAGCACAGGTCGCTGTTTGCTCGCGCCGCCCGCCGGCTTGTTGACAGCGGCCGCCGGCGGTCGGTTGGATCGACAACACACCACCCCCGTAAACACATCCCACACACAGCGCCGCCACGGTCGCACGCCGGTGACGGTCACACGGACACACCTGGTCGCGGGCTCACAGAGAGGGGCGCCGGGACTACCTGTGGCCGACAACACAGGGGCGCAGAGGGTAAAAACGTGCAAAACACAGGGACAGCTTATAACAGAGACATACCAATCTCGAGACAATAGAGAGAAGGATTGCAAGATATGACTAGCAGAAAGGTGGCTACAGAACAAAACAATGCATTCATATACTCATTCTGCGTATGACGCCTGGAAAACACCGTCCGCTAATTGGAATCGTTATGTTTATCTGAAAATCCAAAAGTGACATTTCCCAGGTGTCGGTCGCAGAGCGCAGAGCGCAGTGCGCGGGACTGACCTGTGGCAGCCGGCGGTAGTCTGGGAGCCATTCGTGCTGAGGCCGCTCTCCTGGTGGTAGGTCGGTATCCGGGCGGCCGGTACCGCGCCGACCGTCCCGTCTCTGCCAGGCTGGAGACACCCAGCAGAGGAGCGGGCGCCGCTCTCCTCGGCAGCGACAGGGAGCCGGTGGGGTTGTCCGGCGGCCCCGCCGGAGTGGAGCGGGGTAGGGTGGACCGCTGGCCGTCTCCGTCCACTGAGCGACTGGAGAGGGAGCGGGGCAGGGCGCGGGCGGAACGCAGCGGTGCCCGGACGGTCGAGTCTGAGTCCACCTGCTCGGAGGAACTGAACTCGCTGCCCGGCTGGCCGACGGTCAGCGTGCTGCCGCTGCCGGAGGACTTGACACTGACGTCACCCTCCGAGCGCACCCTGCCGCTCAGACGAGCCCACTTGTCATCCGCAGCTTCGGTCGAGCTCGACTTCCCTAAGTCCTGGCAGGAGTCAAACTCCTTCTTCTTCCGCCGCTTGCTGTCGCGGAGAATCTTGTTGAATTCGGCTGCATCTCGTGCAGAGGCCGCAGCCAGATCGCCAGGCGTCGGCAGAACCTTTCTACCCAGGCGTTGTGAGCTGGAGGTAGCGGTGGCATTGCTAAGGACGCGCGCCATCGGAGGAAACCGGGCACTCTTGGCTGCGGAAGACTGGCCGCTGAGCGACCCCGTCTCAGCACCGCTCGAGACCTCTTGCATCAGTGCTACCAGTCGTCTGCCAATGTGGTGCATCACCTTGGCCAGCATCGGCGGGGACGCTGGCGGCGGCTCGGCCGGAGTCTCAGACAAGCCCTTCAGGCTACCCATGAGCTTCTCATAAGCGGCCAGAGAGTCCTGAGCGGCAGGATCGGCGATGGAGGCGGACAGGTTGCCCTTCTGGGCGGCCGAAGCGCTGCCGGTGTCTGCAGGATCATATCGTTGGATGATCTGCTGGCAGCTGTGTGAGATCTGCTGCTGGATCTGCGTCATGATGTCCGGCTGGGCCGGGTTGAGAGCACCATACGCTCCCTCCAGATCACTGCTCGTGTAGTCGGAGCTGTCGTACGAATCGCTCCATGTGTCCTCACTGCTGAGGTACTCAACGATCTCCCGCACCTGAGCATCGTTAATGCCAGGCACGGTCTTCATCAGACGCGTCAGCTCACTCTCAAACAGAGCGAACGGCGTCGGCTTCGTCTTCGGCGTGTTCGGATCGGCACGCTGAGCGTTCGAGATGGTTGTGCGGAAGAAGTGCCGCAGACGACTCATCAGAATGTTGGTCTCCTCGTCAGAACTCCAGTTGTTGAACGAGTCCTTCCTGGAGACCTTATTACGGTTCTTCAGTCCGTTGGGCGGCGAGCGCCCAACTGCTGGAAGGGGTTTGGTCGCGACAGTTGTGGACTTTTTCGCACTCTCCTCGGAGCTGTTAGGTGTCCTCTGTGAACCGCCAACGGACGCGGCTAGTAATTTACCACCCGCCTCGTCAGAAAGACTCGAGTCGGAGGAGCCACGCGCACCACCTCCCTCCGAGCGCTCCTCGGCCTCACGGATCACAGACTCCTTCAGCAAGTCATCGGAACTGCCTAAAAAACCACTGTCACGACTTTGATGTGCTTCACCCGTCTTGCTGATTTGGATGAAGTTCGCTACGACACTGTTTGGGTGGTGCGTCAGCCTCGGAGACTCCGACGACGCCTTTGCCACTGGGGACGCAAAGACGTCCTCCAGCTGGCGAGGCGCCTTATCGCCGGTCTCACGGTCGGACTGTTCGCCAGTCACCATCAGCTTCCTCTTCTTCTTCCTCTTCATGGTGTCCTGGCCGTCGCCCTTCTCGTGAGTTGTCTCATCGAGCACGTCGGTGACAGCGTCCTCCCCACTGGTGGTGTCGCCGCTCTGCTCAGAAACTTCGCGGGCCGACACCTCTCCACCGCTGCCGCCGACGTCGCTCTGGATGCGCGCGCGCGAGCGTGGCACCTTCTTGCGCCGCTGCTCGGGCGACGGCGCGCACTCTGAGTCGCTGCCGACGCTTCCGCTCCCGTCCGTTTGGTTTTCTGAGTCATCAGCGGCCGAGCGGATTGACGGCTGACGATTGAACCCCAGAAAACCCTTCATAAAATACCGCGACGACGCTTGTTCCACCGGATCGACATCGGCGTCCTCGCCCTCAATGAACTCGCTGTAGATCGAGTCGTTGGTCTCGCTGAACGTGTCGCTGTACTCGCTCTCCTCATTGGCATACTTCTTCGGATCGTGCGGTCCGTTGCCGAGATCAAACAAGAAGTACTTCTCGAAGTTGGATGGATTGGCCGTCGGCGTATCGCTCTTGGTGGAGGAGCGATCGCTGTCGCTGTCCTCACAGCTCTCCTCAATGATGGTGGTGAGGGTGAAGTCCAGAGGTCTGGCGTAGCGGAAGTCATCCTCCACATACTCATCGCCAGAGCCATCGCTAAACGAGCCATTCGAGTAGCGCTCGTCTGAGTCAAACTGCTCGTCTTCATCACGGAAGTCGTTCTCGTCATGGAACTCGTCATCATCGTGAAACTCGTCGTCTTCCCCGTCATCGCCGCGAAGGCGAGCACGGAGCGCCTCGACACCCTGTCCGCCAAAGTCAAACCCGTCGTCGAAGTCGTCGGACGCCTCGCTGGCAACGCCATCGGACCGGAGGGTCTCCAGACTGCCCGGCGGCTCTGAGATGTCGTCTTCTCGTGACGGCGTGGACGACGGTGACGCGCCGTCCACGTCGGGGGAACGGCGTGTGTGCCGACGGACCTCGGGGGTGCGTCGCGGGGCGGAGCGCCGAGCCGCAGACGTCTCCTCCAGGCCAGCAAAGTAGTCAGCCAGCTTGGAGGCTGGGTCAGGCGAGAACTCGCGCTCGAGAGTCGGCTTGGCGAGCTCATTGCGCGCCTGCTGCTGCTGCTGCTCACGAGAGCGCTCGATCAGACTGCGCAGCTCGTTGAGCGGCTTAGTGGTCATGCCGTTGGCGTCGCCGTGTGTGTGCGCGACCAACACGGAGTTGGTCTTCTCGTCGGTGACGACCTCGACCTCGTTGGAGGGCGGGCCGGTGGGTTTCTCGGGCGGGACGGTGGGCGCTGGTATGTCGGGCGGCTCGGGTGGCTCGCCGGGGTCGCTGCTCACACGGGCCACAGCCACTGGCTGCCGACCTCCGGCCACAGGGATCACACTCACAAAACCACGCGCCTCTGCGTCTGCACCACTCACTGAGCGCTCGTCGCTCTCGGCCACTCGCCGCTCGCTCACCGCGCCGCTCGCACCGGCCGCACCTTTCCCGCTCGCGGTCTCGCGCTGACTGGCGGCTGCCGCGCGGCGCGGCGCGGCCGGCGCGGCGGGCTCACGGCTGACCCGCGGCGGGCCGGCGTCACCGCTGGCCTTGGCGTCGGGCGAGTTTTTCCCGCCGTCACCGGACGGGTTCGGGGCTGCCGGCGCGCCGCCGCTCTCCCCGGGCTTCAGGTGTCCCGGCGGCCCGGCCGAACCGTCCGATAGTATCGATTGCGCCGTTTCGACGCCAGGTGTGTCGTCGGGTTGCCGGCGGTCGGGCGCACTGACACCGGAGCCGGCCGCGCGCCGCGGAGGCCGGATACCTGCCGGCTTTGCGGGCACGGCTGGCCGCTCGCGAGCCGGGGCTTTAGCTGGTGAGGTGCTGCCGACGCCCGTCCCAATCTCCTTCACAACAGGTCGCGCCGGCCGGGCGGCCGTTTCGCCGCCCATGCGCCCGTCTGAGGACGGTCGGCCATTGTCTAGATTTTTGCCTGTTTCCCGGCTGCGGGCGGCTGACTCAGGTGCGCCAGGGGTCGGCACAGGACCGGTTTTGGTCGCGGCCGGCGGCGCCGCGGCGCTGTCTGACGGCGCGGGGCCGGCAGTCGACACCTGGCGACCCGAGCCGGTCCCCGAGCCGCCGGCCGGCCGTGAGGGCTCCCCTTGTTTGTCTCCCACGGAAGGGGGTTGAATGGCTCCCTTTACCTGCTTTTCCGGAGAGGCCCGCGGCCGCGGCTGAGTCGCGGGCCGGGGGAGAGTTTCCGTGCCGGCCCGCCCCGGCCCGGCGGCAGCGGCAGTAGAGAGTTTCGCCGAGCCACTACTTTCACTCTCAGTCTCGATTCTGGGCGCACCTCTGTCCGAGCCGCTGCGTTTCTTCTCAGCGCCCGGCCGATTAGATTCGCCGGCAGGCATCTCAGAATCAGAGTCAACTTTCGTCTCGATCGCGCACGATTCCATGTCATTCGTGACAGTGTCTTCGGACGCGCTGCGGGCCAGGCTGGCAGATGAAATTTTATCGATCGGCCCGCTCCCATCCTCTGCTTCGGAGTCCGAATCCACCGGTACTTCGGTGAGATTGGATAGCGATATGCAGTCCTGCTCGGACGATTTTTCCGGCTGCATAAACTGCATATCCTCCGGGTCAGAATCAACAGCCGGTTTCTGAATCGGTGGCTCCGGACCCTCTGCTCCCTCCTGACGGCGAAAGTTTGACTCGATCTTTGTCTCAGCGTCATCAGACGAGCGGCGCCCGGTGCGTTTGTACTGTTTGAGCCGTTCAAAGTACTGCAGTACGTCTCCACTAGTGACCTGCGAGCGGTACTGTAGAGCCTCATCCGTCATTTCTCCCTCTGCCGTCCTCTGTTGTTTCTGCTGCTGTTCTGACGGTGTTTGTAAACTCTGCAGAGCGCGTGCTTTTCTATTACGCGCCCTTTCCTCATCATCCGAACTGCTGGCTCCGCTAGGGTCCGTCCTCATCTCCACGGGTCCTCTGCGCGGCGGGGCCACCGGCGGCGGCTCCTGACCGTCTCCGACACTCCTCGTCGCCGTCGGCTCGGCTCGGTCGGCGCGCCGAGGGCGCTCATGCAGACTAGCGTGCCGCTGAGGCTTTCTGCGAGGCGGCGCCTCAGCACGTGTCCCCGTGAAGCTCTTGGAGCGAGTCACTGGCGCAGTGATACGAGTCACCGATCGGTGGACCTGCCTTGGCAGCGTCGCGTACGACGGAACAGTCTGTGTCGGTACCGGCTGCATGTCGTCACCGTCACCAGCGATGATGACTTTAACGCAGTTATCACCGTAAACGATTCTCTGTCCGTCGGCTGTCATGTCGGCAGCGTCTCCAGCGCTCAGTCTCCGTCCCCGCCTGTGCTGACGGATCTCAGACAGCACCAGGTTACGATACCGCTCCAGTAAGGGATCGTGACCGCCGGCGGCTCCTGACTGGGTCTCCAGATCAGCCAGCACCTGACCAAGTGACGCACCACCCGGCCGCTCCATTGAGGACATGATAGCTGATTGGAGAGCCTCGGCCTCAGCCTGCAGCCGCTCCGTTTGGTGCATCATGTTACTCAGCGCTGCGTCATCACTGAAGTCGATCGAGCGAAGGGAATCGGACTCGTCTCCCACCTTGGAACTTCTCTGGACAGATTTTGGAGTGGACTCAGCTATCGGAGCTCCGTCGGCATCGTCGAAAATAAATAGGATTTTGTTGGCATTGCCGGTCACCGGAGGGAATGGCTTTGGACTCGGTCTACCCGAATCCAGCTTAGGAGCGGGCTTTGGTGCTGGTTTTGGTACCGGTTTGGGCGCTGCCTTGCGTGACTTTATCTTGCTGAGATTTTCTCCCTGCGGATTAGGTTTCAAATATTTACCGTCTTTCTTTGTTCCCCGCTCATAATAATCCCAGTCGCTCTCCTCGATAAACCCGTGGCCAGGCTCCGACTCAAACCCGCTGGACTGGGCAGTCGTTTGTTTTCCCCCGGGCACTCTCGGGCTGTCGATTTCACTGGACGAGTTAAATTCAGACTCCTTGGAAGAGTCGGAACTGATAAACACCAGCTTATAGTCGTCACCTTCCGGCTGTATTTTCCCCTGGTCTAGCGCAATATCGCTAGCCGTTTCGTTCGGGGACGGAACCGGCTCACGAGCCGGCGGCTGCGACGCTAGCGCCGCGGTGGCCGGTTTGGGAATCGGAGCTTCCCAGGCTGGTTCGGAGGTGGCGCGCCACGGGTCGGGAGCCACCTCAGTCGGTGAGCTGTTGAGAGTGACTTTGCTGGTCTGCGGCCGTCGCGGCAGTGTGGCAAAGTCAGCGTTCATGTTCACGACAGTCGTGTTCTTCTTCTTTAAATCCTTCAGCTTTCCCGGCCTTGGCAGCGAGCAGAAATCATAGGGCAGGAAGCGATGTTTCTCTGTTGTCGCCGGCGCTCGCTCCTCGGATCCTCCCCTCTTTCCTCTCGCCGTACCGTCCTCCAGCTGGATATCAATCCTCTTCTCCCTCTTCCTCTCCTTCGCCGGCAGCTCTGGCGGCGTCTGTCGAACCGGCCGCGGCTCTGGCACACCCTCCACGTCGATGGCACGCTCGTTGAAATGCCGCGGAATCTCGATATACTCGAGACTTCCTCGCCTCAGTGGCGGCACCTGCTGGGGTGCAATCCTCGTCGCCTCCTGCACTGCCTTCCGATGAATCGCATACTCATCAACAGGTGGTCTGGGCGCCGTGTGACGCGTGTCATACCGTCCCAGACTACTCACACGGGCCACGGGACGGCGAAGGACGTCCAGCGGCAGTCGGGGGCGGGGCGGCGGGGAGCGCACCCGCCCGCGGCCGCCCCCGCCCCCGCCCGGACCCGGCGAGCGGCGCCGCGATCCGGCCGAGCTGGTGGAGCCCGGCGGCGGCGAGGAGTTGAGTAGCACCACGCTGTGACCTAAGATGGGGGGGGGAGGAGAGACGGTTAGAGGACTCTAGGGAGGGGTTACTGGACAGATGCCTAAGTAGTTTACTTCATTGCTACGGTTTTTATCGGGATCTTTACAAAACGAAATGTGTGAAAAATTAGGTGGCATGTACTAAGTTATTATAATAATTTTCTTTTTCTGAGCATTAGTTAAGCATCAAAATATTGAAAATTAATGCTGCAAAATAAGATCAATAATGTTATTGACGCGAATAGCTATACGTAGCCACGCTAGTAATACATATTAACATGTATGCCAAAATAAATTAAAATACTAAATATTTAGAATAAATAAGATGATAACGTACAGAACAATACCTCCATAGCAGCCCAACACAAACTCAGGTGGAATAAAGTGCACAACAAATGTATCTAAAAGCGCGCTGATTAGAATAATGGCATGCAACATGCGGGTTGACCGTGATTGCTTAGCATTTTGGGAAGATCGAACGATTTTTTTTAAACGATACCTTTTTATGAATTAAGATGAAAAAAGTAAAAATGAATCCGACAAATAATTAACAGGACTGCACACCCATAAACTCGTGTTCTAACAAAAAAGAAAGAAAAAAAAAATAACTGAACACCTAGATTGTATACTTATAGTAATAAAATAAATTAAAGTGCACCCCAAACCCCAACTCACATTGCTCACCCTCACTGAATGTGCAGGATCCGAGTACCAACTGCTTTAACACAATTTGATTAACCGAAAGCAGGCATTATGTTACGTTGAATGGCGATTCGATGTGACGGTAACCATACAGCTGTCGCTTTAAAAGTATAACGCTTTGGTAGCAGCATATGATGAAAACAAAATGATAAAATGCAAGGTTTGCGAACATCAATTTTCCTTGATAAAGTTACATGGCAATGAAAAGCACGATTTATTGCACCTATACAAAGGCCGTGAAACTAACATAGCGAAAGCCTGGATAAGGCCTGAAATTCACCCCATACCACAAGTTTATTCAAATTTATTCGCTAAAACAACCAATAGTCTATTACATATAGTCTATAGTCAATCAATAGCATATTTTATAATAATGTTTTAGTATCAATATAATATTTCGTTACCTATGTAATGATACATCGCTCCCTGAAAACAGCATCAAATGGGGGACCCTTGGCATTGCTCGAATTTGTTGTACACACTCTTTGAATTTCTTCTGATTCCTCGCATTTGCCTTCATTGCGTACTCCTGCAAGTTCTTTATCGACTGGAACATTTGTCTGAGTAACACCTAAATTTTCCAAACTATGCGTCTTTAGGCCAAGCAGGTTAGATTCGCTACCAGTACCAGGCTTGCTATCTGCCGCAAAGACAACCGTACTTTTGCCATATGCTGACACCTCTAGCTCCTGTGCCAAGTTGGGATCCTCATAGATGTCGTTGCAGTCGTAAGTTGGCTCGTCGTTTTCTAGGCTGGTCGACCCTGGGTGAAGGAGGAAATGTGAAGAACGGTTAGCTGAAGCGATAGGGCGGAGGAAAGAAAAAGGCATGCAATTAACTACGTGATTATTGTGAAGATTGTGAATGAAAAATAGATAGACTAGGCTGACAGTTAACGATGAGTGAGATAAGTAGGTACTAAGTAGTCAAGCATGCTTGAAATAAATGAATTAAAAGGTAATTTCCTGCATCGAACTGTAAAGGATCCAAGCCTTGATAAGATTTTGCTACTGTTTAAATTTCTGTCATACTTGTCGATTCAAGTTGTAACTTCTTACATTGGAAGGAAAACGGTGAAAGATGCAGTTAGGCAACATGACGACTTTAAGACGACAAGGTACCGGTAGCAGGAACCATGCATATGCACATGTAGACTTCATTCAAGGTAATTGTTCGTAATGAAATTGCGTGAATATAAAAGCATCTACTCAATTTGCATGCATATTTTTGGGTTACGGTTTACCTTTAATAGGTTTAATTTAATGTCGGTAGCTATAGTTTCAACGGTCAAAATGGAAGGAAGTCCTACTAAAAACGGTAATATCGAAATTAAGATGCGATGTAAGAAGGAGGTCATTACAACAATAGAGGATACAGTGCTTCTAAAATCTAATAAGTCCAACCACCATTAAGTTACACCACTAGTTCCATAAGTGTCACTATGTTGACTGTACTGTCACCGCAGTCTGCGGACTTACCTCTATGCGGGCTTCCTTGGGCCGGCTCCTCGCGAGAACGCCGCTTGGCTCGGGCGGCCAGCCTCTTGAAGAAGGTCGGCTCGGCGTCGTGGTCTGTGTCGCTGGCACTGGAGACCCCTGTGGGTCGCCCACCGTCCAGAGAGCCTCGCCTTGGCCGACCGTCGCGGTGCGCTCGCGGTTCGCGCGGCTCCCTCGGGTCGCGATGGTAGTCTCTGATGTCGCGCGGATCGCGGTACTCGCGCTCGTGGCTGCGGCGTCTCTCGCCTTCGCGGCGCCGCTCTCGTGGGTCCGCCTCCCGCCTCTCCCCGTGGTCGCTCTCTGCCCGCCGCCGAGGGCGGTCGTCTGGCCGCTCGCCGGACCGGCGTCCATCCTCACTCTCAGACCGGAATCTCCCCGGATCCTCTCTGAGTCTGTCGACCTCCCGTGGATCCCTCGGATCCCTGGAATCTCTCGCATCCCGTGGGCCCCTCAGATCCTTCATGTCCCTCGGGTCTCTCGGATCCCTATGATCCCTCCATTCCCTCGCGTCTCGCGGATCCCGCGTCGAGTCCGAGAATCCGGGATGAGATCCAGAGCGACGCCTCTCCTCACCCCTATACCTCGGGTCCTCCGACCGGTGCATGTGTCCTCCGGGGCGCCCAGACTGTTGCGGCATCCCCTGAGGGCCCGGACTGGGTTTTCGAGGCGGTTTGGCCGGCGGCGGCGGCCGGCCGTGAGGGGTGAGGTTGGCGTAAATGGGCTCATCGTGGGCGCGATGAGGGCGAGGAAGAGTGGCTGGGTCGACGGGCGACTCTTGTGTGATGAGCACCTTGGTGGTGCGCGGCAGGGTGCGACTGGTGCCCGGTTCCGCCCGAGGGCCTGAGCGGGGGTCCAAGCGGGGGTCGGCCCGGGGGTCTGCCCGGGAGTCGAGTCGCGGGTCGCTGCGGATGTAGGTGACAGACGGCAGACGGACCTGGATGCCACCCGTCTGATCAGCCGTCTGTGGAAGGAAAGTCAGTGTCAGAAAAACGAAGTGAAACACCTAAGAAAATGAGAGCATATCAACCACGTCTCAAACGAACTTGACCTCGCTCTTATGCTCTCATCATTATACACCAAACACAGATCTCTCCAATGAGAGCGGCCCTCAGAGACCCTCCAGTCACACGGAAGCAGCCACTTCGCCCGAGTACAGACGCGGTCTCCACGTCTCCCACAGCTGTGAACCACCGTGAGCGAGCCGCACCGTCTCGTGACCGTCAGTTGCCACTTTGCCAACCGTGCGAATCTCGTGCTCCGAGCCTTTTCCGCTTCGACGGCACGCTCGGAAGCTCTCCCAGCACTGAGGCGTCGCGGACGTCCCGTCGGCAGCGCGCCGTTTGCGACGTATGGGACCAGGCTGCGACCGTGACAGCGTCTGGGAGCGCGGCGCATTCACACAGACGGGGAGGCGCTCCCCTTGGGCGAAGGAGGAACCGGAAGGTCGGCCCCGTGCCATGACCCGACGGTGGGTGGGGATAATCAACTTGTCAGATGGAATGATTGACAAGGTTTGGGAGCGTTGGATGATGAGAACTGGGAGGAAATGACTAACATTTGGCTGTCAGGGTCGTTGTGACATTTGGGGGTTGATTCGTGAAACGTGGTTATGCGACGTCACGAGTTACACAATGGTGCGCGGGCTGCCAACATGTGATTTGGACTAAGCCAGTAGGTACCGTGCGATACTGCACGACTGGCGGTCTGGTGACTGCTTTGGTTCATTCAGTCGCAGAGCACATAAAGGTCATCCCAGCTCAGTGTGTCACACAACCATCGATTTCTAATCGTGCTGTGTCTTACCATGGATTCGTGCGAGGCATAGTGGTGTCTGCGGCCGGGCCGTTTCTGGACGAACGGCGAGTTGGCGGCGCTGGATGAGGTAGTGCTCAGGTCGTCGATACTTCTGGCCTTTCTGTATTCATCTCGATACCTGGACGAAAGAAAAAACAACAGTGTTAACGGCTTGATCTTTGGTTTCCAAATTCTCTTTTAGTTGAACAGCACATTCGGCAGAAAGCAATATTTTTCAATGAACACGTTGAAACATCTGCGCTTCAAGTGAAACTCCTTTGGGTATTCGCAAAACCCGTTCTCCCGGTCCATTCCGCCGAAGGTCAGTTGGTCTAAGATAGTGCCAATCGACCACGCCGATGGGACATTCACAACAATGGATCCATTTCTCAGCCTTAGCCGCTACGGTCACCTCAGGCCAAGTGAGGAAACGTGATGCATGGACGCTCCTATATCGGTGATAATATCGGGCACGTAACCCGTCCTCCGCCCCGCCTCCACCTTAATAGCTCGGCCTGGGGCATCGCCATTTATATAGCGCAACACTACCGCTGGTGCCGTCTAAAAACGGGCATATCTCGCTCACCCAGCGCCGCTTTCCTCACAAATGAGTTAATTTCGGCACATCACTGAAGGAGAGTCTGCTCATACACATCTCAACCCAGCCCCTGGGGCGACCTCTGGATACCGGTAGCGGCCCCTCTCTAGGTATCTCTCTCGTCGGCCGGGATAGAGCGCTCCTAAGAGTCGTTCGGCACTCGGCAGCGCTCTCACTTTCATCTTTAGGTCCCTACAGGCTCGACGGAAGGCTATCAGTATGCATGGGCACGTGTATGAGCGTCTGGCGGCGGAGAGTGTGCTCGATATAAGCAGCGGAGGACTGTGTGTTCAACAGTAGTTCAAAGGCTGTGTTCATAATCAGCAGAAGCGGGAACTCGCAAGGCACAGCACCACTAACGACATGACGCAACAGCGCATACACAGATAGCATCAGTGTTATGTGGCTTAAAGGCCACATACCTAGGGTTGTTGCTAAGCTATGTGTCCTAAGCTTAGCACGGCTAACTGCCAAGCTGAGTGCCAAAATGACATCTGTCGGACCGTTCACCTGTTGTGAGGTGCATTGCAGTCTCGGGAGCCGTGCAATTAATTCCGATCGCGGAGTCAGTCAACTGGAACTAACGCGCCAACCGCGGGGCACCACTCCACCCAGAATAGATCAGTGGCTCGAGACATGGCGCAACAGTCAGGTCAGTCTAACCTAAACCTGCCACAGAATGCCCCTGTAGCCTTAACACAGAAAGGCAATACAACTGGAGCCGCCCGATCGACTTGATTGAATGCTTCGCGCCCGATGGCCTCGGGATACATTTTTCACATTTGACCTCGTGTCATTGTTTATTTCCAAACGTTTTCTTCTGATCTACTTTGCTGAAGCTGCCACAGCCGTTTCAAATAGCAGATGTGCACGTATGCATAACGCATGCTATCAGCACAGCACTTCGGTGTTACCCCGATTTTCCGCTATGCGTTGATCATTGCTGGTTCGAGCCTTCGTGCAGTCGCCCACGTCAATCCTTTTTTGACCCACTTAGTACCGGCTACCAAAGAACTCGCGCGCCCTTCAGATCCACGGAGGAGAGTCTCCGCCCTCAGGACCCGTTCTCCCACGTGCCCGAACCGACAAGGCCCCTCGCTACAACGGGCGACGTCACCCCCCGACCAACAGGAAACCTCTCGGCCGTCACCTTGCGTAGGGGGTAAAATATAGCAGCTCAGCTAACAAGACGTGCGCTGCCAACCGCCAGAGACCGGACGCTCTTTGTGCACGGTCCAAACAAATCGAGACGGCGTCGCCGCTAATACATTAGCGGGCATGTTGCATTAATCCGGGGGAGGACTGCGCACGAAGCTGTGTACCTACATACCTAAGCACGGTCACGCAGTGCTCGGGACTGCCCGAGAACCATTGCAAGAACAGGCGATTAGGGTGTATTGTGTCAACAATTAAAGTAAAGGCGCTGATCCCCGTGTCAGACATGCAACATAGCGAGAATTGCAATGCAAACATTGCGCTTGCATGCACGATGTAGAGGAAAATACCTCGGTGCATTTCGTGTGAATAGCATAGACTAAAGACGAGTTCAAGCAACTATAATTCCTTATAAGGTCATGTACTTGTTTTGTATTTGGTAACTTGTATCGCAGAGCTCGGCCCAGTAAAGCTTCGAATGAGTTCTTCGGTGAGTTTCCTTCACTTTAGCTACATACCTACTTAGTACTTTGCTCAAAATCGTGCATTATAACAAGCCAACCAAACAAAGTTTCTGTGCTATTCTTCGGAACGATCTATAATAAGGTAATAGCTGCTCCACGCACCACGTAGAACAGCCCTTATCGATCTGGCCCAACCCATCAGAAGACTTACCATCCGTTCTCAGCTCCGGACATGCTGGCTCGCCGCGTGGGCTGCCGCTCGGGTCGCGGCCTCGGGCGGGGGCGGGGGCGGGGGCGGCCGTCGGGCAGCTGGCCGCCGCCCTCGCGCCGCGCGCTGTTCACCGGCAGTGCCCTCAGGGCACGCAGGTCGGGGGAGCTCTGGTGGGTATCAGCTGGACCTGAAGACAGACGAGGGAGGCATCCGCTGTGTCAGGCTTATGGGCGGGGAAAAACGAGAGCACTGCGACGCATGGAATGGAGATCATGACATGGCTGCCGAAAATCCAGGAGCGCAATGTCGATGGAATGGGCGGGGAGATGGGAGGAGTGCCACCAAACTGACAGAATGGTTACATCGACACGGACACCAGAGCAGGTTCAAACATTTGGTACACGGCACACCGAGACGTGCGGAGAATGCTGAGTGAGACGAAAGCGGGAGGAAATTCGGAGAGAGAGAGAGAGAGAGAGAGAGAGAGAGAGAGAGAGAGAGAGAGAGAGAGAGAGAGAGAGAGAGAGAGAGAGAGAGAGAGATGAGGACAGGAGATTGGAGACTTGTCTCAAAGCCTGTCAGAGCTCTCAGCATACGGTTTCACCATACACAAACACGCACAAGTGTCCCGCGAACGGCCGCCGTCACCATCGGCGTCACTGTCACTGAGCCTTCCCGCAGCTAGCGTAGAAGAAGGTAGTTTATAGGACCGACCTTACTCTGTGGTCCGACCTTGAGACCCTCCCACCTTCGCGGGGCGGGGACGGGGGACGCCGTGTGGGCAGCGTCAGCCGGCTCAAAATAACGAGCTGCGGCGCATTAATTAGGTCAGAATGTGAACGGCCGGATCAGGGGTGGCACGGACGGCTGAGCGCCGCGTCAAGTGTTCGCTCGGTGGGCTTGGTGATACGGTAGAGTTTCGCACATGGAGGAGCGACTGTGGAAAACTTGACGACTTTGAAAGAGTGTAGAAATTAAGTTTATTTTTTTAATTATGTTGATAAACATATAAAGAGAAGCACAAAACAAAAATAAATGTCATTTACGTACCCTCTAGCTCTCACTCAAGAGTGCAGTAGCTTAAAAATAATCGTAAAATAAAGTTGTCATCAATGCCAAACCGTGCCATGGATATAGTTCACAGTTCACAATGGCACCTGACAAATGTGGCATTATAATTGGTGAAAAAGTTGGTTTAATGTGTCGAGTCCGGATGAGACCGGGAGAAACTCGCTCAACACAGGTACAGAAAAACGGCGACATTTTCTCACGGCAGTGATAAACGCAAACAGTTCTGCGTAACAATGCCATTGTGTTTTGCGCACCTATTTACGCTAAATGGGTGATACAATTTATGTAATGTGGGCATAAGTACACGTTTCAATCCACCAGCGCCCGTCAACTTTCACAGTAACTCATTCAACAGACATGTGTTCTATCACTGGCTTTCGACACTTACATGAACAACTAAAGCTTACCGGAGCGAGTTTGAAAAGGATCTAGTTCCCTAAAATAGAGAGCTCATCGTTCAGTCAGGGTGTGTCATGAAATTCATCAGCCTTTTTGGATTCACAACAAATAAGTAACTGAATTGGATTGGTATTGCAACAGACAAGGTATATACAGGTCATCAAACACGAATATTTCACATTGATATCTGTGAATGTATATTCAGGCCAGCTATCATGTGAACGCATCCCATCGACAGTTCATGACAATTTTGCAACATTCATCGCGTCTATACACACAACGGTTCCGAGCTTCCGATGCTAACTGGTAACTTCTCACACCACTGGTACCGGTTGTGACCAATACTGGACAATCTCACCGTGACCAGGCTTGGGAAAGCCGGTGCGATTATATATCACGACCAGTTAGCTCGCTCCCACACAAATGGAATGTCCAAAGTTCAATCAATGGATCAAACACACGTTGTATCTGAGATATAAGGCTCATGTATCAGGGAAGGGCGAAGGCCCATATTCGCATAGACAATCTTATTGACCGTTAAAAAAAAATAATAATGCTACGAGAATGTCTGTTGGTTAGTGTATTATATTTCTGCGATCGAAAATAGGTATTTGCGCGCTGATCAAAATTTTGTAACTCGACAAAAGAAAACAAAAATTATTTATGAACTTCGCAATGCACGTCCACGCTCTACCTCAGGGTACAATGAGCGATCTACACAGGATATATTGAACGATCTGCACAGGATATACGTATCGAGCGAGCTGCCCATTGTTGAGATTGAGCGCTCTGTCCACTTACTCGATATGGTCCAGGAGCGTTTGATCTGTCTCTTCAGCTGGTCGGCGGGGGCGACCGTGTCGTCCTCACGGCGTCGTGACGGACTCGAGCTGAACTCGTTCATCCATTGCCCGCTGGCCAGCTGAATCTCGCTGAAACAAACACCGAAGCAGAACGTCAGCAGTTGTGTATGAATTTCATTAGCAGGCGCTGAGGAGGTGGTGTGTTTGCGTGTGTTATTAGCTGGACTATGTGAGCGATTGATGTAATGATGTGAAGACAACGGATGACGAATGATGAAGCCTAGAAAGTGCGATTAAAGTTGGTATCATCAATAAAAGGTAAACATGATTGTCGTCTGCGGTTTTCAGGTCAAAGAACACATCAGCAAGGGGAAAAAACATCGACAAACATCAATTTACGGCAACAAAAATACGGCCAGTGACGACAATGATCATCATGACGTCCGTGAAAAGCAGAGTCCTCCTCATCTTTTGTACAAGTTTCACCAAAGAAAAAGTTTTTCTTTCTAAGCCACAGTTAACGTACCGGTAGCTTATTAACGTGATTATCTTTCGTCACTCAATATATTTAGGTACCGTAAAACGGGGTGTTAAGGGACAGTTTTGAGGTGTTTTGTTATATAACTCAAGAAGGGTTGGAGATAGAAGCATCAAATTGTCAGCATTTTATGTGGAATTTGGTGCTTTACATTACATGCCTGCTACATTAAAGTTTTTAAGATTTATACCTGCATATTATTTTTTATTATTTTTCATCACTGTCCCTTAGCACCCCAATGTGGGGTGTTAAGGGACACCTATATTATTCCAAGAAATGGTTATCAAATGCCCACAATTGGGGTGTGGAAGGGCACACAATGTATTTATTGAAATGTTTTGCATTTTCTGTCACTAAACAAGTCAGGTTCATTCACCACTAATGACCTTTTTAGCCAATTACGTGTAATGCAGTTTACGCTTGTGGAAAATGTGCTAATTATAAGGTAAACAGAACCAGAAAGTAATCTTCTGTCATCAATAAAAACCCATGTTGAAGCTAGTCACTTGTCATTATGTTGCCCTCTTTGTTTTAGCCTTTTTATGATGACATCTCATTTACCTACATCAGTCTCCATTGACCCGTCATTGTAAAAGAGAGTGTTGAGATGTTTTGTTACATAACTTAAAGGTAGTGTGCCACCTTTGAAAGATTTCCCATTTTATTTTTCCTAGGATAAGAAGCTTCTGTTTTTACCTAATATCGCAAAAAAAATCAAAAATGGGCCTGGAATAGTGCCTTTTTCGCCTAAAAGTTTTTCGGTTTTTAGATATGTATAACAACTGTAGTGGGCTCACCTGCAAACAGGCGTCGGGCAACAATCGCGAATGCGGCGCACTTGTGACAATAAGCAAAGGTCATTATAGTGTTACGACCATACGACGTACGGGAATGAGTTATCAGCTGTCTAATCGTAGACAACACAATGTCGAGCCTTAAACTGTAAGCCCGTATTGGTATTGTTTCTTTTATTTGGCTGTCGAACATTATTTATGGTTTGAAATATGATTTTATGTAAAATAATTGATATGAAAAAGCCGTCTTATAAGTTATGACCCCATTTCACCACACGCAAGTGGCAGAAATGACAATGATCAGCTGACGCATTTTTCTTGGCCGAAGTCAGAGCGCGCGGCCCGACGCACCACGCGTATTTGGAAATTCCGACCTCGACGAGCATCAGAAGCCACCTAACAGGCGTGTTCGAAACCGCAGGAGATGATGATGAACGGGTTTATCGAAACTTGATTGGATGAGCATATCGGTAATAGCGATTTCAGTGTGTGCATTTATTGTTCATAGTGGTGTGAAATGTGGTTGGGGTACGACCGACAACCCGTTGGGGCGAATTTCGCACTGGGGTACTCAAAATTTGAAGAATTTAAGACGTTTCCATGAGTTTTGAAGGTATGGATAAGTTCTAAAAATCCGGTTCTCCTTATCTGGGCCATTAACTCCATACGGTCCAAGAAAGCTGGCACACTACCTTTAAGATGTGTTAGAGATAAAAGCATGAACTTGCCAGCATTTTATGTGGAATTTGGTGTTTTCCATGCCAACTGAAAGAAAACTTAATCAAATTATATTTAGATATTATTTTTATTTTTTCTCCCCTGTCCCTTAGCACCCCACATCCACCTCAAAATATGCATGTATCCGGAAAAGAGGAAGAGGATGATGAATGAATGGGTGGATTTGCAATGGGTGGAAGTTTTTCAGGAAACATGTGCATTGTGCAACACATGTGACAATACACCTATACATTAATTTTCCCTGTACACCCACTAGTTTATGTGGTACACACAGAGTTTTGGAGATGTTTCAATTTTGTGAAAATGTAGCATGATTTTCAAATCCATTTTTGAACCAAATCACTTGCATGAAAAACCATACCATTCTGTCCTATGGTCAAGAGTAAAACAGTGTCAACTACCACACTGAAGTTTTTATTGAACCTTCTCAAATTAGGAAGTTAATATGACTCAAAGTTTTCCCGTGCAACTGTCCCTTAACACCCCACTGTCCCTTAACACCCCATTTTACGGTATGATTTAGGTTAGCTATAGTCGTGCCCTTTTCATGTTCCGTTTTCAAAATGGTGTAAGAACGGTGCAAGTATTATATTCAATGGAGCGATTTGGTCCTTATACATCGGAGAAGGGGAGGGAGAAGGGTCGGTTGGCCCTCATACACCCGGGTGGGGATGGCCGGAGGTGTGGTGACGAGCTCCAGCACCACTGGGCTCCTCTCTGCCGATTTATGAGCCACCGGTACCTGTCGATGACCGAAGTCATCAATAACGTCAGTGGTGGAATGCGCGGTCGCTGCCGACCAACGGTAAATAATGGCCACGATTAAAATACCATTCATCAGGAAGAAACAAGACAAAGTCGAATTCCTCATGTGCAGCTTCACAGAAGTGTTCTACGAGAACAAAAGAAAATGTGTTAAAACGAACAGTTATTTGATGGTATCTTAGCAAGATTTGCTTCAGACAAACCACCTCATTAACGAAACATGAACAAAATCTCATCGAGAGACGCTCGGGCCTACACAAAGCGGCCTCAATAGAAAGCGGTGGATAAAAGTAACAGCACCCCATTAACCATCGCCGTTCGGACGAGCCAGACATATCACCCAATCACGTTCCACCGGCTATTGGACGATGACACGCCCCCATATACCGCTGATACGATATACCGCTGTATGGGGGCGATGACACGCCCCCATACAGCGATGACACGCCCCCTTTCCGGGCGGCTAATAAGGGGCGATTATGCTGGCCGGCAAAGTGCGTCTGACAGCTCCGACGGAGACGGTGAGAGCCGCACCCGGAGCAGGCCGGATTGTTCACACACAGCGGACGCGACAGCCGAGAGGGGCCGCCCATACGCCAAGGTCGCCGTTGGAGCTCAGGAGGAGCCTCTCAGTGCTCTCTCGTCCACAGTCAGAGCCGGTGAACGGGCGGCCCGGGCGAGGGCGACCTAGAGACGCAGCTGATAAAGCGAGACGGATATTACACGCAGGTGCAGCTACGTGTCAGAAAAAGTGAATTCTGAGAGTTAGTATCGTTTGAGGCTGGTTGGGGATAGATTGGTGAATGCTGGTTCAGGAGCTCAGCTACGGTAAATAAATTACATATGATCTGGGTGACTCGGAGACGTACTCGCCTATATCAATACGTATCAATCGACTGATATACCGCGATCATTGGATCGTTAGAAATCGCGTAGCTTTTGGTAGCCAGTCTGGTTTGTTGGCCAGTCTGACGTCGCCTTTCCACTACCCACGCCTGGCCTGTCGTCGTGTCACTGTAGCGGGAGATTAGCACTGTGTGACAGGACAATGAGTACCTGCCCGGAGACCCGTCACGGCTGGCTCCAGGGCCGGGAACCGGAACCGGCTGGGGTAGACTGGAACGATGGACGAGTGGAGACGGACAGACGGGTCCTGAACTCCTGGTGATGGGTTAAGTCAGAAGGACAGGGTTATTTAACCCAGATGAGCGACTTTGAAGCTTGAATTAGGACGGCTTTGAAAAAGCGTGTTTGAATCATATACGCAACAAGCTTATCAATCAACCACTCGGTGCCCTTATACGGTGAACAGAATTCAGGACAGCTCACTATCGTTAGCGCATTAATCAGATTATCACTCTTTATGAACTGAAAGAATCTCACTTTCCAACCGGGGCCGCTCTAAAAAACAACGCCCTTCACTGTCACTCAACTGGCTGCGCCGCTGTGGTACGATGACGCCCTAACGACGCACCGATGACGCCAATGATAACGGCCGGATGTCTGCGGATGACGTTCCGGTGCCGCCCGGCGGAGTCGCGCTTGGTGACGCCTTGGATGACGCTCGGATGACGCCTCATATGACGCCCTTTGTGCGGGGCAAATAAGGCCGGTGACAGCGCCGTGGAGCGCCGATGACGCAGCGCGCTGGGATGACCGATGACGGGACCGACAGGGCAGACGGAGAAAAGAGGCCACCGCTCGACCAGCTCGAGAGCCACCCAGCCAGCCAGCCAGCGATAGTCAGCCAGTCAGTCCGGCTGGCCGGCATGGTAGTTAGTTTGCCAGCTAGAGAGCCAGCTTGTCCGACAGACAGCTAGCCAAGCAGCTGCAGTCAGCAAGGCAGTCGCAAGCTAGACAGTATACGGCCAGCGCAGTTGGACGGCCGACAAGCCCACCAGTCATTCAGTCATCCAGCCAGCCAAGCAGTCCGACTAGCCAGTCAACAAGCCGGTCAGCGCGACCAGTCCGACAGTCAGCCAGTCATCCAGTCAGCCAGTCATCCATCTGCAGCCACTCCGACTAGCAGACCACTGCTAGCCAGCTGAGAGACAGCCGAGAGCCGTCCAGCGCGGCGGTCCGGCCGCCCAGCCCCGCGGGCAGGCACGCATCGGGAGCGACAGGTAGCGGCGAAGAGGCAGAGGCGGGCGCGGCAGGAAGCGGAGAGCAGGCAGAGGTAGCGGGGGCGGCGAATCGCGTGCTCTGATGGAGAGCAAACAGCTCGCGGCGGGAACCGCCGACGTCCCGACGGCAGCAGCCAGCGTAGACGGCCATGAATGATCGTACCTCCCGTCAGTGTGTGGGCGGTCCGGCCATCAGGCCTGGACAATTGACGCAAAACGGACTCATCTCGCAAAAGGGATGGTCCCAACCATGATGGTTAGGACCATTCAGTTCCAGCTTGGAGTGTACCTAATTTGTTACTCTCAATTGAAACGAAAGTAGCCTCTGCTACTCACTTCCCAAGTTTGTTTATCATTCCAAAGATCTTCGTGAGTGCAGCACATCAAGTAGGAGGATGACCCACGAAGCGGCACACGCTGCTTTGAAGTTTCCCATCAGTAACCGACGAGCTGGCTACGCCGTGCATCAGTCAATGCCAAAGGATGGATTTATGATCGTTCCCGACAGGCGGCACTCCCGACTTGTCTGGTCCAATCCACCTCCCATTCCCCTGCCTCGCTAAGACAGACGAACAATTTTTCACTCTGCATCGGCACACGGGTCCAACCCGTCCAACTTCACTCAATACGCCTTGGGTGGCGAGCAGTATCGCAGAAGAGTCATTTTTGACTCTTCTCACTCATACTCGACTGGCTCGGAGTGCTCCAGACGCGTGCCGAACAAGTGCAAGCACCTATTTGGAGTCCACCCATCTCTTGTGGTCAGTCGCTCTCCAAACCCAGCCCCGTGCCGTGTGCACTGTGCACTCGACCGCAGCTGTGGCGTTCCGAGCGGGCAGCTGAGGTCATCCGATGACGTCACTGACCGCAGAGCTACCTGACGTGAAGCTACCTGGTCACTACAGGTCAGTAGTTGTGTGATGGTCCGAGCTCGGAGGAGCTGTCGAGCGAATGTTACGGTATGTTACGCCATAAGGAGAAGGACAGATAGAGTGGAATGAAGGGAAATATGGAGGTAGGCATGAACGAAGAGAGAAGGGATATAGAACAAAAAAGAGGAAAGAATAGAAGGAAAGAGGAATATAAACGTGTGAAGAGGTTAGGAGAAAGAGATAGGGAAAGAAAGAGAAAGAAAGAGAGAGAGAGGGGGGAGGGAGAATGGAATAAAGGAGGAGGGAGCTACCCTTATACCTATACCTCCACCTACCCCACCGCCTCCTGTCTACCCATCAACCCGCTGTCTCACGTCGTGGACATCTGAGCCATCTCTAACCACGACTTCCTGCCGCCGACCACTACAGCCACAACATGCACTCGGCTTTTTGCGGCCGGGAGCTGATGTCGGGCTGCTAGTGGTGCGGCGCGGCGTTTCCCTGTTGTTATCGCGTGCTGCGGCGGCGGTCGGACCCGTCACCAGTCAGCCTTGTTTGGTCCCCGGCCAGCCTTGTGGTGACCAAACAGGGCAGTGGGCTCCCACGCACACCGTGGAGTGGACTCAGGACGAACGAGCGGCGTCACTGTGGTCAGGGGGCGCAATGGGGGTGGAGCGGCGCCGCCTGCTGATGAAACCTCTCATTTTACTAAGGCAGAAATCCAGTAACGGCATGGCGGCCAGTGAATTCAGAAAAAGGACGAAAGGGAACTTTAAAAAGTGCATGAAGATATGGAGAGAAAGATCGAATCAACAGAGGAGACATTGCGAGATTCATTAGGCATTATTCGTCTGATCTAATGCAAAAAGTTCAGAGTTCTCGCAACTTGCGAAGGTGAGTTTCCCACATCGTCCAGCGAGGCCCCTTCGCAAGGCAGTGCCGATCTCATACCGTCGACAGCGCACGTAACGGGTCGTTAACGAGCGATAACAGCCACTAACGAGTGATAACGGCCCAAAAGTGGCGCTAACCAGACACCGTGAGTAGCGGCGGAGTCGCGGTGATCGCCGGTCTTAGTCGATAATCGACCGTCATCCAACCACCGCCTCACTATTCAGCTTCGTGTGAACCGGCCTCTACGGCGGATGGAAGGCCAGTTGGGGTGAGGGATGATCGACTTCGGGCTGCGCGGGCGGAGTGTTCTGGTCATGATCTCCGTTAGCGAGATATCCGAGAGCCATCAGATTAGATGATCCAGCGAACGCAACATCGGAATTCGGAAAGTCATCGGAGTTGATGCTGGCAAATGGTGAGCAAAGGGTCACGGCAGGAGCCTAAGCATCGGAATCCGGTCTGAGGAAAACCCGAGCCATAAAAGCGTCCATTGAAGAAACAGCTGGCCGAATCGACCGGATAAGCAATCAGTCGACCCATTAGGCGCGCAGTTTGCTCAGCCACCACACAAACCGCGAGCTGAACGCTTGGTGAGCTTCTGTCGACCACCAGCGGAGGCACAGCAGGGGAGGAGTGGCAGCTGGCCGCGTAAACATACCACCGTCGCCATAGCCACTACCGCCGCCACCACAGTCACTACCGCCGCCGCCACAGTCACGGTTACAATCACAGCCTCAGCCACAGCCACAGCGACCGCGGCCAGCTGTCAGACTTCCGAGCAAAACAATGGAAGGCGCTTCAGCAGAGGTGAGCCCACCGGGGCGCATCTCCGCTCCTGTCCCCTGCGGCAAAGGAGCGAACGAACGACGGGTGAGACAGCCAAACGACAGGGCGAGGGAAATGGTCGGCCGACAAAATTCAAATCGCAGTGCTTCAGAGTTTTACGCGCGAAATTCAACAGTTGCTCAACACGTAAGATTGGCTGTATGTTAACCCTAGAACGCCTAGGGGGGTTGTATCAACCCCCCCCCCTGAGGTTTTTTCGAAGTGCACGCTAAACGGCTTGTCGTAGCGGGCTGAAATTTTCAATACCCTCTGGGGCAACCTTTGCGCATCTTTTGCCGAAAAAAAAATGATCGGGTCATGTCAGGTCACGGAGTTATGACGTCATAAGAGGTACAGCCTCCGGCCGGATTTTCACAAACTGAGTGCCAACGCCCGAGGTTTCCTGCCGGTGGTACGGACATCGGTTGATGGATCGTGATGAAACTTCCCATGCATGTTGGGGCAAGTATTGGCTATCATATGGTATAAGAAATTTGACCGGGTCAGGTCAGGTCACGGAGCTATGACGTCACAAGAGGAACAGCGTCCGGTACTATTTTTGAAAAGCGCCCGAACCACTATTTTGCTAATTCTTGTCACCTCAATGGGAATATGCAGCAATATTAGCTTCTATAGGGAGCAAATGGACCTCCCAAATCAAAAAATACAATCAGATTTCAAAAATCTAAATTTTGATTTTTCGAATTTCTGCCGCCGACTGTGACCTTGCCGACTTCCGGCGCTCCCAACGCACCATTTTTAGAGCTAGGGAAACGAAATACATACCAAACGATAGAGAATTGATCAAGGAACACGATAGTGAAGGTTTCAAGTCGATATCTTCCACCGTTTTGCCGCAATCGCCGCCGAAAGTTGAAAAAAGTCTATTTTTCCGAAAATTTGACCTTTGACCGGTCAAAAGTAGGTCAAATGTTGACCTAGGACCAAAAAATATACCACCAATCGCGAGATCTCGTTGAGAGCAATCCGTTGGTTTTTTCCGCTAAGCTCTACGACCTTCCGTTTCGAAACGCCAGGGGGGGGTCGTAACAACCCCCCCCCCCCCCCCTGGTCGTTCGTGTTATGAGAAATGGCCTGGTCGTGCGAGGGTTAATAGGAGGTTTAGGTGCGTAGTGTATCCTGGACGTTAAGAATTACAAAGGCCACTGGACATGAAATACTTATGTGGCAATGTATAAGGCAAGAGAGGCGGCATAAGTTGTGGGGATGACGTTGTTGGTAATGAATAAAGGCCCATCTCTTTACCAAAAGAGTCTACTTCTGAAAGCGGCGGCATACGAAGCCGCCCCACCCCAACCTCTCAAACTATGAGAGATTAACCATACCCCGGAGCAAGGCGGCTAAATGCAGCAGGGACGGGTGGCATTTAGTGGCCATTCTTCTGAAGACAGCTTTTCACCAGTTACGGAGATCAAAGTCGGTGCGACGATGACAGGGTGGAACGACGGCATACGGTAACTCTTCCGACCTTGGCTGGCATACAACATGGTAGAAACAGCCATGGAGGTGAAGAGTTATGAACGATGTTGCCCATTTTCCTGAGAAGCACCACAGCTGGGGCTATGAGTTGCAGGAACGGTCACCGACGGCCGGCGTGGGCAGCTGGAATGGCGTCTTGCCAGGAGTGGCATTACACGACTGCATATCAACCACGGACCTCGCTGTCACCGCTGCCGCACCCGCTTGCCGCCTGCCGTCTCCACCTCCGCACCCGCTTGCCGCCTCCGCCTCCGCTCCCGCCTGCCGCCTCCGCCTGCCGTCCCCCATCTCCCTGTCGTCTCCATCTACCGCCCACGTTCGCATCAACATTCAACAGTCACCGGAGCGACCCTGCGGTCGGCTGGTCACTCAGCCAGCGTTCGTCGGCAGTCGCGGGCCTGGCCTTCGTGAGTGCACGACGCCTCTGCCGCCCACATCAACCAGGTGCAGTAGGGACCGCTCTGCCACGGCGTTCTGCAGTCCAGGACACAGCTGGATGGTGGGCGATGGGTAGGTCACGCAGTCCTTGTACACAGCACAAAGGAAAATTGGAGTGACCGCAGCTGTTGCACGCGAATGGCGATAATTAAAAACGGACCAGCAACAAATGTGCGACGCTTGAGTTGTGTTTGGAGCGGTACAGCCAAGGGTATACAGCAGACAGTTCTGAAAGGGACTCACGCCCACTGGCCCATGTTTCTGTGAAACCTGACAGGATATTACCAATAGGCAAGTAGCAAGGATAGATCATGAGTTCAAAATCTCCAAATCACATTAAAACGTTGCAAGGCTATCTTAAAACCGACGTGAAATCCCGCGTACCTATTTTACACTTATGCGATGAAAGACGTTTGTTTGCATTGCACTTTTTTCTCGCGACTTTTCGTTCCAATCGTTCCACTAACCAGTCAAGTGGTAGACGTTCAGCAGATATCACTATTTTGTTAAAAAGGCTTCTTCTATTCACCTCTTTGCAATGCCACAATATGTCCTTGCCGGTCGCTTATCGAAGGTTATCACATTCCATCGAAAGACGAGCACGTTAAGCACTTAAGCGTCACCATGGACGTCACCAAAGACCATCAAAGAGTCACCACACATCACCAAAGACCACCGGAGCGTCACCATGCCTCCATCGGAGCGGAAAAGCTCGTGATCAGACAGTCGACGGCCGAGGCCAGTTCGTGCCAGGAAGCACAGTCTGAGTCTGGACCCCGTCAATGGGGTCAACCCGGTCAACTTTGTTACCGGTGCATCCGTTCGACTGACTGGTGACTGCATGATGACCATATGAGAATAGGATGGTGACAGAACAGTGACCGAAAGTGACCAAATGACCAATCAGTGACAGAAAAGTGATCGTGCATTGACCTGTCAGTGACCTGGCGGAACCATGAGGCCACCGATCGATGACATGCGCTCCGTTGCAGACAGGTCGATAACCTGTTCGCAAGTGGTGACGCTCCGTCTTGTAAGGCGTCGAAAGACCCTGTTACGAGCCGGAGACAGGATGTTTCAGCCGGATTTACGACGTGATTCGTAGGGAAATGTGAGGGTGGGAGGTGAAAAATCTGGAGCCGCTGTATGGCGTTCCGTTACTCTCAGCTCTCCTGTGAAGAGTGTTGTTGTTGTGCGTCTGAAGGCGTCGACGTCGGGCGTCGACGCGGTACAGTTCCATACGGCGACGTATTTTTCGGGCGGACAGTTATCTGGGTGAGGCTTTACGGCCCACTCGCTGGGGCAGAGCTCGCTGTAAGGCCGTGGGCAGCGGGAGGTTAGATTCCTCCCACCTGAGCCCTGGTGACGTCAGGATAGGCTCGGTATGGCGCAGTGTCTGGCGAGAGCGACCAGCACGTACGGTCTATGGCCCTTCTGTGCAATTGCAATTCAGCCGAGTCGTGACCTCGCTCGGCAGTCGGCAGATGACCTCGGCTCACTGTGTCAGCTATCAATAAATAATAATTAACGAGCGGTACGCTAACTTCACCCAGCCAACTCGCTACGAGGCTTCACTACATCGGCCAAATTTACAGTCGAAAGTCGTACGACGGTTACGTGCCGTCTGGCCTGGCCCGTTTCCCTGACCCCGGCTGACCAGAGGCGGTCTCTCGCCGGCCTCTGGCGGTCTCTCGCTGGCCTCTGGCTGTCCAAAGACCACTCTCCACCGCCGCGCCGGTCAGCGATGGCGTGCGATCGGACCGTTAACCGGAGGGCCACACGGGTAACCTCTGCATGGTGAGAGAGTGAGAGCGACAACGGCGCTGCAGTCTCGGCAACAAATAGCTGTATCTATACTGAGGGGAGATGGGACAGATGTTACTCCGTCACTTCCGTAAATGCTAAAATACGCTGCCTATTGTCAACAGATTTGTAAATGTTCGCTGCAAGACGAGTATTTCACTTATTTCTCACGCTGAGAGCTTGTTACTAGCAGTTCATATCATGTCGCATTTAACTCGTCGGTTACATATTTTGGTCTGTCTCGGGTCATCGAAACGAAAGGAAAACGTCCTTGATTCGACTCCACCATCATAAAACCTTTTCTTCCTTGCTAAATGACGAGTCACAATCAAGAACCGCAACACAAACCGAAAATTGGGACCGTCTTCAAGACAATACCCACCGCACAATACAAGCCACTACACAACAAAACCAACGCCACCTCCAATCAGCGAGTTCCCAGCCGGTCTTTGGCGGACGACAAAGCCCCTTCGCCGCGTCACCCAGTTTCGCTCGCTGCCATGGCGCCCATATGGATGAGCGGCGTTTCGGACGACCTTGCGAGGCTGCCACGGCACGAGTCGGTGTGGGGAAACACGTCAAGAAGGCCCGACGCGGCGCCCAAGGCCGCCAGGTCGCCGGCGTCGGGTGAACGGCACACGACGGTACGTCGGGCGGTGGACGGTGGACGGTGGACGGTGGACGATAGATAGTGGACGGTGGACGGTGGTCGGTGGCCGGTGGACGATAGATAATGGACGGTGGACGATAGATAGTGGACGGTGGACGGTGGACGCCGGACGATGGAAGGCTGAGTGTGGACGTGGTGGTGGACGGTGGACAACGGACGGTGGACGGTAGCGGTGGACGGTAGACAGTAGATGGTTCACGGTGGACAGTGGACAGTGAACGGTGGGCGGTGAATTGTGGACGGCGGAAGGTGGATGGTGGACGGCGGACGATGTAGATGGTGGATGGTGGTTGAAATGAGTCGTTGGCGGTGCAGGTGGTGACCAAGGGCCAATAGTTGGACCACAGCTGGTCACCAACTGCCCTGGGAAAGGCATTCAGGCTCAGTAGAGGTCCTACTACGCTCATATGTGTTTGCCAAGGGCGTTGCTCTCGGAGAGCAGAATGAAGGACGTCGGGACCATTTTTAGTTAAAGGGACCCTCCCACCTTAACATTAGATTTGAGTTGAGATAGCCAAATTGGGGTCCCTGGCTCACAATAACCGGTTTCGGCACTCACAACATCGAGAAATGCCTTAAATCGGAAATATTGAATTTCAAAATTGCAGCATTTTGATTCAGAGGGGCTAATGCTTAGGAATACCCCTCTGAATGTGTGACGTCAGCGCAGATATCTAACGATTTTTAAATGTTTGACTAAAAGGTTTTGTAGCACGCGGTGGTATATGCTATTTGCGCGCAACATCTGCCGCAAACGCCGCACTTCTAAAATAAAGTCGTTAGAAACAGCGGAGATCCCAAAAAAGTAAACAAAAGTAAAAGTCTAATATCTTGAAAACCGGTGAATATTTTTCGGTGAAATTTGGTAGATATTCGTTTTCGCTCATTCTGAACCCAGCGACATCACTTTCATGCCAATTCATAAACTTTTTTGAAGGTGGGAGGGTCTCTTTAAAGGGACTATCCCACCTTTAACATGGGGTTTGAGTTGAGATAGCCAAGTTTGCAGCGAGGTTCAGAAACCACTATCTATCTAGGTTGCAACCCCAGCGGCCTCTTGGTGTTGAAGAAATTCGTTCCCTTCATTTGAAAATGGGCCTTGTATAGTCGGTCAAATATGTATCTTTCCCGGCCGCCAAGTGGCGCTACGGTCTGGATTCGATAGTTGGCTGAGCCCACACCCCAGCTGCCCTGGCGGCTCTGGCGGCTCTGTGACGTCACGCGCGGGGGGCGGAGCTACACAGCGGCCGGCTGGAGAGTGACCGCAGACCAGCACTGGACGGCCTCGCCGCCGGGTGCTCCGGCGGGTCTGGCCGGGAGAGGCGAGCAAGCGGATGCGTTAGGAATCTAACGAATGTGAGGGCAGCGCGATGGTCTAATGATGGCTGTGCTTTCATGCGCCGTGTAAATTGTAGACTGAGTGCTATGAGCTATCAAAGGATTATCTGGTGTTTCAACAGGGGTCGCTGACCTAAAAATTAAGATGGTTGCTCTTGATACGATCGAATGCTTGGTGATATGATGATTAGCGCAAGAGAAATATTTAATCGAATTATGACCGGTTATTTACGACCGGCCAATTATTTATTTATGACCGGCCAACTTGATGTGCGATTTCTGCAACCGTTCTACCCTCATCACTCAACTGAATAATTCTCCCCTTTTCAAAAACGGTGCAGTGATGCGGCATCTCAAACCTAGAGCGACTACACTCAAGTTCAAGCTAACGGTCTCCACTCTCCAATTCAGATACCTATCGAAACCTTTCCGCGACCCGGTGCTGTGGCTCAATCAGTGGGCCAGCTGGCCGCAGACCATACCCGCAGGGCATGAACCTTTGATCATATTAGGTCAACACGCCGTGGCCCCAGCCCGCTCGCCAGGTCCGCGCTCATTGGCCGACGCGGCAACCGCACAACCTGTCCCCTCCCCTCCGTAGTACTCGCAGCGGCCGGCGGATTCAGCCAAGTTACCGACCTGCCCAGCGTGGGGTGGGCCGGCCGGGAAAGATACATATTTGACCGACTATACAAGGCCCTATCTTCAACATGGAGCGACCGTTAGTGTGACGTCACCGATTTAAATGGGTTTGTTCGTTGAAAAATCGCTTAAAACTTGGTCTGAACTTTGTTGTGGTGCTTACAGAGTAAAAAGAATCAGCTTTATGACAGTAATGTGGCCTGGGGAAGGAGGTAATTTTGGGCTGTGACGTCACATATTTGAAAGTTTGTGTTTGGAATATGGGGAGCCTAAGATGTTTAATGAAAAATAAATGCCAGAACCGTGTTCCTGGTCATCCAATCTATAAAGTTGGGCACAATTTAACTGGTTTTAACAACATTTTAGAAGGTGGGATAGTCCCTGAGACCTAAAACGGACATAATTTGTCACTTCCAGAAAATAAATGACAGTGAGTCGAATCGAAAACACACGACCTGACCGAAGCTGGATGACACATTCGACCATAAGAAGCTAGATGGACACCCATCTATTTCAGCTTGTTTTGATCGAAGAGCTGATCGGAGAACCCAGACAGCCTCAGAAAACAACAGATTTGTGGGCATTTGTCATGAACGTGCTGACACTAAGCTAATACCCGAGACGGTGGCATTCAGGGCCTCCATTCACCCTCCCCGGCCCGACTCTCCGTCCATTTCTCCCGGAATCTCCCCGCCCCCCGCCAGGCAGCCGTAGCGGCGCCTACACCTGGGATCCCATTAGAGCGCCGTGAATGCCGCGCAACAGTGTCACCGCTCCGCTTTTTGCCGCTTCTGCGCCGGGATCGGCGGCCTCTAACGGCACGGGGCCACGTTCGCCTTTGACCTGCCGAGAAAGCCGCGCTGCTCCCCGAGCGGCGCACGGGCCTCGCCCATCAGCCCGAGACCTGGAGAGAGGGACACCGAGAGGAGAGAGAGGAGAGAGGGGAGAGAGGATAGGAGGGAGGTAATGGTGCCATGAATCGTGTTTACCACCGCTGGCCGCACGCAGCACGAGCGTGAGCTGGTCCGTGAAATCGGCCAGAGATCAGCAGACAGTGGGTGCAGGGCGCGGCGGAGACGGAGGGTGGCCAGCACGACCGACCGACACGACCGACCAACTGACCAGCAAACTGACTAGCTGACCGACCAATTGACCGGACCAACTGATAGAACAGGTCAATAAAGATCGAATGACAGAAGACTAGCTGACCAAAGATCATCCAACCAGCCGACTGACCGACCAACTGATCAAGAACGGCTGACCTACCGACCGACCGACCGACCGACGATCAACAGGCTAACTGAACAGCTGAACGACCAGCTCATCAAAAACCGGCTGACCAGAGTGACATGGACGAAGAATGTGGACCCCCGGTGCATTAAAAAAGACAGAGGAGCGGTGGGCAGGTAGGGGCGAAACCTGTGTAGATTCTGCTCGGGTGGTCCATAACTCGGCGTGACCGGCCGATCAGGCGCGGTCAGTTGGTCTCGGTCAGAGGTGCCCGGGGTGCGCTGCAGGTCGGCAACTCTCACGTCTTGGTTGGAGTTGCACAGAGGTCCGTGTGATTTACAGACTGAGAGGGCAGATCCACGGATTTCACAGTCTTTCAGACTGTACGGAAAGCTAACAGAATCTATATACAGCATACAGAGCTCGCACTCGCGATCCGTGGCTCTCAAAGGACCTACAGACTACAGAGCAAGCGATCCTCGGCCCTCACAGGCTGGCCGCCATGTCGTAACCGACAGCGCCTGTAGCGGTGACGCAACTGAAAATGAGCCGCGTCGGCCGTCCCGACGCGGGGCGCACATGGCGGCGAGCTGTTAATATCTCCCGCTGCTGGACTGACCAAGCTGTTAATATCCCCCTCAGCTGGACGGAAGATAACAGCCCGATCTACCCGCCGGAGGAGCCGCCCGGCGCTCGCGCTCTGTCGCAATTACAACCCGCGGGAGCGAGCGCTTCCAGTCGGCATACCAGCGCCCAGCAGCAATGTAGGCAGTTCGTGACGGCAGTGATCGGTACTGGCGACATATAAGGAAGCCGTTGGGCAGGTGCCGTGTACTGAGTGGATATCACCTTGAGACGCCGGCGCTGTGCCGGTGTAGCTGCCGGTGCCGCGGGGTCAGCCGCCCGACCCTGGCCCACAGCAGGCACATGGCACCGGATGACGGCGGGACATGGGTGGGAAGACGCTGGGACACGGACGGGCCGGCGTAGTTCCCGTGTCCGCCTCCCTACACGGAGGATAGCAGCAGGTGTGTGGAGGACACTGGGCTACGGTGTCATGCCTGAACGAGCCGTGAAGTCGTTGATAACAGAAGACACGGCTGTCAGTCGTACAAACAAGGCCTCAGGGTATGTCCAACAAGAAACCCGGGAGCATGTTTCGGTGTCTTCCTATACAGCCTTAAATCCTTTAGACCCGTGGCTGCACTAGTCTGCGTCTCAGCACCCACCGTTCGTGGCACGGTTCATTCGACCCCCAACCTCCCCTCCGTGACCCGAGCAGTGGTCCGTGACGCCTGCTGTGTCACCGTGGTGACGCCGCGCTGAACGGAGAGACCCGGGTGACGCCATTTGACCCCAGGTCGGTAGGCAGAGGTAGAGATACGGGAGCAGTGCTGCCATGGTACTCGGTAGCTACCAGAGCGGAGAACCACGTCAAACGGCCGAGATAGCTGTACTTTGGATCAAGCGACTACGGGGGTTGGTGAGACGCACGTGCAGCATCTTCAGCAGGGCAGACCAGTCCAGCAGGCTCAAAGAGTATCGTCAGCATGGGGCAAAGACCTGACCAGTCAGATGTTAGATAGATGTGTCACCGGAGGGATAAACTAGCGTGGAGCGACAGCCCGGTCGCTGATTCTCTTCTCACGCAACGGCTTCCATCACGAGAAGAACTTCCGTGGGAAAGTACGGAGTAGATAAGAGTTTCTAAGACCCAGGAGCAGATCCCTGGAATGGCAAATGCTGGGAAGCTTTGTATGTAGATAGCTCCATTTGGGGACACACCATTCAGACGCCTACAATCTGCACCTGGGCCCTGCGCTGGGAGCTCGATGCTCCATTTAAGCCGCACGAAAAGCCAGCAAAAGGGTGGCAGCGGATTAGAGCAACCGTCGACACAGAGTGGATATGCGAGACAAGAACGTGACTCACGAGGGCAGGGTGAAGACGGCTTTGCCTTATATGGAGCAGAAGAATGCCAGGCTTGCTGACAGACGAGATTTGGATGACGTCATCGAATGCAAGAAGTTGTGAGGTCATGATACTCGCTACTACTTATTGATAATGTATGCGAGAAACGAGCCACGATAAATCACATAACTGCTTTGAGACCTGCGCATGGGATATGTGAACGAAAGGGCCGCCAAATATAGGCACGATCTTTTCATGGTTCATGTTTCATGCCGACCACAAAAAAAAACGGCTAGATCCATCATAAGTTGTTAATGTCATTCGACCAAAATACCAGTTTCCTATGATTCTAACATTATCAAACATCTGCAAGAATTGATCTTCCAGTATTTAGGGGGAGTGAGGAAGGTAAAACGTATATGATAAACGGACATAACTCGACACAACTCTGACGATACTATTAAAGCTTCGTGAGCTACAACAAAATGTCAATGCTGTTATAGCAAGGTTACTGAAAGAAGGCTTAACAGTTAGCTAACACTACACTAGGCCTGGTAAATAGCTATAGTTATATCGGCATTTATTATAGTCAAACTATAGAAAATGCAGTTAGCTTAGAAACGAAGAGAAATATATGGGACCAATAAATGAAACATTTATCAACCCAAGTGTGCTGCTTCGGTCATGGTGTATCACGTGCAACATCGAACACCGGCGAATTGGAATTAAGCAAAAAAGAGATTAGGTAAGTGACAGCAGGTGGTCACTGGTCACATATCAATGGAACCTTGTAATTACGTTTTTAAGAGCCGAAAGATCATCTCCCACCTTTAAAAGCCTCCATGATCCGCAGTTAGTTCACATGATCACGACTCGTTCTATCCGCTCTGTCCACCACTTCATGCACACACAGCCAGCACACCTCTCGGTAGAAGCATGCGACCCTCTCTCCAGCTGAAGCCACAACTGACTGGAGCTCTGGAGCGCCCGGCACCCGGCGCCGGCGACGGAGTACTAGTCCAGACCGCACCGATAGTCGAGCCGGTGCGGACCGTGCCGATAGTCGCCAGGTGGGCTCGGGTCTGATGGGTATGTGACACTTTCTGATTAATGTGGATGAAAATTAAGATCATTTTAGGCATCACTGAGAGCAACATAACAGGAAAAATGTTTAGAGGCCTTGCAGCGTGTGGTAGCAAACCCTGACGCCTTGAAATGTTCGTCATACCACTGTAGTCTGGCGCACCAGGTAGCGTCGGTCAGACCGGTACTAACCACGAGCCCGACCGATCCGCCTGCTGGTTACTGATCCTGTTCCTTTCATTGCTTGGCTCGGTGCCAACAGAGCAACAGATGGTGATAGCCCATGTTATGCAGCAGACGCAATATCACCTCAGTCTCAATGGCCTCCATCTGCTAATGAGAGCCAAACCAACCCGTCCAAAGACATGCTCAGCGTCTCAGAGAGAAGGAATCTGCGGCATGGATGCGATCTGTGACGCTATATTGGTCATATACGGTCATGGGCGCGGGCCGAGAGACGTATCCTGGAAGCCGCGCGCGCTCGTAAGCGGGCGGGCAGCCGCGCGCTGGGGAGACGGAGACTGCACGTCCGCAGTGGGCACTAGCACCGGGCTCGCTTCTGACCGACAGGGCCCGATAAGCACAGTGGGCAGTGGCTTTCTGTTATCGGGGGAGAGGGAGAGGGCCGGGTGGGAAAGGTGGCACGTGTACAGTTCACACGCAGTGACGATGATTACATAATGGAAAATTTGTGTGGTTAACTATATTTTGAATGTCTTCATGTAGGTAATATTCGAATGTCGTGAATGATAAAATACCTAACCCACAATAGATGTGCAATATTTAATTCACATAACAATGTTTATTAAATATGAACGCGTAAAACACACAATCAAAACAATAAAATGGTTACGCATGTGTATAAACTCATCAAGGTTTCGCGAGAGATGTATCGGCTCTTCTCCGCCTCCGTCTCATCTTCGTTTCCTCTTGTCTCTTTTCTCTCCATTCTCTGCCATCCCGCGAGTGCCAGAAGACGTCGCTACCTGACGTGACATCCCTCTCACGGCGCGTACGTGAAGACGTAGACCTTGCCGACGGTGTAGCCGGCCGTGATGAGCTCCGTGTAGCCATCGCCATCGATATCGTCAGCGGTGACCTGACCGGCAGTGGTGCCTCCCGTCTCCACTAGGGTCTGACGGGCGTACGTCCAGTCGGACGGGTCCTGGCTGACCGGCTGGAGGATGTACTGGTTGCCATCGTCGTCACCCGAGAGGAGAATCAGCGGCTTATTGCCGGCGTCGCGCGCGGCATCGCTCGGGTGGAAGATGATGGCGCTACCGGGGCTCATCGTCTCGCCGAACAGCATCGAGTTGGGGTGGAAGTTGGTGTCGAGGGTGGTGCGCTCCCAATCTCCGTTGATGAAGTCGTCGGGGATGGTCCACTTGTAGAGGGAGCCGTTCTTGTTGGGCAGGTCGAAGCAGGAGGCCCAAACCTCCGGGACGCCGTCTCCGTTGAGGTCGTCGTAGAACACGTCGAACACCTGTCCGGTGGTGTCGTCGACGATGCGGCTCTGCACGTTCTCCGGGTTGGACCAGTCTCCGTCCTCGGTCCAGTAGACGGTCAGACGCTCGTTCCAGAACTCTCCTCCGAGGAGGACGTCGTACGTCTTACCTCCCGAGGGCAGCTTCAGCCAGCGGAAGCCGACGTCCGGACCGTCAGCGATCACCTCCACCTGGTGCCAGCGGCCGGAGTCGGCCGGGTTGACGCCATCGTTGGTCATGTAGGCGAAACTCTTAGTGATGTGTCCAGTGATCGAGTTCTGATGGAAGCGAGCCGTGCTCAGGTCCAGGTCGCCATCTCCATCCATATCGTGCCAAAGAGCGCGGTGATACGCCCAGTCCTTGGTGTCCAGTGTGGTGAGCAGGTACGGGCCCGCTGGCGGCTCAACCTCCGTGTTGAACACCTGCAGCTTTCCGTGAGTCTTGAAAGGCACCAGGAAGCCGGAGGTCACGGTGACGCCCTCGAAGCCGACCGCCTCCGGGGGAGTGTAGCAGATGTCGTTGGTCCAGTCGGCGTGGTGGTCCAACACCTGATCAGCCGAGCGGGGAAGGTCAGGTGGAACCGAGACTCAGGAAGCGGTGTGTGGATGGTTGTGTGGTTTGAAATGATCAGCGGTATGCTTGAGTAGACTCGCTCGGTCACGATAGTCGTGAGAAATGGTTACGGTTCATTTGCTTTATAGGATGAGCCGCTACACACTTGGGACTTCCATAAAATGACATTTTAAAAACTTGATTATGTGGGAACTGGAAACTTTTATTTAGTAAACAAACCAAATAAAAAAATCAAGTGTTCTTGGAGAAGCAAACGTGCCGTAAAGCTAGAAAGCCAGCCGACAACAGTTATTACTGCTGGGTAAAATACACCGCTTATGAAGCTAGCTGATGACTCTACATATGCCCCGATTCCAAGGAGCTGAACCAAACTCTTGAAAATGAGACCAATACGACCACTGCTTCTACCTCCAAGCATCCACCTACCTTCATGTCCCACTCGGCGACGGGGGCCATCTGCCTGCCGGGCGCGCGCAGGTAGTACACCTTATCATCACCGATGATATTTCCGGGGTTGAAGCTGCTAACATACAGCGTCTTCCTCGCTACATCATCTCCCTCTCCCCTCTGAGCGGTGTACACCTCAACAAAGGCAGCGTTGGCCAGCTTCAGCTCGCCCAGCAGACGTGGGGGGTCAACCAGCAGGCCGCTGGCCCCCAGAACGGTCAGCGCGCAGGTCAGCGCCCAGGTCAGGACGCGAGGTGCCATGGTGAGAGAGTGAGACGCGGTGGGGGCTGGGCTGTGCTTAAAACCGGCACTATCAGAGACAGACAGCTGGCCGGCTCACACGCAGGTGGTGTGATGCTGGCTTTTACAGTAGATAAGGTTTATGTAATAATAATGTGCATTGTACATGCGGCCTTGGTATGATTCCACTGATGTTCTGCTGGTCATCGGACCTACAAGTTCATGTCATTGCTAAAAATATAACCGTTGACGACAACATATGTGCATTGTGCATGTGCAAAGCGAAGGCTGGTCGAGTGGTAGCAAGGGCGAAAACCAATACCAGTCACATTAATCCACAATACTGGCACTAAAAATGAAAGCTGCAGAATTATTCGCCGGCTTATATCAGTGGGGGAAACTGTGGTCAAATCTTCTATTTTTGGAAGCCTTCCATTTTTGGAAGGACCTTCCATAAATGGGTATGCATTTTCCAAAAATGGAAGGCTTCCAAAATTGGAAGGTCTAATCTCAGTGTTCCCAACTGTGATTCACATTCTTTGATTTAAGTTACGGCCTTTTTAAATGTGTAACATTAATAGTTGATTTTGCCATTTATGATCATTGATATAAGGAGAAGCAGCAGTGCTAGTGTTGGTAATACAGGCATGCTATGTCAATGTACATAGTGATATAATAGCATGGTGTCCTGGCGCACTGCTCTCTTTTTCTACTTCTAGAGGACACATAGAAATTCAGAAGAGAAAACAGCTGGTCAATAACCAACCAGGAGGAACACAGCTATAGCCCTGACAAAAAATGGTTTAAATTAAACTAACTATTCCTCATATAAATTGAAGATTCATGCTCCTTCGATAGAAAGTAACACGAAAAACGGCGCAGCAACGCCTATTTAATTCGTCTCATATTCCGGAAAAAACATTGAAAAATGACGAGACCTCCACCCAAATGTTTGGCAAAAGCCTTAAAAAATTGAAATCAACCACACAATATGCTAATAAATGCAGAAAACGGCAACAAATACAAGTTTTACTCGCCACTACACTCCCGAAACCGCCGCACTCTGTCCAGACAATTCCGCACTGTAAATAAAGTCGGCGGTATCGAACAAGCATGGCCCGTCACTAAAGTACTTTTAAGGATATTTACTTTTCGTTTTTGATGCTTTTTGCTTACAAAATGTTTGATAAAGTCTTATAAAACCATCGTTTGTCGGTAAATTTTTGTCAATTTTCCACGACTCATTACTTTAAAAAATTACCTAAAATACATCCACGCTAGGATTTAGGCATCCACGCTAGATTATGGACACTTCACTATGGCGAATAGAAAGCGACCAGGGGCGATAGTCGCATTTGCCTCATGTTCGGCGGAAATCGGTAAGTTCCAACATATGCGCAACATTTTCTATATTTGGGTACGATGACGTCGTCAGCGTACCCATTTTTGGAAGGTGCGTACCCATATATAGAAAATCCTTCCAAAAATGGAAGGCTTTCTAAAAATGGAAGATTTGACCACAGTTTCCCCGACTGATATACCGTATAAATTGTACTTCGTATAAATAAACAACGAATATAAAGGAAACGTATTGTCTTCAAAATGTCACAACTCATTTTTAAACTAAAATTTAACATTGTATACAATGTTTTTGTTTGCATGTGTCTCGATAAACAACGTTCAATGCTATAAGTAGTTTCAAAAATACAGCTGCTACGACATACATCATTTTCAATGCTCAAAATACCCATCCCCTCATACCCATCCACTCATTACTTTAACCCTCGCGGGCCCGGGGGGGGGGGCGTTTTTCGCCCCCCCTGGCGAATATTTGCGATAGCTCCCGAACGCTTAGGGATAGGAAGGCGAAACTTTCAGTACCTTTTCTCCCATCAATTTGACATCTTCTGAAGTAAAAAATTTGGACCTAGCCCCCTGGATGACGTCACAAGGTCCATTTTTCTAGACCCCTGCACGGCAAACTTCGGCGTCACAGACGCAAACTTCAAATAGCTGCTAAAAATAGAGTTTTAGAGATAAAGACAAATTACGAGCACGGCTGTGTAGCGTTTGACCTAGAGAAAAATAGAAAAATAGTTTTGGTGACCTGAGGTCAGAGGTCAGGTCAACGACCCCGAAATGTGGTTTTAGTTTTTCGCAAATAACTTCGACAAAAATGGTCCTAGAGCTACGGCAGTGGTACCATCGCATTCGCCTTGTCAAGCCGCGTCGAATGATATATATTTTGTTCGGAAAAGGTCAAATTTTATGTTGACCTCATGTGACCTCGAATGACCTCTGGTTGACCTTGACACATGAAAGGTCGTTTATGAAGGATTTGTACCCGCTGATCACGAATCTGGCATCTATTTTCCTCTAAGCCTTCATTTAGAGCTTCCGGATTGCACAATTGTCTTATTTATTATTACTAACTTGAATCAGTGAAATAGCCTCTAGCAGGGATACTCTTCTGTGACCTTGACCTTTGAGCAGCCTTGTATCGTAAGATGAACCACAAATAGGGAACTGATCAGCCTCAAAACATTTCAAAACATCTTGGAAGTTAGCACGCAAGATATGCGAAAAAGTGCCAAGTTAAAGGTCAATTTTGAGCGTGACCTTGACCTTGACCTTTCACTTTGAGCACATTTTCAGAATCCTGAGATTCTCTTCTTTCGTTTGACAGCCAATTTTGCCGGTTTGATGCAGCCTGCCGTCCTCTAGAAGGATTACTTTGAGATCACTACACATGTGGCGGTTTTTGCCTTTGACCTTGACCTCTGACCTTGAAAATTGACCTGAGGTCAAAAATTTTAGGTGCATTAGAATCGTCTCGTAAGGACCTTTCGTTTGGTATCGCTTTTGTTTCCGTAGCTCCCTTATTTACGGAGTTAGACAGGGGGGGCGAAAAACGCCCCCCCCCGGGCTGCGGTGGTTGGGATTACCCCCCGGGCCCGGCCGGGTTAAGTCACCTGTAGTATTTTTTAGGTTGGAGGTCAACAACAGCCGGGTTACCGGGATTTAAGTGGAGCGAAGACCTCGGTATTTATACCGAGGTTTATGTAGGTATGCATAGGTCGGTATATGCCTACCTATAGAGATACCTGCGTGGAAAAATATCCAGGGTGCCTGTAAATATCGATTTCCAATGAGTTTACGACAGATCTTATTCCGTGACGAGATATCAACGATATAGTAGTTAGTCCTCTCTTTGACAGGTATTTATAGCGGTGTGCGAAAGTTTTATTTTCCACCAAACAAAAGCAACAAACCGAACTAATGTCACGCACGATAAAGGTGAGCTAAATAGCTCCGGCTGTAATTAGCCCCGAGCAGAGATCGAGGTCATCTGGCGGGATGTAATGCGCGTGCCGCTCTTCCCCAGCGTCATCACGCAGAATTGCCGCCGCTTTCGCCCGCTTAAAATACCGTCGCCGCTGCGGTCTGGCGCCTGCGGTATCGCGCGCGCAACCGCGCCGCTCAGCCTGGGACCGCTGCGGTGGCAGGCGCCGAAATGACGCGCGCAATGCGGCCGGCCGCACGGAGCGAGATACGACCGCGCCCCATGCGCGTGAGAATGACCGGCTGCCGCAGCGCGGCCGTCCACACCCACCGGATACCGACGGCGGCCTCCCAGAGCGGGGCGCGAGCTCGGTAGGAGTTCTGAACACTCCTCCCGAGATTTCGAACTGTCAAGCTTCCCCACTATTCCCTAATGACCGCAGCGAAGATGACTGATCCCGGAAACTCACATTCGACCCTAATGTTAACCTCTGACGACATTTAAAGGGCGCCAGCAATACTGCGCACTGGGGCTGGTAAACCTTTGAACCTTCGTCCCCCAAGCAGCTCTAATTTCTCACACAGCCCCGATATGTTCTTGAACATACCCCGAAATTATTTCGAGGCGATCCCAGCCGTTTTGAGGCGCCACCGCCGACAACATTTGAAGCCTGAAGGGTGCTGGCAACTACTTCGCACAACGGTTGGCAATTCTTCGAACCATTATGCTTAGCCTCGTCGAGCAGCTTTGATTTCTCACCCAGCCCCGATGTCTTCGTGCACCTATCCTCGTAACGATCTGAGACGATCCCAGCCGTTTTGAGGCATCACCGCCGACGCATCAGTCGGTCTCTCAGACCTTGACACTGCGGAACAGCGAGCGAGCTACCGGCGGCCGGAAGCTTCTTTTGATGTAAAGAAACCGCCACCGTCACGGTAGCTACCGTGACGGTCACACTCCTCCCCTCCCTCCCCTCAGAGACGTGGCGACGGCTACCGTCAGCTTGCGTCAGCAAAAGCAGCGCAGCTGCGACGACCGCATGAGGTTTGTGATGTGGTGTGACAACTGACACACAGGTCATGGCCCGCTGACATTGGCTGAATACTGAATAGCCAAGGGTCAACGGCACGTAAAAAGAGAAACGAGAAAAATACGTAGAAAACTGTGAAATATTTTAGTATGTGAGAAAATTGTGTCACGACTCACGAGCCATGCCTTTGTCAAATATAAATGTCAGAAATGTGACTCATCCCATTCCAGATAGGTACTCTTGGGGCTCATTTTTTAAGCTAGGACGCTTTGAAGTGTCGTACTGATAGGAATGAGAGTAGGCAAGACTGTGAATCTAAGGAAAAGCTTATTCGAAAAATCATAAACGAAGGCAAGCAATGCAATTAGCACTGTCAGCAAGAATATGCTAAGAGTGCCACAACAGCTTGCATGCATCGCAACCGATGCACCAAAACAGCTGCACCTTATTTGAGCGCGCATGATCTATTTTTGGCATCGGTTTCACCGAGCAGTCATCACGTAAGCCCGTCAGCCACGGGCCCGAGTGGAGCCCACCTCACCACCAGTCGACCCAGATTCCAGCTACTGTTCCTGACATTGACCGGCAGGTCAAATGGCGCAGCACCCTCCGCCAGGAAGCGCTCCCCGACCGCCTAATTGTGAGAATCCGGCAGCGACGAGGCAGGGCTACGTTTCACTAGCGCAGACTGACCCACAGACGCACGCGCATAATCAAGTGCTAGTTGACTGGGGCAAGTGAAAACGTGATTTAATTAAGGGTCAGGCTAGAAAGGGAATGTTGATGAGTTGAATGTGCGTGGTTATGGAATGACTGTTATTTGTTACCATGAATGGGTCGCTAGCAAAAATGAATTGTTGAAAATTGCAATAATCTGCAGAATGAGTAATAAGAAACAATGGACGCTCAGAAAGAAATGGGCAGTAGCCAGTAGGTAAGCAGCAGCCGTCCCAACTCCCAATCAATAGACGCGGCTTCGGGCTTACAGGCATCGTGATTCGTGACCGCCGTTACCTGGCAGGCTGACATTCGGCCCGCTCGCTGTGACACAGCCGTTCTCCCGGCAAGTAACACTCACATGTGTTTGTGGCAGACAGCACAGACCCAGTCGCGGCCATTCTCGGTGTATTCGCGGCAGTTCTTGCAGACCCGCATGCGGCACGCGCGACAGGGTGCGCCTCTGTTGATGATACGCCCCAGCTCGGTGCGGCAGCGGGCGCATGTTCGACTGCTCTCCAGGCCGACACGCAGCGCGCCCTTGCGGCGCAACTGCTGAAGCTCAGCTTTCAGCCGGCTGGAAAAGATGTCAGCACGTTAGCGGGTCGGTCGGCAGCGGACAACGGGCGAGTGCACTTGCAGGTTAGGGAGGCACTAGGGAGGCACGTCGCTGAGACTGAGAAGATGCAAAACGGTTAGACGGCGGGATGGGTGGCTGCAGGGGCCGTTAGCGTCATTAGGGTTCCGGCAGTGAGCAGTGGTGAGGTAATGAGTACACCTGCATCTTAGAGCCGCAGGCAATGGCACCGCTATATGACCTGTGAATGCATTCAGGTGCACAGCCGCCACAGCAAGAACGAGCGGTTTGTGCACGTGAGGGGTACATACCTACCCATGTGTTAAAAAAAGTATAATTGGCTGAAAACTGCTATCGCGATAGTATACGCCTTGGTCCGGAAAATGTGTAGGTACCAGAGGCAGACTCCTACATACTCAGTCGTTTAAAATTGTTAACGTCCTAAAAAATATTCATCACCTGCTAATTTTCACCCATTTCACGCCTGGCAATTGCCGATACGGCGATGTCATTAGGATGATACAGGATAAACTATACATTCTGTAATAGTGTATTCTGTCACCATTGTATATCGAGCTCAGACGTTCGTTTTTCAGCTGTTTACGAACGGAAGTGCTGTTTTATCCTTTTAATTTTTATCACACGAACCAAATTCACTTGACCTCAAGTTTGCCTCCGAGGCCCGGGCATGAAGCCGACTGTTTGTTTTATCTGACGATGAGAAGCTGAGAAGCTATATGACACATCCTTGCGAAACTTCTTTTTGTTGTGATTTTCCCAACGTCAAAGTCAACAAATCATTGCGCGGCAGCGTAAACAAGACCTCTCAGATAAGAAATGTGAAAGGCTGGGGGAACATCATCACTCAGGCTGTGTCACTGTACAAGCTGGCTGATAGGACTCGTAGAAGTCTTGCAAGCATGAGTTACAATCACATCAGTGCTGTTTTCAAATTAAGTGCCCACCAACGGTTATCTGCATGAGCCAGCTGAGAAATAATAAACAGGGGCGACAATTATCACGCTTTCACTTCGTGATTGCACCATCCTGCTCCTCTATTTAAAAAGTGAGATAAGGAGTGTTCAAGCAACCCAAATCATTAAATCCAGACCGTTTATGCATTGCACAAGCACTAAATGTAGCACAAGGATCGCTGATCGGGCGGTTTCCTGGTTAGATTACCATCTTAGTGCAGTGAGCCCGTTGTGAACAATGAAGGACTTGAGACTGCAAATTTAAAGGACAATCATAAAGTTAATTATGCACGGAAGCTGAAAAACATCCTCAGGTGTCAAAGGTAAAGTGTCAATGATACATGGTCAATGGTCAGATCATTCCATGATCAACGGTCAGAGTATCAGTGGTCCACTCCATGTGGTCATTCATTTATCATCAAAACACTTCTGGCAACAGGTCATGGACGCTCCCGTGGCGATCGGCGGAACTAAGCACGCTGTGGGAAGATCGCACGGTCAATTTGACAGGGACATTACTTACCGCAATGCCACACAAATCAGCCGGACAGCATGGTACACATTACCCAGGCGTCAAGACGGTAGCTGCAAATCCAGAGGCTGTTTTTTTTAATGATTGTATTTATTATCTATCTTAAGTGAAACCAATACCATACTTCATATTCAGCCTTCAGAGCAAGCCAACCACTTTTCGGGCACCCTAGAAGTTCAAACCTATTTGGTTTCTTTCCGGTCGGAGACAGGTTGCCACAACTCCCCTAAACCTATATTTTCCAGCACTGAATTGTTGCCTAGCTGGCAGGGGGCCGACCAGTAATTTGCCGTTGAATGGTTTTCAACAGTGGTCAGTTCTAACCATGGGAACTCTCCAGTCTAGTTTCCGAGTGGGGTTGCGCAATTCGGTCATGAGTTGAACTGAGGTCCCAATTGACCTCGGGCTCTGAGTATACTCAGAGCCCGAGGCCAATTGGGACCTCAGTTCTATATAGTAAATGTAGTCGACCGCAGGCCAGCGTCTGTGAATTCAGCCACCCTCTCTCCCTCTCTCTCTCTCCCTCTCTCTCTCTCTCTCTCTCTCTCTCTCTCTCTCTTTCTCTCTCTCTCTCCCGACCTCTCTCCTCAAACTGTGACTGGTACCATGGGGAGAGGAAGCGAGAGGGCGATGGTAAAGAGCAGCCAATAGACTCGAACACAGAACCTCGGGCGCCAGTCGTGTCTGGCCGGGGGCAGGAGACCGTGGGGGTCACAGGTCGTGATGGATGCACATTGTTGTTTTCCGCCTCCACAACAGACTTATCGGTCCATCAGAGACAGGGGCAGACAGACGGGGACGGGGAAGAGGACGGGGGTGGAAGGCAGGCAGGCGCCAGCGGAGGCAGAGAGGAACTTGAGAGGAAAAGCTGAACTTTGAGCCGCAGTGACCAAGGGAAAATATCGCCGAGTTCACAAGTAAAAAGGATCCGACAGGCAACATACAAATACCTACCTAAGCGACAGATTTTAAACGGTTCCATAAACTTGACTGTCTTCATAAGCCATGCGTGGAACAGCCAATCAAGTCTTCAACTGAGTGTGTGTGCGCTTCTGCTGCGGTAAGCTCAAGGTATAACTCCAGGTAAAGGACACTAAGATCCACCTACTTCAATACACCTCCATTCCTGGTTTATACACCATCTTTCGAACATCTCTCGCCACCGGCGGTCATTAGGAGTCGTCGGGCAAACGCCGGCCTCAGGAGACCCAGGAATGAGGAATAAGGAATGAGAAGCGTAATACCATTTCAGGAATGACGACCGAGATCGGATCAGTTCCATTTGAATCTTCCGAGACGTGACTCGACTGATGATGAGGCTCGTGTCTGATGGTGTGACCTGACCACAGGGTCACTATACTGGCGGGAGGGTACAAATCAGACAATTCTGACCAGTGACCACACGCGAGGGCGGCATTGGCGGACTTGGCAGAGGGTCTCCCATACCAATAAGAGTTGGAGCCACCGTACCAAAAGAGAAGAGACCATTACTGATAACCCACCAGTGACCAGGTCTGACCACACACGGCGGCGGAAAACTTGGTGACAGCTAGGAGCATCCACACGTGAACAGACAGGAGCCAGACTCTGCAGTCTGCATTACGTACCAAATGAAGCTCTCCAGACCATGCGCCAACCACTGAACACGTCAGCATAAGCTAGCCCATACACGGCATGGTTATGTTACCGTAGCTCAGAACAGCGCTGAGCGGGTTCTAAACCATGACACGGACCCGGACCTTGTGGACAGGGTATCGGGGTGTGGTGAGCGATTAACTTTATCGCGTCTAACGATCAATCTGAAATTACAATAATGAGAAAACACCAAACCGGGCGAATGACGATTATCCAGCGCGAATTCAACAGGTCAGGAGACAGGAATAAATACAGATGCATTATATCTTAAAAGCATTAAAAGCAGGCTGCATGTTTTAAGCATTGATACAGTGAATCAACTTTTTCATAGTTAACCCCTCGCCCGGGCCTGCTTCTGCATGCCCAGCATGCCCAGCAAATTGGGAGCTCAGGTCATCAAGCCTGACCTGACCGTTATACGTGCTCTATGTTTGTGCTTCCCCACGCGTCAACTGGTAACTCACCTCTGAACTACTCCCCTCTATTCCTACTTCCTCTCTTCTCTGAGTTATCTCAGACAAAGTCACGGTGAAGCTATGAATAAACCATGTCGTGGTGAGAGCCCTCCTGGCGTGGCACCCCAGGTCGTTTCAGTGAGGCGCAAACACCAACAGTTGGGTACAGCCCACACCCCGTGGCCCAGTTGGCCACGCATAGGGCCACGCATATTCTGACTCTTGGCACATAAGATTCATGAGGCATGGTCTAACTGAAGGCAGACAGAACTGACCTCTTACACGGCCCTGAGTCAAATCAATGCCTGATGGCGTCTAATGCGAAACTTTCCCTGATCCAGCTTCACTGGTTGCTCGGCTACCACTGACACAGAAAATAGAGCTCCTCCGGCATCTCCAGCACCAAACAAGGCACGTGTTCCGAGAGCTAACCGCCTTCGAAGGACGCCGTGAGGTGTGTACTAAACATAACTTGACTCAGGTCAGTGAACGGAAGGAGGGCAAGTCCTTGGAGACCCACGGTTCAGTGGCAAAGACACACCCTCGCTGTTGACACCGACAGTCTCGGAAGACTTGGAACAGCGCCGACACTGTTCTCGCGATCATTTTCACACAGCCGCCTGATCCAAATCCATGTGGACACACTCTCAAGAAGGGAGTCTCCCGTGGCTCTCTTCACCACGCGGAAGCCCCACGCCCAGCCGCCTCAACGAACTCCGACACTCAAGACGACTTCTCAACACTGGAGGAATTCAAAACTCTTCGGGATCACCGACCGGTCGGAGTGGCTGAACAAACGGGCGGCGTCCCACAGACTCCATCGGACACCCCACGCGAGCAGAGCGCGACCAGTGACCGGCAGATCCTCGCGACTGCATACTGCATACCGATCCGGTATGCAGATTGCGTTCGTCTCCGAACGGTTTAGCGTTGCGCCGGCTGGGCAAGTCGTCGGCTTCCCGCGGCGATCGTCTCATCCGCACCGCAACACGCCGCGGTGGCCGAGGGTGTATTTTAGCCGAGCTTCATTCTGATCCGCTTGAGGCAACATTGAGCCGCGCGTGGCCCAGCCGGGCTCACCGGGACTAAATGAGCAGGTCGCTCACGCTCAGCCGCTATACACGTGCAGCGAACAGCGGGCGAGCGACGAGCAGCATACAGCGTGAGGTGGGCAGTGGCCGGCAACGATAGACCGAAGCGGCCCGTTCCACGCGATTGAACACCAAGTTCATGCAGCTGCAGCTGGACGATCCGTGTGCCATGCACGACCTCTTCGGTCACCAACGGTCACCTGCATGCCAACCGGAGTGGTCACAGGTCACTCAGCGGTTTCCAGGTCACTTATCTTTGCCGGTGGTCACAAACAAGTCATTCTATCCGGCCAGTGGTCAGCTTCCCATCCAGCTCCTGGGCACCCGCGCAGTGGGGTGCCGGACAGGCCATGGCAGCCGCGGCGCCGACCAGTCGCGTTTTTTGCCAGGGTCGCGTCCTACCCTGCCAGTAGTTAGTGCGGTCCCCGCAGCAGCCGGCGGACGGGTGAGACCAGCGACGGAATGGACGGTGGCAGGGAGGGCCGGGTCGGTCGCTCCGGCCTCCACCCCACCGGTCCAACGGTGCAGGAATGCAGCCGGCTGGCCGGCGGCGGTCGTCCGGCCCGCCCGGGGCCGGCGGCACGCACTGGAAGGCTGGGTGTCGAACGCAACCGCAAAAACGGTCACCCCGGGGCAGTCGGATGGTCGGTGCGGCGGCGTCGGGGCAGCCCGAGAGCTGTCGTAATATGGGTCAACACCGGTGGCGCGCCGCAGTGTGTATGTGAATCTATCGCAATCAAAACACAGCGCTTTTACCTCGCCGCTGGGTTTTGTGTTGCTGTCGAGCTGTCGACAGGTGACTGGTGCGAACGGTGTCACGGGCTAATTCGCGCGGCCGTGTGATGACGCCATCAGTTGTCAGGTGGGGAGAGGAAGCCCCACAGAGGCGGCGACCACGACGCAAGTGGCGATCAGATCCGGTGTCGGATACCGCCGGTGGCTGGGACGTTGGATCAAATTTCCGAACGACGCAGTATACCAGCCGCTAATTCTGCCAAATCGCCCTGCCCACGCATTTGACCTGCCCCGCCTGGCTGGGCCTTGCCCGAGCGTGGCCGTTCGGCCAAATTTCCATACCTCCCGGTCGCCGAGCGGTCGGCAGGTGGGCCGGGCGACCCGGTGTAGGTATTTCAGGACCGCTCTGGTGTAACCGCCCAGGCCGCCTGCGGACCAGAGGTCACCCTGGGTCGGCCCCTCGGCCTGTCAGCCCGCTACACCCCGCCGGGCGGCCGGCACCGCGGGCGGACAGACCCATCACTCGGCTGTCAGACCCGACGACAGTGAGGTCCTCCGTTCTCCCAGCCTCCCCACCCACCCATCATCACTCAGAACTCACAGCCATCAGCTCGCAGCTCGCTGGCGAATCACGACTGCGTTCATCACTGACCTGAGGCCCAGCGTGCACGTGCCATATGTCTCCCGCAGCGCACGTGCAGCCCAGCTCAGGGTGAGCTCTCTGGGTGGTCAGTGGTCACCGACCGGGTCAGACGAGGCTAGACTGCAGCCGCTGGGGTCAGATGAGGTCGCCCGACCGCTTAGCCACACACTGATGTGTGCTGTTTAGGTAAAAAGAGTGCGTGTAGATAAAAGTGCTCTCTTTAAAGTTTATTGTGTGCAGACCAGAGTCACGCCACCAGGTGCTCTAGAATTGCGCGGCTCCTGGATATCCGCCATCTGTACCCCTGCGGCCGGCTCTGCGGTCAACTCTGGTCCGATCTGTGGATAAACTCCCCGCACCATCTGACCGCCCCTGGTCCGGGCTGGTCCGACCCTCTCGGTCACGGCGTCCGGCAGCTGCCCGCTGCGGTCGGCGTCCCTGCACGATTGAGCGCCTCCGGCGTCACCGACTAACGGGACTGACGCGGCTGCTGCATCCCTGTGCCTCGGCTGGCGTGGTCGGCCGGCCTGCACCCGACCCGCCCTCCAACGCCGCCGAGCGTCCCAAGAGGCCGGGGCGGTAACCGCCACACCGCCAACCGCCGCCGCCCGCGGCACCGCCCGACCGCTCGGAGCAGCGGATAATTCCGGTCAGCAGTCGACGTAATTCCAGCACTCAACGGTGACCCTCTGCCTCTGCGCGCGCTGTACGTCGTCTCCAGACACGCAAGATCGAAAGACAGATTGCGCCGCCGGGATTTGATGTATCGCAGCGATTCGGGAGGCCCTAGCGGCGTCCGATTAGGCCACATTCCGGACTGGATTCAGATTAATTATCAGGAAGTGATGCGGCCGAACGTCTTGCCGGGCGTGATTGCACAATTTGCTGCAGCCAATGCAGCTGGCGGTGCGCTGAAATCGAGGGCTGCGCGATGTCAGGAGGAGAGAGGCGCCATTTGTTTCATGGTGGTCCTGCACCTCCTTTCAGAATGGTGTAATCAGTCCGGACGTAAATCAGTGAACCCACTCTCCATCGCGCCGCTGCACTGAGCCTATGCCGTGAGCTCAGAGCGCCCGTGCCAGTCATGCCAGGGTGTGTGCGGTGCGAGGCGGCGCGAGCAAGGTCAGACACGCCCCGCTCAGCTGGTGATCAGCTTTTGATCTGATGGGATTCTCATCCGGTTCAACAACACAGCTCATGCGAGTGGAGAGATGAGAGAGCAAGGTTAGCCGTTACAGGAAATTCAAACAGACCGACCAACTTGAACGAAGGGCGCCCTTTGCATGGCATCAACCATAAATTCCAGCTGCTCTCCACTCGGCACTCACGCCATTGTGCAGAGTGCACTCGTTTCATCACGGATGTCCTAATGACCGAGGGTGCTTGGCCACCTGGCGTGGCAGAGATAGAGCCCCATACAGGGTTACATCACATACTTTGAGCAGGCAGGGTACCTTCATATTGCTCTTTCATCAACCAACCACCGAGAGGTATGGTGAAGTCAAAGCTACAAATCAGTATGTGGAATAAAGCCTGGTACAGACACATCTACCCTGCTACGGAACAGTCCTCAAGTTGATGTCAATCGTTTCCTTGCATACCGATTTTGGGAAGCGGTTCTGCAGTCCTCGGTCACTAGGTCGCGTCGCGCGATAAGCTCGATATCCAGCAGATGGACGCTTGCAGACGTCCATTGTTCTCTCCCGATTACGCCTCCCTCCCGCATCAGCTAATAATGTCAGTGCCTCAAATTCAGACGTGTTTGTCCAGCAATGCCCGCTAAACGGACCGCTACGTCAATGTTTCTCGGGCGTACACACGTGTTAAGTGCGTGACGCAATCTATTCAATTCGCTGCGTGAAGTTGTCGGGGCATCGTCTCGATCTGTCTGCGGGCTGTCCTCCGGCCGTGGCAGCCGGCTTCGCTTCAGCGCGTGCGTGTGTGGGTGACCTGAGAAGACGCGAAATGTTCGATGGTGGGAGGCGAGGTCAGATAGCCAGCCTCAGAGAAGATGGCAACGCGGATTGGGAAGGGCTGCGAAGAAATAAAGACACTAACAAGTAACAAGGACATATGAAAGAGAGACTTGTCACCGGAAAGGAAAGAAGTTTTAACTATTCAGCTTGCTTTAATTATAATTTTCCTGTGCTGGCCTACCTATTATGGTTTGACCCCTGTTCTCCTAGAGTTGACCGCTTGATTTCTCTGACTGCCCTCACCTGACTTCTCTCATCACCAGTGATGCAAGCGAAATTAGAAGACAATGGGACGAGATTTTACGACATGGACATACACATATCTCAGTGCCCAGTCACGCACGCATGGTCTCTCGTCAGTATGAGCCGTGAGCTTTCCGACCCAGCAATCACCATCTGACCCGACCTGACCCCTGTTGGAGATCGGACGGCGCCCCTAGTCGGTCACCGGGAGCCCGCTCGGACTGACGTGACCCCGATCAGCTCCGGCGCACCGCTCGACCCGCCGAAGGGCGGCGGTCACCGCTCTCCAGTTATCATTCCCACGGTTAGAGCGGTTGATGGCGTGACCAAAGTGGAGACCGAGATGGCTCCTCAGCAGCGGCACACGGGACGCTCTCACGCGGACCAGACACCGCCAGCTAGCGCAGTGGGTCAGCGGGTGTGTCGTTGCTGAGAGCTGGTGTTCCATCGGAGCCGCCCCGTAGTCTGCGTTTGCTAGCGTCGTTCGTGGGTTTGGGTTTAATAAATCGACCCCACCAGGTAGAGCCCTCAGCCACCGCGCCGAACTGGACCCACGCACAATACTAAACAGACGAATGGGCGGGACATTTCGACCTCCACTGCTAATGCGTCGCAATTACGCAAAGGTGCGCGCCGTGGGCCACGTTTGCCGCGCACCGTGCGCCACGATTGGCACGGGCCTCATCTCGGCGCAGCTCAGCAGGAGAGCTGCCGCGATGGAGAAAGAGGAACAGAGAGGGACGAAGAGGGACAGAGGGACCGGCGCCTGAGTTACGTCAGGACAGCAGGTCGTTCAGCGTCGTTATCCATCAGCGCTCAGTGCCTGTCGACGAGACGATCAGTTCCATTCCAGCCAAGGTCGTCGGCGACGGGTTTGTTTCGAGGCACAGCGGGGAGTATGCGAGAGGAAACTATTCTTGGACGGACGTGAAGCACGAGTGACAAACACGTCAATCGGCGTACAGAAATCTCGGCAGGGAGTCCTTTCTGACAGAGTGGATTGGACGCAGAGATGGACGCTAGAATTGTGCGCCGAGCGGGGTCGAGCCGAGACGTCGAATCAGATAAGTGCAAGTCAAGAGGTGGTGAATCGTCTCATCCATTTATGCACTGCACCTGCAGTGACCAGAGACAGACCGGTGGAATTTCGGACGTTTGCCGATGCCCGCAATCCGTGGTGGATTCAGTGTCACCTCATTCGAGAGAACAATGTGTGGGGATCGTGAGATGAATACGAAATATCGCGGTGTGATGTCACAAGGCGACTTCCAGTTCGTTCGTGGGTCACTGCCCGCGGTCAAATATATGTGTGAATCCCGGAACATGGAAATGAGCCAACGGTTAACCACGCATGGCTGAATGCAGGGAGCTATTTGAACCGTTGCTACTTCGGTTGCTAATGACTTCTAGTCCATCACGAAGAGAAAATTCCCATTTCAGTGACGACCGGAGGCATTCCAGGCGCGAGAGCTGCCTTATCCAGACGGCCTCTATGAGAACTGAATATTCATCGAAGCTCCTTCAATTACCCGGGCGTCAGTCAATCGATTGAGAGGGAGGTACTGACACAAACAACGCTGGGGTGCCTCCAGAATGGGCATACAGGCCAGCCTCCGCAGGGTCTGACGAATGCAGTGAAATTTCACTTGCCACTCCAGTTACAGACAATTCAAGAATTTCCATAAATCTCAGAAACAGAGGCCAAAATAGCATTTACATCCATGCTGACTGTTAGTGAAAAGCTAACGGTGAAAAGCTGAAAAGCTCCGGCCTTGCTGAACAGTGAACAACTGAGCACGAATGTTTCAGTTGAGATCCACTCAGTTCCCGATTGGGACCATGTGAGGGTCGTGTCAGAGTTGCGTCGATGCCTGTCCGGGGTCAGATCGACGGTCACATAGGAGCGATGTCAGGTCATTCCGGGGTCACTGGCGTCTCCAGTGTCGTGCTGCGCCCTGCCGGCCCGCTCCATCGTTTGTACTTCGTGTTTCGGAACCCTCTGACAGCCAGCGATCCATTTATCCGGCCGACGATGAGTTCACGGGTGACCTCTCGCTCACGACTTCCTCACGACTCGATCACGATCAGGTCCCGACACCCCTAGGCCAGTCTCATGGAGCTCATCCGGCTTCTTCACGGGTTAGCAGAGTCTGGTTTGAATATTGACAAGCTGCATAACTGTACTTAGACCGTTCCTTGCCGGTCCCAAATCAGCAGACCACGATTCGTTGCAAAGTGTGTACTGTCTCCGTATACGTTATGCATTATGCAACCGCTGCACGAAAAGGCTTCTCACTCTTGCCGCTTCTCCTTTCCCAGTAACACATTTCATCAGCTGAAAGTTGAACTAATAAACGGTCATAACCGCCCCTGAAATCATCCAGCGCGTCTTCCGTTACTCGGCTGACCATTGTTCACAACAAACAGGACACGGGGCGGGCGAGACAATACACTATCAACTGACGGTCTGAACGGCTCCAGGCCGCTGCAGCTCAGGTACAAAGTGCCATAAGTATCCCGATCCCGGCAGGATGAGTAGCGTCCACGTCCGCGTCACGATTCAGGCCGGAACTGCCCTCCGCAGAGCGGGCACGGAGCTTCTCTAGCGGCCGGCGAGCGCCCGCGGCCCTGACCTGAGCGTGTGAAAACACCACCGGAAAGAGTCGCTTCCGGTAGCGCCGAACCACTGAGGGTTTATAGGTGAGCTTTCAGAAGGGGACATCGCTTGACTCAGGAAACGGGCTGGCTTTGCTGTCCGCTAAATTTTAAGGAGCATATTACAACGTGCCAAATTGTAAATATCGCAATGGGTGCAGAAGTGAACCACTTGAACCCCCAACTTAGAACACCCATTTCAAGCATCGTTTTATTCACACAAACGCTTTTCGTCTATAAACAGCAAATCCATGAACGAGTTGAGCCTATAGCAACCCAATTTTCGATAAATTAAGTCAATGAGCCAGATCAAAATAATTTCAATTAAAATTAACGGTAACAAACCGCAGAGAGTCGATCATTCCGATTGTTTCGAATTGTTAAACGGGCGGTCCTCTTTTTTTATAAATTTAGTCCGAACCTTTTGATAGGAAGGATTCACAAGGACAGAGCCACTGCTAAGCGAAGCTTGTTGCGGTGACCCTGCCCTCTACCCTCCGATCGCGCAATTCCAGTTTTATGGCAGAATTTAGAGTCCAAAGTTTAACGTGCGCACATAGCCGCGCACGGCCGGTCCCCTCACTGACTTCGCCTGGCTACGGCCTGCCATCAACCGCAGCCATACCTGTCAGGAGGCCCATAAATGTCAAGCGCCCGTCGCGCTTCAAACCCGGACTGTTATAACCGGGAACGCGTGCTCTCACCACGCGGAGTCCAACGCTCTACCAACTGAGCTACGGGACCGGCAACTCCTCGGCGGTCCTCTTCTGTTTCGATTTGACGTTACGAACAATTGCGGTATGTCCAAAGCACGGCGATCACTCGTCGATAACGCTACTTGATGTTATCAGGTTAATGAAGCGCCGCCTCGATCGTGTAACCGAGATGACCAACAGCTCTGGGCATCTGGGGTTTGAAGATGTTCCAATTCTTTCAGAATTCCTCCGGGTTTCCTTTTTATGATAGCTGGCCGACAAATTGGAGCATATAAGGACGCAGAATACATATAAAAACAATGTCTTCGAATATAAATATCACATATAATACGGAGAAAACAGGCATTTCGCTTAGGAAACAAAGGCAGTTGGCGCAATTTTCATGGGCGTTCCCTCTACCGATCCTCTTCGATTGTTATTTGCGCAAGTGGCGCAGCTCTCGGTGATGTAGATCGGCGGATGCACATCCATCTTGTGGCGCTAATAAGCAGTAATCGGTCACCGGGCTCTCCCGACCTACCGGTACCGTCGTGTAAACAGACGGGGGTGCTGCCGACCGCCTCCGTGGGTCCGCTCCTCCCCACAGCGCCAGGGCAAATAGGAAATTAGCGGCCCATTGGCAAACGGACCGTCCGCATTCCTCAGAACAGGGAGGAGCGCGTCGCCCGCTCTACCGGAGTCTAAGGACTCTCTGGATTGTCTGATACGAAATGAGGCTCTAACCGCCCGTGTGGCCACATCATCCCACGAGGCGCATCATATTCCCACGGAGCGCTACAGAGCGGGATTCGGGGAACTTTGATGGCTGTAACAAACCTTTCAAATACCACACACCGTTCTGTGTTGGTCGCGTGAGGCTGGCGCTGCCGTAACGCCGCCTCGAGAGATATCTTTGACGGTTGGTGGGTGTGAGGCAGCTCAGGACCTAGTGACAGGACTGGGGCAGTCCGCCCCCGCCGCCGTCCCCGCCCAGCGAACCTGAGCGACACCTCACCAGGGAGCCGTTGACGCCCCTGCGGGTGGCCGATGTCTGCCGAGTGCCGACCTGCCGTCAGCGCTGCTTTCGTTCCTGTCTCCCCCGCCGCGCGCGGTGGAAAGTGGGCCGAGAAGGTCCCGGACATGTGGGCCAGTAGGGGATATGAGGAGACTTAATTTAATTTCCGTGCAGGTAGTCCAAGACAACCAGAAAACAATGGTATTTCATGAACAGTGGCGGCATGAAATGTTTTCTCTTCCATGCCATCTGACACGACGCTAAAATTAATCGCTTCAGTTGACTTGCAGGCCGTAGGTTCATTCACATGGGTCATGGAAGAACGCTACCGCCAGCGTTTTTCAGCAAATACGCCTCGCCTCTGCTGGGGTCGTTTCGTCGCTCTCAAGGGAAGGCAAATCGGCCAGTTTTTACTCCACGACGGCTTACCACGCCGCAGAAAGTCGTATTTCTTCCATCCCCTTCCCCGAGCTCACACCAAAAAGAGGCGGTTAGAAACCTGCCCTGCGGATGTCTGGCGCGACCTGTGACCTGACAGCCGGCATGGGACACTGGTCGACCAATTAACATCATCAACACTGCGGCGAGCCTGCACCTCGCGCAGGACATAATTATAGTGCCGAATTATCTTCGGCCCATAGCCGGGACACGCTAATGGGAGGGTAGTTGGGTCGGGTGGCTCGAGTACGGTCTGTGGTCGCGGGGTCGGGGTGAGAAGGGTGGTCGGGCAGCTCTCCCCGGTCAGTGAGGGCAGTCGTGACTGACGGTCGGCCCCGCGGCGGACTCACACTGACCTCTGACACAAGAGTGAGCCTGACGGAGCCGCAGAGCTACTCTGAGATCGGAGAGAAACGGCTCCCCTGGCTGCTCAGAGGACCAATGACAGCTCGAACAACAGCATCGAAGATGAATCGTGTTTTGAGACATACAGAAGCCAGGAAGCTGTCTCACTGGAGCATTGAAGCTGGTCAAAGTCTACGTGAGATTTCGTCCGCTACGTGGACCAAGCAGATCTCTCATAGGACCAATAGATCCGGTTCAGGATTGGGGCCGATCAGGATGCGTAATCCTCTGACCGGCGAACGCGATTCATCGGTCATCACAATCCATCATCGGTGCCGATGGCAGGCTGAACGGCAGCCAGAGGCACCCGTCGCCCGTCTCTGAATGCGTGAGTGTGTGTGTGTGTGTGTGTGTGTGGGACTGTGTGTGTGGTGATACGATCAAAGCGTGTGCCTCCAGAGAAGCTCAAGGTTCCGCTCGAGTGGCACACGAGGCCCGCATAGGAGACGGAGGACGATTGGACGAGGTGGAGATCTCTAAGATAAAGCCGAAGAAACCGCTGATTATCAGTCGAAGCGGAGAGCCTCGCGCGTGGAGCGCACTCGAACGGAAAGAGAGAAAGACGAGGTGGGGGTTGATTTCGGGTACGGGGTACAAAGTCAAATAACTATTTTGTATAACGTACAGGCATATTTCAATACACTCATCACCATAAATATACTGATCACCACATCATAAAAATAATATTTCCTGACTTCCTGAGCATGTTTTCCCGTGCCTATTCTCAATGTTAGCTGTTGCGTAGATGCGATGCTATTCGTTAGTGTGGTAAAAAGTAAGTTATCGATCTTCAAATAGCTGCTGTATTGTAAGCCTAACGCATGTTCGGTAACTCAGCTAATAACCAACACCTGTTTAACACCGTCTTCTGGTGCCTCGTTCTTCATAAAGTTGCGCAACATTTGAATGATGGAATACAACTACAACGCATTTCTCAACAGTTGATCGTCTCCCTGAACCAAAAATCACACCAAAACTGACCATTATTACGCAGCTGTTCATCATTTATCATTTTCATGGATCATTTTTCTATCACATGTCATACATGAACAAAGCGGCTTAAAAAGCGCAGCCAGTTGACCAATCGGCGCCCTTCCTCGGGCGCCCATTGTCGGCCACAGCGGAGTTCTCTTTCACCGGCGCCTTGGCACGTCGTGAGTCATCAGTCCAGTAATCACCGGTCGTCGTCAGGTTGGGGTATACTGTATAGGAGTCTAGGACCAAGGCAGGTGAAACCGCGCGCCCCGGCGCCCCGGTCCACACTGGGCCGGGGGTCCGGAAAAGTGCTAGAAATCATTTGTGATTGAGTTGTTGATCTCAGTTACAAGCAAACATGCTAAAAACGAAGTGGGGCTGCTTAACCCTCGCCGGACCTATTGTCGGACCCCCCACCCCCTCGGCCGGCCGAGGGGGGAGGGTTGGTACGACCCCTTTTTGCCGTTTCGCCCTTAATGGAGCTAGAGCCTCGCGGAAAAAACAAGCGTGTGCGCCGTTTCAAGGCGGAACGATTGATACTCGATTTTAAGGTCCCAGGTCAACCGGTAACCTCTGAGGTGAAGTCAAAAAGCCCAAGATAGGGTTTGGTTTTTGGCAAATAATTTCGCAAAAAATGGCCGCAGAGCAGCGATTTTGGCACCGTCGTGTTCGCCTGGCTCAGGCGCGTCGAATGGTATACTTTTTGTTCGGGTGAGGTCAACTTAAGGTATTGACCTCGAGTCAAGGTCAGTTCAGAGCCCATCAGGCCACGAACTTAATCGAAGGAGGTCGTATCGCATATCATTCGATTCGGGAGGTCTTCCCGAGTCCATTGGTGGCTTTCCCGAGTCGCTGGCTCAATTTGATCATGAGTTATTGACGAGAAACTCCTATGACCGGTGTGACGTCATAAATGACGTCACGGAAGGTCAAAAATGCAAAAGTAAAGCATCGGATCTTGCAAGGAGTGCACGAAATCACGATTCCGTGTGCTTGAGATAGTTTGAAATCATTCCATGCGCAAAAACAACAGTTTCCTTATTTCCCCATTCACTTTTAATGGTGAGGTCACGTGACCTCGAAGAGTAGCAGGCATTAGCAAAAATTGCGAGTAGGGCATGACAGAAAGATGATTGGTGGTTTGTATGGCATGGCCATTTTTAACGGCTCGAAATAACATTTCTCAAAAAGTCTAACTAAAGAGCAAGTTGTTGTTGATTATCACTGACTTGTGTTTAGGGGTTAATAATGACTGAATTTTTTAGTTTGGCCCAGAAATGTTGACAGCATTGTGTGCGTTGATCAATTCTGAGCTCAGGGACATATAATTCATTTAGATTATAAGCGTTTGTTTTTCACAACTTCCAGTGTTTTAAAGAGCGCCGGGCCTTCAGTAGAGCGGCGAGGTGACAATTGCCCCTACATCATGTGGTTTACTGGCGCATATCTCGAAAAGTAGCAGGGAAAAGCAGCAAAGCACCTATATGGAACAAAAGATGAGTAATCAGAGGCTAGTATGAAATGTTCATTTTTAGCCGCTCGAAATAACGTTTTTATAAAAGTCTAATTAAAAAATTGGATATGATTTTAAATTTCGTCTTGCAGCTGCTTGCAAACAGCTAGCTTATCTTGCAGAAAAGCGATGCAATATGTCAGAATGATATTGGCACAGTGAACAACAGTGCCCTGAACTAGTCTGACAGGAAATTTCGTTCAAAACGACGATTGGTCAACTAATAAATTACCACTAAAGTTCATCATTAAAATCGGTAAATGTGGTGGCCTATAGAGAGTCTAAATTGATTTGTGTTTGGTGACAACTGACGACCTCAGTTTTGACCTAAGGGCAAAACTAGCATCGGAATCGTATTCTTCGATCAATTTGGGATAAAATGATACCTATTTTGTTCATATTGCGGACAGTCAGTTTGGGGGAATTTCTAGCGCTTTTTCAGGGTGCCGGCCTACAGTGCGGTCGCTCGGTCGCTCGGGCGCCCGGCGCCCGGACGCCCGCGCCCGCCTCAGTCGGGGCGGCTGAAAATGGAGCTTGGAGCACAGGTAACGAGGCGTCTATTCAGCTGGACGACCGAGAGCGCCTCAGACGACCCCGTGAAAAGGCTGATTCACATGGGTCGTGGAAGGAGAGAGGGTGTGGGCATGAGCTCCTAAGACTGCCACCAGGAAGGATGGAAGGTGGCATGGCCACTGGTCAAGGGAGAAGAACAATTTGAGGATCAGCTAATGACGCTCAGATACTCGAGAATCATTCACATGGAGATTGAACGTTTCAATAACACAGCGAATAACTCAGCTCGTTCTCAGCATCGCAGACAAATAACCCCAGACCATCCATAGGTCGGTCATCTGACCCCAGGTCACCAATGGCTCTGTCAGCTGACCCCAGGTCATCGTGGTCGATGATTGGCCGTAATGTGCGTGGTGTGGTCAGCTTCTTACTGCCTCAGGAAGAGGATGAGCCGCTATCGACTACGAATGAGGTTAGTGGCGCCGCGGAGGGAGGGTGAAACAGATCACGATCGTCCCACTAAAGGGTGAGCTGTGCGACCTCAAAGGGCAGCAAGCAGTTCCATCAACCGCAAAATGTAACGGTGAAGGGGATATGTTAATAATTAATCTTCATTGAAGACGAATGTCGAGGGTAGACAACTGACTAAATCAAGAAAAAGGGCAGTTTATAGTTTCGAAGAAATGTTATGGAAACTACTAAGTTTCGATGACAACTGACAGACGAAGCCTTCAAAACATGAGCATCTGCATAAATGTCCTGTGAATGACATTGTCTGCCCGCAATTCCGGGTCACGTGACCTGTCGTGTCACCGACAGGCGTCGACATCCGCCCTGAATGGGTCTAATTCGAATCGGGGTTAGTCGTGAATGCGATCAGTTCACATTGTCAGCGGCTGATGGGCGCTGATTGGTGAATAACGCCTAACAAGGAGACAGCACAACACCACGAGTTGGTATCACAACAGGCGGTATCGAAAGGAAAGGCAAATCTCCGGTGGCGAGTGAAAGGTGGTTCCAAAAAGAGATATTTCCGGACAAATTACAGCTATGACGGGCTGCTTATGCGTTTGCCTGCCAACTATCCACAACAAGGAAGGTAATTGTAGAGGAATGAGGAAAATTCGCTCAATCTATCAGCAACAGGTGACTTAAACACGTAGGAAAGGACCGCTCAGCGAATATGTTCCCTATCATGCGAACTATTTATATGCTTAGATGTGCATTTTCCTATAAATGGAACACCGGCAAACCGAATCAGTAATATGGCCGCGATTATGCCAATATGACAAATTCCTCGTCATTTCCACACCAATTGCAAACCTCAGGTCAGGTATTTGACTTTTCATCTGGTTCCACTCATCAGTAATCACTCTCAAAATTATCAAGTGAATGATACAAATTTTGTCCCATGCCATCTCGATTGGGCAGTTACCATGCCTTTCTGTTTTCGCTGTCGCCTGTCAGCCGCGTTTCAGCCGTCCGGGTATAAAACATTTTGCATATCATGCTGTATGGCACATTATTGACAGCCATTGAATTAGACAAAACACAATGATTGCCACTAAGACACCTTGATAAAGGACAAAACCGCCTTCGCAATAGTTGCAAAATCCTAAAGAATAAAATACCTACATGACAAAGCTTAAAAATCGACCAAAGTCTGTTACACGCGAAGCGAATCTTGTCTCACGGCACTCCGACCACATAAACTCGGTCACGACAGCAGACTCGATCTCCCTCCCCTCCTCCCTCCAATTCACGCTCTGACCTTTCTTAGGTCATCCCAGGCCGTAGCAAACCACACAGTCTCCCGATACACCCCATCAGTTTGAAATCAGAAATACGCATGTGTCGCCGGCCGGCGTGGGCCGCGGGCGGTATCCATATGCATCGGGGTCGGTCGGCGGGGCGGAACGAGGTCAAAGGTCGCGGAGAGAACGGACGAGCCGCGGGGAGGGGACGGGAGGGGGAGCCAATCAGCTGAGCGCGCAGGTGACACCCCATCTGCATGCCTGGACGCTGTGTTTCGAGGTCCACGGGTTCACAGATGTTTCTAACGGCCGGCGGTATCTCGATTGAAGCTGGTGGGGTTGAGAACCTCCATCCCCGACGGTTCTCATAGCGAACACATGAGTTAGGTATGGGAGAGAGGGAAGAGCTAGAACCGATCACTTGGTCATGGTTGAAGGGATGAGAGATAAAAGAGCCTGGCTATCTGTGACAGGAAAAGTTGACAGGGAGGATAGAATCAACATGTGAAAAAAATATCTTCATTGGTGCATTTTATCGCGAAACAATGATAAAGATACATCAATACATGCCCAGCATGCACTATAAATGTACGCCACGCACTGGCTGCATTATAACTATCTACATGACATAGGAACCCTTCATAAATGTGAGCGATATCTTTCAGAAAAGGGCAATTTCCATAAGTAGAGACAAACAGCGAGATCAATTCCTTCCTGAGAAGTGATGTCGGACATTATCTGGGAAGGCTTCTCATAATGTAGATGGAAACCGGTAGAAAGCGGCGGGACAACAAAAGGAGTGACGTATACTGATAGAAGCTGTGACCGCTTTCGGGGCCGCGGGATGAGGTCGAGAGCCGCGGCTGCCGACTTCAGGTCAGGGGTCACGGGAAACTTGTCAGCGAGGGCCGCCTGCACCTAACTAATCGCCCATGCCACACTGAGTGGGCGGGTGAAATGATTTAATTATTTCACGCATATCATCAGCATAGCGTAACTAGTGATCGATTCATAATGGTTCGCATTGTTTGGATAAGCGTCATAGATGCAAATATTAGCCAAATATGGCCCAGGCTTTTCAAAAATAAGCAAACTTCAATCAATCAATTTTAAATAAATGTAGGTATCTCACTGCATACATAGCCAAGAACAATTAAACATACAAGTCCATCACACAAATATATGATGACTGAACGATGAAATAGTTTTGTGAACTACTGACAGGCGTTCAAATTGAACCCAGGGAAAATAGCCCAAACATCAACTATCACGATATACCAAACGCTTAATATAACAACAGCAGGTCTGCGTGTCACGCCAAAATGTCGTGCGTGTCATTCATAACTCATGGATTCACTTCACCGTGACTCGTCAATTCACCTCAGTCCCCAGCCCAGCATACTATAAATGGACTGTCCCGGGTCCTCGTGGGTGCGTCCCATTCCCAGCATAATGACACAGCGATTACACGCCATAATAAAATAGCGATAGCACTCATATAACACAGGACGGGAAGTGAAACAGAGCAGTATGCGTGGTTTTACGCTTCCCGTGCTCACAGCACGGCGCATCACGACACGGTATGGCACGGTATGGCACGGCACGGCACGGCACGGGACGGCACGGCACGGCACGGGACGGCAAGGCACGGCACGGCACGGCAATTCACGCTAATCTTTGCATACCTATCTTAAGCGTCCAGCACAGCTGGTTACCGCAAGATCACTAAGTCAGAGCGATGCAACCTCTCCGTGCACAAGGTGTATTTATTAACCATGTCGAGCGCAGCTACGCCAGTTACAAATGGTCACGTGGTATCGGGTGAAAATCTGGTACGTCTGAAGCCAGTAGATGACCTGATGTGACCTGACCTGACCCGGCGTGACCCGGTGTGGGGCCCCATGACCCGGAGTGGCTTGGGTGCCCTTATGCTTCATCTGACCAGTATGTCTCGTCTGTCTGACACGAAGGAAGGTTTGCAACCGAAGCGGAGAGCATTTATTGTTATTTGAATTCAACGAGAGACGTCAAACAAATCCTACTGACACCGTGGGTAGCGTATAGGAACACATTATCAGCCATGCTTTAATGACCGAGCTGGCCTTCGGTGTAAGTTACTGTCTGCAGTGATGACTTCACGTGCCACTTCATGACCAGCAGCACTAAACACCGCGGAAATAAAGCTGTCATGCAAAACCATCAACGGTGCTCAGGGCATGGGGTCGAGAAAGATGGTTGTTTATTGACTTACAAGGCTGTGCAAACTGCAAAGACCGTTGAAAGGGTTTCAATACTATTGCATTATCTCCTGAACGCCATAATCTTCATTCAGATAGTGAAAATAATTTTGACTTGCTTTTAACGAAGAAGAAAATATGATATATCCAGTGCGAAGGGAATTATGCTTTGTTCTCACATCGCATGTTTCGTGAGCGGTTTGGCTCCGTTCGTTGTTAGCAGAGTGGTGCACGGCCTATTGCTCGGTTACAACGTCTGTAACCATTGCCAAGGCCATCTATAGAAGGTACAGTCACCGCCGACCAATCAGAGACAGATCCTGAGTGACGTCACCCCTGATGCTCGAAAGGGGTACTCCATTCCTTTACAACGTAAAAATGACTAACTTCATTTGAGGATTGTTGGTGACACTCTACTTATTTCGCTCAACCATTGATGTCATTGGAAAGTCAAACTAATTTACTAACGATAAAAAAAGCAGCAATATGCTAAGAAATGGCCGGTTTTGAAGATATGGACGATTTAAAAACCCTCTGCAGTTGCAGGAAAGCAACGTAAAAACGCATCGAGCTTATATTTTTACTATGAATAAATCATTTTTCAGTAAGTTTTTAGATATGGTATCAATTTATTCAACAACTTTATTACAATATTTTTATTACTTGGAACTTTACTTCAAAATAATATTTTCAAAAATGGCAACTGTTGGCAAGTAGCTTTGAAGCGATTGTGGCGCGCCGCGCCATTATTGTCCTGAGGCCCCCATATGATGTCATCAAAAGTGGAGTGACGTGGGTCTGACCATTGCACCCCATGCCTATACGCCTGTCAGGTTGAAACACCCCGCCTTGTATCCCTATTTGACCTTCCAGAGACAGACCCACTCATTAAACCGCCACTGACCCCGAGGTGTAGTGTGGGAGGGACGAAGGGAGGCCAGGACAGCACACTGATGAGGGCGGGGCACCTCACGAGGAGAGGGGGAGGGGGCGGTGCCCCGCCCTGACAGGGGAGACACGGTGCCCCGCCCTGACACACACCGAGGAACTGGCCAGAGCGTGGGACCTAAAATGGTGACAGGTGTTTCGACAATGGGTGACGAAATTGTCACTTGTGGTGCACGACAGGAGCGAGCAAGGATCGTTTATGCGCACACATTTTTACCGTTCACTTGAAACAAGTAAAACGGGGGCTACTGGGCCAACATTTACAACAACAAAGAACTGCAACAAGTGTGGTCGGTGTTTTGAACACGGAGCTACAGAGCTGCTTTATGAACATGCTGAATATTAAACAATGAAATAAAAATGCGATGCACCATACAAGTCACAAGACAAGTCGGTTGTGCAAAAGCATGAAATACGAAAATTTCATGGACATTGATGCGATCTTCAGATAAATAATTACCGGATAAGACGGCAGCAGCTGAGCCTGTGCGTGACATCAATCACACCAAGATTCGCAGCATCGTGATTCAGATTGTTTTTGCAACCAATCTAAAGACAGACGACTCTTTCATTGGATCGCCAGGTGATGATGTGTTGGAAGCGTCATCAAGTTGTACGATAGGATTCACTTCGTAGATCGCCGCGGTCGCACGAGGTTAGTTCGCACAAGTGTTCACTGTCCACTGTCTCCACTATCAAAATCCACTGAGTTCACATGTGGACAAGGGGTCACTGGCCTAGCGAGTGATGGTTTATTGCATGCTGGCATTATTGTTAGACCGAACTTGAACTGGTTGAATTCAACACCGTTTCAAGCATCGAAAACCAGTATATTGCATTTCAATCGTCGGAAAACGGAACCCACGAGAGATCTTTGATAAGTCATCATTCAGAAAAGATGTGTCGTCTGAGGTAGCTGAACTACTTTTGATAAGGACTGTTTCAATTTAGATGAACTTGATACACTGACACAGGCATCTCGACCAACTTAACGGCTGGTTATTACGAATGCATCCAGTAGTAAATGTCGGTCAAATGTCCGTTACATTTTGCACTGTTGAAATTTAAAATTATGACACATCATCCCTCTATCTTCACGCACAATAAATGTATGGCCAGTGAAGGATTCACCCAGAGTCGGAGAGTAAAATAGCGACTGCAATGCGTAAAGAAGAAACGACACCGACCAAAATATGGAAGGCATTCTGGTAGGTATCGCAGCAGCAAAACTACTGGATAGAGCATGCTAAAATTAAAAAAATACTCCTTATATGATTGATGTAAGCGAAAACAAAACTTTTTTGAACTTACCTCATTTTGGAGAGTACCAGCTCCTATCCGCCAAAAGTCATCATCTTCTACGTTTCGCTCACAAACTTTCCACACGGATCAATCCACCGAAATCCACTTCCACAGTGGTTGGTCCACACACTGGTGCACCTCTGCTCACTTCCACACGGCTGTTCCACCTCACATGGTGGACGGACAGCGCAGCTCCCGCGCGCTCCCACTCTCCTCGACGGTTGGCTCTCGACTGCCGCTCCATGCCGCTCTACTCTACCGGTTCTACCGCTCTGCCGGCTCGCAGGCGCCGCGCGGCGGCAGGAGAGCATAGTCGGCGCGGGCGGCGGGCAGTGATGGCCCTGGACACAGACCCTCGGGCGCTCTTTCCTCCTCTTAGTGTGGGTGGTGACCTCCGAGGGGAACGTTTACCGCGCAGTGCCTGTGGTTATCGGGTGTTCGATCGGACAGCCGTCGAGCCCGAGGGTCTGTGACGAGGGAGACTGACGTTGAACATTCGCCTGTGAATGTTTGCCAATGCTTGTATGACACGCTTGTCCTCTGTTTCAGCTTCGGTTGGATCTGCTAGTGGTCAGCAACCACGACTGCTCTGCCGCTGCTCAGCGCGACCAGGCTCGACGGCGACGGCAAGCAACGCCATCGGCGGAGCGGTGCGTCGCAGCGCTCCCAGGGCTAACGAGGATGTGGTCGCTCATGTCGGTAGCGACGCTCTCTTCCGGCGCGGTGCGTTTGGGTGATTGCAGCCGGCTTCCTCTTCAATGTTTGTCGTGGCTGTTAAATCACAGCTTTTCCGGCCGTGGAGCGCATTGCAGTGATTTATGGTGCCTTCCGAGATGTTATTGCTGTTATTTTGAAGAGCTCTTACTTGTAAATAATGCAGATCTATTGTCGCTTCCCTTTGGGATGATGTTTAAATTGTGCACTATCGAATAACTTCTAATAACTGTATGGGCCTAATGTCTGTACGGCAGGAAGCCGTAGAGGAACTTTCCCCGTAACTGAAAGGAAACAATGTTAAATAGTTGCTTTATCAGTGTTCCAAACGTTACATGCATGATGGTGGTTGCGGATGATAATGTTTAAAAAATAACCATTTAGTTCATAGATGAGTTTTAAAACAAACTACGCAATTGCATGAGGAAAATATCGATGATCTACTCAGATATAATGCTAGCGTCGCAGTATCACGTTATTGCGGAAAAGACCAGTGCACCTCCTCACCAATGCTATGTGTGAGGATCATTTCTTTCTAATATCTGGAAAGTGGAGCAAGACAGCAAGAAAATGTCATCACTCATCAGGCTTACATGCTTCGTTCTCGGTAAAATCACGTTGTTAAGATCATCGACTGTGCGGACGGCTTCGAGCAATGACCACTGCTAGGATGACACGATGAAAAACGTTTGGCCGTTTCTAGCGCGTTCATGCCATATTTTTTGCGTTTCATAGGTATGAGATCGATACTGAGATCGTATCAGGAATCAGGATTATAATGTGAAGTGAATTACAAAACGAAATCATCAGAGTGCCACATCACTAAAAATAAAACGCTTCCCCATGGTTTTCGCGAATTCGTCGTAGACAATTAAAGGGCCGCAACTTTGCGGGTAGCCAGATGAACAATCGAGTGCTAGAGAGACTGCACTGCGGGTCATTTGATAGCGCTATATATAAGGGGTACGCCTTCCTGGTGCGAATATTGCACAGTGGACACTTCATACCTTCTTTGGTCGTATGTTCTAATAATTCCCACACAATCACGATTCACGATAAAGATATGTCCGCACGGACTTCGAGTAGTATTCATCATGCGTCGTTGAAGCACCACATGAAGTTTAGAGTTATGATTACTAGGTTAGATGCAGGCTGTTCTCCGCCAAGGCTGTACCAATGTCAGCATTCAGCAAACAATTGAACGCTGAATGTTGAGATTATGTCCACCAGAAGCATCCGCTTCGTTCCCGGATGTCTATATCATTAGGCAATCCTAAAAAAAACTTAGTTTTATGATGAATTGTCATTCTTCCATTATTTTTTTAGGGAATACTATAGGCGTACTCGTCTCTTCAAGTGTCCGAGCCATAGACTGCCGTTTGGAATGTGTCGAATGTGCATTTTTAATTTGACGAATCTTTTGCAATGAGACACACTGGGCCGTTTCGCAACGTCACTTTATCCAGTTGTAAGCAATATTAAACGCAATGAAACTCTCAAGCATTTCCCGAATGATCTGCCTGCTCTATCTACACACTTCACACAACTGTGTTAACTGAGGAGGACGTCGACCCGGCCTGACCTGACCTGACGCCACCTGACACGACCGTTTCCTCTCCCTGCCTCCGTCTGTGTGCGGTCGGCAATATCAGACTGTTCTGGGGCACATCAGCTCCCAGCTGGAGACTGATTGGAGCATTGTGGTGGACCATCGCCGCCGCGCTGCGCCTTTATTCAGAGGAGACGGCGAGGGCCCGCTAACGTCGAACTGTCGCGCGCGCCAATAGAGACGTCTCGCGCGGCGTATTACCGTAACAATGCAGCGCGCGTGCCAAGCGAATGACGGCGGGCTGGCTGGTCCATTTCTGAACAGGTGACGCTGAGTCTATTCTTTTGAGTGACATGACATGACGGTCTGTCCTGGTGGACATGATGCGACGGTCCGGTCGTCTGACCTCTTGGTCTACATGATAGTCCGGTGGTCTGTTTTGATCGACATGGTGGTCCGGTGGTCCTTCTTGAATAACCTGACGTTCCTAAAATCGGTCTGACGTTGGTCGCGCTCCGCTGATACAAGCTGTTAACTTTCGCAGGTGTTCATCTCCGTTTCCTTTCATGACTTTGAATGAAGACAATTGCAAATGCTCTCTCCGATTAGCGAAATGACCACCATTTTTTCAAGGATACGGCAATGGTTCTGTTTTTTTTATGTATGGAATTACGCTCTACGGGCCCTGACATTTTCACACGTGCCAGCGGCCGCACAAATGCCCATCGGACGACTATCCCTGACATGCCACTGACCTACCATTAATGAGGTGAGCTTCCATTCCATCCAGAATGGTAGGCAAACACTGAGTAGCGGGCATAATGACTACTAAATAATTGACCGATGAATATAAATGGTTTCCTGACTGTATAACGGTCGAAAAAGGCAATATTTGTGAAATAAAATCGAAGAAAGATTGAGATTAATGATTAGTCAGCACGTCAGCATCACCTAATGGATGAAAATAAGACGGAAAAAACACCGTTTAGTTTGAGCATATTTCTAAACAGGCAGTGGCACCGCACCCCACCGTCTATAACGAGTGATACAGTGTTCGCCACGGGCCCCAAAATCCCCAGCCCAGCCCGGCCCGGGCCCATGGGTTCAGAGCCCGGCCCAGCCCATAGCCCGCTCTTGGCAAATATGTCCAAGCCCAGCCCGGCCCGGCCCGTCAAAAATAGCAATCTAGTTATTGTCTTAGTCTATTGCTATAATAAGCATGATTGATAACACTATTTTGAGAACAATTCAAATTGCATGAATATTAACATGGCAATCATGACTCCCTTCTTTTCAATGAATATAATCATTTCAAGTACCTATGGCACAAATTTAACAGTAACAGCAAGCGCCTCAGTCAATTAGGTCATGATTACACACCTATAAAAAGTTTACATGATTATATTAACTACATTCTATGAGTAAAGTTATCTTGCAAGCTGATGTGTGTGATCATTATCATGCATAATTGGTGACTCTAATGCATACTTGAAGGAAGTATTTGCAACTTACTCTATACTTCCCAGCACTTACCAGCAGAAAAAGCTTGACTTATCAGTAGGCGGAACTATGGTCAAGCGTACCCATTTTCGGGAACGCATTTTCGTTCCCATTATTGGGAACGATAAACCCAAATATGGGAACGCCATGTAGGCATTATTTAAAACAAGAAAAAGAACCGTTAAATGACGTCCAAAAAATATAAAACGATCGTGAACCGCCTGATAGTTGTCTCAATATTGTTGGGAAAGAGTTTGATATTGTAAGGCCCATCGTAGTTTCAAATCGTTCCCCTATTTCTAAAGCAGTCCATCACCCGGGCCGCGAGCCCAAATTTGGGAACGCTCTCGTACACTGGCGCTGCAAGCGTTCCTTATTATGGGAACGGCGTACCCAAAATTGGGAACGATTTCACCGACGCCTTTCAGGGGCTCTTTTCATTAACAAGCATCACGTCCAACGCCGCAAATTATTGTTAACGCAACAATCATCAGATGACCTTTCCGGCAAGACCGTTGCATGTTTCGCCCGGTCTTCTGCGCTTTTATTCCCGTCGATCTCGCAGCGGGCACGCCCCCTCTGCAGGATTACGTAATCCACAACGCTCAGCGATGTTCAACAAGGTCTTCCATACCTATATCCACCGTCCGCGCCGAGGGTGGAGACATGTCAAGCACCTGTCTGCTAATCACCGAGAGTTGACGAGCACAAGAAGTATCCAAAAATGGGAACGCTGAATATGTTACACCCTCAAAACACCTAGTCCCAATGAAAATCTAGTTTTTTCCTTTCTTAATGAGTGTAAGTGGCAAAAGGCCTGGTAGGATGGGCACGAGGAATGATCGAAATCAGCATAAAAATTATAAATAAGCCACACAGAGCGACCTATATCAGAGAAATTCCCCCCAAACGATCATGCTTAGAAACGCCGAAGACAAAAACCACGCTCATGACGCTGCTTATAAAACAACGCTAAACAGCTAGCATCCAAATAAAATATGTCTTTCAGGGCTGATAAAATACAGCTGAATGATTTTAAACCACTGAAACTGAGTTTACAACAGTAGTTCGGTAAAATCACTGACGTTTCACGCGGTCGATCGCCCCGACACCAAAAGTCAACAATATTACCTCGGGACTGTCCGCGTGTTCGCTTGCATATGTCAGCATCTGGTGTCGCTAGAATGAAACTTCATAACCAGGCGAAAATTATTATACTTGACCTCAAAATGTAAAAAATGCTTCATTTTCCTTAAAATTGCATGTTAAATGTCGTATAACCCATATTTCCACCATTCTGTCATTTTTAAAAAATCATTAAAAATATCATTCCACGGTCAATTTCTTTGTTCCACGGTCAGATTAAAGATAACTTTATGGAGATTTAGTAGATACTTAAATCAGCGTGCACTTTTTTGAGACGTGATGCACTTTTGAGTTTTAGTGGGCGAACGGCCGAAAAATTGCCTTCCGTTCTCATAAATGGGAACGCCCGTTCCCATATTTGGGAACTCCGTTCCCAAAAATGGGAACGTTCCTATATTTGGGTACTCATGACCATAGTTCCGCCTACTGTTATGGGAATTGATGAATCTGTCTGGGATTGACCTTGCTGTTAAATTCACTCCATTGATGCTGCAATATCAAAAGCCTGAGAAAGCATACAAAATAGGTGACACTAGCTTTAGCACTGTCTTCCAAAAAAGAGAAAATCCATCCATTTATCAGCAAAACTGATTTAATCTATTTTCAATTCATGCCCACGTGTCAACCGAATCTCTGTGGACAACTATCTGCTGCTTTCCTTGCTATTTTATGTTAGGCTCTTTTCAAGATATGGATATCGCTGGCAGCGTAAGCAGAAAACATGGTAAGCTTGAAATGTCATTGGGTACTTTTGCGACTTTTACGCATCATCATAATCAATTGAAAATAAGCGAACACTTCTTGATTGTCGCAGCTGCGGCAGATAGCGATTTTGACCAATTGTATAATTAAACATATATGATTACGTTTTTATTTTGTTTTTCGTTCGAGTTATCAGACTTCGTGATTAAGGTTTTATTTTTTATTGGTTTTATTTTGTTTTTCACCTTGATACTTACTTAAAAAGCGTATTTATTTGATATACTGTTGTGTATACTAACTAGATGCCGCCACATAAACATAGCGCCATGATCGCAAATTTTGTTGAGAAGGGGCTTGTTTGTTGTGATTTATTTTGACAAATTTATGGACATTTAAAGAAGCTTTCATCGCGAAATACTCTGTAGAATTCCTCGTTACTTACAGTGTGTTTCGTGAGTATCCTTTTAAGAGTGTTCGTTAAAAAGCCGTCGGTGAAGGAAAAAAGACTGTGTTGGAATTGTCTCACTATCGCCATATTGATATATAAGTGTTAACCCTCGCACCGACGGGGGGGGCGGATATCCGCCCCCCCCCCCTGAGGTTTTTCGCGAATAGCGGGAAAACCGCGGCGCTAAAAACGCGCCGCGAAATTTGGTATGACTATAACCTCATCAATTTTACACATGGTGTGCAAGTTTGAACCTCCTACCTTTTAAGGTCAGGTCACCAGGTCACTTTGAATGACCCAACCTCAAGTCACTTTTTTGCAAATTTGTCACCGTGCCAGAGCTACAGTAGATGTCGGAGGCCTTTGAAAGTCGCAGGATATTATTAGGTGATTAGTAGCTACAATTTGTATATCTCGGAATTTTGATATCGGTGACCTAAGGTCAGGTCAATTTCGCGACCTCCCCATTATAAGTCAATGGGGGAAAAATCAACTCCCTGTTTTTACCACTAAAACGGGTCGGAATGGCCCCATATACCATACATGACTTCATATACGATCAACCTTCACTACCTTGAGGTCTGTTTTGCTGTTGGGCAGCTGTGAGGTCAGGGGCGCAGCCAGAACTCTGGCGAGGGGGGTGAGAGACGTTCCCGAATTGGGCCCCCTAGCAAGGTGGGCCCCTTCAACCAAATTGGGCTCCCTTACCAACAACGAAAGCAGTTGCTGTTTTGCCAAATATCCTCGGAAAATCACAAAGCCTTTTGAATAATCACTGAATATGAATGTCTCATTTTAAACTTGTCAGTTAAAAAAAAAACTTTCTCATTTTATCTCAACTAAAATTGTCTCATTTTATCAGGCCAGATCAGATCAGATCTGATCTGACCAATGACCATATCAGGGATGATATCAGCGCAATCAGGATTGTGATAGGCCCTTTCAGACCCAGACCAGGCACGGACTCTCCCACACATAGGACGGTCCTCACTCCTCTCATGCCTGGGAAGTGGGTTGAGCCTTCTCAGGCCTGAACTGGGCCCTCTGAGACCTGCAATGGCCCCTGTCAGGGCTGAAATGGATCCTCTTAGGCCTCAAACAGGTCCTCTAGGGCCTGAAATGGGCCGTCTCAGGCTTGAAATGGGCCCTTTCAGGCCTGAAATGGGCCCTCACCTCATATGCCTGAAATGGGCCCTCTCAGGCCTGACATAGACCCTCTCAGGTCTGATATGGGCCCTCTCAAGCCTGAAATGGGCCCATTAGGCCTGAAATGCCGGCCCTCTCGAATCTAAAATGGGCGCTCTCAGACCTGAAATGGGCCATCTCAGCCCGGAAATGGCCTCTATCATGTCGAAAATGGGCCCTCTCATACCGCAACTGGGTCCTCTCAGGTCTGAAATGGCCCCTCTTGGGCTGAATGGCCCCTCTCAAGCTTGAAAGGGGCCCCTAGGCCAGAAACAGGCCTTTTAGTGTCTGAAATGGGCCCTCTCAGGCCTAAGATGGGCCTTCTCAGACCTGAACTGGGCCCTCTTAGCCCGGTAATGGCCCCTCTCATGTCGCAACTGGGCCCTCTCAGGTATGAAATGGCCCCTCTTAGGCCTGAAATGGCCCCTCTCAGGCCTGAAATGGGCCCTCTCAGGGCCCCCTCAGGCCTGAATTGGGCCGCCCTCACAGGCCTGAAATGGGCCCTCACAGGCCTGAAATGGGCCCTCACAGGCCTGAGATGGGCCCTCTCATGCTCTGGAACGGGCCATCCTAGGCCTTGGATTGGTTTTTTCGGGCCTAAGCTATATCCTCTTAAACTTATAATGGGACTATAAATCCTAAAGGGCTATCCGGCTATCAGACCGGAAAACTGTTTTTCAGTCATATGACGGGCCTTCCGAAACCTGACAAAATGATTCTTTTATATAAATAAATTGTTGTCAGGCTGCATAACGTTACAGTTCGAATCGACGGTGGGCCCCTAGGATAAGAGACGGGGGTGAGATCTCACCCCTTTCACCCCCCCTGGCTGCGCCACTGTGTGAGGTCATGTGACGTCATCAAAGGTCACCAAAGGTTTTTGGCCAATAACTCCGTACAGGAACAAGATACAGACGCGTGGATGGTCTCATTGTGTTCAGCTCGTCAAGACGCATCGAACGATATACATGATGACCTCGAGGTCACGTGACCTGAGGTCAACCTTTGACCTTGACCTTTCGAGGTCAACATATATATCATTCGATGCGGATTGACGAGAGGATCACGATGATGCCCTTAGTTTGTTCCTATCTTGACTAATTCGAAAGTTATTCGAGAAAAACTCTCTCCATATTTAGCGCCGCCATTTTGACTTTTTCGACCCCTGTGACGTCATCTTTGACCTGACCTGAAAATGACCTTTGTAAAAATTGTAGATCTTGACCGTGCGTATCCGATGCCGTTTACCGCTTGTCGCTATCTTGCTTCGTTCTCGAGATCTCAGGGGGGGGGGCGGTCATCCGCCCCCCCCCCGTCGGTGCGAAGTTGGCGCAGACCCCCGTCGGTACGCGGGTTAAACTTAACCCGCGCACCGACGGGGGTCTGCGCCAACTTAGTACCGACGGGGGGGGGGGGGGGCGGATGACCGCCCCCCCCCTGAGATCTCGAGAACGAAGCAAGATAGCGACAAGCGGTAAACGGCATCGGATACGCACGGTCAAGATCTACAATTTTTACAAAGGTCATTTTCAGGTCAGGTCAAAGATGACGTCACAGGGGTCGAAAAAGTCAAAATGGCGGCGCTAAATATGGAGAGAGTTTTTCTCGAATAACTTTCGAATTAGTCGAGATAGGAACAAACTAAGGGCATCATCGTGATCCTCTCGTCAATCCGCATCGAATGATATATATGTTGACCTCGAAAGGTCAAGGTCAAAGGTTGACCTCAGGTCACGTGACCTCGAGGTCATCATGTATATCATTCGATGCGTCTTGACGAGCTGAACACAATGAGACCATCCACGCATCTGTATCTTGTTCCTGTACGGAGTTATTGGCCAAAAACCTTTGGTGACCTTTGATGACGTCACATGACCTCACAGCTGCCCAACAGCAAAACAGACCTCAAGGTAGTGAAGGTTGATCGTATATGAAGTCATGTATGGTATATGGGGCCATTCCGACCCGTTTTAGTGGTAAAAACAGGGAGTTGATTTTTCCCCCATTGACTTATAATGGGGAGGTCGCGAAATTGACCTGACCTTAGGTCACCGATATCAAAATTCTGAGATATACAAATTGTAGCTACTAATGACCTCATAACATCCTGCGACTTTCAAAGGCCTCCGACATCTACTGTAGCTCTGGCACGGTGACAAAGTTGCAAAAAAGTGACTTGAGGTTGGGTCATTCAAAGTGACCTGGTGACCTGACCTTGAAAGGTAGGAGGTTCAAACTTGCACACCATGTGTAAAATTGATAAGGGAATAGTCATACCAAATTTCGCGGCGCTACGCGCCGCGGTTTTCCCGCTATTCGCGAAAAACCTCAGGGGGGGGGGGCGGATATCCGCCCCCCCGTCGGTGCGCGGGTTAATGTAGCCCTGTAGCCCATCATTGTTGAGTGGCTTCTTAGTTTTTGGAGTTGTAGTGCTAAGTAAGTTATTCTGATAACTACATTTTAACTTTTATTAACAAACTAATGATGCTAGAGATTCTCTGATCTTTTTGGTTGCGGAATTTTTATGAAAACCCTCCTATGTGTGACATGATGTGATATTGGATAATTCTCAAGATTCCCAAAATTCAATATCAAGTAGGTTTTCTTTCACATTGCTTAAATTTGGTTTAGTTTTAGTATTTTCCCAGTGGGTTTTGTTTGCATCAGTTTCCAAATTTTCTTAAATTGACATTAGTCGCAAAACCCATAGTCCACAAAGCTCTTGGCCCGGCCCGTCCATAGCCCGTTAACTAATGATATTTGGGGGCCCGGCCCAGCCCATAGCCCAGCCCGGCCCATGGCCCGTTGGGCTGGCCCGGCCCGTGGCGAACACTGGAGTGATAGCCAGAGGGTTCCAATTTGCATCTTTTTCTTACGCATGGCAATAACCATAGACACGTATTCGAAAGCAATCTCTTGCATATACAGATACAAACTGACAAGTAACTATTTAGGTACTTTTATGTCAGAACTAGAAGGCATCGCTTACATGCAGTGCCTTCCGAGTAATATAACCTTGGAAGTGGCATGATCTTAGGCATGGCACAGGGTACTGGGTACGCGTATTTATTGTTCAGTGTGAATCGTGCAATGTGCCTCGTCTCTAACTTACTCAGAGGTGCACAGGGTGTGAGGGCTGCCGTATAGGATCAAGGTTAGGTCTGAGATGAAACTATAGTAATTTCTCACCAATAAAACACAGTGATTGGCCGCAAGTTCCGGCAGCGCGTAAGCTTCCGTGTTCCCACGCTTTACGAGTATGATGGGGGCGGGATCAGTTGAAGGACTGTTCTAGGATTGTCGAACGTGGCACCGAAATGTAGGTGGTTATGGTGCCATGACCAGCCAGTAGGTGGTCATGGCTCTGTTTCAAAAGCATCAGTGGGTGAGTTGAGAGAGTGTCTGGTAGTTAGCAAACATATCTAGCAGACTCAAATCAAATCATACTAGCTGGTCACTGATGAACGCTATCATGTGGCATTAAATATATCATTCGCACGTCTATAAACACTAAGACCATGTCCAGACATATGTTCTGACAGGGCTAATCGGAGTGACACGGGGTCAGCCCGTGACCGACCCGTGACCTCTCTGACCTCCCGTGCCATTCTACCGCCGCCGCCTCAGTGAAATCGAGGAGGACCGTGTCAGCGAGCCGCATGCCAGCCCCAGGACAGGAGAGGAATTGAAATGAGGCACCTCCGCCTCTTCCACACACGCTATTGAGGTCACTTTGCTATTGTATTCATTTATTTTTACTAAGCGGCATATGACAAATATTTTCTTTGTGGACAAATATAGGACGTAGGTATTTTCTTTCTAGAAATATCTCCAATTTGATTTTTTTTTTGTATTCTATATGCTGCCCTCAGCACGAAGCAACGCGAGATCAGATTTTCTCTAGCCCATTCCATGCCCAAAAGAAACAACACCCGACGCTGTCGCCTGTGTATCGGTTACCAGCCGCTGCCTCCTGACAGCCGATGATTGACCTCCGCTCCTGCCGCCACTTTCTCATACCACACCATCCAAAAACACACAAATCACGCCGGCACATTAACCCACACCGGGGCGCCGTGCGATCGGACTACTTTGCGCCGCCCTATGGAGCCAGCGCGGCGGCCGCGGAGCCTTTGATTACATCTGGAGACCGCCCGCAGGGCCGTCTCCGGCCTCGGAGCTTCATAAAGTGCGCATCCGACCATCAGCGCATCATCAGACGGTGCGCTAGACGAGCTGAGACGAGCCGGATGGACCGCCTGGCTGCGAGGCTTCGTCAGCTTCAGAGGATCATTAGCAGAGTGGGATGGAACTGGACAGGGTCGAGAGAAAATGAGAGGGCTCAGGAGATAGCGATGAACTGAAAAGAGTTTAGACACACTGTGATTGACAGATGAATGGAGTGTTGTGAGATTAGCTTAGAGTGAGCTGGCTGATTGGGTAGCAAGATGAAGTGAAAGAAATGGTAACAATACTCACATACTGGACAGTCATTAAAAGTGATCCAATTATCATGGCACGACGACATTTAATAACATTGACAGTTTAAACGCAGACAGCTCTTTCAGCATTCGTCCGCGAATATTACATGGAATCTATTTCTATTCACCTGATTCCAGAACTCAAAATATTTAAAGCTCATGTAATTGTCGAAGAAGAAACGCTCCTTTTGAAGAGACGGATGGATGACCGACCGATGTGGAAGTTGTACTTACCAGCGGAGATAAAAGCAGACACGGAACAGGCGAGATCCGTAAATGCCGCCAAATGATCGATACCATGTTGGGCGCAGCTCTCCATCATCTAATGAATGTTTCATGATGAGCGGCGTTTAGAAAAGACCCCCGCCGAATCCGGGCTACGAGTTGAAAAGGCAGCGGAATGCTAGCCGCTAAATGGATCGATCGGAAAATCCCTACATGTATGGATGCCAACAAGCCAGCGACTTGTCTCGCCGGCTAATTTTGATTCATTAGCCGATCGTTTATGTTCTACCGGCTATTGGCGGCCGAACAAAGCCGTGTCGGCGGCTTTTTTAGGCCGCGGGTGGCCTGGTTAGTAGGTCGGTCGATCTCTGTCCTCTCCGCTACTGCTACGGCGCTGGTCAGCATGAGATCAGCTTGTTGAATAGCCTTTAGCTGCTGGCTCGATCTGCGTCCCACGCAGCCCAAGGCGGGGCGGCAGGGCGGACTGCGGTGATCAGCGACCCTGACGCCTCGCGGTTCCTCTTTGGGTCAGTAGGGATACCAGCCGCTGCCCACACCAGTCCCTGACCCTGCTGCCCTCACGTCCCACGGACAAACGGCCCTTTCCCGGGCGGGAGACGGCCAACACCGACCGCCTGACTCATAACGCCCCAGAGTGGGTCGGTCCGGCTGACCTGCGGGTCAAAACCGTCCGAAGGGCCAGAAGAGGCTCCTGAATCATCTGAGACCACCGCCGGCAGGCCCTGAACCCACGCGCGCCCCTGACCCGACGGCTGGCACCCATGACGGCTCTGCAGACTGGCAGATGCAGATTGTAGGGAGTGGAGGTTGCGGAACTGTTACGCCTACTTCCTGATCGAATGGCCTCGTTCAGCGGTCATGGTGCGTGATATACAAATTCCAGATTAGCAAGACGAAATTCTTTTTGAAAAATTGGACTATATTCCGACCTAGAAATATGCAATTACGAGTCGACTATCGTCATCTAAATTGAAGGTTGATAAAGTGTGACAGAGTTTTTTCATCTGGAAATGCAATGAAACTGTTTTTTTTTTATCCAGACATCTGTGTAAATGCTGGCTGAGAAGCATACGAGCACATCTGACAACAATGACATGAAAATGTTTAACATTTCTGAAATGATGAAATCAACGCATAGCCTCGCGAGCATGTTCTCCTTTAAGGACCATGCAAATGCGTTGACCTCGGGGTGAGAGCCGCTGCCTAGCGTCAGAGACAGGGCGGAGCTAGAACTGGACTCACTTATCAGTGGGCCGCCCTGGGCTGGGTCATCTTCTAACCGCTCCCTAACCATACCCTTTGCCGGTCGGTCTGAGCGAGAGAGGGTCAATGGTGGGCTGGTACCGGTCAGTGGGGTCACTGAGGGTTCACTGGGTAACTGAAATCACTGGAGGGGAGGGGACCGGTCAGTGGGGTCACTGGGGGGGGGGGGGGGGTTCACTGGGTCACTGGAATCACTGGAGGGGGAGTATCTCTTTCTTTTAATCTCTCAAAGAAATGGATACTCCGTTGACATGAGGGCTGTATAATCTAACGACGCATCCGTTGCAATGCCTGCATTCAACAAAGACAAGATAAATTATCGTAAGCCATGAACTAACAGAATCCAAGGTCAAAAGTTAATGGTCGGGCTCTCAGCCTCAGAGTGTGTTTAGCACCTGCTAAACATGTCACATGCCTGTTCGCACATATGGCTAAGTGAGGGGCGAGGGGACTTAGCACCACAAGCTGCAGAAACCATGCTGAGGTGTCGCGGTTTTGGACGTAACCCGACAATCAGCTTGTTCCACAAATGGTCGTTTTAATGACGGCGAAATATGTATATTAGAGTATACATTGCTTCGGCTCTGGAGCTAGTCATCGCTTCAGCATTTTTCCTTTGTTTTTAGACGTGATGTGTCTCTGACTTCATGTCGTGCGAGTATAGGATTGCATACGAACTTAAAGCGCTAGAGACAAGCAAACAAGTGTGCATCATTTTCACTTTAATTCTCATTGTGCTGGCTGTTACAACACGCCGCGGGGCATCATACGCTAGCTGCATCGGCTCCTGGTCGGTAATGAAGCCCAGGAAGGAAGTATGGCCGCAGATTGTATCTGTCTAATTGCTCTAACGGCTCATTTTATCAAATGGGCAAGACTTTCACTACTGTGTAAGCATGTGTTTAGCAAACATCTATTATGTGCACGTAACAATTAATGAGGTAGCCTAGTTCAGTCTGATATGTTGGACAGAAGCAACTAATCTAGCATGGAACGTAGGCGTTGTGAGAAAACTATGCTTTTTAATTTTTCTATCCGCTACTTTTGTTGCTCATCCTACATGTTGAGTGCAAATTGTTTGTAGGTATGCATATTGCCTTAACCCGCGACCGCCTGGGGGGTCGGATCCGACCCCCCCCCCGTTTTTCTTGAATAACTCATGAACCGCTTGCGCTATCAACTTGAAACTTCGCATACCTTCTCCCCCATCAATTTGACGTCTCTTGTGCAATTTGTAAGAAAAAAAATCAAAAATTTCTGAGATATATCGATTTTAGTGATGTAACTACATGGCGTTTTCAGTCAAAAAATGGTAAATGTTTAAAAAATCGCCAAAAATCGAGGTTTTAAGCAAATTGCAAATTAAGGACATAAAAAGACGCAGCTCAACGAGTTCTTGAAAATGGCTATTTCGGATTTTCCATAAAATGCGTTTTTCACCCCTAAAAATTCAAAAAACTATATTTTTTGGAAAACAGCTAATAAAATCCAAAATTTTGCGAATTTTCAAAAAACCGGAATATATGTTATAGAGCTCTATTAGAACATTAGATGTCCCAAATTTCAACTTTCTATCTTGATTTTTGACCCCCAAATTGTAAAAATAGCTCCAACATGCATAGGGCATGGTGACGTCATAAGCATTCTCGCGAATCAGAGGCACTTCTGAACATCGCATGTGAAAACAAATGGCGCCACTAGATTCCTGGGACAAAGCTCGTCTAGAAAAGTGCATTTTTATGTCAAAAATAAAAAGTTGAAAAATTGACTTTTTTTCTTAGCCCTCGTTTAGTTATGTATGGTATAAACGATTTTTTATGCTTTCAATGCACACTTATCACCAGCACAGTGACTTGGGGTCACATATAACCATTACCATCGGATTTGGCGTGAAAAATAAGCCATAAAACATGTGTCGCACGCCCATGTAGCAGAAAGTGTAAACCGTGACCTTTCGTGACCTGACCTGACCTTGACCCGTACTTAGTATGACCCCTATACGCACATCGTACCTTCACTAGGTCTTTGAGGTCATTTGTGGTGAGTTTCGAGCAGCAGCTATCGATTCCGCTGTCCGTAAGCCTAATCATGCAAAACCCCTGAATTTGACCTTTGACCTGACCTTGACCCGAAAGCTGACCTCAATCTTAAAATCTTAAGAGTGCTTTGGGAAGGTCTCTTAGAGACCTTTCGAACGCCGCCTCGCGGGGCTCGATACGACAATTGGTTCTCGAGATAACAGGGGGGGGGGGTCGGATACGACCCCCCACCCCCCAGGCTGATGTGGGTACGGAAATAGCCCAGGCGGTGCCGGGTTAACACGCGCACCGACGGGGGTCTGTGCCAACTTCGTACCGACGGGGGGGCGGGTGACCGCCCCCCCCCCTGAGATCTCGAGAACGAAGCAAGATAGCGACAAGCGGCAAACAACATCGGATACGTACGGACAAGATCTACAATTTTTACTGAGGTCATTTTCAGGTCAGGTCAAAGATGACGTCACAAGGGTCAAAAAAAGTCAAAATGGCGGCGCTAGATATGGAGAGAGTTTTTCTGGAATAACTTTCGAACTAATCAAGGTAGGAACAAATTAAGGGCAGCATCGTGATCCTCTCGTCAATCCGCATCGAATGTTATATATGTTGACCTCGAAAGGTCAAGGTCAAGGGTCGACCTCAGGTCACGTGACCTCGAGGTCATCATGTATATCCCCAGCCAATAATTAACTTGGGCTGAGGTTGGGCTGGGGGGATTTCACTTGGGCTAAGCCCGAGTTGGCCCAACCTTTGTTTCTTTAGAGTGTGATTTGGGTTGGGCTGAGCCCAAGCTAAATACGCGACTCGGGCAGAGTTTGGGCAGGCCCATGTAGAATCCGAAACTTGGGCCCAAGTCGGACAGCATCTGGGCATGCCACAACCCAATCCGGACTGTAACTCGGGCTGAATTCGGGCATGCCCAAGTAGGATCCCTTACACGGGCTGAGCCCGGATATTGCATGGGCACTGGGCGAACTCCCCGCATCAGCGATGGTGCCTTGGAACGCGGGCGGGTGCTGCCACCTGCCGTGCGGGTGGCAGCCAGAGGATGTGCCGGCGACCGACAGAGGATGTGCGTGTCGCCTCTAAATATATGAACCCAAATTAAGTTGAATAACTTTAATAAGAAGGGCGGTAAAGCCACAATTTCAATGGTGAATGTGGGAGAATAACTAAATGATTCAACGCAGTCATTTGTATTCACCCTTTTCAGTCAGTATCAAGCCCCAGCGATCGGACCGCCGTAAAACTCAATAAAACTCGCAAGCGAAACACCGTGCGGATATTCCGTTATAACCAGCCGCCGGTTCACACATACGTGCCCGCGAGATCAAAGCAAAGTAGGTAGGCCGCACGAAGAGCGTCACAGATGCAGGTAGGATAGGTAGGAATTAGCGATTGTATAGGTAAGGACTTCGTAGGAGTATAGGTAAAACGAATGAATGATTGAGGTTATAAATGGGGTTGGTAATGAACGCGATGGAGTGGTTCAACTAGAATACCGCTCCAAATTACTTATTACCATTAATTATATTTCATTGCTTCTTCGGTCGTACCTATGTTGCTTCGAACGTACCAAAATAACAAGTTTGTCGCGGTATTCGATCAACACGGAACGAACACCAATCGATTCCAAATTTTCTCTGGTCATTTTATGGCCTAAGCGACTCGGAGGTATGATCACATGAACACTGCATCCGCCCATAGCAGGTGGAAATAATGGATCGGGACCCAACCGGCTTTGGCCTGGGCTTGCCCAAGTTATAAACCGGACTAGCCCACATGGGGCCACAGTTAAGCGCACTAGTTCAGCCGATGGCATAACTCGGGCTTTGCCCATACGAGGTCCCCGTAACCCGGAAATGACTTGGGCTTGCCCACCCGGGGTCCGACCGGCAGCGCTGCTGCGTACTCGGGCAAGCCCACGTGGGGCCACAGGTTAGCGCAATAGTTAAACCAATGGGAGGACGTGGGCTCAGCCCAACTTGAATCCCATAACCCGGACTTGGCTCGGGCATGTCGTAGTGGGGCCCGACTGGGCAAAACTCGGAATTGCGTTGGGCTAGGTGTGTCAAAAGCCAAGCAAGATCCCAGTCTGGACCGGGGCTAGCCCAAGTACCGTACTCGGGCTGGTCCGGCTTCAGCCCAATTGGGCCCCAATCAGAATTGTTCGCTGGGTCATTTGATGTGCCTTAACGAGCTGAACACAATGAGACCATCCGCGCGGCTGTATCTTGTTCCTGTAGGTACGGAGTTATTGGCAAAAAACCGCTGGTGACCTTTCATGACGTCACATGACCTTACAGCTGCCCAACAGCAAAACAGACCTCAAGGTAGTGAAGGTTGATCGTATATGAAGTCATGTATGATATACAGGGTGTCCCAAAAGTAAGGTTATGATTTAAAATTGAAATATGTCGAGAAGTAAGAATCCGAATAACTTCAAGTTTTAGGACGTGTAAGGTACATTTATAAAATTATTTGCTGGCATACTTAAATCATTTCTAATGATAACTACACTGAGCAGTAGGCAGAAAACTAAAGTGATCGAATTTCAACTCTAAGAGAGGGTCCGTCATTGGAACACAGCGTAAATACCGCTGACTTTTCGGCCCTAAGAAGACCCTATCAGCTCGCCCTATCTCTGAAGTCGTTCATAGCTTCGTTGCAACAGGTAAAACGCCAGAAAAAAAGTAATATGCGCACAGGGCATGCATACTTGGCCCTTGTCCTTCGAGGTTCTGAAGACGACAGTGGGAAATCGGTGACGATAAACCGAGAGAGGTGGTCGAGGATTTCCTTTGGTTGGTTCTTTCGCTCGCTGCAGCGCAGCTGTGCCGACACCATCACACCAGCAGTAGTTTCAGCAGGACGGAGACCATGTTTGCACCGTCCTTGAAGGCTATGCATTGTCTCCCAGAGTGGATTGGAAATCGGATAATTTTCAGAGGGTACCGCCATCGTATGGCCTTTCCCATCACCTGACTTGACATCCCCATATTTTTATTCTTTGGGTACACATCGGAAAGGTTGTCTTTGAGAACAACCCAGCGAGCTAGGAAGAGCTAAATGATGAGCTGAGCCATCCGAGGAAACATAAGCTGCATGGCATCAAAGAATCGCTCCAGAATGGCGGAGGAATTCAAAGGCAGTCTATTCATGCACGCGACCCGAAATGGTAGCCATGCGGAAAAACCGTAAATGTGAGGCTACGAACCAATACCTTGGCTCATATCTATATCACAATATAATTTTGCAAAATGTCCTTTCACATGATATCTTTTTTGTTCCTATCCATCGCATACTTTCAGAGATGTGACCAACGCAAATGATGACGTTACTTTTGGGACACCCTGTATGGTGCCATTCCGACCCGTTTTAGTGGTAAAAACAGGGAGTTGCTTTTTCCCCCATTGACTTATAATGTGGAGGTCGAAAAATTGACCTGACCTTAGGTCACCGATATCAAAATTCCGAGATATACAAATTGTAGCTACTAATGACCTCATAACATCCTGCGAATTTCAAAGACCTCTGACATCTACTGTAGCTCTGGCACGGTGACAAAGTTGCAAAAAAGTGACTTGAGGTCGGGTCATTCAAAGTGATCTGGTGACCTGACCTTAACCCGGCCGGGCCCGGGGGTAATCCCAACCACCGCAGCCCGGGGGGGGGGGCGTTTTTCGCCCCCCCTGTCCAACTCCGTAAATAAGGGAGCTACAGAAACAAAAGCGATACCAAACGAAAGGTCCTTACGAGACGATTCTAATGCGCCTAAAATTTTTGACCTCAGGTCAATTTTCAAGGTCAGAGGTCAAGGTCAAAGGCCAAAACCGGCACATGTGTAGTGATCTCAAAGTAAGCCTTCTAGAGGACGGCAGGCTGCATCAAACCGACAAAATTGGGTGTCAAACGAAAGAAGAGAATCTGAGAATTCTGAAAATGTGCTTCAAATCAAAGGTCAAGTTCAAGGTCACGCTCAAAATTGACCTCAAACTTGGCACTTTTTCGCACATCTTGCGTGCTAACTTCCAAGATGTTTTGAAATGTTTTGAGGCTTATCAGTTCCCTATTTGTGGTTCATCTTACGATACAAGGCTGCTCAAAGGTCAAGGTCACAGAAGAGTATCCCTGCTAGAGGCTACCTATTTCATTGATTCAAGTTAGTAATAATAAATAAGACAATTTTGCTATCCGGAAGCTCTAAATGAAGGCTTAGAGGAAAATAGATGCCAGATTCGTGATCAGCGGGTACAAATCCATCATAAACGACCTTTCATGTGTCAAGGTCAACCAGAGGTCATTCGAGGTCACATGAGGTCAACATGAAACTTGACCTTTTCCGAACAAAATATATATCATTCGACGCGGCTTGACAAGGCGAATGCGATGGTATCACTGCCGTAGCTCTAGGACCATTTTTGTCGAAGTTATTTGCGAAAAACTAAAACCACATTTTGGGGTCGTTGACCTGACCTCTGACCTCAGGTCACCAAAACTATTTTTCTATTTTTCTCTAGGTCAAACGCTACACAGCCGTGCTCGTAATTTGTCTTTATCTCTAAAACTCTATTTTTAGCAGCTATTTGAAGTCTGCGTCTGTGACGCCGAAGTTTGCCGTGCAGGGGTCTAGAAAAATGGACCTTGTGACGTCATCAAGGGGGCTAGGTCCAAATTTTTTACTTCAGAAGATGTCAAATTGATGGGAGAAAAGGTACTGAAAGTTTCGCCTTCCTATCCCTAAGCGTTCGGGAGTTATCGCAAATATTCGCCAGGGGGGGGGCGAAAAACGCCCCCCCCCGGGCCCGCGTGGGTTAAAAGTTAAAAGGTTCAAACTTGCACACCACGTGTAAAATTGATAAGAGAATAGTCGTACCAAATTTCGCGGCGCTACGGGCCGCGGTTTTCCCGCTATTTGCGAAAAGCCTCAGAGGGGCGGATATCCGCCCCCCCCCCGTCGGTGCGCGTGTTAACGAATAGAATGGTCACTGATCAAAAGACGATGCATAGCCATTGTTTATTCGATCAATGGGATTTAATTGTTTAGATTTAGATATAGCCTTTTTACGCTAGGTAGGTATCACGAAGAGGCAGGCACGATGAGTGTATGCGCTCCCCGTAAACACATGCATTCATCGATCAAGGGCAAACGTCTTGAAATCAGGCCGCTGGCTGCCGACAACTCCGCCTGCCTTCACATCGCTCACCAGCTCTTCATACTGCTCCGGCTTTAACGAGCAGAGGCAGGGCGGCGTAAAACGCACAGACTCTTCAAAAACAGCCCCGGGCCCCGACGCCCGGCCTCATCTTCGATGGAAGTGTGTTAAGTGATGTATGTATTCTCCGGGCGTCAAGCTTCCGGCAACGGCGAGAGCGCCCCGTCGGAGCTCATGGGAGGAGGAACAGAGAAGCGACAATGGAGGCTGGAGCAGACGATCGCTCTGCGGACCAATTGTCGCTCTTTCAGCCTGTCCACTGTCCAGACCAAGACCAGTTCGTCAGACTATGGTTCGGTCGTCATGGGAAAGGCCTGGGTTGAAGGCGGAGGTCGAGGGTCATAACCTCGTGCACCCCTGATCGAATCGGGCCTGTATTATGCGCCGGCCGGCCGGTGTCTGGCCGGCCCGATTCGGCGTGGTTGGAGGAGTGCGGCGTGGTTCAGCGCGATGCGGCGAACCCAGCGCGATGCGGCGAACCTAGCGCTCGATCGACCGTCTCACTTAGCGCTGTCCGGATGGAAAGTCCGCCGCAGACGTCATTTCCCGGCGACCTACCGACCGCTGCCGGGCCGCATCGCGCGGCACACCGTGAGCTGGCGGTGTTTTACTTGGCAGGTTGGAAGGCGCGCGGCCACCGCTGCTAACGCCTTTGTCAACTTCGGCGCCAACGCCAAAGGCACCGCCACCGCCATTGACGCATCGCATCACTACCGCTGTTGCTATCGTCATCGACACAGCACTACCGTCGCCGCCACTGCCATAGCTATTCTTGTCTAACTACGATGCATGTGACCCGGTCATCGTTTGGAACAGTTTCAGGCATTTGAATGATGCACACAGCCAACACTTGTCCACAAGTTGAGCTGACACATCATCAGGCCCAAGCCCCAATTCTGGACGCCGACGCATTGGCAGTACCGGTTAAAAACGGCATGAAACATCAGTCTGTCCAAAGACCAAGAGTAGAACTGGCCAAGAGGCTAGCTATACAACACGCACAAAGCTGATGAGCTGGGCGTTTGTGTACCCGGCGCAGCAGCGCGCCACGATTCAGGCTGCGCCACAATGACCACCACTTTCTAAACGTGCGTCGTTACGCGCCGCACGTGGGTGCCGAGAGCGGCCCCGGTACGGCCGCGGACGGCGGAGGTCGTTACGGCAGACAATTGACCGCGGTCAGTGCCGTACTATCGTCACGATCCGTGATGGAAAGATCATCTGTGTGTTCGTAAAGGCACCAGATCGTGTGGCGTGCATAGGGGCAGTATTCGAGCGTGCGGTTGAGACGTCGGTAGGTAAAGCAGGTGGGTTCTTTGGGTCAGAAATAAAGCAGCGGTGTTGGCTGGTGGGAATGAGGAGAAATCCTGGGTTTAAAAACTTACTCTTTGCGTTAGCGAGCCTCAAAATTTGAAAAAAAAAATCAAGCATTTTTCATTAAAGGTAATAAATGAAAGAAAGGTTTTCCAGTGATAAGTAGGTACAGAAGAAGTCATAAGGCGTAACCATCGTGATTAGGGATATCATAATGTTGCACCCTGCCAGTGAGGAATGCAGGGAAAATAATAAGTGTGAGTGGCTATATTGGAGCTCAACCGTCTACACACAGCATATGCGATCTCGAAAGTCGACGAGCAATGAGCACTGAGCAGTGGAGCGACTTTACTGGGCCAATGAGTACACTACTGCCATCTACAAGGCCTGACTCGACAGACCAGCGCTATCTGGCGGGCAAACCAGAATGCTGCAGAAATGACACAATCGATAGATGAAGTCAGGCTATCGAGCTGTAAGCAAGACCAACCATCATGCTTTCTTTTGTTATTTAGTTGAAGTCGCGAATGCGATGGTAAAATTCATCCCACACCTGAATCTCCACACCCAGTGCCTTACCGGATGTTGGCGTGTTCCTGTCTCCGAAGAGCCACGTCCCGCTCGATGACCTTCAATATGTGCCGCATCTCCTCGCGGGTCAAGGTCAGGTCACCGCAGCTGACCGCTGTCGTTAGATGAGCGGTCTGAGTCATAGACGTCATCTCCTGTAGACGGACGCTCAGGTTCATCATGTTGCATAAACGTCATGTTACGCGAGCACAAAATATTGTTTTGCCTGCAACTTGTCATATATCATGTTCAGTTTTGTTTTTACATTAAAGCACACTTAATATGAGAGATGCCTCCCACTTAAATTTAAGATACAGCCGTACATAAATGCTAGATTACGGGGTTCCGTTTCTAAAGTAGTCATCGTCAAACGTAAGCTGAAAATAATGAAAAAGTAACTCAAATTCTAGTATACCTATCCCTTACCTCGTCTATAGTATCCAGCAGGTCCGGGCAGCTGGCCTGCAGCCCTCGCTGATGCCGGTGATCCCTCGATGATACAGCCAACATGGCTCCCGAGTCGATGGTTGACGGGGTACGACAGACACGACAGCTTCGAACTCGAAGGACACAGACAGTTTCTATTATCATACAGGATATCCTTCAGTTTGGAGCTTGCGTCGGTAACGGTTAAACATCTTGATGCTAACTTTACATTAATTTACACGTAATTTTAGGCATCTTAAAAACTCTCAAGTTGCTTTGAAGTTAACGGTTGGATGATGCAAATGCAGGCACACTACACTGTCACCACTTTCCTCACCACATCGCAACACCAATCTTCACCACTGCTCATCACTGAACTTCGGCACCCATGGCCCCTCCTCCGTCTTCCCTTGTCCCAACCACACAACCGTTCCCGTCTGTTCACATCACGTCCATATCCGACCACGTCCGCTGCGAACTGCCGTTCGCGGCGAACCTCTCAGCCGTCACACCGCTTCAACCGTCACGCCGCCTCGTCACTCGTCGTCACGGCCGCTTGGTGAGCCTCCCGTCACGGCGTCACAATCACCGTGACCACCGCCGTCCGCGCGGAGTCCGCTGCGGAGTCCGCTGCGGAGTCTGCACGGAGACCGGAGTCCACTGCCTCTTAGGTCGGCTGACTACCGCTGGTCTCCGTGCCGCGCCGCACCTGACTCGGCACTCGGTACCTCACGTTGACACGCGTCGCTGAAACCGGTGCGAGCGGTCAACCGGATGAGCGACGCGCTGACGGTCTGCGGCAGGTCTACGGAGGGTCTGCGGAAGTCTATGGAGGTCTATGGATATCCGAGGAGGGCGTGCGACCGTCTGCAGAGTTCTGCGGAGGCCCAAAAAAGATAGGTTAGTCGTATTTAGGGCCTTGGGTTAGTCAGTGAGATGATAGTTAGAGAGAACTGTCGGCGACTGTGTGGGAGGAGGGGAAGATTTAATTATGTAAATGAAGGAAACCGCTGGTATGGAAAATTATTGGTTAAGAGCTTCGTAATCAGTCATATGGACGAAAAATGCATCGATTACATCGCGACACTGTGGAAAGCAGCATCATCTCGTGTAATCCTCTCGTTTGGCTTGTCCAGTGTCCCCTCCAACGAAATATCTTTAACTGTTTGTCTTTGAAACTGTTTTACAGTATTGTACAAAATATGTATATTGTATACCTACTTATATTAACCACTAAAACGCCTTTTACGGCGACAAACGGAGCGAGCGAGAGGGTGGGCCTTATACGTGCGAAATTGTGAGGGGGTACCTCCAACTGGCTTGTGCAGTGTGCACGGCACCCTACTAACCTATCTGCTCTAGCTATGTGCCAAATTTGAGCGCAATCGGTCCAGCCGTTCTCGAGATCTGGAAGCGGTACCCTGCACGTGCGCACGTGCAAGCTGAGTCTCAACGTACTTTTGCATGCGGCACCGTAGTTTACCAAATTTCAGCGCAATCGGTCCAGCCGTTCTCAAGATCTGGAATCAACCCCTGCACGTGCGCACCTGCAGCTATGGGACATGGAACTGCATTGCCTAGTGGGTGCCTACCTATAACATGCAAGGTTTTAGCGCAATCGACCCAGTAACTACCGAGATATTGCAATTGTTATAAAACTGACATCTCTTCGTTTTGCACGAGGCACGTGCATAAGGAGTCACCCAAATGCATCGAAAATAGTCTAATACTTGGTAGCAGGAGCCAGGAATCAAGCTATACACCATACAAAAATTACCACGAGTAAATCGGCCCAGCGGTTGCTGAGTTATAAGCCTCTCAAAAGCGTTACAGGTCGGGCCGGGCCGCTCATACTGAGATTTTTCCGTTATGGAGAGACTCCGCTCGCTTCGCTCGTTCCGTAATTACTGTCCACTGAATAGATTAAGCGCATCCGGACCTTTTTATCGTCAAAATAGGCACATTGCAAAATAGCTCCCATCATTTCACAACTAGACCATCCATACAAAGCCAACAAAGCACTGAGATGTTGCGTAGGTATGCACTTCATCGGATTCCATTTGCAAGGCTTCCATTTTTTCTTAGACGTAAACACCTTTTCATCATGATACTCGCTATCTACACAGATACACGTTTCATACGAATGATTTAGTTCTGTATGAGTTGGAAGAAACTTGGAATGAAAATAACTCAAGGATGTAAGCACACGCTCAAAATGCGCTCACCGCGGCATAACAGAATCCTTTTATAGTAACATGACAACCGTTTCACATAAAATCTTGTGAAGCGCCCGGCTACGTTACGCCGCAATAATAAAATTGCATTTCCTATTCAGTCGCTTGCTAGAAGCGGATAATGAAGCCCCTGTGGCTTCATTCTAGTGGTGGCTGTCCTTTTGATCGTGAATCCACACTCCACAGGTCACAAGGGCCACGTTGCAGTGAACTTACCTTAGGGCCTACCACGTTGCGTCAAATGCTGAAAAGAGCTAAAATAATTATTTCTAAGTGCCTGTAAACTCCGAGGACCCGTGACAGTTTTGAGTAACCGCCAACGAGTTCCTGTTTTATGTAATTATGCCATTTCGCTTAATTGGCTGATGGTCTTAGGCAGTCGGGGCATTTCGGGGTAAACAAACGCCTTTTTACTCCCATTCCTCCCTGACCCAAGTTCCCATCTTTTTCTGTTCCTCTTCTTCCAATATCTACCAGTATTCCTAAATCTTGAATATCCAATTCTTCTTCATCCTCCTTTTTCTTTCCATCACCCTTCGTCATTTCCCTCTTTTTTTCTACCTCCGTTTCCTCACACCCCTCTCCGTATCTCTCCCTCCCGCGCAGCTCCGTCCCTTTTTATCCCGTTCACCATCCCACCACTCTTTCTTCCTCTCCTTACCACCCTCTTCGTCCTCCCTCCCTCCTTCCCCTATATCCGTCCCCTCCGTTTCGTGATCACCACTTGTGACCAGTACCGGCAGCCCGCAGCCCGTGACCGAGCTCGTCCTCCGGCCACCGACCGCACGGGTAATGGGTTCGTGCACAGTGCCGAAACGCCCTCGGGTCCATGACCGCGCCACTGCGCCGATGACGTCACAGACCGGTGACGTCATTGGTGTGACGAGTACACGTGGTGGAGGAGCAAAAAATAGTGATAAGGGCGTGCAAAGTTGTGCAAAACATTGCACGTGCAATGTACACAACACAATGCGCATGATGTCGACATGAGGACGTTCACGGTCAAAAGATTAGTGATAATGCGTGAAAAAGTTTTCAGCCGGCGGCAATGCGTGACGATGCATTGTCTAACCGACTGTTTGCGAGTAGTAGGAAAATGGCACAATTAGGTAAGATGAGATTTATTTATTTATTTTTACTCCGAGCATAAGATAATCGGCATTACGCTTTGGCTCCGATCGAAATGGGCCCAAACGGTGTTAGAACTAGTTATGTACCAAACTACAAGGAAAGTATCTTTTTTTGGGGGTGACGTTTAGCCCATCAATTGTTTTTAATTCAATAGTGAAGCAATTCGCTCCCCATTGTCCTCGATATAAATAATTCATTGCTCACCATGCCTGTTTTACAAGAATCGATGATCGGAAAAATGATTGACTTTGTACAGAATTCGGTTAGTCTTTTCCAATGCCCCAGCTCATTCCTTTGCGGTGAACTTTGTATATTTAGTATAAGCAGACGTGCAATTTTCCAAGAGTAAGAAATGCGTGATAAGGAGCCACTGGAAAGGTGTTCATCGTAAATATGTGAGGTACTTCATCACTCATCAGTGCATCAATGAACTGTGTCTGACACGAAAATCATGATAGCAATGTTTGTTTCAAATAAAAAAGGTGTCGATTGGTTAAAGAAATAATAAGCACTTCAACGGTTTTCCTTTAATTTTGCGGCAGAAACTCCAGACAAAAATCGTCAGTTGCTTGGATGCCAGGATTCACCGGTTGATCCAGTGTTTTACAAAATGATTCCCCCAACTCATATGAACACGCCAAACCACATCCAATAGCCCTGCGAAGCTAATAAAATACAAACGAGTCATAACTACACCAATAAGGCATACCTATGTCAATCAGATAGGAATAAGTAAAAGGAAGCGATTATATCTGGTAGAGTTAATAATGCAATGCTAAATGAGAGCACATTCGTCAGTTGAACGAAAGACAAAAAAAATTGACATAGGGGATCCAGAAAGGCGGTCTCGAACGCTCTAGAAGAAGGGCGTGTCCCGAAAAGTTTCTCCATACTCCAAAACGCCTTATGACTTCGGTTTTTACCCAGTGCCATACAGTTTGAAGCAAACTTTTCCTATTAAAGCTGCTTATTTTTTTCTATTCAGAAAAACGACAAAGTTTCATAGATTTCGGTCGCTACGAGTTGACGCATTTGCTCCGAATGTCTCCCCTCCGATCCGCCAGTAACTTCATAATGCCAGACCTGCAGAGTGCCATGCCCATTGCCCACCTTCTGGTTTTCAGTCTGGCCGGCAGCTTTTGCCAAAGTCTGGATAAACATTATGCACAATGTACAGCCCACCGCTAAAGTAATGTAGGGTTTTACCAATCTCAACGGTTGGCTTTGACTGGCGATTGTTTAATGCGGATTGATCGAAAAGAAGATGTCAATAGCTAAAGTTGCAGCTGCAAGGGTGACGATACATATAAGCTGCATTCAAAGTATCACGTTTTTTGCGGTTTTTGTGTTTGGCGGCGGGCGGGCGGGCGATGCGGGTGTTTTTGCGGTGTTTGCGTTTGGCGGCGGGCGGCCGTTTTAGCGGCGGTTTGCGGTGGGCGGCCGTTTTTTTGCGGCGTTTTGCGGTTTGCGGCGGGCGGCCGTTTTTTTGCGGCGTTTTTTTGTGGTTTGCGGCGGGCGGCCGTTTTTTGCGGCGTTTTGCGGTTGCCGGCGGCCGGGCGTTATTTGCGTTGTTGCGGTTTGCGGCGGGCGGCCGTTTTTTTTGCGGCGTTTCGCCGTTGGCGGCGGGTGATGCGAGCGTTTTTTTGTGGCGGCGGTGTTTGCGTTTTTTTGCGGTGTTTGCGTTTTGCGGCGGAGGGCGTTTTTTGCTTTTTTCTGCGGTTTTCGGCGGGCGGGCGATTGTTTTTTTTGCGAAATTTGCGTTTGCGTTTTTTGCGTTTGTTTTGCGGTGTTTGCGTTTGGCGGCGGGCGGGCGGTTTTTCACAATTAAAGTCCCAACCTTCGGATCCGCAGAGCTGTATCATTGTAGTCTGGCTAAACGTTCCTAAGCTTCAGAAGCAGAACATACCCATGACTGAAACCACACATTACTTCTGCTGTGGACTGTACATCATCAGTAGCTTCTGCTTGCAAACAAGGGTTGCATCTCGTTGCCTGAATGACCCGGATAAAGCATGTGGTGCGGTCTACAGCTGTACAGCAGAGACCATAAAAAGACATACACGATAGGCATAAAAAGAAATACACGATAGGCATAATCGGCATGCAACAAATTGATAGTTTCTCATCCGCGTGGTCTATGCACCAAATTAGTCTGGTCATTTCGCGCAAAGCTGTGAAGCGGGTGGTCATAGCTAATTTCTAAAAGCAGCCGTGAAGATAGGGCTGTAGGTGAGCCCAATGAATGTCAATCTCATCATTCAACTTTCGTGTCGGCCTGATATTATTAAAATGACTGCCACTTTTCATGTTCCCTGGATATTGCTTGCGACTGCACACACCGAATTTAATTTCCTTTCCGAAAATGGCCCGCCTTCTGCAGCCGCCCACCAACTTGGCTAAGTTTGCAGCGTCTAAAGGCCATCACCCAGCCCTTAAGCACCTTACTTTCCTATAACGGAGCCTAGGGAAAACAGAATCGTCCCGAAGGGCCTGCGAATGGCGGTATTTATAGCTCACTCACCGGCGCGGTGTTGTGTCTGGGCGTTCGCGGCAGGCCTGAGTCGCGTCTGGGCGTTCGCGGCAGGCCTGAGTCGCGTCTGGGCGTTCCCTGCAGGTCTGGGTCGCGTCTGGCGGTCACTCCGCCAGCACCAGCTCGATCCTGCTAGGTCCTCCGCCCTCCTTCCAACCCTCTGAGGATTGTCACCCTCCGGCTGACCCTCTGCGGCCCTCTCCCGCCCTCTGTGGGTTCACCACTCCAAGGTGCGTCAGACTGGGGCGAAGGACGGTTTATTGCCCCTCAGCTGTGCGTCAGAGGTCGGATCACGCACCTCCGATCTGCGCGCGGCCGATAAGACAGACGTCACCTGATACACTGTCGAGGCAGGCATACAGCTCAAATGACGGAGCTGCAGGGATGGGACGGTCAGGGGTGGGGGGAGGGGGCAGACACGTGAGGGGCACAGGTGTGGCACACCGCTGCCGCCACAGGGCAGAAACGCAGAGCAGCTGTGGCATGAAGGGAAAGAAAGAGAGAGAGAGAGAGAGAGAGAGAGAGAGAGAGAGAGAGAGAGAGAGAGAGAGAGAGAGAGGAGAGAGAGAGAGAGGAGGAGAGGGACAGGAACAATAAAAGTTAAACAGGAGTAGACAGAAAGAAGAAGAGAGAGAGAGAGAGAGAGAGAGAGAGAGAGAGAGAGAGAGAGAGAGAGAGAGAGAGAGAGAGAGAGAGAGAGAGAGAGAGAGAGAGAGAGCGAGAGAGAGAGAGAGAGAGAGAGAGAGCATAGGGATAACAGAGGGAATGACCATGGGGAGGGTAGAGTATATGAAGATAAGACAGGGGCGAATGCCAAAAGAGGTAAGTGTGCTGTTGTCTCTGCTTCTGGTTGTTGTCTTACGAAATATGACCGGAGACCCGGCAGACATGGAAGGAGCTCTGATCGATGACGACATTACACATTCAAGGTCAGGTCCCAAAGCTACCAGGCTTTTAAGCTCGCCCTCGGGAGAGTTGAATACGGACTGGATTTCGTCCCGCAGAAAGTGGAAAGGAAAGCACTGGCAATGTCAGACGACCAAACTAGAGCTAAGCGTGCAAAGCTTGCAATGTTGGACTATATTGTAGTAGTAAGTGTTACTTGTTTTGCAATTGGTGAAAATAGCTCTATTGTTATTGCGGTATCTATTGCTTTCATTATTTTCCAGTAGAATGTAGATACTTATACATATTAAAGCCTTATATACACATCTATGCAAAGACAGTTAGGTGATTAACCTGCGGGGGGGGGGGGGGCTCTACAGAGCCCCCTCCGGTTTTTCGGTAATATCTTCTACACAGTTTCACGGATCAACACGAAACTTGCAGTACCCTCAGTGGCATTAATATGACACCTTGTGTTAGAATTTCAACTTTCTAGCTACCATAGTTTGACCGGAAATGACGTCAGAGTGACGTCATGTCGGCCGATTTTGATGCAAAATATTGAATTACGGCAAACACTCTCAAGAGCTTAGTTTTAAAGCTAGATCCAATTTCTTTGGATCAGTGGACTACAAATACACGTAGCTATCAAACTAATATCTCGAATTTTCGAACTTTTGAAAATTGTGAAGACTATGTTTTTACAATTACAAAAAATACATTGTTTGAATTTTCATTTTTTATTTTTCGCAAAAACGGAAAATACGTGATAGAACACACACTGATAAACTACTCTAGCAAGTTGTAGCCCAATATCTTCAAAAATAGCCAAGTTATATGCATCATTGTCAAAATATAATTGAAAATTTATATTTTTCTAATCCATTTTTCAGTATGTTTTTGAGATCGTACAGCAATAAAAAATGGCACCATCGTGTTCCTGAGCTCAAACTGCATCTGAAAGGGACATTTTTTGTTGAAAAATTTCATTTTCAAAATTTGACCTTTACTGACCTGAACTTGACCTCCGGTAAATTCAGCTGAAAATGACCTCAAATGACACAGACGACATTATTCTCGAAATCTACGTGTAAAATGGACCGTAAAACATGCGTCACGTGACCGACCCATGATATACAATTTTCGTGACCTAGGATGACCTGGTCTTGACCTGAAAAAAAATCGAAGTAAAAGTTTGGTACCCTGAGGGTATCTAAGGCATATATCAAGGAGTGCGTAAACCAAAAATGAGCCTGATCGGACCTGTCAGTCGGCGGCCAGAGCCTAAATTGTAAACAAGCAAAAATGCCGATCATTTTTACTTTGACCTGACCTGTGACGTCATCGGTGACCTTGAGGTCAATAAAATAGGTTTCACTCGACAGTTTTTCCAGGGCTATCAGACGCCGTTTGAATTTTGACAATCGGCTCTGTAGTTTCGGAGATAGGAGGGGGGCTCTGGAGAGCCCCCCTCAGTCACTCGCGTTATGGAAAATACCCCAGTCATACGCGTGTTAAGTTATACAACATACACTAGCTTCTATAGGTTTACAAGTATAACCTGAAGAATATATGTATGTACAATAACAAATAGCGAGAATACACTGACCTCACACGATATCGATCACTGATAAGTGATGACCACTTTTGACATCAATTGCTCCTAACCTAATAACGGGCCATGAATGACCAGTGGAAGATACGAGGGGCGTTCAAAAAGTTCTCGGCCCAACCATGAAGGAGTTGGAATTTCGGCCTGCAACGCGGTGTGTTCAATGATGTGTTATTGGGATGTCCACTTACGTAGCCATTAACCAATCTGCCCTGTGATTGGTTCAGGCTGCTAATTAATCGTAACATAGTTTGCCATTCCCGGTCAGAATGGGCGACGCCCAGAAGGGAGCAGTGATTTGGTTCATGTATTGCAGGAAAATGCACCAAACGTTATTCACGAAAAGCTAGTGCCAACACATGTTGAGGTTTGTCTTTCTTACAATATAGCGTCAAAAAGAGTACATCTCTGTTCAATTTTGGTCAACAGATCATTAAAGGTCACCCCCGCAGTGGCCAGCCATCAACAGCATTGACTCAAGAAAATATGAAAAATTAGCACTTCTTTGTGAAAATGACAAATGTTCTGGTCTGGAACAACGCAGCAGAAGCGGAGGTGTCTATCAGGTCCCTCAAAGCCATTCTTCGACAGCGTATTAATATGTTTAAGATCTCTGCAAGATGCATCCCCCGTTTGCTGACTCCAGAGGAAAGGCAAACTCGAAAGGAGGCGTAACGCGAAAATTTTGGTCCCTATATCGAAGATCCAAAAGAGTTCATTGAACTACTTGTTACCGTGGAGGGGTTGTGGGTGTCACACGTTGATCCTAAGGGCGTGACCGAGTTGCACAAGTGGAAGCACACTGAGTAAAGGCCATCAAATGTGTGCGACGTGTTTAAGTCAGACGGCAAGGTGACAGTGGTTGCATTTTGGGATGCTGGCGGGGCTCTGCTCGTCAACTTTCTAAAACAGGGGCGCACAATTAATGATGAATACTACACCTCCCTTCGATAACAGTAGCGAGCAGCAGATATCAAGGAGAGACTAGGGAAGCTGACTAAAAGTGTGCTTCTGATCCAGGACGACGCACCAGCACACATGAGCAGGGTGACGATCAGCGAAGCAGTGAGCTGTGGCTTCGAGTTGTTGTCACAGCCACTTTTTTCTCCCTGTCTTGCACCATCAGGTTGCCACCTCTTCCCCAACATAAGGAAATTGCTTAGCAGTGGCAACTTCGCTGACAGCAAGGAGACAAAAGCAGCCGTCTTGGACGTGCCAGATGCGTCCGAAACCCACTTGGCTATGGAGACCCAGGGGCCTCTCGCGAAGCGCTGCGCGAAATGTTTTTGTCTTAACGCTGGTTATTTGAATAAATGAACATTTTTGGTCTAATAAGTCGACGTCGTATCTCTGCTCCTTCATGGTCGGGCCGATAACTTTTTGAACGCCCCTCGTAATTTTCATTCAATGAGATGCATCCTGGCGTCTGCCGATTTGGTTAATTGTACTGCGTCAGGAACGTGTCAACGGTAATTTCGTTACTCATACATCAGACGTTATTCGGCGAAACCTCGGGACGCTGTAGCCGGGACGTGGATCCGGGTATAATAATGCAGTGTTCTGACGACAGCTCTGTCTGCATAATGAATGTAAGACATTCTCCAGCTTTGCTACAGTTCATTAGGTATAACTTGTCGTTTTTTCGTTGTTTTTTTTTTACGGACACAAGAGTGCATTCAAGCTCAAAATGTACGAGAAAAAAAAATAAAGGTGCCATATTATGTATAATATCAACGTCTTCCCTTCTGAATTAACCTTTTTTGTAGTGGTGTATGGCTTAGGCCTATATGCAATGGCATCGACATTGTAGTGAAGCACCTATACCACGAATTCAAAAGAAATAGACACTTGAATTGGTTCTTATTTGATTATGTCAACATGACTAGCAGCAGCCCAAACTTTTGGTTGAACGCCAGGTTTTGCAACAACTGGTAGCCTCCGTCCGATAATAATCGTAATAATCTGGCAGCCTCTGCAGTGGTAAGCCCCGGTTACCACGACATCCATGGGCGCTGGTCACGTGACCCCTCATTACCGGGTACCCGCTGCATTGATAACAGAACGGGTGTCATGAGGAACCAGGCGAGGCCGATCGATGAACACGGCACTGCCGGGCGGTCGGGGGTCGAGTGCGCCCGTATCCCGTCCACACCGGGCCAAACGAGCGCAGGTGTCCGCCCTGTGAGCCGCCTGTGAGCCGCCTGTTCACATCTGTGACGGTCACAGTCACACGGGCAGCCAGATACACCTGTGACACATCACATCGAGTGTGTTTGGGTCAGCTGTTAGAGGTCAGTGGTCGAACGGGGCGCTATGGTACAGGACAGTGAGTAATGGTATGGTGAGGTGAAGGGTGTGATGGAAATGCGGTGTGATGTGGTCGGTAGCGGACAGAAGAGTCGCTAATGTGGAAACATGAGCCAGGAAGAAATATCAGGTGAGCGAGTAAGCACAGATTGCTGGTCAAACTGGGTACGGAAAATGTCAAATGAATGTGATACGGATTCTTATGGGACCAGTTTGATGGATGACAACACAAATCACATGTTTTCTACATGCATGTATTATAAAGTGCACGGCTATTATGCTACATCTCAAGAACGTTTCGACATGTTGCACTCAAAGTCAATTCAGTTTCACCGCTGCACTAGTGCTGAACTCATGGATTGGTGGCAGCTACAGCGGTCAATAATCTACATATTATCCATCATATAGGCCTAATATGCCTATAAGTTTGTTTGTTTTACAGGGGCTGCGGAACGGGTGCCGAAGGTCCCTGATTGGCAGATGCGATGTCAGCAAAAAAGACCCCGACTTATAAACCCTTCTAGCCGCCCTAACGAACAGCAACTAACCGGACACCTTAAAGTTAGGAACCATCACTTGTATGTAATTACAACACCAAAAACGCGTCTGCTGGGTCCAATCTGATACAATGCCGTACCATTCTATTCAAGGGATTTGGCAACATTTACAGTGATTCTAGTGCTGACAAACGGTTATCCGAGTCGACGAAATGATTCTTTGGACCGTCAATATACGATGGACTGAAATACGTGAACACCGTTTTGCATTTGCCATAGCCGTTTTCTGCAGCTAAACTTCAGCCCGTGCTGCCATATCCATTCCACGGCGTTTATAAGATTGAGCCCTGGTAAGAGCTCCACTTCAGTTGATAAATTCATTTTATTATTGACACATTTGTTTTTATTGAAGATCCTCTCTTGACTTCCTCGAATGCGTTTTTGCTTTCACTAACAACTTCCTGTCATGTAACACGCGGGCAGCGCCGATGAAGGATCGATACCCACCACTTCCCTGTTCCGAGTTGGAAAGGTTTCCATATTAACTCTCCAACTTTTGATGGTTCTTGGCACGTTCCGGCCATTCAGTCTCCGGTGACCTTTCACGAAGGTCACACGCAGCCATTTCGCCGACAACACGTAGTCAGTTTGTTTGACAACTCGCCGCGAAGTCTCATCCATTGCAACACGGCGTAATCGATAAACTATTCACTAGCTCCAGCTTCCACCATGCAATCAGCCCTCAATCTGCATGTGTTGCACCTGCATGGTGGCAGCGTAGCAGCGGCACACGACCTCCACCCGTGCCCCCGCCAGCGGCCCGTCGGCACACAGCAACTGCACTGTTATTATCGTCGTATGCCGCCCTCCAGCATAGCTCAAAGGACGACAGTCGCCGCAGCCCCGCGGCCGACGGCCCCACAAATCGATGACGGAGGCTCAACTGGGCAAAAGGCGATGATAACCAATTCTCCGGGACGCTGGCGACATTACGCCGTCAAAGATGACGATTGAGTCGGCCAGAAAATCGGCTGACGACGTGGTGTCGTGGGAAATGCTCCTGTGATGTGCTTTCGGAGATAGGTTCTATATTTAACTAGGAACGTGTCTGAAGTGAAAACTAATGGTATTTAAAGATAATGGGCTTAAAACAGATTTCCAAGCCATCAGCAAAATTTATATTAGCCCATATCACTCACATGTCACGTAGCAAATGTGCCAATGAACGAAAAAGGCTTGCTGTGAAAAAATATTAGCCTCAAAATCCATAATAGGTATTCTTTGAACTAATTCATCAACCTTTGAGCTTTATGTGTGAATAAAACATAACAAGTTAGATTAAAATTGCACGGTAGGTACTGTCTTGACAATGTCCTGTTCACGGAATAATGCCTTTATCTTGATTTTAAGTAAGCCTTTACTTGTCTTTATCTTTATGAGCAGCACTAAATTATATGTGGTGAGGACGTCAACATGTCATATATTTCTCCGTTGCTATATTCATTACGCAATACGAAGTGAGCAGCGGAAATAACAGCTTCCGGGAATTATAGCCGCACAACACTGAAAGACTTCGTTGGGTTCTCGAGCCGGGCTCTGTAATCACGCACAAGCCAAAATCTAATCAGTCTCTCCTCAGAACGCAGTCTCATCATTCCGCCTCTGCCTCGCGTGTCCGTATTCATCTGTGCTGCGCGTTGGCCGCGGCTCAGCAGAGCGGGCGGGGCTGATCAAAGTGATCAGTCACCCGGTCTTTCACAGCTCCCGGTCTCTGTAAAGCCCTGCTGGGATTGATCACTGCCCCTGACCACACGCCCCGTGCTCCCAGATCAGGCACTATCGGCGCCGATAAGGTTTACGAGACGGTGACGCCAGCAGCGACAGACCCGGCCGATAGAGCTCCCCTCGCGCCGCGCCGCGGACGACGCCGTGCGCCGCAGTTGTCGTCGTGCGCCGCCCGTCCGCGCCGCCGCCTGCCGCGGTCTGGGGTGGTCGGTCGGTGGCCGGTCGGACCGGCACACAGTGGGAGGACGCGGTGGTGACAGGGAGCGCCGCCGAAACAGCACCAGGACGGAAACATGAACGGTGAGTTGCATGTGTATAAGGGAGATATTAGACGGTCGGCTGGGTGTTGTTTGATGTTCATTCGGGCAATATGTGTTGATTCATGAAAAGCGAGCGATTTATCCTCCGCAAGGTGGGAGAATCGTTCAACGTGAATTTAATTTGTAAAGTTAATTCACTTGAGCGTTTTCATAAATGTGTCTAGTGCCACGATAGACACGTCAAAGAAAAAACTTAGTTGAAATGAAGTTCCACCATTTGTTAAGGTGATTCAAGGTCATCCAAGATCACCCAAGGTCAACTTTGAACTCTTTTTTTTTACCAAATTTTATTGTTCTATTGGACGCTCGAGAAAATGAAAGATGCTTTTAACATTACTTTTGTTCCGCAAGCATTTCTTAAATGTATTGTAAAACACAAAACAAAATGATCCAAATTATAAGATTTTCAACCCAACCTTGGAGGCCACCGATTGACCCGTGACCTCAAAATCGAATGCCATTAGTTTCGTCTCTATTAGGGCAGCGAACTTGCGATCTAGCAGGGCTCGATCTCAAGTAGGGACTAAATGCAAGAAGCTCGGATCCCTCTGTAACTTTGAAGGATGAAAAACGGCCAGTTTCCGGTGAGTTTAAAGCTTAGATTGGTCAGTTACCTGATCCCGTTTACTACATGCAGATAGCAGCATTGAGCATGTGGTAGCGATATTTGCTTCAAGTGTGTAGGCACTCACCCTTATTTGTATTCTGCGACCGTGCAAAACGCCATCCAATGATGAAAATAGTTTGCGCCTGCCCCTTTTCATTTCCCCGACTCACGTCCCCGGTAATGGCGCCATACTGGGAGCCATTCTGGTTGGGCACGGTGCGTCTCCAAGCAATATCGCCGGAACGAGAGTGGACCGCCACGCCGCCCTGAATGCAGTCAAGTGGTGCTCAGGGACTTCCTCCGGAGCTCCGGCACTCTCATCACCAGATGAAGTGTCACCTAACAAAGCGTATGGAGATGAGCCATAAGTAGCAACTTCTCACCGTGTTTCATTTCGAGTCGGCGCTGTGTTTGAAGCTGAATATCCTTGTGCGTGGCGTTTAAAGGGACAAGGTACACAGCTTTTTAGCCGAAATTTTGAAAATAAATGTAAACTTTTTCCCTGTCTCTACATACTTTCCTCTTTCTCGCTCTTTCTCAGTCTTTCTCTTCATTCTCCTGTTGGTATTATCGGTTGAGTTGATATTGATTTTAGCTACTAATGATGTGACTTATCATTAACATATGCACAGTGGCTCCTAAAACACCCAATTAACACAACTTATCAGTCTTAATATCATCACGCCACCTTGTTTGAAAATGGAACAAAAAAGACTTCTAGGATTTTAAATCCAGAACAAATGTCCGCAGAAGTGGCAACGAAAGCAAAGCGAGGCGGCAACATATGCATTGGCTTTGTTTTATGACGTTTTGCCTTATGCCGTGGTTGTATCCCTCACTCAGAAAAAAAAATCATCAATAATTTCGTGTTTTGACCTCCGCTCAATGATGGAAAGAATGTACCTAATTCGTGTCAGGTAGTCACTGGTTATTCAATCATCGGGCTCAACGTTTTCGTTGGTTTCTTTATGCCATAAAAAACGCCGCATTACGTCGGAAGTATAATAGGCTCTATTGGCCGGTAGCAGCATTATGAAAAAATATCACCGGCTCAGAGAATCTGGGTTAAGTCTAACTTTTAGATTCGTCCCTGCCAACGTGCTTTACAACAGTACCCTTCAGGCACTGTAATGAACTGAACTCCGATATGCTAATCCGTGCGATACCTAGTCACGAACTTTCGAGCTGTGTCGGCACTCAGGGACGGTAAACGTATTGCCAAAGTTTGCCTGTGCACCTGGCTCAGCCACCTCTAACGACCGTAAGTTGACATTGAATGGGATGGATGCGGCAAACATTTCGGGGAAGCTATCTCTGTGGCTTGTCCTTTGGTGGTTTGAGCTGGTTTTTGATAAAGGCAGTTTTCGCGGGATTTTACCCCGTTCTGTTAATCTGTTATTTCTCCGAAAGCCACGTTTGGAGCGCCTGTTTTGAACGGACCACATTTCGAGCTTTCAGCAGATGTGGGATAGAATTACAAGTATCAGATGTGAATGAAGCTCAACGCATCGACCATTCTATAAATAAAGATACGAAGTTGTTTGTATGGTTTCCGCCAAACAGAATACCGAACAAATACCATGCTCGCGGAGACACTACGCATTATGCACGGCAGCAGCAGAGTTTCGGAAGAAGTTGAGTCCGAATGATTGAATGGGGGGGGGGGGGCTGGTTACTTTTAGGACACATTTTTGCGGCTTCAGTTACAAAACCCTGCATAGGTCGATGTTGTAACGTTTAACGACTGATACAGGTGGTGAAAATGTCCTAGCACTACATGGGCTTCACCTAGAATAAACTTCTCACAAGATTGTTCCAAGAGCCTAAGGACAGACAAGGACCTGTCGGATGAAACCTATGCACCGCCAATACACAGCTGTGTGTCTTAGACTGTCCCTCCCCCCCCCCCCCCCCGAGATTGATAAATGTCTCCCCTCCTCCTAAACCCCAGCAGAAGCATGTTCACCTTAAACCTAGCTGACCGCAGGGACCCAACATCGCTTCGCTTCTGTGTTGACACGAATGCCGCTTTTATCATCGGCCAGCGCGCCGGGGGAAATCAAAACCGGCTGGCACCGAACCAAACAGACATTTTATGATGTTTGGCAGGACATCCTGCAGGCTGTCCTGCCAATATGCAGGTTGATAATAGCCGTTTTCGCTACGGGCTATCTGGCAAATCCACCTAATTTGACCAAATCTGCACCAAATCTGTTTTTAACAACAAATATTTTTTATATTCTGAATTTATTTCAGTGTTTTAACCCGCGCCCCACTGGGGGGGGGGGCTATTTATAGCCCCCCTCCCGTTTTTCTGCAATAACTTCCAAATCGCTTGACGGATCGACGCTAAACTTACAGTACCTTTGGCTGCATCAATTTGACACCTTGTGTCAAAATTTGAACTTCGTAGCTACCATAGGTCGGCCGGAAATGACGTCAGAGTAACGTCATGTTCGGCCGATTTCGACGCAAAACATTGAACCACGGCAATCGCTCCCAAGAGCTCAGTTTTTAAGCTAGATCCAATTTCTTTGCATGAAAGGACTCAGAATTGACCGCGCTATCAAACTGCTATCTCGAATTTTCAAAATTTTGAAAATTTCGAAAATTTGATATAATAATATTCAAAATTTGTATTTTTTTTTCAAAAGTTTTTGACTTTTCGAAAAAACCAGAATATATGTGACAGAACGCATGATTATGACTAACTCTAGCAAGTTTTAGCTAAATATCTTCAAAAATGGCCAAGTTATACGCATTATTGCAAAAAATTCACAATTATTAATTTTTCAAATCAATTTTTCAGTACGTATTTGACATCGTACACCAATATAAATGGCACCATCGTGTTCCTGAGCTCAAACTGCATCCAATAGACACCTTTTTTGTTGAAATATTTTAACTTCAAAATTTGACCTTTTTTGACCTGAAAGTGACCTGACCTAAGCTAAATTCGACTCAAAATGACCTCGAATGACACAGACGACATCAAATTCAAAATATGTGGCCTAAATGGACCATAAAACATGTGTCACGTGACCAACGCATGATAAAATATTTTCGTGGCCTGTGATGACCTGACCTTGACCTGAAAATCAAAGTAAAAGCTTGGTACCCTCAGGGTATCTAAAGCATCTGTTTAAGAGTGTGTGTACCAAAAATGAGCCTGATCTGACTTGTAAGACGGCGGCCAGAGCCCAAAATGTGAACAAGCCAAAATGCTAATAATTTTTACTTTGACCTGACCTGTGACGTCATCGGTGACCTCGAGGTCAATGAAATTAGGTTTCGCACGACAGTTTTTCCGGGGCTATCAGACGCCGTTTGAATTTTGACGATCGGCCCAGTAGTTTCGGAGTTAGGAGGGGGGCTATGAATAGCCCCCCCCCCCAGTAGGGCGTGTTATACACAGACCCCAGTGGGGCGCGGGTTAATAGAAAATATTGTCTGATAATGTGAAAAAATGAGGTCTATAATCATCTGTCCGACCCAAACTGGCAATATTTAAGAAATACAACGGACCTAATCTGAACAAATCTGCATCAAATCTGCACCTAATCTACACGAAATGTGTACCAGATGGCCGTCGTACAAGCGGCTACTATTGCTGTAGTTACTTTTCTGTCTATATATGATTTTTTTTTGCTCCCCTTAAGTCAGCTTTCGGGTACATTTTGCAACTTTCAGAAAAAACATGTTTTTGGAAAAACATTTATCTATCTGCAATCTACATATATCAGTCATGAGTCAAGCAAGCATCTTGTTCCTGGTCCCGTCAGTGATTTCACCGCCCGCAACCACTACTAGCCACTGACCTCTGTGACCTGTCCCCACCAGGCCGTGACCTGTCCATCGGGCTGGGCTGCGTGGCCGGTCTGGTGGCCGCGCTGCTGACTGACCTCTGTGACCCGTCCCCACCAGGTCGTGACCTGTCCATCGTGCTGGGCTGCGTGGCCGGCCTGGTAGCCGCGCTGCTGTTACTGGCCGTGGTCCTCCTGTGTCGCCGCTGGCGCCGACGCCGGAGGAAGCCCCTGGCAGAGAAGGAGAGACGCCTCTCAGTCCGCACTGTGAAGCGCCACCCTCTGCACAGCACCGTGGGTGTGCCCGTGCAGCCAGCAGAGGTCGGTGCCGACCTCTTCCTGGAGCAGTATGAACGTCGTCACGGTCAGATCAAGAGTCAGGAGCTCCTGCGAGCTGCGCTCTCCCGATCCATGGAACATCTGGTGCTGGAGCCGGGAGCGAAGCCGGGCTACATGCCCACGGTAGCGCGGGATGGGGGCGAGGAGTCCGTGTCGCCTTCTGAACAGTCCTCAATTGCGTCCGACGAGGAGGGACAGGTGAGGAGGACGTAAAGTAATCTTGAGGAGGACGGTGGGGACAGAGAAGGAAAAGAAAGGAAGGTAGAAGGGGAAAGAAAAAATGAAAGGTGGATAGATAATGTGAGGATAGCGGGGGAGACAGTGGAGCTTGGGAAGAATGTGGAGGAGGAGGAAGGGGAGGGACATATAGAATGAAGGAGAGCAAGGGATGTGGGGATAGTGCGAAAGACCAGATGCTGCTGCATGCTGCTTGCAATTTGTGCGTCGGCTATGAGAGCGGCTATAAGAAGAGGTGATAAAATTTAAAAAAAGGTGGTAGAAAATAATAGTAGGTATCTGCTTAAATGAGTCATGAGAGATCGATGCACACGAGCGACCTTTCTCCATCAATATTTCTTTACTAACATTATCCCTGTCCTCCGTATATATAATGACAATCAAGGGCCTATATATACCAATGCACAGATAACAGTAGTACAGTAGTAACAGTAGTACTACTGTTATCTGTGACCAATGCCAATATTTTTTTTTCGGCGACGAGAGTTGAGCGTTTTAAGATTTATCTGCCACTTGTATCCACTTTCTGGCGGATGACAACTGATCAAGGAGGATCATGGATGATACTTACTGGTGTAAAAATGCGTAAATACTGAAAAAACTTCACGAGAAACTGGTGGATACCAGCTGGAAATGGAGGAAAGAAAGAAGACAACACTGACGTGCGTTACAAATTGGCAATCGTAATTACCAATCGCAGTCGGTATTTGTATAGCCTTATCTCGTTTCCAATTACGTTTCTGATCACCTTGTACCGTCGCCCGTGACAATTATTAAACTGCAATAAAATACAACCCACAACGCTATTATACTTCCCAGAGGCAATGGATTAAAATTGCCATCAGTGGTGTGGGTGACCCCTTATCTTTGTAGGTGCGTCTTTGTATCATTGCTGCAGTGTGCAATGTGGTTGCTCTGGTCTATTTTCACTGCCGCACCGGAAGAGTTATTAATTGGAAGCTAGCTTATTGTGGCACATTATTATAACCATAGGACTCAGTTATATTACATTTGTCGTCGACCGATGCTCACTCGTGTGGGTTAGAAAATGCACTCACGTGAAATAAAAAGGCATGCTTTTAAGTTTATGTAACCAGTTGCGTTTTTATACCTTCACTTGGTGGCTTTCAATTTATTATTACTATGACCTTGGAGCCTCGCTCAGATAGGTAATCAATCTTTTTTCATTGCCTCGTAATTTTTGGTTATTTGCAGTACCTGAAAAGCGTCGACAAGTAATTAAAATTGTTGAGTTCGGTGGTCCTATCCAATAACCCTGGCACTCCTCTCCGTCCCCAGGGCTCTCGGGCTGTGCAGGTGCGTCCTCGACTCGAGTTCCACGTGGTCTACACGGCGGTAAACCGGTCTCTAACCGTGTGTCTGAACCGTCTGCTGAACCCGCCTCTGCGCTACCGGGACCGGCCGTTCCTGGTGCGCCTGACGGTGCTCGGTCAACAACAGGAGTCGCGGCCGCTGCAGCTGGACAGTCAGCAGCAGCAGCAGCAGCAGCAGCAGGTGCTGACGTTTGCCGGCGTGGAGGCCGACTGGCTGGATCAGGGCCAGCTCAGCTGCCACCTGTACGTCAAGCGCTACAGCAGCCTCACCGAGAAGCTGATCGGCGAGGGCAGCGTCAGACTGGCGGAGCTCGGCCTGGCCTCTGGCACACCGGCCGCCTGTAACGTCATCTTCAGCAAGCCCGGCAAAAAGAGGACGATCCCGGTGAGTTCAATGGCGCGCTGACTTATGAAACGGGGAACAACAATACCGATCAATGGAAATAATGCCAGATTTCCTTCGCCTCGTCATTTGTGCTTTGCAACATAGGATGTGCTAGCGTTATTTAAGTAATATTATGGAGGTAGTGGGATTTTCCTGATGGCTGCTTTACTATCTGGTGGCCAAAATGGATAGCTAACATCCTGTTAGTAATATGCTGCCTCGCTTACCAGGATTTGCTTAATAAGCTCTGTGCTATTAGCATGAGCTCCACATATATCTGGGAGCTGTGAGATGAACACTATTCCAGGTTTGGAAGACGATTGAACTACCTATAAGCGTACTTCAAAAAGGAATTATGGGCGAGAGGTGCAGCTCAATTTATATAAGCAGAGAATCTAAAGGCATACTTGTTCATCGAGGTGTTTGAATTGGAGAAGGTGTTCGATTAGCCGAACGAATATCCTTTTTGACGAGTGCCCGCTGAGCTCGTTACAAGCCTCGTTACGAGTGTTCGCTACGAACAGTAACGTGGGCCGCCACCGGGCCACCACTCCGCTCTCTCGCGTCCGGTGGAGCGGCACAAATTTACATAAAAATTCGCCTCGCCACGAATAGATGGCAACACAGGAATTCTCTCGGGTTTCAAACAGTCCTCTTTTGAAATGTGCCATGGCTGACAATGCATAAGAACGAGATTGTATTTATGTGCAGCACCTCAGCCACAATTCTCAGTCCCGTATTCATTGTAACGGAATTCGAATTCCAGGATTGAGTGCTATGAGCTTATCGATGAAATGAAAGAACTATCGGAATACGCTTGAAACCATATCGACCTTTTTATATAGAAGTCATTGAGTTAAGCTGAAATACCAGTAATTAAAACGAATTGAGTAAGCCTGAAGATAGAAAATAGCGCAATGTATTACTTAAATCCATGTACTCAAGAAAACACAAAAGTGTAAGATTTTAGCCAAACGCATTGTCTGAACAGCCTGTTTGATCGCCCTGCCTTAACACCCCACTCTTCTTGTTCCTGTGTGCGGCAGCTGCAGCCGAGTCACACCTCAGCCGCCGACGAGGCGGGTCTGTCTCCTCCGACCCTGGGGCAGCTGCTGCTCAGCCTGCGCTACAGTCACGCACAGGGCAGGATGACCGTCTTCCTGCGCCGGGGGGAGAACCTGCCGGACTCGCGCGGACTGGTGAGTTGCCCGCTGTCCCAGAGTTGTATGCCACGCGCGACGCTGTCCGCTGTCTCCCGTGTTTGCTACCGCTCACAGATTTGTGGAAGGCTGTCTTCAGGTGTCCGCCGTCCCAAGTTGTCCGCTGTCCCAGAGTTTTCTGCCACGCGCGACGTTGTCCGCTGTCTCCCATACTGGCTGCCCTTGCCAGATTTGTGCAAGGCTGTCTTCAGCTGTCCGCCGTCCCAAGTTGTCTTCTGCCCAGGGGTTTCCCACTGCTCCCAGAGAGCTGTCCGATGTTCCCGAGCTCTGTCCGATGAGCTGTCCGATATCCATGGTTGTCTGTTGTCCCGGGGCTGTCCGCAATCCAAGGCGTGTCAATTATACACGAGATGTCCGTTGTCCCCAAGGTAACCGTTGTTGCCAAGCTCCCTGACGCGCGACGTTGTCCATGTATGGTCTTCCCCAGTGTTGTCCACGTTCGGCTGTGTTGTTTTTTGTGGTGTGCAATGTTGGGATAATTGATGGTATTGGGTGCGATGGCGTGACAGTTGATCGCAATTATGCGGTAATAAAGCGAATTACTTGGATTTCCTACATATTCCGAAGAACATTTTTGTAATTAATTTGATGGGATATTATCTGAGAGGTGTGGTTTGCTGTTCCAGTTATAGCGAAATGGAGGTATGTTCCCCTGAAACACGATCATTAAATCAGTTTTTGACCAGTGACCAACGATTTTACCTTTTAGTGATAAGATATGTTGCGAGCCAGAGCCACTATCTTCACCGTAACTCAGCTGGAGCCACCCATCACCAAGTCTGCCTGTCTGCATAACCTTTGGGAAGAAATCACAAAAAAACGTTATACATTAAAAATAACTCTGTTCTTGAACTTCCAGCAAGTCGTGAATTTTACAATAATCATAATCATAATCATAATCATGTATTTCGGAAAACATCCATCGGGTGGGTTTTCAGTTATCCACGTCATACAAGTACCCAACATAATTCCTACAATATATCACACAAAAGAAGGACATGTACCCGACTAAAATCCTTAAAATGGTTAAAATACCTACAAGGTCTCAAGCGAGATCACTAGATCAACCGGCACCGGTCACCTGCCTCTTGAAAGAAGCGTAGGTGGCGGAGCTCCTCACACATCGTGGCAGCTCATTCCACGCCCTTACGGCTCGGGCGTAGAACGACCGTCTGGCGAATTCGGTGCGCGTGCGCGGCACCTCGAGTTGGCCGTCGACAGTGGCCCTCGTCTCACGTGCAGCTACATCGGAACGACTGGTAATCCGTGTGCGTAACACCTCCGAGACCCTGGTATCGTGTAACAGTCGGTACATGACACAGCTGTCGTGCTCAGTTACCATCTGCTCGATCCGTTTCCACCCTAGCTCTCGCAGCGTTTCCGTGACATGTTCTCGGTATCCTAGGCCGGTTACAACGCGAGCGCCAAAGTTGGTGCACTTCTGCAGTCTGCGTTTCTGTGTGACGGAACAGCTTCCCCACACAGAGCTACAGTACCGCAGGTGGGGAAACACCAGCGTCTCCACCAGCAGCTGCTTCGTCTCTCGAGGTATACGGCGCTGCATTCTCGCGAGACCAATCAGAATCGAGTAGCATCGCCTGACAACCGCCGTTATATGCTGCTCCCACGACAGACACGAGTCAAGAGTCACACCCAGAATCTTGGACGATCGTACAGAGTTAATAGAAGAGCTGCCAAATTTCACTGTGAAGTCACCGGTGACAATTTTTCGAGCTGATTTGAGAAGAAGCATGTCGGTTTTCGTAGGGTTGACCTTAAGCCTATTTTGGGTGAACCACCGCAAGGCGACAGACAGCATGTTCTCCACGCGACACTTCAGCAGAGGTAAGTTCTCCGACAGGTCGGTGTCCAAGAACTGTACATCATCGGCGTACATGACAATGATTCTATTATAAACCAAACATTCAGAGCATATAGGAATGCCCGAAATAACTATTTAAGTATTTATGCTACCCCATGACTGCCGTTTTCAATAGCTTCACCTGTCCTTATTACGATGATTGCACGGAAAAACATCCTGTCGCTACCTATCACGCCCCAAACACATGCTTTGCCGGACAACGGCATATTACTTGGACAAATGTGCCCTTTGACCTGACTATTGACTATTGACTATTGACGCTTCTGATTGGCGGAGACCGTGGCACGTGCCAAATGGGGGATCGCTGCTTGAGGACAGTTGTACCGAGTCCGGCCAGTACGCAAAGCTCGTAAACGGGAAAGTCGAGGTTTGAGTTGTGACGTTGGCTGCATATATGTGAGCCATGGAGATGAAATATTGAGGGAAGTCTCAAGCTACTCTGCATGTTTTTCACTTTTTTCAGTGAGCTTGGTACGGTTTTGCTGTTTCTAATCAGCTTTTTATAATTTCATTCAATTTGATATAATTTCATAATTATATTCAATTTAATTTCAATTTTTAATTTTTTTTTTAAATTTTTTTAATTTTTTTAATTTTTTTTTAATTTTTTAATTTTAATTTTTCAATTTAATTTCAATTTTTTTTTTTTAAATTTCAATTTAATTTTAATTATATTCAATATAATTTCATTCAATTCAATCTTCAATCAATTTGTGTGGTATATTCTGCCATTTTTTTGTGTGCGAATAACAGTAAAAACTATTACCCCAAAATAAACTTAGCTCAAGCACTAAAGCAAAAACCAAGCTTTATCTGTTCAGCAAAGAGCAGTCCTTATTTATACCACGTACAAAGATGACAGACATATCAGTCGCAAAATGATGGAAAATATTTTACCTTATGTGGAACTTTAACATAACGATGGGAATTTACCTCAAATAGTCTGCTTTTCTGCGTAGGTATATACATTTTCATTATGATGGACACACGGCCCAGACAAGACCTGCGTATGAGACAACCAAAAATAAAAATTCATCATCAAACTATGGGTATCAATGTCAACATGTCCATCGTCCAGCGATATCTCCCAACCTTTGATATGGAAGAGACGGGGGTAAAACAGACCAGAAATAGTGCCCGCGGTGCGGGACAATCCTGCGCCCGCCCACAGACGACTGACGGCGATCGTTAGCGGCTGAGTGACGTCGTCTGACGGCGCTGATGTGTGTGATGTGGAGCCGGCCCATTACGGCCTCAGGTCACCACCCTATCGGCACGCATGGCTCACTAATGGCGAGATATTGGCACGGCCCGCACATCATTAGTGTCGGTCGGGTCGCCCAGCGCCCGGCTGCCCGGCGGCGATATTTTGGAGGCTGCCCTGCATCTGAAGATGGTGGGGGAGTGTTCCTGGTTTATCGGAGAATGCATAGACACCTCTCGCGGAGTTTTGTGATTAGTTCTCGGAGTGCTATCGGAGAGCGGAGTTAGCCAATTTTATGGTCGCGTGGGTGACCTATAGTTTGTGATCCGAGGAACGCGACGTCACGTTCTGATATCAGGCGTCAGCGATCGTGATTATTATGGTGATAACGTGGCGGATACTGTAGAGAATCGTCAATCGTGACGTTTTATGGCCTGGAAACAATTGCCACGCAGAAATGTTAGATGGAAATTACTGAGAAGATAATGAGCTTTACTTCGTTTATAAACTCAAGCTCAATCCAAGTACTGAAAACACTTCTGTTCTAAGCCGCGTTCATTTACTTTAGTGATTGTGGATGTGACTCGTAGGTATCTTAATTAACATATCAACGTAAGGAAAAAACAAATGCCTGTACCTCAACAAAATGAATGCCTATGGAAAATGGATCTGCATCTGATATCAAATTCAGCATATGTTAGCAGTGCACTCTTACGTATTAATGTTTCTGCAGGTAAAGCTTAAGCATGTTGATCGGATAGAAAACTAACAAATCTCACTTTTCTCAAGAAGCCCACTTCAGTTACCTTACCTTTACCTTTACGAGAACGATCAACGAGGCGATGTCGTGCACGGTGGGGCTGGAAATGCGTGTATGGCGCCACGCATGGCGCCAGAAATAACACCCGCCGCTCGCTCGTCGAGCCGATATTCCCACACGGCGATGGCTATTTTTGTGTGCTATAGCACATGTGCTATATGTGTGCTATACCCTATAGGGTAATATGTTTGATAGGTCCGAGCTATTATGGTCACTGCCTCTGGCGAGCAATCTGGGTGGCACTAAGGAATTACCCAACGTCATTATTGGTAAAAAATGGATTGCTGGTAGAGATGTGTGCTGCCATGTAGGGCGGAGCAGAGCTGTAAGTATATGAACAGACTTATGCAAAAAAAAAAATGCGAAACAGCGAAACACGGAAAGCAATAATTCACCAACGGCCAGCATTTGGCTCATGATTTTACGCACGGCATATTAGCACACTGTGCCCCTTTGTGCCGTTATTATTGCGTCGGACTCCAAACGGAAGACACGCAATGAATTTTTCTTTTATTGTGCGCCACACACGATGACAAAATAGCAGATTAAATGGTCTATATTCGAGCAAGAGCAAAAAAGGTCAACAAAAACACAATCAAGTTTTTAAAGCATATTAACAACAAAACCCAATTCAAGCTGGAATTTTCGAGCCTCCCTGCTTTTAAATTCCCTGTTGCTTGAAGGTTTTTCAAAAATATAAGCTATCAACCCGCGTTATCCTGCGAAGCATAAATTATAAGGTACACACTGACCTAAGTGCTGCACCTTATGACGCTCCAAAGTCCAGTGAGGTGGCCGTTCAAAGGAGACGTCATCATTTCCAAAGCTCATCACGCATTCACTGCCACGGATCACCTTCCAAAACACCCTATCACACAAGGCAGCGACACCCGCCCTACGCAGCGTTCCAGCCGATAGTTCTCGACCCTCGCCGGCCGATCCTGCTGCTGACCCGGCCCCGCCAGCGTGACAGGTCAGCTGGTCACGTGGGCTCGACTTAGAGATGCCAATCGGATAATTTAACCGGACATTAGAGGTCACCGGCCGGCCTGAGATTCTATACCTTTGACCGTGTCTCGTAACGGCGCACATTCTTTTTCACGAATCTCAAAGAGGGGCGAAACGATTAAAGATTCGCATCCTTTCTCCACCCCTAGCGCTGGGGCGTATGCGGAAAACCGATCGGTCCGGCGAGCGGTCAAGCCGCTGTTTTGATTGCTATTCGTTGCACTGGTTCCGCTCATGACTGTTGTCGCTGGCGCTGGCGATGGCTGAGCGGGCGATGTTTATAACATTTATTACGTAGATGAGTTGTTGACATTTATTACACTGATGGCGTAAATAACTTTGGTGGCATTTATGACGCTGATGACGAATATGACTTTGTTGACGTTTATGAGGCTGATGACACAAAAGACGTTTATACCGTTGATGCCGTTGATGCTGTGGGTAACGTTGTTGTCATTCTGTTCGTCAGGTGAGCCACGAATTCTCTTTGGCAGTGATGCTGTAGATTACGTAGCTGCCGTCGATGACGTTGTTGACGCTGTTGTCGTTCTCTTCACCAGGTGAGCCCCGAGTTCTCAGTGGCCGTCATGCTGCTGAAGGCCGGTGACGAGGTCGGCCTCCAGCAGTCCCGCAGAGTGTCAGGCAGGGCGCCCGTCTGGAACCAGTCGTTCCACTTTGACATTCCCGAGGCGGAGGTGAGGGGTCAGGCGATTCGATTGGGGGGGGGGGGGGGATGAGTGTGTTTACGAGGGAGTCGGGAACGGTACTTACTGACTTCTAACTTCACATGCTTCTAGCGAGCTTATATTTCACGCGATATTGGGTGCACTAGTGAGCCGTTTTCTGTTTAGGTACACTGTTGCCGCGATATCGCGTTCTGACGAAAGTTCACACCTAGGTGCTTGCCACTTGAGACCACGGTGTATAACGTATCCCGATAGTCACGTCCTATCAGTAATTCGAGCAGTTGGGAGCTTTTTTTCGCGTTAACCCTCGCCGGACCTATTGGTTTTCTACATACGCGCCGGCCGAGGGGGGGGGGGGGGCGGGTACGACCCCCCCCTCGCCGTTTCGCCCCTGGTGGAGCTAGCGCGTCGCGGAAAAAACGAGCGTGTGCGCCGTTACGAGACGCAGAGATTGGTACCCGATTTTAAGGTCCTAGGTCAACCGGTGACCTCTGAGGTCAGGTCAAGTGCCCCAGGGTACGGTTCAGTTTTTGGTGAATAACTTCGCAAAAAACGGCCGCAGAGCCGCGATTTTGGCAGCATCGTGTTCGCCTTGATCAGGCGCGTCGAATGATATACTTTTTGTCCGGGTCAGGTCAACTTGGGGTGTTGACCTCAGGTCAAGGTCAGGTCAGCACCCCCAGGTCACGAAGTTGGTCGAAAGAGGTCATGTCGCATATCATTCGATTCGGCAGGTCTTCCTGAGTCCATTGGTGGCTTTCCCGACTCGCTAGCTCAATTTGATCGGGAGTTATTGACGAAAAACTAATATGACCTTGATGACGTCATAAATGACGTCACGGAAGGTCAACATTGCAAAAGTGACGCATCTAACCTTGCAAGGAGTGCATCAAATCACGATTCTGTGTGCTTGAGATAGTTGGAGATCGTTCCCGGCGCCAGAATAGCAGTTTGAATTTTTCCCCATTGACTTATAATGGTGAGGTCACGAAAATGACCTGACCTCATATGACCTTTAGGAAAAATCCGAGATATACAAGTTGTGAGACTCATAATGGATACTAGATCCTGCAAGTTTCATTTCCCTGTGACATCTCCTCTGGCAGTGAGGGCGTTGCGAAGTTGCGACATCTGAAGACCGTGCAGAGGTTCACTTATGACGTCATAGGTCAGTGACCTGACCTGACCCAAAAATGCGGTTGGTGTCAAAAGATGCGGCTTGGATCAAAGGTCAGGTATGCAAAGTTTCAGCTCTCTATCGCCGGCGTGTTCGGAGCTATCGCGAAAAAACCCTATGGGGGGGGCGGCACCCGCCCCCCCCCCTCGGCCGGCGAGGGTTAACTCTAATTGCGGCGAGCGATGTGCACACATTCATACCTATACAGGCTATCTCCCTTTGTGCAGGTCTTCGCCCCCCCCCCTCCCGCTGGCTGAGTTTGAGGACCTCAGATCAGTTCTTCCTACTCAGGCTTCGCATCCCATTCCCAGGTCGTTCCCCTTCCCAGACATGGCGTCGCATGCATCGTCTCATGACATAACCTCGTCTTGTCGACAGCTGGATCTCCACTGGATTCAATGCATTGTGATGGCCTCCAAGATCTACAGCAAGGACAGACGCGTGGGCTTCTGCCAGCTGGGTCCAGACACCAGCCCCAGCGGAGCCCAACACTGGGAGGAGAGCCTCAAACCCAAAAAGGACGATACGCCAAAGTGGCATCCGCTGCTGCCGGCTGCAGAGTAGAGACACTTGGTGGTGGAACGGTGAACCTGTGGTTACTCGGTCGCACGCCAGGGGTGGGTCGAGATTCGAGAAATATTGGACGTGGTCGGAGACCGCTCGACCAAATGGAAAGGTGAACATTGTGAAGTTGTTGTGTAAAGTATTACTAGGTAAATGCTGGTTGACGTTAGCAATGTTATTGAATAATCGTGATGATTTAGTTTTATGTGATCTAGGATCCATTACAATCGGATGTCTTTAACGGATCGTCGGATGTATGTAGAATAGTGAAGAAGAGCGGCGAACTGTATCGTACCGTTACCTGTGTGAACGTTAACAAAGCGTCGCTCCTAGCTCCCATAAGATATTCGTATCAGTAATATATCATAAATAAAACCAGCTAGAAAACGGTGTTTCAGCATTCAGCTGCTTTCTGTCGTTACGAAAAATACGTGTCGCTTTTCCTTCCGAGACAAATTTTCAGGGTAAGGCCAAACCTGATATGTAGGCAGGTATAGGTACGCAAGACAAAATTTGAACGATTTCATCGCGGCAGGATACCATACCTTGCATCAGTATCAGTTGGTTTTATAAAGCTTTACAACGCGGCGGCACCATTTCGGTGTCCGGAGACTAATCTGACACTTTTGGAGCTGCATTTTGTTTGCTTTTGGACATTCGCCGTGTCACAGCTTCAGCGTACAAACGAGTTGCTTCGTTTAATTAGAGCTGATTTCCCGATAGAATATCTTCAGTGCCCGACATTTGATAAAACACCATTCAAAGTCGCAACGTGCATTTATTCAGACAGAATTAGCGCTCCTTCGGGCACGGGTGACAATTTTTCAAAGCGACATCTGTTCTAACTAGCGCAAATTCTGACACATACGGTCTAAGAATGAAATATATCGCAACGAAGGAGGATACGCCTAGCAGCAGAGAAGGTACACACTTCAAACTTGGCCTTAAATGCTGCTTAAACCCGCTAATATAACCTCACTGAGAGCGACTCAGGACTACATGAGGTAAAACTTTGTACAAGCTCGCAAAGAAACTAACTCCAAGGTGTCTAGTTTCCAGTGCGCTGCTCTGGTACGTGGGTGTACACCACGATTTTTCCGCCTAACAAGACACCCACATACATTTGGCGACTTCGGCTCACTTGTCGACCTTAGTGCCGCTCCCGAATCTGGTAATGTAACACTCCCTGAGCTGTGATAGTTAGGAAAGTAACAGACCGTCAACAGCACGGCCAGCGTACGAGCGCCCACGCTCGAGCGTTCATTGCACACTGAATGATGCCCAAACGCCGAATAACAGCGAACAGGAGCGCAATCGGCTCCCCAACAGACGGATCATACCACTGACTGTCGGCCGGGTGCTCCGACGCACCGACCGTCTCTGGTTAATAACAACGGCAAACACATCGCGCTAACACATCGGGTTAACACTCACCCTCACACCCACACAAACAAACCGTCCATAGATTGTCCGGTGAGATCCGAGTTATATCGTCTCGTCCCTGTCGCGACGGCCAAACCCTCACTGCGACGCGAGCGCTACACGCGGTCAGTCAACTAGTAGTTGGTTCATCAAGCTCGAGGTGGCAGCACTGTATCCACCCGTTCAGACCCGAGCCGTCTTTGGCTGCGCGAACAGAACTCCTTGGTAGACTACCCCGTTCATCTCCATGCTCAGAACCATGCTGCTGTCACCTGTAAACAGAACGAAAACATCAATGCATGTCAACCCACGCATGGGATTTTCACAGCAGCTACTACGAAATGCGAATCGATACGTGACCAAGCCGAGCAACAAAGTAAAATAGCAAAAGCTGCGAGCGAATCCATCAACAAAGCGACTCCCTGTGTCTCACTGACCGTTTTGTGTGATGGTGGTTTTAGTGTGGGGAAGCGAGTCGGCCTTGATGTCCTCAGACTCCTCCCGGGCCTTCTTCAGCCGCTGGGCAGCCGCCAGTTCCTGTCGCTCCCTCTTAGTGGGCCTCTTACGCTCGCGCCCGCCGCCGTTCTCGTGACCTCGGCGCTGGTCACGCTCCTTCTCTGACCTGAGGGGCAACGATCGAAACTGAGCCGTCAGATAACGTCTATATTGTAGAATGGAGCATAGCAGAGAATGCATGAAAATGACTCCTATATCACAGACGGCAGCACACAACCGACAACCGTCAGTTCAGCCGTCATTCAAACAATATGATATTTTCCTCAATAAATCAAACGATATTGTGTCTCACATGGTGAATGAAATCAATTTTTACAAACTTTTCAAACCCAGCCGCTTCTAAAAGCTATCTGATAAAACGATAACTTGGCAACAGCGCAGGCTGCTCTCGTGTTACAACTGGAAAAGAGCAGTGGCATAAAACGTAAAAAATATATACTATTTAAACCAAATACAGCCCAGCCTTCCGTCCTTCACCCAGACCCAGCCGAGCAAAGAAGCTCAATTACAACCCCCTCTTTACCTGGTCAGATCTCTATGCACGCCCAGGTTGAGCGCCTCGCTCTGGACGGCCGGGGCGGGGGCGGGGGCGGGGGCGGCCGGCGGCGGCTCGTGGCGGCGGGCGGGTGGCGGGGAGGCGGCGGCGGCCGCCTGTCGGCTGTTGTACAGGTTCCACAGAGTCATCAGCGTGTCGTTAGGAGTCGGCAGACCGGGCGGCACCATCCCTGGGAGGAACGGAGAGCCTGCCGGACAGATAAAGGGGGAGCGAATGTCAGCGGGTGGGCAAAACAGCTTGACTTTGCGGTACTGACATAGGGGTGACGCTTCAATAGAAGTCAGCAGTTTTTTTCTTTTATCCGCGAAATAGCATAAAACAAGCTATATTTTCGGGAACGATAGAGTGTACTTTCAAGGTATGTTGAATAAGTTGATATTCCAGACTAGAATGGGTAAGTCGGCTGTACCAAATTAACTTAGTTTCCAAAGTACCTACTAGGTACTTAGGAATGCAGAAAAACAGTTGAAGAGCAGAGTTCAAGTCCCTTCCGGTCTTTAAAATAATACAAGGAATATAAATGATTTAATACTATTATATTAAAATAATAAAAATAATGCAAAATATATTTTCTAACAGGGATTTTTCGCAGCCGCAGCAGTTCCTTCACCGAACTGCTCCGCTATGCCGCGGCATACTGCCGCGGTTACGGCCGCGGCCGTAACCGATTCCCCAATTGCACAAGGCCCCACCATCCGCTGCACTCGGCCGTGCGGTTTGGTCGTGAGGAGCTCGGCGGCGGCGGCCCACCAGCAGTGGTGATAGCAGCGGTGACAAAGAGAGCGCCTCGTCGCCGCCGGGCCGTTGCACAATGTCACAGAGCGACAATCCATCGGAGGTTTACGATCGGCTAATCGGCGGAGGAAGCTCGCTGTAATCCGACAGGCCAACCGCAGGGCAGACACCACCCCCGGAGCACAGGCGAGACCGACGAGAGCGCAGCACGACGAGAACGATGTCACCGAACGTGACCCGACGTCATCCGATATGAGCCGATGTCACGGAACGACGAGCCCTCACGCAGGTGCGGCAGGCGGACTCGGAATACCAGTGGTGCGGGGTAATGCAGTCCCGGGAAACCAATTTGCTCGTAATTTAACCCTCGCCGGACCTATTGGTTTTCTACATACGCGCCGGCCGGGGGGGGGGGCGGGTACGACCCCCCCTCGCCGTTTCGCCCCTGGTGGAGCTAGCGCGTCGCGGAAAAAACGAGCGTGTGCGCCGTTACGAGACGCAGAGATTGGTACCCGATTTTAAGGTCCTAGGTCAACCGGTGACCTCTGAGGTCAGGTCAAGTGCCCCAAGGTACGGTTCAGTTTTTGGTAAATAACTTCGCAAAAAACGGTCGCAGAGCGCCGATTTTGGCAGCATCGTGTTTGTCTCGCTCAGGCGCGTCGAATGATATACTTTTCGTCCGGGTCAGGTCAACTTGGGGTGTTGACCTCAGGTCAAGGTCAGGTCAGCACCCCCAGGTCACGAAGTTGGTCGAAAGAGGTCATGTCGCATATCATTCGATTCGGCAGGTCTTCCTGAGTCCATTGGTGGCTTTCCCGACTCGCTAGCTCAATTTGATCAAGAGTTATTGACGAAAAACTAATATGACCTTGATGACGTCATAAATGACGTCACGCAAGGTCAACATTGCAAAAGTGACGCATCTAACCTTGCAAGGAGTGCATCAAATCACGATTCTGTGTGCTTGAGATAGTTGGAGATCGTTCCCGGCGCCAGAATAGCAGTTTTCATTTTTCCCCATTGACTTATAATGGTGAGGTCACGAAAATGACCTGACCTCATATGACCTTTAGGAAAAATCCGAGATATACAAGTTGTGGGACTCATAATGGATACTAGATCCTGCAAGTTTCATTTCCCTGTGACCTCTCCTCTGGCAGTGAGGGCGTTGCGAAGTTGCGACATCTGAAGACCGTGCAGAGGTTCACTTATGACGTCATAGGTCAGTGACCTGACCTGACCCAAAAATGCGGTTGGTGTCAAAAGATTCGGCTTGGATCAAAGGTCAGGTATGCCAGGTTTCAGCTCTCTATCGCCAGCGTGTTCGGAGCTATCGCGAAAAAACCCTATGGGGGGGGGGCGGCACCCGCCCCCCCCCCTCGGCCGGCGAGGGTTAACATAATATATTACAATTCACGCAAGTGTAATCACACTTTGAAGGCCTTATAAGGCCTTATAAGGCCGAAAGGTATCATCGACCCATCGGAAGCAAAAATTACAATAGATTGATGCGTTAAAATTTCAAAGGATGGCTTCTGACTTTTATAAAAAAACAAAACTCCAGAAGCTGCGTAAGCAGTTCCACGGATGACATGATAAATTTGAGCGTCTTTAGTGAGCAAGTCGAAATAAAGTTTTACCAACATGAAGCACCCCATTTTCTTAAATGCTTCACTATCAAAACACATTATAAGAACCGTTTATTTAGCCTAATAAGCATAACCAATAACCATCCCAATTCCAAATCCATCTTCGACCCATTTATGTTCGATATCGCCCTAAGGCTGTCGTGGATCTCCCGCGTCCCGGTCAACTACTGTGGTAACGATGTTTTAAACGGGCCTGCCCCGGCGACCGCAGGCCAGGCGCAAACAAGCCACAGCCTTTGTTTTTCGGTGGCCGGGGGCCAGCGGTGGCCGGCCCGTGTCTCCTTCACTCACCCAGACTATTGACGCCATAATTACACGCATAGACGTACGATGGAAACCAGATCGATTACGAAAAAAGCGGGCGCATGCCAGCACTCCAACCCCACGGATGTAGGTTATTTAAGGCGGCTATTAGTCGCAAATCGCCCACAGGTTTCGGGATCGGAGGCATTTTTGTGTGTGCGGAGGCGTTTTGGTCAGCATTTACATACACAACGATGTCGGACGATTGACCGCTCGGACGTTGTGGGAAGAGGCGCCTGGGGCGGGTGACCCCGCAGGGTGGGTGGTCTAGAACGCCACACAGGGGTGTATTATTACGTCCACCACTGGCGGATCCAGGGGGGGGCCACCGGGGCCATGGCCCCCCCCAAAAGCCTGAAAGGGGGGGCCAACATATCTTTTGGCCCCCCCCAAAACGCTTGAAGAAAAATTAATGTGAGATGGTTGCGTAGTAGATACCTACTAGAATCAGCAGCGTGATTCAATAGCGTAGAGAAAGTCAGGGGTGCGGGAACTACTTTCAGACTGGGGGGGGGGGGGCACGCCATAATAGAGATCAACCTAGGGTCCCCCCAAATCTAGTTTCTCACCGGTTTTAGGCCACTTATTTTTCATCTCTTGGCTTTTTCAACAAAAAAGAAAACATTTGCAAAAAGGGCGGTATTCCGTCTGAAAGTTGTGGTGGCACCGCCCCCCACTGGTGGATTCAGGGAGGGGGCCACCGGGGCCATGGCCCCCCAAAAGCCTGAAAGGGGGGCCAACATATCTTTTGGCCCCCCTCCCAAAACGCTTGAAGAAAAATTAATGTGAGAAGGTTGCGTAGTAGATACCTAAAAGTTAGAATCACCGGCGTGATTCAATAGCGTAGAGAAACTCAGGGGTGCGGGAACTACTTTCAGACTGGGGGGGGGGCACACCATAATAGAGATCAACCTAGGGTCTCCCCAAATATAGTTTTCTCAACGGTGGTTTTAGGCCGCTTATTTTTCATCCCTTGGCTTTTTTCAACAAAAAAAGAAAACATTTTCAAAAAATGGGGTATTCCGTCTGAAAGTTGTGGGGGCACCGCCCCCACGGCCCCATAGTTGGGGGGTGGGCAAGCTGTCCCCACTGCCCCGGTTCCCGTGCCTATGGAGAAACCACCGGGTTTACTAGCTTCCTTCATAAAGTGTCGTCATGTCTTGTCGTCACCCGAGAAGTCTTATTGCATACATATCGATTGAACTGTCAAGTTCACAAACTTGCTCTGGCAGCCTGACCTGACATGACCCGGCAATTTTTCATTCACGGAATATGCGCAATAATTTTTTTAGGAACACTCACTGAGTTGGCGTTGAAAAGCTTGTTTTGTTTGGTAATTGTACAAGAAGCATATCAGGGACCTTTTTGTCCCTTCCCGTGAAAAGGTAAAAGACTTATTTCGGTCAGAGCTCAGGCCAATCTCTAAGGGGTCAGTCGGGCCACTTATTTCTTAAAAGGGTCCTTACGGCATCCAAGGACCAATTCCGGCTTTTGAGTGCACCACATCAGCATTTGATGCTGCGACAGATGGTGAAATATGAATATACATATTTCACCATCTGAGTGCATTTGTTACAGGCCGTATAAAATTGTCCGTTTGCAAACGGCCTGGCCCAGTCAGGGCATATGAAACAGCCTGAAAACACCGGCCGTTTGCAAACCATGACCTGAAATATCAGACCGTTTGAAAACGGCCTAGTTAGTTTCGGCCTAGCGGATCCAGGGGGGCCACGGGGTCATGCCCCCAAGCCTGAAAGGGGGCAACATGTATTTTGGCCCCCAAAAACACTTAAGAAATATGAATGTGAGAAAGTAGCGTAGTAGGTAGAAACTACCGTATCATTAAAAATATGTGAGCTTGAGTGTTGGTCTCGTCTTCACCCAAGAAGTTCTTATTGCATACTTTACCTCTCGATCGACGCGTGAAGTTATCGTGTAAGTTATCATGAATCCGATCGCGACGAAACTTTAGCACCCTCATGTTGACAAAGTCTGAAAATTTCATGACCCTGACCCAAGTGACCTTTGACCTGTGGCCTATTTCTCGAGACTATCCGTGCGTTCGGAGAGCATGGAATATTCACCGTCCCCTGGAATATTCCCCGTGCCGCGTTCGGAGGCGTATCTCTCTGAACGGCCAATCTCCGGGAATGTTCCGCGCGCATGGAGTATTCCACGGATTCCACGTGGAATGTGCCTCTCCGAACGCACCATATGTTTGGCCATGTTTGAGGCCATGTTTGGCCGGAATCGCGATTCCGCGTATGTCGGCTCACATTATCCGCTCGTTTACAGTCTTTTCGTGGTTTAAAACGCTCAAACATGTGAAATGATGTTGGTCCCAACCATTGTGGTAGGTGTCAATGTCACCTTAGGGTCAAGTCAGGTCATTGACCTTTGATGACCTCGGTGCACTTTTCCGAGTTTAACATGTTTCTAGGATAGTTTCGTTTAGCTGATTTTGAATTTAGCATTTAGCAACCATTTGAACATTTACGAAGTAGTTTTGATGCCTTCGTATCATGTTACGTAGCTGCCAGTGGTAGTCGGACACCTGCTACACGGACGCCCATAAGTACTGGTTGACCTGGTTGACCTGACCTGGCCTGCCCCGACATGGCCTAAAGGCATGAAGACATCATCTATGATCCAAACTAACATGAAATTCGTGATCAGCACAAAAAAATCTATTACAGCCTTACTTTAGGAGGTTCTGACAGGCCCTGATTTTCCCGTCTTTTGGGTCTGTGACCTGACCTGGGCGGTGTTTCACGGCACGCTGCCAGCGCTGTTGGCACTTTTGGTTTCCATGGAGACATCAACTAGCCTATACCTACAACACTACCGAAGGTTGACCTTAGCTCGCGGAATGCACTGACAGCGGCTGGCAGCGCGACCGTGAAACACCGCCCTGGAAGGTCAACCAATGACCAAGGACCTTAAAATCGGGTATCATCGGCTTCCTCTCGTCACTGCCAGGCAACACACTCGTTTTTTCCGCGAGCTCTAGCTTGATCAGGGGCCGAACGGCAGAGAGGTTCAACCGACACCTCCCAGCCCGCGAAGGCTGCGCCAAGCACCGACCCGGAGCGGTGGTCGACAAAAGCAATTTGAAGTGTTTTCAAAGTAATATTAAGGCACGGGTTGAGTGGGCTACCATTTCTCTCTCTATTTTTTTTTTAGTTTAAAAAAAAATTATCGTTTCAGGGCTGTGACGAAAAATAAGTGGCCTAAATCCGATGAGAAAACAGGATTTGGGGGTACCCTAGGTTTGGCTCCTTGCACGAGTTGGCCCCCCCCAAAACGCAAGTCTGGATCCGCCAGTGACGTCCACGGCTACTGGGCAGTGGGAACCATTGATGACTGATCGTACAGCGGCATGAGGTGTCCGTTGGGTCCGTTGAGTTCGGACAAGGATCCAGAAATTGATCCGGTAGGTCCATTAAAACCAAACGGAGCAGCGTGGGGTGTACATACGGCGTGTCCTTTGGATCCCGGGTACTCACTGGGCGGCATGGGGTGTCCGGCGGGTCCTTCGGATCCGGGATACTCACTGGGCGGCATGGGGTGTCCGGCGGGCCCGTTGGATCCGGGGGCGGCCGGCCGGCTGGTGACCAGTGACAGCGGAGACAGACCCTGCTGGTGCAGCGATGTCGGCATCGGCATCCCGTTACCGAGACCGAACGACGGAGCCATCGGACTGAAATGGAGACACGTGAACTTTCAGAAACAGCACCAAGCGTCGTTCTGACAGTAGAACCACCTGTGGTATTCTGAGAACTAAGTAAGCACCCATCAGGGAAATCCCTCTTTTGAAGTATCCACACACAACGCAATTACTCTAAGCCTTCCACTAATCCGTCTAAAACAGTATGTACGCACTCCAGTTCATTACGTTTTATCTTGAAATGTTGGAGCGCCCACGTTTCACTTTTTAAACGCACAAAATGCATTATATCGTGCTAATTTAGGTACTTACCCGCCGACCATGGGCGACCGCTGCATCAGCTCGGCGTAGGGACTGTTGCTGTATGTGCTGCGGCGACCCTCGCGTTTGTTGCCGTCGATGGCCGTCTGAAGCTCCGAGGGGCTGCTCAGGCCCTGCTTGTGACACTCATACGGGTACAGGTACTTCATGTACCTGGAAACAGAGCAAACAGTAAGTGGTACGGTTAATGTGAAACACCGACAGCCGAGTTAGTGGGCACGGAAGTGAGGCACTCAGCGGCCATAAGGGGCTACATCCATGTATGCATTAGCGTTTTGTGGCAACCAGGTTGTGTCCGTTTGTTCACATGTGATTCTGACGATGCTAATTTCGGGTTGTTGGTTTCGTAGTTCGAACAGAGATAGAACATCCTGGATGAGCTATCTGACCAGTGACCTTGCTGGGATTGTTCGCTGACGTATGTGTGTTCATGTTCAGAGCCCATTCGCAAAGGATCTGTCTGATCCAGACGATATGAGCTATAAAAGCCGGCGCCATTCCAGCAATTGCATTCTAATGTTACAAAGGCAATCTCATTAGCCGTTTCTATTCATTACCAACCTAGGAATGCTCTCTTGCCGACTAAATGGAGAGTTCACTGCATCTATATATCTCCCCGTATCCGTCTTTTTGCAACTTTAATCAAGCAAAACAAGGTCCAGGAAATGTAGCATGCAAATATGTAAGCTAACCACGTCTACCCCCGAATTTTGTCAGCACATCGGAAGCATCCGCTGTTTTGGATTTAGTAGCCGCCATTGATAAAACATACTGCAGCCTGAGTCACAAGGTATTGATGGTAATTTTGTCGTCTTCCTGCATCTTGGCACGCAAGACCGGCAATGCTCCGTCTGACTTGGAGCCCGCCGACGCAACGTCAAGCTGCCGAGCCCCGAGCTAATCCAGCTCCAAACTTATCATTATCGAGCTTCGAGCATACAGAGCTCAAAGCTGGCTGAGCCCGAGCTGGCTCAGCCCACGACCCCCACAGCCGCGTCTGCTGAGCTGGATCCAGCTCTGAGCTTACTAAGCCCCGAGCTGGCCCAGCCTGCGGCCCCCGCAGCCGCGCCTGCTGAGCTGGGTCCAGCTCTGAGCTTACTAAGCCCCGAGCTGGCTCAGCCCGCGGCCCCTGCAGCCGCGCCTGTCGAGCTGGGTCCAGCTCTGTGAGCTCTGAGCTTTCTAAGCACCGAGCTGGCCCAGCCCGCGGCCCCTGCAGCCAGCCGCGCCTGCCGAGCTGGGTCCAGCTATGAGCTTTCTAAGCACCGAGCTGGCTCAGCCCGCGGCCCCTGCAGCCAGCCGCGCCTGCCTGGCTGACGTGACGCGCATCATCGCGGTGCCGGTGCCGGCCGCGTTTTATTGATATGAAATCCGAGAAGCGGCGCCCAAGGCCAGTGAGCCGCGCCGTGCGGCGCCAATGGCACCCGGACCACTATTGTTTGTCGGACTGTGCAGCCGCGACCGGCGGCCGGCGGGCCCCCATCGGTGCGGGTCCTCGGGTCCCAGAAGCATGGCGTGCGCTAAACGGTATCTAGGGTTGCTGGATCCTGGGAAATTATGTAGTTTTGGGAGTTGAGCTTCCGAGAGAAAATTCAATGCTGCAGGGTCTAATTTGAATGCGGCATCGGGCGCTGACCAAATTTCACTGAAAAGCTGCAAATAATCAACAGATCAATGAGTAACAGTGCTAGTGTAGATCATACTGTGACGCATTCACAACTGATTTCGTGTACCGTTTTAATAGTCCGTATCAAGAGCCTCGTCCGCTCGCCGTCTCTATTGGCATTGCCATACCCAATATCCATTACACAACACCAGTCGTGTGATATATGCCCGGTTCAATAGCCACTCCCCTCCAATGCCATACCTACCTATAGGAAAGGGCAGCAGGCCCATTCTCTCTCGCTCAGTGAACGATATCAGGTACCGGCGTGCCAGATCTGATCAGCGAGCACGCGAGCCGCCGAGAGCGTGCTTTTCTCTATCTCGATAAGCCGTTCATTTACATTCAATGATGCTCTCTGTAATCAGGCGTCCGGTCGGGCGCAGATAACCGTTCCGCAGAATCTCCGACCATAAGGCCACAGAACATTGCGGCCAATCCACGGCCACCCTGTCATTAGGAGAAATTAGAATGTTAATATTTATCTAATTGCAGGCTATGCCGGCTTTTATCCCCGATGCATCTTTTAATGGCGGCGAGTGGCGGCTGCGATGGAAGCTGCCGGCCGCCATATTGGAGAGGTGAGACGATCACGGCGCAGCGTGCGCCGCTTTTTGTCCGAGTTCGATAATGACACGGGCAGACGGACTGAGCAGTGGGGCCGCCGGTGAGGGCGGATTGAGGAAGGTGGGCGCCACCGGCGCCTCAGGGATGGCTGAGGGCCGAACGGCAATGGATTATGGACTATACCCGCGTCGACCACAGCAGCACAGCGGAAGTCGGTATGCAAATTTTCTTTGAGAGGATAATAGAAAACAGGAGATGAAGTTAGGTACGTGAAACACACTTTGACCATAATCGGGAGGCTAGCATGTATCTTACCGAGAAATTATCATTCCTCCTCCACGCTTTTCTACGACATTGTTACATGGTTACGTTACACTAACTTAAAATACACATTGCTATCAAATGAAATATTTTGTGCAGGCAAACTGGCTTTTTATATTTTATTTATTTCGTTTATTTTGTGCTTAATTGGAGAAAAGCATAAAGTACAGCAGAAAACGCATGACCGTGAAACTGGACTTGTTTATTTTTTTTTTAACATTTTAATACGAGAAACAGCACCTACTTAGGATATGTGCATGTTTACCTGTACGTCTGCGTGCAGTTTTTTCAACTTTGAGTACTGTCTTCGCCTCTTTTGTACAACCCATTTATTGATATTTTCTGCTTTTAAACATCACATGTGCTATTGTAAGGCTCGATTATTCACGCCCCACTTTCATGTCACTGTTCCGACTTTCGATATTGTACTTTAGCAGTTCATTTTTCATTCAATAGCACTGTTCATCGTCCCATAGCACACGAGACGAGTCGAAGGCCCACCACTGACGTCATCCACCATGCAGTCGTGATTGGTTAAACTAATGATGATCTCACCAGATTGAGATAGAGCGCTCACCTCGTTGACCCGCCTGCTAATAGGCTGGGCACCGGGTTATATCGAATAACTATTGTGCTTGGAGGATATTATGGCCACGTGTTGCGTAATCTGGCGCCATTAACAACCACCATATTTCAAGCTAAGTGCCCGATCTTTATTCCATCTTGCCAAATAATGTGATAATTGCCCGAATTAATCATGCTGTGAATATTGATGGCCGATTGCTGGGAGTGGAAGGCACGGTATACCTCGACCAGGTCGGGCACCCTCATACAGCGCGTGATTCGGCCTCTTTAATTAGACGTCGTTTAGAGGCCGATTTGTTCAGTGGAATCCAGGTTAAAGATCTCGTCACGACAATAAAATAGTGCAGGGTCTTCCCTGATCTATCATAGCGAGTAAAGAACGCAACTGATTCCGTTTGCTCATGCAAGTATGAAATGGACTGGCGTATAGCATGCAGCTAGACATCCACATATTAGTGGACGCCTCAAATGTTGATGGAAGTGGCACTGACGAGAAATATCTAGTAATAACGATTTTATGTCATCTGACATTTAATTGAACTTTGTTGTTTCGTCATTTAACTCCTAAGTCTACATCCATTGTATGTAATAAACGCTCGTACGAGCCTCTCTCGTAAAATAGACTCGTAAAATATAATAAGAAATAGCAGACAGGATCACCAACATTTCAAATACTATATGAAGGAACCCTGAGCAAATGTCCACTTACTGTGTGCGGAGAGTGAAAGCAGCTGATGTGATGGAGGAGGGCAGCTTGAGGCCTTTGATGATCTCCTGCCATAGTTTCTTGTTGATGACTTGAACGAGCCCTCCTTGTGCCACTACGAGGTTGTATAGTTCATACATATCGAGGACTTGCTTAGCCATGATCGGTAGGCGGTTGATCGGGGTCCCTGCGAAAAGAAGAAGACCGTTATGTCATTCTCCAGCATTCAACGAAGCACTTCAGTTGGCCGAGCCCAATTGCTTCAACGGGGAGTAAATTCTCCGCGCATAAGACTTAGCGCTCAACCATCCCCACCCATCGCCGCATCTTGGCGACGGCAGCCGTCGTTACGAGCTTTTTTGGCGGCTGTTTTTGCGCGTCACCAAGCACGGATGCGATGCGTGTTTTTGCGAATTTTATAGGTGTTTCCAAACAGGCCGAACACGATCGATACTGGTCGCCCCCGGACGGCGGCGGGGACGCCCTTTGAGGGGAGCGGGTACTTCGTCTCCGCGACAGCAAAAACTCGCAGTTTTTACGGATGAAAGGCGCAGGGAATTCGCAGCTTCCCTGGAATCATGTGGAGCGTGCGCAACCGAGCTCTAACGCTGGCGCATATATCACTCATCTACATTTAACTCAGCTGAAAAACATTATAAATATAGCGTCCTAAAGGGATTAGTTAAGCGACATCTGTAAATGCAAATGCAGCTTCATAACGCTGTCTTCAGTGTCATATAACGACTGTATCAATAACGCCGTTCGGCAGCTGAGTTGGGTGCCGGGCTCTCCACCTGCGCGGCTCCTCAGACAAATGTCCACTGTCCGGGGCGGCAGACGGCCGCCCGGTCAGCCCGCCCGCTCTGAGGGTATTTGATATTCCACCACCGATCCGCCCACCAGGGAGCCAGCCGCCGCCGACGCTCCTTCCGTGCTAATTTATCGCCAAAAATAGACACCGTTGATTGGGTGCGGCCGGTGGGGACTCGGTATGAGGTCCAGCTCTGGGTGGTGGTGAGGTGTAGGTCGCAAGCCGCGGTTTGGTGATGTTCCTTGGGAGGTATACGAGAGGTGAACTTTCTCGACTCGATGACCCGAGCTGGGGTCTGGGGGACGAGAGCGACAAAAAGTATCGATTCCCTGCGCCCGCAGAGCAGCGCTGAACAGTAGTGACGGCATTAAAGCGCGCAGGTGGGTCACTTTATAACCGGCCCGGAGGTTTATGTGGCAATCATGGCGCCTCTCAGGGGTTGATTGGGTGCGCTGGGGGTATGTCACAAGCCAGGTTCGCCCCAGCTCACAGTGCAACAAGACGTGGCAGAGCTCCAAAGGAAAGCGGGACAGCAAGTGGTGCAGGGACTCGTCAGAACGGTATGGGTAAGGTAGAGGTCCAGGAGGCTTGCATGTTTGTTACAGGTCACTAAATGCAGACATGTGGATGGGGGAGTCAAAGTAGAGAACGGGTGACGTGCGAAATAATTAGCACCGGTGCGAGTGAGATAGCATTGGAGCATAACACATCCGGATTTGAAGCGCTCGGGGCAGTGGAGCTTACTGTTATAGCTCATTACTGACTTCCACCCTAACGCCGTGTCTAACTATAGTTCAACATTACAGGCAAATGACATAAGTAAAGCGCTGTTCGAGGTGGCTAACCAAACTGGCGTGAAGACGTCGTTGCCACGTAATAAATGTTGCCATTGTAACTGTTTGTAGCGCTGCGTTGGCACCAGTCATGTGTTAGATAGTGCCTGTTACTGTTTCCTGTTGGGTGCCATCCATACGCGCACCTGCAGAACAAACGAGTCCATTTGGGAGGGGCCCGTTCTGGGTACTCCAGACATGCCTCCCACGAGAATTCGGCCGTGGCTGAACCATACAACACACCACTAATAGAGACATCCGGTGGAAATGAAATGACAGAGGCCTAGGAACTACGGTAGTGTGCGCCAGACATGGAAATGTTGTGAAGCTGTGAAAATGTGCACAGTTATCACTTGCAAGTGGAAAAACGCCACCGCGTTATCAACTGAGCCTGCAATGGATATCCGCGAGAATGTAAAAGTGTGCCCTGTTTATGTCCAGGAAGCGTGCATGCCTGTTACGGGTCAGCAAATGCAGAGCGTTTTATTCAGGCACTAACATTTGATGACTTCTTCATAGCCCATACGCAGCAATTTTCGAGTTATATAACGAGTTATTTCGCGACGTAAGGCTTACCTTACACTGAACCCCTTTGCACTTCCTAAAAGTGAGAATTATATGGTCTTGTTCTTTGCATATGAACACGGAATACGAGCACTTTGATACACGATCTGAACAAAAACACATTGTTCCTGGTCAGTGGAGCTCACATTTGGCCAGTTTTACGCTCCCCTGCGCTATAAACTATGCACTAAATTAGAATTACCACTCGGAACTCGAACGGCACATCGGCCGATTGGCTGTAAACTCAGAGCGCTTTTAGTGCTAGGTCGGTGTAGTGTTACCGTTCGCGGTATGTGCATCATCTAAGAGCTGAAATTACCTCTGGTTTAACCACGGTATCGCTCTGCCCTCTGGTATTACCCCGATATTTCTCTGTAAGCGCTGTGGTATTGCACTGGGGTAAGAAACAGTTCCTCTGTATATTATCAGGACGTCAATAAGAGTGGATCGGGCGACGGTGAAGAAAATTTGCCTATGCTGTTGCAGTTAAAAGATACCATTTCGTAATGCTCAAATGATTTTGCGGCTCATACGACAATAGTTGTCCCTGAAAACACCATCACTTTCGCATGAATTAGTTTTGTGTTTCGCTCAAAAGGCATGCCTAAACAAAAGGAGGCTTGAACATTTGGCATGACAATGAAGCCTAATATCATCGCTTTGGTTTAGGATGACCCTTCACTTTAAGTCGTGGGACGAAAATCTCAGTCAATTTTAATGGCAGCTTTCCACTAATTCATCAATTAGGCTAGACTGTTTGAGTCTCCGTAAAGCGTAGACTGACCTATAAAATCCCACTTCTCTGTCACACGACTCCACTGTTGTTCATCAGCGAGGGGTGGACAAAGTCAAACGACATGTTTTTGTGTTGTCTGCTCCCCGAACGCGCGCGGGCAGGGCGCACTATGGTTTTATGGAGCTCGTCACTTATCGAGCCCTGCCGTGACCCGTTCGTCACAGGAGGGCCGTTCGAAGACGGAGAACTCTGATGGTCGTCAGAGACAGAGACAAAGGCGACCACCGAGAGCGGTACCGAGAGCGTGACGTCATCATGAAGAGGAAGGAAAGAGTGCAAAGGTATGTGAGATCGACGCTCGATGGTGCGTTAACTTCTGTCCCGTCAATATATCAAATTATTTTGTTATAAAAGCATCCGTGTTACTATAAAAGCGGGTCGGGTCACGTGGAAGAAATTCGACCGTTTATCGCTGATGGAGCATAGCACACACAATAGTTCGAGACAACAGGTATACGAAGAGGCAGCATAGAATACACCTGTTAACGCAGCATGTGAAATGTGATGAACAATACGATTTCCACCAAACAAGATTTAGGCACGTAATCACAAAGATTAGGACAAGTGGGTGTCCGGAAATAATAGATTTGGAAGAAGCACAAACAAAAGGATCAACTGGGAGGACTCGAGCTATGTCCTCAGCTGACTGCTTTTGAAAACCTGAAGTATATCGTATTACTCAATCGAGTATCACAGTTGTTTTGATAAGGCTGTAGACCGTTGGGAGACAGCCGTTAGCTGTCATCGTCCAAAATGTGTCCAAGACGATAAGACGACAGTGTTTCATACTATGATGCAAAGTAATATTCTATATAACTAGAAATAATATCCTTTGATACAGTATTCTCAGTCCCAGAGTGTCAGAGTCCAGCAGTCTAAGTACTGCTGACCTCTGAGTCCACCGGGTGTTAATTTCCGTGTCACCGGGCGGCCCCTCTGGCACTCGTTCGTTACCCTACCTCTCCGCCGCGTCGTCCGACTTCGGACAGGCCACTCAGCGGCAGCTGCGTCGGCCTCGACGCGTGGGCGCGCTCCCCACATTGTTTTCGTCGACTTGGACATTTCGACGCTGGCCGGCGTCGCCTCCGACGCTCGGAGAGGGGAGGGGAAGGGCCACCTGGTCCGCTCAGAGTGGAACTGGGCCGGCTGATGAGGTGGGGTGAGGGGAAAGAACTCCACCATCTCACCGCCGTGTCGGAGCCGACGTCTGGCGTCCAGTGACGGCCGATCGAGTCCATAGCGTCCCCTCCGATCTCGGGCAGAGCCCGGGTGCAGAGCCGGACCGGATGAACTCGATCCCTGGCCCCGTCGGCCGGCCGGCCGCCGCCAGCTGCCGGTCGTCGCTCTAGACGACCGTCGTCTCCCCTCCCTCCGTCTCTCTCCGACGGTGCCGACACCCCCGCCACCCGGCGCGACCCGCGCCCTGCCTCTTCCGGTCGGTGTTTGTTTATTGCGCCCGACACCCGAGCGACGATAAGCGCGAGATTATACATGAGGCGCGACTGACGAGGGCCGCGGCCGTTGTATGTCCCGATTGACGAAAGGACCGCTGATCCCGGTCGTATGTACACCAACACCGGCACGAAGGTAGCGGAGACCGTCGCAAACCGCAGGGCTCCAGCAGGTCACACACTCGTCTCTAACGTCAGAGGAATGGCAGGCGCCCAGACAAGTACCCTGTGTGGTGGTTACCCTTCCCACTGGCCGTGGCAGTTTCGAACGGTTCGTCTCGACAACCGTCGGAACAGCTGAGGAACGTGGCAAGTTGAACATGGTCCGGGAGCGTAGAGTGATGGACCACTGCCGACTGCCGGCAGCTGACCCCGCGTGACTTTGTGGATAACCATTTACATACCTACACAGTAGAAAAACACGGAACAAATAGTGCATGGACGCGTTTCGATTATTAAATCTTCATCAGCATGACATAATCACAGAGAAAACAAGATATAGCACACAAACATTCGAGCTCGTCACAGTGCAATCGTCTTGATTTAAAAATTCACGCATATGACATATTCACTACTAATCCACCTGTAGGAGAATATCCACGAAAAATGATAGCAAATGATAGCATGTTTGTGTGCTATATCTTGTTTTCTCTGTGATTATGTCATGCTGATGAAGATTTAATAATCGAAACGCGTCCATGCACTATTTGTTCCGTGTTTTTCTACTTGTCTCTATCAATATATACCTACACAGTGCAGTTACTGGTTACCGTAAAGAAGCTTTCAGACTGAAATCTTCCCAAGGAAGAAGGAAGTGATAATTATTGACCTATTGCTTCCAGCAAACTTTTTTTTAATATCAGGAACGAGAATATAATCAAATTTTGCCGGCAGAACTACAATTGCGAGAAAACTCTATTTTTTCATTAAGTTTAAAGCTACTTAATTTTCCAAATGTTGTATATGTGTATCACTGCCTATAGTATAGTGTAAAAGGTCAGAGACGCTTTAACGTTTCTGGCACGATGGGTGATAGAGAGCGAGTGTCACCGATAATGATTCCGTCCCTTCCGGCGCGGGCCATAGCACACATCTGGTGAGACAGTGACGCTGTGTTTGACTAGTCCCGGTTCGGAGTCACGTTCCGTGTTCAATCCTCGGCTGGTAGAAGAGGGACGGTTGTCCTTCGTCAAGCCTCACGGTGTGAGAAATGAGAGAGTCACCCGCCGAAATCTGGTATCCTTTGACGATGCAGTCACATTTGACGCTGGTGTTTCCGTGATAGCTCACCTCTCTCCTGCATGAACCGGAACAAGTCGTCCAGAAACTCCTTCCGCTTCGGATTTTCGTCGATTTCGTAAAGCTGGAACGAAAGCGGGAAAACAGTATCAAACGGTCGCCGCCAAGTATTTCCTGACATCACTCATTTCACCCTATTGACGTTCTGTTCTCCCAGATTAGACATGCGCCGTGTCCATCCCGTGGTTCGAGTTGATGTGCATCCATCATCCATAGGCCGCTGGCCGCTGCTTTCCGTAATGGCCACCAGTGATGGATCCCAAGTGGATAATTACAGAATGCAGCCACCATTCGTCAGCGACCGGCGCTCAATACTGGGCGGGTAGCGGTGGGATGGGGAGGGGTACTCTCCTGGCTCTCTCCTCTAAGAGCGTCGCGCTATTAGACGTGTCCCGGTCCTCTGACACGTGTCCCGGTCCCGTGCCCCGTCCCGTGTCCCATGTTATCCCGAACCGTGACCGGTCCCGGGTCCCGCCCCTTAGTGTGTGCTGTTTCGTCCCATCCTGTCTCCAGTCCCGTCCCCCGCAAGTCCCGTCCTATTCCTATCCCGTGCCACGGTCCTGCACCCTGGTCCTTGTCCCATCCCGTCTCTTGCTCTGCGTCCCATACATCCATCCCTTGTCCCGTCCTGCGTCCTTCTCCCTGGTCCCATATGTCTTCCCGTCCTGCCGAGCTGCCCTTGCCTGTGAATGCCGCACCCACCGGGCAGGGCGCGCACACCGGTGACAGATTGGACCGGTAAGACAAATAAACAGGTCCGTGGGTAATCGTACCCCGTTGGACGGACGTGTTTGGGAGGCGATTCTCAGCCGCCCCGGACCCAGTACCCTGGGAGCGGGCGGAGGGAAGATTGAGCGGTTGGTGTTCGGTTGCAGTTTGGCGGGCCTGGACGATAGGAAGCGGATTCATGGAGCTTGGCTGCATGGCTTAGTGGAAAACATTGGATGGCTGTTGATTGGTTAGAATGAAGCAATGGCGATGATCAATGGTACTGACCAAATTTTTTTTCCGAGAAGTTTTTGTAAAATCTTGCTAACGTAGGTATGCATGCTAGATAGCTGGCCGCATAACTATGTGGTGAAGTGAAATACCGATGGCTTGCGACTGGTTACTGCTTTATTTTGAGTCCAGAAATAAACGGCACCTCATGGAAAGCTGTCGCCTGGACTGGGTCACATTTTTATAATGGCTGCAATATAGAGACTGCAGCTACTCACAAGAAGCTACCGAATAACGGCTCCAATCGGGAGACTACAACGAGGCATATGACGCTAACCAGACAATCAGTTTTTATGGAACCCAAAATATGAACAAAGCACTACCTGAGCTATGTTGAAAAATTCTGAAAACAAACCAAGAAAATTAATCAATTTTCATTTATGCTTTGCACACTTCTAAAATACTAAGGCATTACAAAGCAAGCTCAAACGCATAAGCCATTCATATGCCATTCATATAATTTCCAATTTAAACCTAATCCAATCTGTAATAATATTTTCGCGACCTATCCTGCACACTCTTTCGCAGTCGCACTATTATTCCCTTGCCCTCTTCTCTCGTGATATCCGGCCGGCAGCGGTGTCAATATGAAACAGCGAGGAGGACATTCGGATGAGTGGGAAAGGTAAGACGAGAGGAAGGGACCGTGTGTCAACTGCACACCACCAGTCCGACCCACCGCCCGCCCCACCGTCGTAAGTAGCCCCGCCGCCGACCGCCGGGCGCGCACCGTTTGATTTGAGGGTGTTGTCCGCCCACCGACCGTCCAGCGTCCACTCGACTGCAGTCACCTGAATATCTGATGGCCGAGCGGGCAGTCGGCCGGCGCGCGGACGTGAGGATTTTGTTGTGGCTCTGGGCGGGCGCCGGGATCCGTTCTCGGCTCACAGACCTCCCGAGTCGAGACGCCGGCGGGACAATTAATTCCCATTGTGCGGACAAGGCCGTGTCGCGGGGTGTTTGCCCGGAGGACGGCACATGGGCGTCCTCGGGTCCGCGGCGCGACAGGGAATGTCCCCGCCGGCCGACTGACTCGGCGCCCGGGCTCCGAGGAGAAACAATGGGTCGTACTGGCGCGCCGGCCGGCCCACGAAAACAAAGCCAGAGATCGGGGATTTGGGCGTCGGCTGTCGGCGATGCAGGTCATAGCGCACACAGGGCACCGCGGCCATGCCATTACCGATGGAACGGTGCGTGTCGCGCCCGTCGAAACCTGTGAGAATGGCCCGAGCGTCGATCTTTATGAGCTATAAATTAGTGGTCCCTTACTCCCGGCGGCAATCACGAATCTTAATCAGGTCTGCGTATGATAATTCGTTGGGCGTGGAACACGGTCCAACCACCATTCATCGCACAGGGACTGGGAAAACACGCCTCAGAACCACCCCAGAACAGGAACACGGAGAGAGCGTGAGAGGAAAAGGCGGAAGAAGAGGAACAAGAAGAAGAGCAGGTGGAAAGGATCGGTGACCCATTCGACGACGAGAGAAGTGCTGAAAAGAGACGCAGAGGCAAGCGTAAGTGATTTTATACATTGAGATCTCAAAAGAAAAAAATATACTGAGTGATTAGAAAGTACTAAAGTTAGCGTTTTGCTGTAAGCCTTTTAAAGACTCCGACCAATGAACACATTCAGCTCAGTCGCCGGTGTGTGGTCCCTCCCGCTCTCCAACTCTCCCGGTCGTCTCTCAGAGATAAGGCGGTTCACGTCTCTCCATCGCCCGGCCGCCGCCGATCGCTCGTCTGCCCCGACTGGGAATGTTTCCGTCTGACAAAGGCGGTGTTCAGGCGGCCATGGCGGCGCGGCGCGCCAGTAAATGTCGACGGATTCATCACCTACTATTCCTGGCGTGCGCGCGCGCCCGCCGCCGGCACCGGCGCTCCCCGATCTTGGCACAACAATGCTGTAGTACCGGCGTATTTTTGGCACGCTCGAGCGCCGCTTCTCCGCGGAAATTCTCAGTTCCGGCGACATGAGCAGAAGCGGTCAGGAACGTACCTTATCAAACAGTCTCACAAAAGGCTTATTGCTTTGGAGCTTGGACGATTGATCATAATATATCACTGATTATTGAATAATATTGAATAACTATTGATTTATGATTTCCAAGAATATTAAATTTTCCAATTTCAGTAACTAAGCTCTATAGACCAATGCAGCGTTTATTTGCTTTCACTCGTGTTTCGCTTAGATAAAGGTAGGGGAAAAACAGCTATCGTTATCTTCATCGTATATACCCGAGAGCTAGCAAGTGTCGCTAATTCTGACCTACCCCAGCAGCTCGCCGCTCATAACCACTGATTTCTGCGCCCATCCATCATTTATCGCCGTCTGACTGCAGGCCCGCGCCAGCTATCATTTAATCACGACTGATCGGCAAAGGCCGTCGTCGATCTGGTCTAAACCAGCGATAACAAGGAACGACAGCCGATTGTGATTAATCCTTGTCCGGGACACGCGCCGTCTCCGACAGGGCGTAGTCGCACCCTCCGCTCCCCTGTTCCTTGTCGTGATCTCTCGACCCCCAACGGCTGTCGTGTTGCGCCCCTAGTCCTGGGCGCTGGATTTATTTTAAATCGCCCATCATACACGGCTGGATTTTCAACAAAATAAAATATTTAATTTTGCCCCTCTCTCTGATTTCAACAAGAGGGAAGTAGAATGGTGTGATGGATTCAAAAAGGACTACAACTTCAAAGAAAATACGTCGTGGTTCTAAGCCCCCGAGGCGAGTACATTGGCACAATTACCCGACCAGGCTCTCCTCAAAACATCTGTGCAGGTCGCTGGCGGCCGATTGTTTTGATAACCACTACGTAAATCAGCCCACATACCTTCATCTGCCTGCTCCGGTTACAACGAAGAGCAGCGACGACAAAACCTCCTTCGAAACGAGCAGAAAAACGCGGCGATAACACATGTTGGCCGGGTTGATATCAAACGCTGCGCAGGCGTGCGCCAGTTTTTGCTAGCGTTAACCACGTTTGCCAGACTCTGAACACATGTGACGCGTCGCCGAGGGCCGCTGGTGGCCATTCTAGAGCTCCGGTAAAAACATAATTGATGGCGATTTTATTTCCGGACCATATGCGTCGGATTTGACGCTGCCGCCACCAGATGGGCGGGTGGCGCGGCACGCCAGTGTCGGGTTCCTGTATCAACACAGAGCGCGCACTGTTCGCGCCACAAAGAGACCCATTATGGGCCGCCCCGGGAGGCGACAGAGGTGGTGTCCCCTCCTCCGACGGCGAAAATTAGCCCAACGCTGCTGGTTAACACGATCCGCGCAAATAATTCACCTTTGATTGAAACCAGCTGGCAGCTGCCTAGCTTTTTCGGGGGTGGTTGTTTCTCTCAAAAATACTACAAATGAACGTCCTTTTCTTTCACCTCTTTTTTTGCTTTTTAGATCTAATAACGAGCTGTAAAGTAAGTGTGACATGAACTTTCGCGCCCATTTCATCCCTGTTCAGCGCGTTAAGATGAAGGCAAAATCCCTTCGTACGCAAAAGTAATGTTGTTGACCTTTATTCTAATATGCACCAAAGGATAACAGATTCCAAGAAAGCGTATAGCCCAAAATTCAACTGTAGTTAATACCGTATCTGACTGTCCCGCACAGGTAGGTAACGGAAAACGCTCTCAGGAAAACACATTTCCCACTGACCCGATCCCTTGTGCGATTAAACCAATCAACTTACGGTCCTTTTGTGTTACTTTGTCCCTTTGATCCCCCGACCTGTCACCCATTGTCACTCGCTTGGTAAGGACAGAAAAAAACGCTCTTACGTGACATAGGTACTCTAGAGAACATCTAATGCCAGATATGGCAGCCATCTGGCAGCGCGGCGCTTCCGGCGCGGCGGCGGCATCGATGGAGCGCAGGGTAATGGCGCACCGAGGACAGTTTCCCAGTACCTGCTGTCTGCCGCGGAGGCAATGGGACCGTGGCGCCAGCGCAATTGCATGCGTCTCCCGGCGGCCGACCACAATAGCCGGCTAACGCGTCCGCCGGTGGGAGCCGGGCAGGGGAGGGGCGCTGCAGGTGAAGTGCTCGTGTCGTGATTGCAGGTGTGTGTGTGGTCGGCGCTGAGCGCCCGACAACCAGCCGCCTTTGTCGGCGAATTCATCAAACCAATCATTTCGCCACTGTTCGATCGCGACAAAGAGGCCGCCAGCGACTGACCTGCTTGAATTGCTCCTCGAAGTTCCAGGAGGCGTGGTTTCCGGCCGGCTGGCGAGGCGAGTGGCCCGACGAGCTGGTCGGCGGGCTGGCCGCCTCGCGGGCCGGCGGCGACGCGCTGCTGGCCCGGCCGGCAGCGGCGCCGTAGCCAGCCAGACCGCCGAGGCCGGGCAGCGGCACCAGCGACGGCGGGTTGCTGGCCATGGAGGCGGCCAGCAGCGACTGAGGCGACAGACGGTGACGCGGCAGCGACGACGGATCGGCCGACGCGCGAGACATCATGCCATCCTGGAGCCGGTAGTCGGCCGCCTCCTCTCCACTCGACTGAAGAAGAACAAAATCCGGTTACTTGACCGGGATGGGTGGTCGACACCGTCCAAAGCATTGCTACTCACTTTTTAACGTTACAATGATTGTTGTCATACACAAAAACTATTGAATTTTACATTGACCTCCCACAACGACTCACGGAAATCAATGAAGATCCCCAGTAGCGGCAGAACACCTTCAATTAAGGGGGGGGGGGCACTGCCGACTTTTGGTCCCATTCTTTTCATGCAACGCCCATAGGGCTAAAGTCAAATGCCAAAATCAAAGGGGGGCACGGTGCCCCGGTGCCCTCCCCGTTCCGCCGCCCATGAAGATCCCCCCCCCCCCGGTGCTCAACCCTCACCGCTTTCCTCCTATGTTCCTCCCTCCTCCCTCTTATCTCCTATCTTCCGCTTCTCTCTTATCCTCTCCTTTCACTCACCTGGCGATGTCGGCCGTTCGTCACGTCCTCCACCTGCTGCTTCAGCTTGTCCAGGACGCTCTGCGTGGGCGCCGGCGAGCGGTTGTCGCCCACCTCGACATCAGCCTCGGACTCAGGTCGGGGTGACGGGCCGCGAGATGCTCCGGATCCGGCGTCGGAGGTCGCTCCCTGCGGGGGGAGAAGACGAGCGTTTTGGGTCATTGGAGATGCAGGTGAACATCTCACCTCGTGTCAGCAGGAATGCTTCAGTAGGAACATCTCAGTAGCGAAGTCTCAGCTGCAATGTCTCAGAAGCAACGCCTCTGTGCCCGTGTCAGCAGCAACGTCTCGACAGGAAAATACGCCTGCAGCTTTTGTTTTGCGGGAGTATGGAAACCACAACGGCAACACAACTACAGCATGACCTTAGTGAGAAGGAACAGTCAAGAGTTCTCCCAGACTTTCGTTATCAAATCAGCGGGGCACTGCTCAATACCCAATACCCATGCGCTTGCGCAAATATACGAGATTGACAGGAGCGCGCCCCGGAAGTTTCGAATGTTTCGAATGCTTTCTCTCTTGGGGCGCGTTCCCAGTAGCTCGGTTATGTATGCGGCCGTGTCAGTTTTCGATAGGCCGTGGGCGGTGACGCCTGGCTCCGCTGAATCGTCAGGACTTGGAGTGACGGGGCTCGGCGGGAGGCAGACTGGCGCAGTCGGGGGCGAATCCGACGCCGGATGATCGAAAGTCAGTGGACGGACACCACCCACACCTGCACTGGAGTGACATGGGAGTCTTGATGTGGGAGCTAGAACTTATAAGGATGCGCCACGAAATGAGAAGTTGACCGGGAAGCTTGCAAAGGAAGGGTAGAATTTGCCACCTGTGAAATAAACGTGCTTAGCGATTTTACTGATTCATTTAATTCTCGACTACGGACTGCCTTTCGTACCTACATTGTTTCCAACAATTAATAATCAAGTCAACCAATCACCGAAACAAACATCGTCAGCACTTTGCGCCGCTCATCTCAGGTCGTCAGCGGCATCACGCACCATGCAGCGACATGCATAATTGGCGTCAGCAGCGACCAGCGTGGGTCTGGCGGCCGCCGGGGTCACAACAGCGGGGGATGACCGCTCAGGTCGGCGTCAATCAGCCTCTGATCGACTGAGCACTGAGTAGCCGGCATCCGTCACCACCGGCACCGGCTGAATGAAACGCGCCGCTTTCACCGGTTCACCGCCGAGCGGCCGCTAATCCGGCGGCGCACCTCTGCGCGGCCGGTCCGGCGCACAGCGGCGCTCGGCGGCGCGGCGGAGACGTCGGCGACGCGTCGCTCTTCCATTGTCGGCGGATTTCGTCCGCTGCTTATCGCGCGGCATCTCGCGCTGCCATCAAACGACGGCGTTGATTGGTCGGTCCTGGTCGTCATAGCAACGACACTGACCGGGCGTAAACAGTTGGAGACTATCCCGCTTTCCGATGTGACTCGTGTTTATTCAATGCGCGCACAATATTTCATGTTCGGGCTTTATCTGGTGCATTGTCGCGGCTACTAAGGTCTCGACGGGGCGCGTGGAGGGACGCGACCGCCTCCTGGGAGGCTCCGCGGCTCTGAACCCGTTTGTCAAATGCTTTAGTCGAGCCAATAAATTTCCAGTTCAGATCGCCCACTGGGGTCACAAAGGCGGACAAACAAAACGAGGAGCGCACAGAACCACAGGATGAAAACGATACACGAGTGAGGCTGCATCAATGTCTTGGCGGTCAAGGAGGTCGAGAAGCTGACTCACAACTCATCGAGTCACGACTCTTCTGAGTCAGCGACTCCGCCGGTGTCTGATACGGCGAAGACGGTACGCGAGGAACCCGCATCAGCGACCGGCCCGGGGAGCGGCGCCAGCGCCCCGCCGCGGCACCGCGCCGCCATCCGCTCATTCCAGAGCGAGCGTGACAAAAGATATGAAAATATTTGAGACGATGGACCAAGTGGCGCATTTATAAGATGGACGGCGCGGGCGCGACCGAGAGAAAAACAGGCCATTTGCATACAGTGAGGATCGATCGAGTCGCTCGGGCGCGCCGGTCACCGCTGTGTTGTGGTATGCTGTGTGGAGACACAGGGGCGCGAGGCGCCAAGCGGCGGGACACCAGCCCGGTATGTCACCCCGGGCCCCGGCCCGCCGGTCGCTCTGATAGCGAGCCGCTCTCCACAGCGTATCGGACATCTCACCGCCGACTGGTAAACCAGCGGGCACAATAATATTTGCGCCGTCCCCAGATAAGAGAAGTGCGTATTTCTAATCGCATATTCTTGAAATGGTATTCAAATATCATTGTATCTATGATAGCCTACGAAGGGAAACCATTTGACGGCTATTGCATTTCTACTGCGCTGTTGCACTAACGTGGAACCCGCAACACAATAGTCTACATTTAAGCATTTGGTAAGTTAATCCGAACTCAATGATAAATAATCCTCAAATTAATCCAAATTCTGAAGACACTAAATTTCACAACCTATGTATCGTCTGACGACGAATTTGGGAATTTTCCTTGAGACGCTTCTTCTTGGCAGCCGTCCAGATTGGTATAGCAAGAAGCTCGGCAGAGTCTCTAGCCAGATCAGCGACCACAGTCTAGCCAGCTTCACATTAACAAGATTTACCTTGGATGTCAGCCATGAGCCCCATCCGGGCTGATCTTGGCTCAGAACCAAAGATTAATAGCTCCTGTTGTCAAGGCGCTTCAGATGCGTCACCACGAACAAAGCTTGCCCAAAAGTGACTCGTGCGGCCCGATCATCACCGTCTTTTCTTTGACATCAACCTCCCTTCCTCCTCGCCTCCCGAACAACGGAGCTTGCCGCTGCCCCCTAGCCTCTCCGCCGCCGTCGCCCCTTCCCTCCCCACCCCTGGGGCGCATCGGCCCCACCCCTCGGGCCGGCCGGCCGACGGGGTATTCTTGGCTGGTTGTATTTATATCACGCGATCGGCGCGTGCGCGCCATAATTTGGCGCGCTGGAGCTACTGGAGCGGGCGGCGTCTGAGACGACGGCTCGCGCCAAATCGGGCCCGGACCGAGCCAGGAATCGGAGCGGGAGTCGGAGTCGGAGTCGGAGTCGGATGTCGAGCAAACGTGATGTCGAATCTAACAGCAGGATATGAATTCGTGCCTTGGAAGTGGTGCATTGGTTAGGGAGAATCTGGTTACAGCTTTGCTCCTTATTCAAAGCATACATATGACGTTTCCCGTTTGTGGCCAATATTGTCTCGCAATTGTCTTCACAAGCGCAGCCGAAGAAATTAAGGAAAAATTAAGAGCTTATACATATTGTGATATTAAATCAATATTCATTACATCTAATGACACAAAGCACCTCACTATTGATTGATTATCCGAATATTTATCAAATACTGCTCTGCGAGCCACCACAGCTCTCTGACCACCTAAAACCACTCGGCTGTCATATGACATTTGATTCGGCCGGTCCGGCCCGCCGGCTGACGGCTGACGGGGGCGGAAAATTGTGTCAGATGACCTGACAGATGGGTCTCGGGCAGCATCCCGGTGACGATAGTGACATTCAGAGCGTGCCGATCGCGGTCGACGGAACTGATGAATGGTAGGTGGGCAGTGCGCCAGGCGGCTCGGAGCAGGAGGCAGCGATATCACTCAGCCAGTGACAAACACCATCGGGGAGTATAAATACACCCAGATCGGGGGTAGGTTAACGTGGGGTCGTACACCCGGATCGCGGGTAGGGTGGGGTGAGTTCGGGGAATCCATTGGGAGATGCTGGTGATATTATTTATTATACGAGCAGACGTAAAAACCAAAAATAAGTTGGTGATTGAGCTCCACATTCTTTGCATGCGAGAGACGATTTATCACACTTTAAATAACTCATTTATTTTCAAAATTCGTTCTGATTGTATTCTGCTCAAATATCTAGAAGGTTGTCTAATAACATTTGGCGCACGTTAGTGAAATAATATTGAAAATATGGTACAATTCCCTAAGAATTGTTAGTTCTCCAAAAGAGCGGTTATTTTTATCACTATAGGTTCAAATTATGTATGATTTATTGAGGCGGTGAGGCGTGGACATCTGAATAAGGCCCATGCAAACGAGGCGATAAAAAGTGGATAAATCGCTCCCAGTAGCCACATATTTATACGAAAATCGGGGGCTGATGGCTCTTTCAGACGCTGCTTTGTGGGGTGGGGTGGAGAGGGGATTAAAAGCTATATTCCGACCGTATTCGCGGTGAAGTGAGCTAATCTGAATAGGCAGCTGAGGCCAGGTGGGTTTATTTTGTGAGTCGGTTACAACGTTACTAACCAGCCGTGGGACCCAGTGCGCGTCAACTGGTTCTCATTGGCATTGTGTGACAACAATCACAACACAAATGCCCCACAGAGCTGTGGAATTTCAAGGACCTGGAGCGGTCGAAACAGCGCGTATGCAAAACATCCTATAAACATAGGCGGTGGAACGGGGGGCACCGGGGAACCGTGCCCCCTCGATTTGGGCATTTTTACATTAGCCCTACGGGCGTTGCATGGAAAGAATGGGACCAAAAGTCGGCAGTGCCCCCCCCCCCTTAATTAAAGGTGTTCCGCCGCTACTGCCTATAAACACGGGGACATTAGAGCAATGTTAAAAAGTAGCGCACTGGGCGTGAGCAGATACACCGTTAGTAGTCGCAATCGGTGCATACCTCTTCTTCGGCTGACTGCTGCTGCTGCTGCTGCTGTTGTTGCTGTTGCTGGATAAGCTGACGGTAATGGGCGGCTGCGCCCCAAGCTGGTCCACTGATACTGCTAATCTGAAACAAGGACAGATGCCAGTCAGGAAAGCACAGGCGACATATCTTGTCGGTAACTCGTCAAAAAGCTTAACGTGTGACTGTTGTTGACAAGCAATGTTCAGGTAAAAGTGATCGTGATGGTCGAGTTGTAACATTGCATAGTCCAGGACCACGTCTTTACTCAAAGATGGCGAATCAGTAGATAGAATATTAACGTGCCAACTCGTTTATTTTTTATATTTTAGTCTATTTTAAGGTGACGATCCCGATATGCATCTCCACCTCATATCACCACGGGACCATTCCATGTCTACCTGAAACTGTGCCTCCCACCTGTCCCATCACAAAGCCGGCCTCCCGCTCTCCCGAGACGTCACCATCGGCAGCGTCCGTGATACGCGGCATTTCCCTATAAGACACGGCCTAATGGCCGGGTCGCCGGCGCCCAGTCCACCCGGCTGACAATTGAATGGCCACTGGGCAGATTTATGCGCTACAGACCGTAATCACTCGCTATCAATCGACGGCCCCGACCGGGGTCACTCCAATAATGGCCAGCGTGGCCGGCACTCCCGCAAGGAGAGAGAGAAAATTGGATAAGGACCGACGCCCGACGCTGAATTAGATGTGAAGACAAACGGCACAACTGTCCTCCTCTCGCTCGCTCTCCGGTGCGCGCGGTCGTCCTCTGCGCCCCGTTAATGTCGCCAAGAAAATGGCCAGGCCTTGAGACGGGGAGCTGTGGAATTTATACCTGGATGGAGGTGGACACCTGGGATTTCTCAGAGAAAAAGGACAAGGAATTTGAGGTTGAAGAGCGACTGGTGCTCTAGATGGGCGGAAAGCTGTGCAGCAAGCTAATCATGCATCCGATTTTCGTCATAGGTATCCCGGTTGTTGAGCATTTCCGGAAATATCGGCCATGGCTTGATCTAATCATTCATGCCAGGATAACACGATTTTAATAGGAATTGAAACCCGACTCGGCCGGCACAACTCAGCGACCTGTGACAAACACTGATCCCGCAGGACCAGGCGAGGGTCGTCCGCACGCCATCTGGCTCTCGTGCTCTCTGCGGCCCTGCGTCTGAGTCGGCTTCGCCAAAACAAACCGGACAAATCCGCTAACCTGATTAAAGGGCCGGCCGCTGCCGCGACGGTTCCGAACGCGGCCCAGCCACCGGCGCACCACTCATTATGGCTATTTTTCTCCGATTATAAATCAGTCGAGACGCGGGCACCGGCCCACCGCGGAGACGCTTTTAAAGAGAATGCTGGTGGTCGAAAGCTCCACATTTCCTGCTGGGTAGACTGTTATGGTGAGACGGTGAAGCCGACTAGAATCCCCGCAGAAGTCACGGATATATTTATTTAAATGTGGTTTTTAGTTATGAAAAGGTTCAGCTGTTGGAAGAGTCAAAGAAATAGCAGACCAAGTTTTCAACGCAATTGATTTACATCCTAAAAAATGACAATTGCGAGAAGAAAAGACGATCGTAAGAGCAGAAACTCATTATATTTGTATATATCAGATGGTCTAAGCATGCCCCCCATATGGCCTAAGAATGCCCCCTTCCCACCAAAAAGGGCCCTTCACTAAAATGAGCTGACACATTTATGGGCGGCGGAACGGGGAGGGCACCGAGGCACCGTGCCCCCCTTTGATTTTGGCATTTTAACATTAGCCCTATGGGCGTTGCATGAAAAGAATGGGACCAAAAGTCGGCAGTGCCCCCCCCCCCCCTTAATTGAAGGTGTTCCGCCGCTACTGGACACATTTTACTTCTCCCTATTGCATATAAGTTCGCCACCTGTGTTCGATCGCTTTTTCTTGTATCGATAAAGATCACAGAGAAGTGGTTACGACCCCCATTCTGTGGTTTGCCTCCCTCACAGAACAAGCACAAACACATATTCACGCACGCCGAGATACACACACAGTCTGACAGTGTGTCATTACGAGCAATACTGCACCGCATCAGTGAGTCACAATCCCCGCATCAAGCCCGAATTATTGCCGCATCAACCTTCAACCGCGCCACAATTGTAGTCTCGCGTTCAGCGATAACAGTACCACGATTGGCTAGTGCTTCGTGCGAACCAGTGATCAACTCAGTCACCGGTAAACCGTATGTGTTGTTTTGGAGCTGTAGTGTAGCCGATTGCGCATGCGATTCCGCTGAATTCGAGTGATCTGAATCGTAGAATCGTGCTCGGCTGAGCAGGAGACCGAAGCGGATAGCGATTGGGTCTGCCAGACAAATATGAGATATGAGAAACCGATGAGACAATGAGATGAGAAGATGAGACGAGACAAATAGGCCAAACTTATATTTTCCTATAAGGATGAGTTGCTTGGAGACGGCCGACTGCGATTGTGTAAGGAAACATGAAAAGTACAACTTGAGTTTTGAGTACCATGTTTTAAATGAATGTAAAAAAATATCTAGTTGTTTCAAAAGTATTTCATATTCGTAAGAACTACCAAACTTCATCTCGAGAGGACATTCAAGCTGAGCTTAGCCAAATAGCTATCTACCACATTCTCACCAACCGTAGAAACGTCGCGAATAATGACATTATACGGATATCTGTCAGAAGAACCGAACGTATTCAACTACACATTGGTGCCAATTTTATGCCCACGGATGATTGGTTTGACATTAGCCGCAGCTTCGTATGAAATCATCCGAACCGCGTAGATATCCCTTGGCTACGCTGTATTTAGTGCCTTTATGACACATTATTAATTCGAACTTTCAATTTGATCGTCATAAATCGACATTTGACTGCGCAGCCTGCTTACATAATCCACCCCTCGACCTATCATAACGCCGCAATCGCTCGTAGTAGGTATCTCATGCGCAGTTCAGTAGGCCTACTGCCCTGTGCCCCTTTCTGTGACAGCAGACACCAGGGCCTGCACATCGCTCTGCGGGCGGGCGGATTGACCTCTGGACCGGGCCATAAGAGGGTCCTCTCCGCCACCAGTGTTTGTCGGAAGGGTTCATCACCCCCGTCCCCTTCCCCCCTCCCGCCGGCCTCCGGCTCTCCTGGAGCCAATGTCCGATACGGAGCCGATAGAGGTGGACAGGAGATCATAGAGGTGGACGGGTGGAGTCGGACGGACGGGGTAAGGGTCGTGAATCAGTGGGGGGGGGGGGGACAGCAGTGCTGGGACCTCGGGGCAGTGAGAGATGAGGGAATGCGATGTGACCGGAGCAGAGATGTCTGAGATGTGTGGCCCGCCCGAGAAAGCGACTGGAAAGCGAGATATAGAGGGAGAAGGAGAGGGAGAGAGAGAGAGTCGAGAGAGAGAGAGAGAGAGAGAGAGAGAGAGGGGAAGAGAGAAGGAAAGGGAAAGGGAGAGAGGAAAAGGAGGAAACAGGAAGTGGGCGGTGAGTTGAATGTTATTCCTTCAGTAACTGATAGGTAAAATACATGAAATAAATATCAAGCAACACTTCCATGCTAGTGCTACCATCTAAAAGCATACCCGGATGATCTCAGCAGCATATCACCTTTTAATCGCGTTATTCATCTGCCCAGCTGCCGCATCACAAAAAGGCGTTTCCCATATTTCACATTCCCTCCCAGCCTGTCATCTCCCCATCACTGCTTCCATCACATGCCACCACCACAGCATCCCCATCCCGCCACCTCTTCCACCCCATCCCACCACCACCACCCTTTTTTCATCCCACTACCCCGCTGACCTCCCCATCCCACCAGGCGGTCACCACCACCCCATCCCATCACCCCTCTGACCCTCCCACTGAGCACTCACCACTGCCGGGTCCATATCAGCTGTCTCCATTCTGCCGATCAGGCTGTCGGTTACCGCACAGCCCAGCATCACATGCGCCGGCTCACGCTTGGTCCGAATCTTGGCGACCTTCTGCGGCGGGCGGTAACGGTGTAACGGCGGCGCACGCGCGATCAGCTGGCGTGGCTCCCCGATCCTCTCTCGGCGGCTGCCGGTCCGGTACTGAGCGCCACCGCCGCGCCGCTCAATGACGCTCCCAGATAATCAGCCAATCAAGGCGCGATCGGGCCGGCGCGGCCGCGCGGCGACCAATCAGCGGCCGAGCTTCGGTGGATCATTCTTATATCAGGACGATATCAGCTGCGGTGGGGAGCGACCAAGCGGCGCCGGCGCGCAGCGTGATAGCAGAGCAGCTATAATGGAGGACGACCGGTGCGGCGAGGCGATGCCATTGGTAGAGGAGAGTCGGAGAAGAGGAATACCGATACTGCGCGGGAGCACAGCTCGGATCAATACGGAGGAGCTGTGTGCCCTGCGTCGTGCCGGGAGAGATGGTGCGCAGAGAGGGGGCTGTGGGACAAAACCCGGAGGGCTGGAGCCTGCAGAATCGGAGATGGCTGCCGGTGTGAGAGAATGTGACTGGGATAACGGAAGCATTTAGAAATAAAAATTGGTAGGCAGGACAACACTCGCCACGGAGACGCGGTGGTGTGATTGTAGCACATCTAAGCGAGCTTTTTGCCATTATATGAACCACAAATAGGGGCTTGATAAGCTTCAAAATATTTCAGAACACTTGGGAATTTAGTACACATGATATAGGAAACAGTGCAAGGTTTGTGTTCATTTTAGAGCATGTGTTCGACCTTGACCTTGAACTTTAAGCACATCATAAGGTTCCTGAGATTCTTCACTTTCGTTTCGAACCCAATTTGACCATGGTTTCATGCATACTACCGTCCTCTGGACAGTGGCGCGGGAACTTCTTCCAGACTGGGGGGGGGGGGGGGGGGGCTGAACCATAATAGAGATCAACCTAGGGTACCCCCAAATCTAGTTTTCTCACCGGCTTCAGGCCACTTATTTTTCAGACCTTGGCCTTTTCAACAAAAAAAAAACGAAAATATTTGCAAAAACAGGTATTTTGTCTCAGCTCAGTGAAGAAACTACCGTTTTGGCCACCTGGAATAAAAGTTTTAATCTGCCAAATGAGTTGCCGAGCCAGTAAAGGGATGGATTTTTCACTTACATGCTTTCTTCCTTTGTGACCCACAACCCCTACTTTGGGTAGGATAAGCTGTCCCGACGGTTTCTGAACTCATGAAAAGTTGTGGGGCACCGCCCCCACGGCCCCAGAGCTGTGGGGGCAAGCTTCCCCCACTGCCCCTCCCCCGGTTCCCGCGCCTATGTATGGATCTATGAAATTATATTGGTAGATTTCCGATTTCGATTCCTCCAGCTGGGGGGGGGGGGGCTCAAATACATTACGAGCCCCTCCCCCCGCCGAAAAGTTGGAGGGGCTCAGCTCCCGCTAGCCCCACCCCCCACCCCCTGGTTCCCGCACCACTGCCTCTGGACCACTTGGTTTGAGATCACCACACATGTGCTAGTTTTTGCCTTTGACCTTGACCGCTGACCTTGAAAATTGATTTTAGGCCAACATTTTTGGTCGTTTTAAAACTGTCTTGCAGACATTCCGTTCGCCACCGTAATTATTTTGGTAGCTCTCTTGTCTACAGAGTTAGTTTTTTTTTACTATTTTCTTTCCTTTGCGTTTTTAAAAGTCTTTCTTACGATCTTTATGATATACGGCATCTGACAGCCGAGCCCCACAGAGTCCTCTAAGTGACCGACAGGAACAGTGGCGCAGCCAGGGGGGGGGGGTCAGAGGGTCAGCTGACCCCCCCGAAATTTCTGTCAGGGGCCCGCTCGAGAGAGAGAGTGAGAGAGAGAGAGAGAGAGAGAGAGAGAGAGAGAGAGGAGAGAGAGAGGTCCTAATCTAATCGGACGAGCCCGCTTCGAGAAATGCCAACTGCGACACCTCGGGTGAGGGGTCGGCCTGGGGCCCCAGGTGGACAGGGCCCGGGCCCCCAGGAGAACGGGCCCGGCCCCCTGGGTGGATGGGACCCGGGCCCCCTGTAGATGGGTCCGGGCCCCCGGGTGGATAGGGCCCGGGCCCCCCGGCGGATGGGGCCCCGGTGGATGGATCCGAGCCACCGGGAGAACGGGCCCCGGGTGGACGGGGCCCGGACCCCCGGGTCCCGCGAGAACGGGTCCAGGCCCCTCGGGTGGATGGGGCCCGAGGCTCCGGGAGAGCGGGCCCGGGCCCCCTGGGTGGAGGGGGCCCGGGCCCCCGGCTGGATGGGGCCCGGGCCCCCAGGAGAACGGCCCTGAGCCCCGGGTGGACGGGGCCGGACCCCCGGTTGGATGGGGCCCGGGCCCCGGGAGAACGGGCCCGGGCCCCCTGGGTGGATAGGGCACGGGCCCCTGGGTGGATAGGGCACAGGCCCCCGGGTGGATGGGGCCCGGGCCCCGGGAGAACGGGCCCGGGCCCCTTAGGTGGATGGGGCACGGCCCCCCGGGTAGATGGGGCCAGGGCCCCCCGATGGATGGGTCCGGGCCCCCGGGAGTACGGACCCCAGGCCCCGGGTGGACGGGGCCCGGGCCCCCGGCTGGATGGGGCCCGGGCCCCCTGGTGGGCGGGCCCCGGAGCCCCGGGTGGACGAGGCCCGGAGCCCAGGTGAACGTGGCCCGGGCCCCCGTATGGATAGGGCTTGGTCCCCCATGTGGATAGGGCCCGAGCCCCCGGGTGAATGGGGCCCGCTAGGGTGACCCGCTTGCTTCGCAACGCGAATAAGGGGTATTTTCGATCGGTGGGCGTTTGGTTGGTCTTGTGTCTGTGGGTTATGTATCCATTACGGTCGATTGCCTTTTGACGGCTAAGCATTTTGGTTTTGGGAAAAAATATCCATCGCATCGAGGTGCTCGTGTCTGATAATAACCATGCGTTCTACTATAGAACATGCCAAGTGTATTTCATGACATAGGTTGGCGTAGGCTATTGAAGAGTGAAAGCCATCGATGAATTACTATGTAGAGGTTTGAAACATTTATATTCTTAAGAATATTGTTGCTCGTCATGCAAAAGCGATGATTGGACCTTGGTCACAATTGAATGCTCTTCCAATCTATGCCCATTTCAATTGTCAAACATACCAGGTTATGTAGCAAAACCCCTGTAATTAAGTAAGTCATAAGCAAATGCTATTTTCTCCAGCACTTTGTTCCACCTTGTTTTTGATCAATTAGCTTTTCACAATTTTCCCATGAGAGGCGGTAGGTACATTTCTCTTGCCAATAAGCGTTGTTTGAACCCGCTCCGTCTGACAGTCACCCAAAAATAGCATTAAGTCCAAAATCCGTCCAAAACGTCAATTTTTCAAGCATAAGTGCCCTCACGGGTGCACGTGGCGCGTGCCATCCCTGCACCGCACACCATTCGATAGCCCGTTCGATTCTCATGCACGATACTGTGTTCCTCGTGCCGATCGGACCCACGGTTACCGAGATACTGCACGGGGACCGGACCCGTGTCGGGCAAGTTGAGCCATTGTCGCCCATTTTTGCAAGCCGATTTATGCATGTAAAGTCTATGACGCGAATTTGCACTTTTTGAGCACGCGCCATGTGCTCACCACCGGCCCGATCGAGCTGTGACTCTTCACAGGCACGTTACCCATCCTTGTTCTATAAGTTGCGCGAATTTCAGCGCACTATGGAAGTTACGTCGCGATCAGCCGCTTTTTTACGCGAGTTCTTCGCGAAAAAAAAAACCTTAGGGGGTTGCATCAACCCCTCCCCCCTGTGCCGGCGAGGGTTAAAACTTCTTACGAGCGAATTCACGTAATGAAGAAGAATAAAAGCACAATCTACTACAGCAGCCAATAGATGACTTAGGACAGGCACATGGGACTACTTTTAAATCTTGTGCGACAGAAGCAGGCAACAGTTCCGATTGCGTATAATATGCTATGCATATTGCGGAATTGGGGCTCATATCGGACTCGAAAGATACGAAGTCATACGTCATAGTAACATATTTCTGTCGTGGTCAATTTGCGTAAAAAGTGAAGACCGGGTGATTACCGAGCTACTGTTCTATGCAAATTTTCTGATTCAAACTCGCTCAGGGTTATCGTGCAGGTAAAGGGGGCCCGCCCAGCAGAATGCGTATGAAATATGGAGAGATTCTGAAAAATGGGTGGGGGCCCGCACACTAGGGGGCCCGCTTTGGAAGCGATGACCCCCCCGAAACGAAATCCTGGCTGCGCCACTGGACAGGAAGCCCCTCTCGGTGGAGGCGGGCGGTGGACGGTATCCAGTACCAGGTAGCCAGTATCTGGCAGCAGAGCTCCAATCACAGACCTCCCTCTAACCGACCGGAAGCCCTCAGAGCCCCTCTCGGTGGTTTGTCTACCCCTAGGGCGGCGCACTGTGAGCCTGGTGGTCCTGCCGCGCCGGGCGCTGACAATTACCCACATACCTGCCCGCGGCGCGACAAGGGACGGTCATCTGTCGACCACTGAGAGCGGGCCTTCAGAGGGCCGGCGCGACGGACGATCAAACGCGCTCAAAGATGAGCCGTGCAGAGCTGTGAGGTCATTATTGCCCGGTATGCTGTACATTCTGAAATAGCCCGATGTCGTGCAGAGACACGGTTGTGTTCGGAATGGCACGTATGACCAATGTTCTAAGGAACAAGCCGCCGAGGTGCAGTGGTATAACCAGATTCATGAAATGTTTGGCAGCTAATGAAACGATAATATCCAGAGCCTTCGATTAAGGAGGGAGATTTATGTCGGCGCCATAAACCACAGCGGACAAATGAATTTCCGCTCATTTTTGCCGCATTCCGACATATCTCAGCACTGGCAAACAAGGTCACCTGGGGGTCCGCGGGACCAGTAATTAAGGTTTAATACGGCAGTCATCGATACGGCCTGTCAATCACACGGTCCCGGTTCGGAGCAATTATGTCGAAAATTAATGTTTCCCTGTAGGCAAGACGCTCGGAAAATATGTTGTTCCCCGCTTGATCCGTGAAATTACTTAAACAGCCCTGTCAGATAGAGAGGCAATTAGGAGCATCACCGCCCACTCTGGCATATGACGCGGTGGAAATTTATTTTCTTTCGATGCTTGGAGGGCGTAGCCAGTAGCGTAACGTGGAAAGGCTAATAATAACAGTCTTAGAAACGTATTACATTAAATGCCCTCAGGTATTGCAGAAAGCTCAGTTTAAAAATATGTAACCACTCTGATTGAGTTTAAGTACATAAGCCAATTAACCTGTAATTGCATTTCACCTTGGAGGGAAGGCGGAGAGACATTCATAGTTGACATTTCGAAGGAGACGCGGCAAGCATTGCTTTAAAAGTCCCAATTACGTTACCTCCTTTGCATTCCATAAGTAATCTTATTTATCTTATCTAACAAAATCTAAACCCAGGTGCTCGTAAGTTCCCACACCGCTAATCCTAAGCAACAAAGATTCACTCAATAAGCTAAATTAATTTAAGTAGAACACAAATATCGTCTGCTTTCCTTCTGTACCACTAGAGTTGCACAACCATTACACTTTGGTCAGAAGCAGCACCCCAGGTGACCAAAACAGCTCCTATTATTGCTTGTGATGGCCGACAGAACAGTCCTCCGGGCCAGCTCGGACGGCGTCGTAGGCGGCTCAGTACGAGCTCGAACCCAGCCCGGCGCGACCAGCCGATCTTTATTGGGCCGCATTGGGAGCCTGCGCTGTGCGAGTGACCCGTCAGCGACTGAGAGGTGGCCGCGCCGCCCGAATTAGTCGCAGTATATTGGTCCGAACATCGGCCGTAACGATTGGTCTGACCACGGTAATGACGGAGCGGCGTGCCGCGTCAGTCGCCGCCGCCGCCGCCGCCGCCGCCGCCGCGACGATCAGCGGAACTGCCGTCGATAGCACAAAGACAGCGTCGACCGGAGGTCCATTTATCGGTCTGCAATTTCGGTCCAACGCCGCCAGATGAGCTTTAATTTTGACCACGAAATGAGTGGCCTCCTGTGGTGTAAATGACACGGTGCATGAAAATAAATGGAACCGACAGTTATGGGCAATGTCTTGCACAATGGGGCAAAAGACCGGATGGTGACGGTTAGTTGAATCGACAAATTCTGCAAACACTCAAATACCATTTATGTCCAATAATGAACACTTTCACTACATGTCGAGCTGGTTCCTGAGATCACCAAAGTTTCCTACTCATATCGTCTTCTAATTTCATTTCCTATGATGATTTTCTATGATGATTTTCGTGCTCTTAGTCTTGACATACTATGCTACTCATTTACTCACTTTACCATACATCACATCAAATCACAATCACACCACATCACACCACAATGCATCACACACTCCTTTACGTCATCATCCTCTCCGCCGCCACCACTCGCACTGCACGGTTTTATGTAGGACTGTTCTGCAGAAGCTGATGACGGCTGTTCGCGGACCAAAAGAACATCCCGTGCTGCCTCTTCAGCTTCGCAGCGGTAAGAGAACAAAAGACGTGACTGGCTGACGACTAGCAATTAACAATGGTTGTTGATGCACAGCCTGTGCACTGTGCGCTGTGCAGCGTACCGTAATGGTGAAAGGCGCAGAAGGGTGCGAGTGCAGTGGATGGTGGTGAGATGAAGGTGGATGGCGATGGATGATACGTTGTGCTATGGATTCTTTTTGGTGCTATGGATTCTTTTTGGTGCTATGGATTCTTTTTGGTGCTATGGATTATTTTTTTGAGGGAGGATTATTTCAGATAATCACAGAAGTGGGTGGTATGCTGTGCTGCGGGAGGCTGCGGTGATTGTGAAATGTGGGGTAAGTGATTGTGCGAGATTGCCAGGCGGTAGTAGCCGGCAAGTGATAGCCAACGCTTAGGTAGTTGTCAGTAGGCAGAAGTCAGGATAGACGGTATTGCTTGCCCACAGAGGGCGGGAGGCGGCGCTCACCGATGCTGCGGCTTGCTGTGACCCGGGACACGACTGCTCGGCACGCGACCGTCCCGCCTGCGGCCACACCGTCGGCCACAGGGCGCACATCTCCGCGGAATCTGGCCAGACGGCCATCAGCGGAAAAGTTGCGCTCGGCCAGTTCTGACAACTGGCTCTAACCGCACTTGGTGGCCTCAGAGAGGCTCTGATTGGTCGGCTGGAGGGGGCTGGGCGTTGGCAGTGCAGTTTTCTCTGAGACCCCTGACGCCCACGCATGGAGCACTTGTAGATGGCTCCTGCAGGATATGATGCAATTGTAGGTAGTTTTGAGTCAGCGCTTAGGTATCTGTAGCCCTTAACAAGCCCGCAGGCTCCCAAACAAGCTCTCAAACTAGCGGACTTGTCATGGCTTTGGGCTACCGAAAAAGCCTTAGCTTTTAGCAAACAAACCTAATCCATGTAAAAAGATACTAATCAGTAACCAACAAGACGTCGGCCAAGCCGACTTATAGATGGCAGCGCTACCGTTCAGAAGCACATCGAGCACAATGGCAAGCCCGTTTTCTTGCAATATGTCTCATTTAATCCGATTTCAACCTTCTAAAAACTCGCTCCCGCACGTGACATGATCGATCTCCGTTGAGTGATGGGTGCTCCCGCGCGGCGGATTGACCTAGCAGTGGGTGCTGCCGGTCTCACAGATACCCCGACTTGCCTCCGCCCTGCCGAGCCCGACCCCGGGGTGCAGCTCCGGCGGCGTATCTCAGCAGCAGGTCAACTTTTTACCGACATCGCAGACATTCCCGGCGCACCGGAGGCAGAGGAGCGATGGGTATTGACCGATATACAGCATCTCGAGCTCGGGATGGGTGCGGATCACGACTTGGCTCTTGACGGAGGATTGGCAGCTTCGTGCGTACGCGAGAAAGTTCATGATTTCATAACAGAAACATCGCGATTGCTGAACAGCAGGAGGCTGGTGCGGGCCATTGGCATTGGGCTGCGGGCTGTGAGCATTGGGCGGTGGGCTGTGAGCTGTGGGCGGTGGGTGGTGGGTGGTGGGCGGTGGCGCCCCAGGCCATGAGTGTGGTGGGACAACCCCTTCTAGCAACAGACCATCACCATTGCGAGCAGCCTTTGAACACCTCTGAACACCCCAGAACAGAGCTAAGCTCGATACCTGGATCGCATACCGATCGCATTCCCGCCAGCTCAGCGCGCGCGGGCGGAGGGCGGCCGGCGGCGGGCGGCGGCCATCCGTCATGTCCGAGGTGTTGGCTGAGGCGGCTGGCCCGCCCCAGAACGGTGGGTGGCCACGCACATAACGCCAACTTATGATAATGCCGTGGTCGTCAGATCGCTGTTTTAGCGCTGCCGGCTGCTGCGGCTATACTGCAGCGACGATGGCGGTAGTTGCAGAAGCGGCAGTGACTTCTGAGATGGCTCGGAGCAGCGTCAGTGGCTACGTAGCTATCTGGACCAAGACTGCCAACATTGGACGCCATTTGCAGCAACCCACAGGCCACAGGCATCTGCAGAAAAATGAGGTTGAAACAACTAAATCCTGCTTCAACTTCAAATATTAGCTTTACATCACATTTAACTCGCTCTTTTACTTTGCTAAGTGGCACCGCAAAACTTCTGAAGCTTACGTTAAACATCGCCCAGTCAAACATGGCCTCTCAAGCGATGCTAAGCTGTTGGTCGCGGCCTGAGAAGATCTTCATTGGATAAGTTCCCACCAATTTCCTGACATGTGATCGCACAGCTCACCACGCGTTTTCGTCTGCCGCCGCGCACTCGGAATCGGAACCGGAGTCGTTTTTGGACGTTTTAAATGGCCATTCCAGGCCGGAATGCCCACAAAAACGGAGAGAGGCGGAAACAATTGATATGAAATAATGTCTCACGGGTGGTGGTGGTGCGCCGGCCGCACCCGTCCGGCCCACCCCACCCGCACACTTCAGAGGAAGTGTTACCGCGCGCACCATTCGTCACACAGCGAGAGCAGGGATCGGCGGCAGTTGAACAACCTCACCACTGAAACGTGGGCACTTGGACAGGTTATCGTGTCGTTGACATTGTGTGATGTTTTGTAACGTTTGCTTATCATTCCATTAATTGCACAACTTCGTTCTTTCCCCTATTTATGTATATCACACATTTCTAAGATCATTTCATGGTCATATCCTGCTATCTTCATCGTTGAAATTCAGGGCATACACATTTTAAAACGATTTACAGCGAAATGCCGCTATTCCCATCTTCCAGACTCATATCGAGCTGTTGTACCACCCCACCCACACGTAGCATCTTCATTCAATTCCGTCAGGGTAGTAGACTACCGATGACGCCGGAAAACAGCTCTATAAAATCGCCACTACCGGAGTAAAACAGCATGGCGCCGGCTCAATCGCACACCCGGAGGCCGGTTTTACGGCACAATCTGGAATTTGTTTGACCGGGTAAGTCTGCGGTGGCCCACATCAGTGGCGCGTTCGATGGACTAGACCGACTAATTTGGTCGCCGAGCGGGTCGATCTCTGCCGGCAAGATGACCCAATCTGGGCCCAAGTGTGCCACAAGGGCGCAGAACGCGTACCTGGGCCCTGTAAAACCGGCTTTACGATGCAGGTGTCTTGCAAGGGCCGGTGGTTGGATCTCGCATCTCTGTGTTTTTTTGTGGGTCTGAAGTCTGCATTTGTGTTCAACAAATTTCTTTCAGTCCTGGTTAGAGGAAAGAGACAGGTCGCTTGGCAGATCTTCATTTCCCAAGAGTTCAATGCCTCGAAATAAAACGGAATGGTTATGTTATAAACTCGACGAGCTAAGCACAACCTTAAGAACTGAAAGATACGGGTGGATAACCGTATGCTGGGCTCCGACGAGTCGTACGAGGCGGAGTGGTGCGAATAACCTGCCATGGTCTCGAGGCATCAAAGTTTTTTTTTTGTAAAAAACATTTAAAACATGTAGTGATGGCTATCTAACTAACAAACCTTTTTGTGGGACGTTATAAGCCGCATATTCAGTAAAAATAAAAACGTTGCAAAACATATGGCAGCTGAATGATCGACGTTCAAACGTCAGGCGGCAAGTCCATGAAATTAGGCGCTGAACCTAACCAGCCAGCTGCATTGGTCCAGTTTTGACCGTTTGCATGCCATCGCCGCCGTTCATTTACATGTATTAATTAGCTGGTGACCCTGCCTGACCACGGACTCAACACCACCGGGGGAGCCTCCACCCCACCCTCCTATCGCCCTGCACTCTACGCGTCGGTTCCGACGGGGAGTGAGCGTCGATGGCGACGAAGGAGGGGAGGCAGCTGGACGACGGACATCTGGTTCGGCCGCCACCCTGCCCCCGTTTAGGTAGGGTCGAGAGACGGGGATGGATTGGCCCTGTCTTGGTGAGCCGACTCTGGTGCGGATCAGAAGGGGATCTGGCCCTGTTTGAAGGAAAGGGAATATGAACTGAGGCCTTTGATTCTTGCCGACAGTGAAAATCATGCCAGTTTTTGCATCTTCTACTCGTAAAATGCAAGGAAATAGAGAAGACAGAACATTAAAAATTAGGGGTTTCATACAGCAGCAAGACTTACCTGGCCTTTATTTATGAATGACATAAGCATTCACGCTTTACAAAATTGTCTTTGGGTACTTTAAATAATTACCGAAGCTTTCCACGTTCTAAGCCTACTCGACAATGGCTGGGAGCCGTGTAGCCGGTGCATTGAACGGGTTGTGGCGGGGTTGGTGACCTGAGGGTCGGCCGGATGGCGGGCAGGCGGGCCGACCGACCATACCCTTCCGGTACGCGCACAGGCGTATTTATTTATCGGCGCGCGACATTCGAGCCGCCTCGCGGCCAATACGCCGCGCATATAAACAGGCCTCCGTTGTGGGCCGCCGTGGCCAGTCGGCATTACACGGGCTCTGCAGCTGGCGGCGACAACAACGGCCACTCGAAATGGGGAACAAATCGCGCTGCGGCGGGACCATTAATTGAAGACGGCGCCGACAGGGTTAGGAGGGGTGACAGGCTGTGGGCGAGCCCGGCAGAACAGGAGCCGTGAAATGGGGACACAATGCCGGCCAGACGCCGGCGCGACAGAATCGTGCAGTCATTGCCGGCGAGCTCCACCGGCATGGGAACGCTCGCGCGATCCGATCAACACAATGGGTAATCGGAAATTGATCATAAATTATGGTCTGATCGATTTTTACGGTTGTATGAGTACACGCGATGGTGTTCGATATTTGTCTGCTGCTTTGGTAAATACACGGTCGTAGCTTGAATGGACCGCATCATTACGGCAAAACTGTTCTGGATTGAGCACGTCGCGAGGTTTTGATAGGTGTTACTCAATATATTCTTGCAACATGTATCTTGATGATCATTCTTTATGTCTCGTATGCCCATTTCAGGAACACTCTAAGAAAAATCGGCATGTTTCAATAAATGATGTTTTTCTGTCAGAAAGAGCGGATTTCTCATCGTGATTTTCCCTCTGAGATATATTTGTTTTACTTGGAGCTTCTGGAATTTGAAGCATCAATTTAGTCTGACATTCGGCATCGGTGTGTAAGCGAGGTGAATGCTGATGCTGCCATTTGTACCACAAATAGACCGGGATGGAAGCCGAATGACTCATTATCGGGGAGTTCCGGTGGGCAGAAAGGCGTGAGCTAGGCGTGTCTAATGGACGGTACCGTCTCCCCGGGGGCCCGAAATTTCCCATTAGTAACACACTGTCTCTCTCAGAAATGGGCCCACATCCGACAAACGGACATCCGCGGTAATGGTAATGGCACAACGTTTGCGTGCGCTGTCTGCGTTAACTGGCATCGCGGCGACCACGACAGGAACCATGTTTATTGGGAAAACGTGTCGTCCGAGAGGTGTCAGACTTCGGCTGAAAGAGTGATTATGAGTGTGGTGTAAGGTTTACATGTAATAAGCTTTCTTCTTCCTTTCTCCTCTCACTGATGTTCCGAACGTGCATCTCTGATGGGTCGCCCGGCTCAAAAACGGGCAGCTCATTTACATGTACCCCATATCTCGATTACCAGAGTAGATCATGCCTATCCCAACAGTTCTTTGTTCGTATGAGGCAGTTAATTATGCCCCTCTATTGTCTCCTGGGCACAAAACAAACCATCAGCGCAAACAAAAGTCGGCCGACCGCACAAAGGCCAAATAGATTCCGAGGAAATCGGGTGGGGCTGACCCTTGAACTGGCGCTATATCAGATTATTTAGGTGGCCGATCGGAATCGACTGGACGGTGCGGGATGGGTCGATACCTGGGCGGTCGAGAGCTCACAGTCCTGACCTCAGTGTCCACCGGAGCTTTACCAGTGATGTGTGCTTCAATTGTATCCAAGCTACAGCATCAGCATTGACAAACACCGCGATATAATCACGACGCCGATGATGCCGAAATGTGTGCGCTGGCTGCTGAGTTGAAGACTTTGGTTGATTGTGGTGGTTGATAGTGGAGTCAGAGGTGGTCTTTTTCTCTTCTCTTCTCTTCTCTTCTCTTCTCTTCTCTTCTCTTCTCTTCTCTTCTCTTCTCTTCTCTTCTCTTCTCTTCTCTTCTCTTCTCTTCTCTTCTCTTCTCTTCTCTTCTCTTCTCTTCTCTTCTCTTCTCTTCTCTTCTCTTCTCTTCTCTTCTCTTCTCTTTTCCTCCCTTCCCACCCTCATACACTCGATTCTCATAACGGAAGGCGGAGCAGGCATTCGGCTTTGATCACTATGCTAAGCAGAAGCATCCAATGAGAATGAATACCCGTATCTGGCGCAGACTCCCTAATCCGTTACCCAGTTACCAGGAGAGCGTGCCTACTCCTACTTCTGTTCGATATTCTCCGAGATGTGTTGATCAATCGGTACGTGATGATTGTTATCTCCCGGCCGCCCGTAGATAGGGAAGTCATGAATGGTAATGCACGTAATTGTGTTCATTTATCACAGCGGGCCCAGGCACCCATTGCGTAAACATTGGGGTCAAGGGTCGCGCGGTAGTACCTTACCATTGACTTCTGCGGAGGAGAACGTGCATCGGGAGTTATTCAAGCTGTTGGTATTTCACTGGGACGCGCTATTCTTCGGAAAATGAGGAAATTCATTCAGTGCGAAAGTTTGGAGCCATTAGGTTTAAGTGCATGTTGAAGAAGTAACGTGTCCGAGCACGTGAGCTATTGACACTGGGTTAGTCACGAGAAACTGACTCACAATGACACTGCTGAACTATACTGCTGTTATATTATGCATTACGACAATCTTTCTTAGCACAGTTAGCAGGTGGACAATGGCCCTGCTCCGATTTAGGGTTCGACTGTGCCTTGTAATGAAGTCCTGCGGTTTTGTCAATTATGTGAGAGGGTTTTAGCTCTTTGCACTCTCTCAAAACTCAAAGGAAGGAACAGTGCTATCAATATTTTGGCTTTGAACCAATTCAACTTCTGTCAAACCTTATTACGTGTTCCCAACGCTACATTGCATGTGCCGGATGCCTGCCAATTTCCCGTGCCGTATGTCATGTAATACAATTGTGTCAAACATTCCTATCGACACGTTCTGAGGGACCCCACACATCGTAAGGCCACCCGGGCCTCAGATGACCGGTCCATTCCTCTCCTTCCCCCATTCGCCGTTTACGATCGACCCCTCCACGGGCACAGGTAGCACTTTAACGGCCAGGATCACCCTTATCCCAGGTCCCAATGTGATACCAAGCGATATCAGAGGATCGTGGCGACAAAAACCCGCCGTAACACGCCATACAGCGTCGTAAGGTGAGCCAAAATGCATCCTACGCACCGTGATTGAACGCATCTCGAAAGTTTACGAGCTCTTTGACAACGGCAGCGATCGTTTGATGTACAGTAAGGCTTCCAGAAGGCTAGCATTTATCGGCTGTTTTATTTCAGGGTAATGCAGCTTCAAAAGGAATGCAAATTTCGATATGCGAGTATACCTACATGAACTGTAATGAAAACAGACGTCCTGCTGTACGCTGGAGAAAAGTGATGGAGGTTTTATTCACCTTGCATTTATCTTGCAATGCTTTTCAAGTCAGCTAAGGCATGTTGATTTTCAACTGCCTGAAATTTTGATATTCGGAGAAGTATTCGATATGCTTGCATGACTAACATGTAGTGTCATTTTTTTTTCGTTAGATTGCACTCCGTCGAGCATTTCCCGGTGTCATATTTCGTATCGTGGCTTCCTCAACATGTGTTAAAAAATACGATCATTTACATTTCAATGGATTTGACTGTTCTCAATGCCTATGCAATGCATATATGTTCTGACTTCTAAGTCTCAAACAGCTGGTGGTGTCGTGTCCTACCTCCATTCCCAAGTGTTTACTGATGTTTTGCTGGATGAAACCGATCTCCTCACCGATATTACTTGCATTGGTCGACAGATTAACAAAGCCTTGCAGTCTAGTCATGTTCAAATAATCTCATCTTCCCTGAGCAGAGGCGATGCAATTGAGTTTGCTACGTTAGATGATTTGATGCAGTCAGATGAAAAAAAAAACTGTAAGCGATTAATAAATAAAACGGCGTTTTTCATTTCCAATGTGATAGCTTCCAATCCGGAGCTAAGCGTTACAGTATCGCATTGCAGTTGTGAGATGCCTTCTTGGCCTGGGTTGCAGTCTCGGGAATGTTATGCAACCCGCGGTGCGCACTGCAACAGCTGTGAGGAATGCATCTCCGCACACGCACAAATCCCTGCAATGCAGTCTTCCTTCGACCCAATATTTCCTATTGCGACTTTGTCTTCAGTAAGTCACTCTGCAATCTGTGACAATTGTGATAAATTTTCACGAAGATGCACTTCAGCCTTTGCCCCCATAATCGGAGCACAAGCAAACGAGACATGTCTCGTAAAATGGATCATACCCTTTATAAAAGATGCGTTTGTCCAGCAATAGCAGCAGGCTGTTTCTACCTTCCCCTTCCAAATTATTTCGTTGATTGGCATAACAATCATCATCCATTCTCCCATCAAAGGTGGTCGATTTTGACAGACGTCTGGGTCTGACACCGCACCTCAGCTGGTCCCGCAAACACCTGCCCATGACCGTTCCCCTCTGCCCACCGCCCTTGTTTTGCCTCGCCCGCACTTGTCCGTGCGGCTCTTGACGCTGTTGAGCGGACGCGAGCCCTCGATTTCGTTTGATGAAGGGGAGGAGGGCGGCTCGTCAGCCCGTCGCTGCTGCTCCAGACTCTCGAGTCGCCCGAACACAGAGCGCCACACGGACAGCACATGTGAATAACTGATTAACGACCCTGATAACAGGCGTCCGAGGAGGCTGAGGACTTTGTTGTGCGAATCCGACGGATGACATCCCGATTCTTGGAATGCTGCCGGACCCCCCACAGCGCGAGCGGCCCAGACTGAAAACCAGGCCGATGAGGCCCGACGCCGCCTCGTAGCATTGTTCGTGACGCGTACACATCATACAATGATGCAATAACTTACTCTCGATTAACGGAAAGATAATTGTGCAAGCCTAGTTACAATGACACACGAGTGGGCGAGTTTCGCGGAACATTACACCACATCGCAAACTGTTGCCAGTCATGAAGACGTGTAATGGCGGCTAACCGCAGCAAGAGGCGCAACATGCGCCGTTCTCGGTACCGACTCCATGTCGATAGTTACGGTGAAGTGGACCGAGCGACTCCGTCGGCCGTCCATGGCCTACGTCTTCTGCGCTCGCCGACGGCGGTGTTGGACGCCAGGATCGTCGAACGCCGCTCGCCACGGCTGCCAGCCGCGCCTTCCGGCCGCTATCGACGCGTCCACGTCGCTATTTTTTCGCCGGCTCTTGGCTCCCCTCTTGTTTTTCTGATGTTTGGACAACGGCGCTGTATCAGCCATCTATTTCTGTAGCCGGGCGCGTCGGCTGCCACTGCCGCGGAGCAGAGCGAGTGATTGTTCTCCCTCACATCATTCGCCGCAGATTCGCGCTTGGCGGCGCCATGTTGGAATCTCACCACAAACCATGAACTGGCACGACCCAAGGCCACATCTTCCCAACAGGTCATCGAGACCGACGACGGCGGCGGGCGGACGGCGGGCGGCGGGACCGTCAGCCGGCACGCCCCTCTCGACGGCAGGAGCGGGATAATAGCGCGTCGGAGGCACGTCGGCTCTGACGGGCCGGAACGGCCGTCCGACAGCGGGCCGGATCCGAGCGGCTTGCCTTACAGACGGCCACAAAGGAGGCCTGTTCATGGAGAGCCGGCGAGGCGCACTCGGAGAGGAAGGTAGCCGGACGGCTGTTATGCGGAGATGATGGCAGCCAGGCTCGCTGACTGTCCGTCGGTCCACCGGTCCTGTCGGGTGATGTGAGGGCTGAGGGGTATAGATGCCAAGTGTATATGGTGCTAGGTGATAGAAAGGCTTGGCAGCTTCCCTCATTACAAATACTCAAAACGAATAGTCTAACTGGTAAAAATGATCACACATAAGGACGGCAACAGCAGTCAAAATAAGCAAACGCATTCTGTATTTTATCATCATGTTGCTAACAAAACAAATAAACTAAAATATTCGTATATCCTAGTTTTCTTATATTTTCTGCCGAAAAACATCGGTTTCACGGTTCGGCCATTTATCTTGGCATACTTTATAGTGAAATGATTTTAATCTAAGTTTATTAATCTAAGAGTCAACAACTATCATTAAAAGCAGCCCTTATTCTCGTCTCCTAAATTTGCATCGCGATGTAAAATTATTGTGTGGATCGCTTTCCATTGCATTCTCTTCCGCTTTCATTCCTAGCTCCTCATCTCTGGCGATTGGGCGGCACAGTGACTGATGACCCGGCCTTCCCGTGCGCAGGCATCCTCCGATTCGGCTCCTGCAAATGACCGCAGTGTACGCTCTGACATCCTCTGTTGGGTCCATCACCGCGCCGCGAGGCACGCGAGCCATCCACAGCCGTCGGTCGCGACGGGGCCGGGGGCGTTCGCGGCCTCGACGACCGACGGGCGGGCCCACCCCTGACGAGAGGACCGGGCTCGGTCAGACGGGGAGCGGTGCTGATACCCCCGAGGCCCGACGGGGAGAGAGGAGGGCTGTCAGTAATCCCCTCTAATGCCGACGACGCCGGAGACGGACGGAAAATATCGCCCAGAAAGAAATGGCCAGCTGGCGTCGAGAATCTATCACCGGTGATCGGCGCAGACTCGGAGAAAAGGAGCGCACGGGAGGAGGTTAAATTTAACCCTAATGACGTCTGGGTCGGCCATGGATCATTATTCCAAACAGAAGCGCGTCGCAGCCATGACAGTCTTGTCTGGCACCCGGTCATCACAACAATGCCGTGGCATTCCCCTCCTCAGGGGTCGCTGGAGCTGATGGTGGAACGAAGGCTCGCCAATGGCGTATTTCCATCGACTCATGGGAGGTGGCGTCTGCCAATAAAGTGCCTTCCCCTACCAGGTGTATTTTCTTTTAGGAGGATTTGAGTGCAGACACGCGCGGGCGCACCTCTGGAGCCCGCCGCCACGCGCCCCCAGCACAACTAGGCCGTTTTTATCTTATGTTTCTGGGCAATTAACGAGGGGAGGAGCCTGATAAAAACGGGCGCTGCACCGCCCCATGTGTGACGTCATATCTCCCGTGTGTTAGTGCGTTACGTCACCAGGCTGCCTACCTGTGAGCAACCTAGCCAGTGGAAGACGTTATAATATAAATAATTTGATTGAACGTTGGGGATTCATAGCCGTTGGTTTTACGCAAGTATATCCAGTCAATTAGTGCGAAAAATATAGCAAGCAAATAGTTTTCAAATACAGAACAGTTGCTATGCAAATAACTGAATATCTAATGCTGAAAACATCACTAAATGTATCCATCCGTAAAGAAGAAACAAAAACAAAGAATGGTGATTGGTAGGAGGGACATGGCATGTGATAAGACAGTAGGAGGAATAATAAACGGAAAAAACGACCTATCTCACTGGAGAAGTATCGTAAGTTCATTGGCGTCGGCTTCAAACCATGAATATAAAGCTTGGCTCGTGAGCAGTGGGCGATACAAAACGCGGCGACATAGATCATCTAAATACTTTTCACATCCTGCCTAATTTGACTAGCTCTTCGTTTACTCTAGTTTTTGCCTCCATTATTTCTGCTCCACATGGCGAACTAATAATTGAAAATCCTCAAACGAGCCAGTCTTCCTGCGTTTCATAGGCGTCAGGAGACGGGTTCTTGTGTAATGTTCAGCTGGATGGGAAAATTGTGGGTTCGGTTTTCCTTTGATGAGATGGCAGATGGTTGCCGAAACCTGTATTTGTTTAACCCTATTAGTGGCAGGGGGGGGGGGTTGTTTTTATCCACCCCTCAGGTTTTTCGGGAATATCTCCGAAACCGCTGAAGCTACGATGCTGAAATTTTCTGACTTTTCCTAAAACTAAATTGGGCACATTCCCTGAAAATTTCAAGTTCATAACTTTACCAGGGGCGGCTCCAGAGCACTGGGAATTGGGGGGTCCTATTCGTGAAGCGAGTCATTTGGGCGAAGATCACGATGCTGCACCAGTTTTACGAACAGTGAATGAAAGGTATCATGTGATAACATATACAAAGTTATTGTGCATCCTCTTTTGACACGTTTTTGCTATAATAGGCGGATCCAGGCGTCCAAAAAGGGGGTTATTTTTTACCTCCCAACATAGGTGCCCTGGCACCGCCTATGCATGACCAATACAATTTTAGTCGTTCTCTCATAAGAAAATTGTAACATAACAAGACCATTGCCACCCTTTTTAGAAACAGTACCAACAAAAACCTTATTTACTATACTTTTTGTGTACTCCCAATCTCAATGATCTGTATCCGCCTATGATTTTTGAAAATGCATATTTTTAGGATCCATGTGAATTCCTGGTTCATTCTCTATCGATCGGCAAAAGTTGCGTTAAGATTGGTTCAGAAACCTGGCCGTGATAAACAGTCTAAAATGTATCTGCAATTTGCCCTTTTTTACCCCCCTCTACCCCCCTATTGACATTTTTCATTTTTTTTAGAAATGTAGATCTCGTTGAGCCAAATCGAATGCCGTTTGAATTTTGAAAATCGGCCCGTTAGATCTCGAGATATCAAGGGGGGGTCGTAAACAGCAAAGCCACTAATATGGGGTAGCCAGGAGCCTGCCACTAATAGGGTTAAATACAAAGTCAATTTAGCGAAAATGGCCAGCTGCGGATGACAGCACGATACAATTTTGGGTTTTCGGTCATGCGCTTTCAATCGTGGCAAACAAATATGAACTAAAGCGACTTGAGCATTTTGCAATGGGCATGAAGAAGTATGCACCAGCATTCGAGAGTTGAGAGATCAGCACGAGCTGATTCGAAATAGCAGTGGTACTTACCAGTTACCTTCGTCAATTGATCGGAGGTCAACATATAAGGTCGGCAACAGGAGGGACAAGAGGCCATCTCGCCCACTTCGTAAATCTCACCTATTCATTCAGGCCAATCCACCTCCCCATCCGTCCGCCATTCAAACATCCGTTCGGCCCAGCCCGATCGACCTCGTTGTGACGAGCCCTCTATCGTGTGCGACACGGCACTCGTCTGCGCACATCTGTCCAACCGAGCCGACCGGCGCGCAGACCATCTCCCCGGCAGCACATTCCTGACCAGCCGCCTCCCACGGCCCGCTCGTATCGACACGCCCATCTCAGGCAGGTGAATGCGTATCAAACGACGACGACGGCGGCGGAGGAGCGTCACCATCGACATTCGGTGATCCGATCGTAAACAATCGTCACCGAGACGGACCGCCCGGTGACCCGTCTCGTGTTTATTCAATGTCTATTCAATATTTCAGGTGTGGGCGGCGCTTGGGGCTGGGGTCGCCGCCCAGGTGAGCGAGCGCCGCGTGATCCCGGGCCACGCGGCCACCAGCTCAATCAAACGCCTTGGCCAGGTCTATAAATTCCCAGGTGAAATCGGTAAAGCCCGCCCCGGCGATCGCTCGTCCAGGGACGGCCGTAAAACGATAAATTTGGACCGATATCGAGAGTCTCAGGAATAGAAAGGAAGTTCGTTGGGTGAGGCGCCCATAAGCAGATTGTATCAGTTCAGCTTCACAGCTATGAGATTCAAGGATGCCATGCTGCATGTGAAAAAATGTATGGATTCGTTTATTTCTTTTGCAGCACATCAGGTGCGTCTGAAGCAGATAAGGTTCTTAGATCAAAGAAGGTGTTTTTCCAATGCTTGCAACACTGAGCGGTCAAGTCAATGCCACCCTGAACAGTCATGCTCCCTGTGCTACCATATCACGTTTCCACCACCACTCCCACGACCTTTCTCCCAGGGAGCCGGGGACATTCCCTGTGCCTCCGAGACGCTGTCGTGATCGATACTGTGAACGGTGTCAGCGACGCGACGGTCCAGGGAGTCGACCGAGGCTGGGACCTTCTCTCGGCGGGGCGCGATCCGACGGCGACGTATAGAAATATTTGGACCGCGCTGAGGGTCGATTATTTATCAGTGGGAGGGTGGGAGACACGGTCGACAAAACAGCCTGTTTGCATACGTGAGATGGTGGGGTGGTGAATCTCAGTGACCCGGGAGGGTGTGGCTATGGTGGCATGGTGGTGATGGTGGCAGTGGTGTTGTTGGTGGTGGTGGTGGGAACGGCTGTGGTGCTCTTAGTTGTTATTGACAATGCTGTGACACTGCTGGTGGTGGTGATGGTGTTGCTAATGCTATTGCATCTTATTAGTAACGGCATTTGTATTGATGGTGACGGTGCTGATTGTGCCACTGGTCGTGTTGCTACTGTTGCTTGTTTTTGCTGCAGCCATGCTGTTGTTATTGCTGCTGCTGCCGCCCGCCATGCTGTTTCTGTAGTTGCTGCTGCTGCTGCTGTTGTTGTTGTTGTTGCTGCTGCTGCTACTGCTGCCGCCGCTGCTGGCGTTGCCTCTGTTGCTTCTGGTGGCTATGGATCGCAAATGACAGCGTCCACAGACCTGCGATGGCATACCAGCGGCTCCACTGGTATGTCGGGAGGGTGCTGGGTCCGGCAGGCGAGACGGATGACGGGTCGCACCCTGAGCCCCCAGGACACCAGCTGGTGGGAGGTGAATCGATGGCAAGCGTTATCGGGAACAAGTGACAGGGTACGAGACAGAGGACAGAGACACAAGCCCAGCCACCGATCGACGTAGAGATCCGGCCGATAACAGATGTTGATAACACGGGTCTAGCGAACGCTTGCTTACTTCTTTCTTAGAAGCCGCTCAGAGTACAAGTTATTTCCTGGCAAGCATTCATATCGCCACCCTTTGTTAGCTAACGTCACAATCCTCAATATCACATTGGCTTGTGTCATTCACAATCGAAGACCACCCGTGTCCCTTGTTTTTCCCATGCCTTTGATTCGGAGTTATCTGGACAGGGGTGATATGGCCCCGATAGCCGCACCCGCACCCCACCCCACGAGGCCTGGCGGGCGGGACGATAACCATCCCCTATCGCAGCGGACACCTATCGCGAATACCGAGGGACCGGGACGGGAATTAATTCAGAGGGGTCAGAACGGGGAGAACTGTGCCCTCACCGTTCGAAGGGCCTCAATAGGTGACAGGGAGGTTATTTTTCATTCCATCACCCACGTGGTTTGGTTTGTATCCGTGTGTACAGAGAAAGGGTTGCTTCGACAGACGTTACCATTACGCTATCTGTCTCTAAGAAACGTGCCAACAAAATCTACACTATGCTCATTGAGGTTTGAGACCAAAACAGGAAGGCTGGTGTCAAGTTCATCTCAGGAGACAGCGTTCAAGGTTTGACAGCATCACCAAACACTTGTCCATAACTGGCAAATTCACATCGTATCAACCCATTAGTAACATAACCTGCCAACAAAAGAGACGTCCTAGACACGTCCTGTGGTTGTGTGACAAACTGTCACCGTTCACCGGTTCCATGACGAAACATTCCAGCAGACAGCCCACCCTATCTCTCCGCGGCATTCAGCAATACCAACAGACCTTACTATCGGCTCTGTTTGTATTTGAAATGCGTGTGTTCCGCACACAGTCGGACGGGGTAAAAATGTGATCAAATATTGACTCGTGCCTCGCGTATCGGCCCATTCTGTCGCCTTAGTCCCGACCCGTCCGTACCGGTGGTCGGTTTTTGGCGAAAACATCCCGCGCCACCCGCATTGAGGCAGGTGGGTGCAGGAGGGATCGCAGGGCTGGAGACGGGACTGGTGGCGCCGGGGCCGGGTGATTGTCTAGTATCGACAGAGACATGCATAAGCAGTGGACGGCATTGATAATCCTAGAACCAAACATTTAGGAAAATTTCGAGAAGTTATCTGCACTAAATGTTTTGATAGAAACCATTCTGATCATGCTTTTTTAAGTTGCAGTGATTAGGTGAATGACTAATATAAAGATAGTTTAAGTTTTCTTAGATTTTAGTTAAGTTTTATGAATGATTTACTAGTGTGAAACAAAAGTCGCTACAAAATAACTGACACTAAATCACCGGTAACAGCGCCACCGCCTCCACTGCAACTGGACATCACACTGCGTCACGTGACAGAAGGCATATCGGCTAAATTGTGTCACGTGACAGGCGGTGACGCAGCGGCGCAGCATCCGGTGACGGCGGGCGTGACGTGACGCCTGTGCGTGTCACGCGGCAGTAACGGGGCGCCGAGAGCGGTCGGCGATGGCGGACATTCTTCAATTCCGTTTTTATATCTATAATTGGCTGGATAATGGCGGAGGAGTGACTGCCGGCCCGCTGACGGCACCGGTGGCGCCAGGCGGACACCGCGGCGGCGGCGGCACTGCGCGAGGAGGGGTCACCGCGCGAGCGGCACTGCGCGAGCTATAGGGGCACCGCGCGAGCGGCACTGCGCGAGGAGGGGGCACTGCGCGAGCGGCACTGCGCGAGTGGGGGCACTGCACGAGCGGTGGGGGCACTGCGCAAGCGGCACTGCGCAAGCGGGGGCACTGCGCGAGGAGGGGTCACCGCGCGAGCAGCACTGCGCGAGCTATAGGGCACTGCGCGAGCGGCACTGCGCGAGGAGGGGGCACTGCGCGAGCGGCACTGGGCGCGGAGGGGGCACTGCGCGAGCGGAGGGGGCACCGCGCGAGCGGAGGCACCGTGCGCGGAGGGGGCACTGCTCGCGGAGGGGGCACTGCGCGAGCGGTGGCACCGTATGCGAGGAGGCGGCGGAAGGGGGTTGTGGAGGAGCGAGCAGTGGCGGCGGAACAGCTTCAATTAAGGGGGGGGGGGGGCACTGCCGACTTTTGGTCCCATTCGTTCCATGCATGATGCAATGCCCATTGGGCTAATGTTAAAATATCAAAAACAAAGGGGGGCACGGTGCCCCGGTGCCACCCCTGTTCCGCCGCCATCGGACCAAGGTGGGAGGTGCTGGGTGGCAGCTTGATTCACTCTTTACGCTGAGGAATGACTGGGTGATAGCGGTGGCCGGAGAGGTTGAGGATGGAGGAGGGTGGAAAGGATGGAAGGGTTGGGAGGTAGCTCTAACACGGGGTGGGGTGAGGTGGAGCAAGTGTTGAGGAGTTCTCCAAAGGTGATTAAAGCTGACTCTGCTTTTTTTAAGTAACCTTTTTTAAGTAAATTAAAAAAATGCACTTCTCCTTACTTCCTTCATTCTTGTAAATTTGTTCATGAACTTACATTCTTTCCCTGTTCCCATTCTTTCCGTACTCCATTTCCATTAATTATCTATTCCTTTTTCCTTTATTGTTCTTTTTCGTTTGCCCTGCCCTATGATCGTTGTTTGTGGTCTCTACATATGATCATTGATCATCTCGTATTACCTCAGAGGCACTCCCTGCAACAGCACCGCAAAGTCAAAAGTCGAGCCCAACGCAAGAGGATGGCAGAAAGAATGCTGGTGATGCTTACGTATCTACCAACCCAACCGCCCACCCACATCGAAATCGGTCGTGCTGCAACGACACACCATCTTTAGTGAGTTATTATTATACCTGCAATTAGTCTTCCCTCATTACTGGAACACGGAAGTGGGGGACGGGAGCAAGTCGAATTACGATATGCTCCGTCTTGCCATTTGGTGTCACTTCATTGTTAAGTTGGTGAGTGGTGACACTTTGAGGCTCACAGAAGTCCCTTCGTGAACACCACAGGGCAATTACATCCACACGGGATGTGCGGAGATACACTGCTATGTGAGTGATGTGTGAGAGCTGGGTCAATTATTGCGTGATCTCCGTGCATTGTCGCAGGCTGTGGAGCACACAAAGCCAAGCGGGTGTGGATTACGCAACACAGTAGCAGCGTATGACATGTTTGTGTGAAACAGTCCGCGCATTGTGGTAAAATATGTGGCTTTAGAGCTTTGTCGCAGCGATAAATCCGTTCATAATTTTAGTTGTAATGGTTCTGTCAGTGAGTTGTGATGCCATTAGGAATTCACAATTGGACGGACGCCATATTGTCATCACAAATGATGGTGGATAATGACCACATTGCTGGCGCCGAGAGCTGCAATATGAACACGTCAAGTGGCAGCCGGTGACATGCAGTGTAATCTTCACACGTCCAGGAAACCATAAATTCGCCAGACGGTGGCCCCAGTGCTGCGTGTGTTGGCTCTTCGTCTTGCGTACTGTAATTATCACAACTTCAGACGGCGCTGACTTAACGCAGCAGCCCGAACAATTGCTGGGTTGCATGTGGGTGGTAAAGGAGAGATGAAGCTTTGCTTTAAGATAATCTGCCTTTGATTTAATTAGGCTCTGTTCTATTAGTGATGGCTGATTGTGATGGTAATCTTTCTCTCGTCGGTCGGCTGGCTCGTGTGCGCAGTCAGCCGCCCACTCTCTTTGATATGCCGACTCGGATTTTAATTACCGCTTGTCGCGTTCAGTGATTGATCTGTGCCTCATCGACGCAGTGTTTGCATTCAGACTGAGTCATTCATTACATGTGTCGGTGCGAATGGGAAAGGCTGCCGCCTGCTCAGCATCGAGCATTCGTCAATTCGATGGGTTGAATGTGAGTGCCCTGCCCAGACCAATGTCTCTCCCTAATTCCTATCATCCTTCCGGCTCAGAAATGGTCTCGTCAGACCGAAAGGGCCTAGCTCCCCCCAAACAAGAATGTGAGTGCACTGGTGCCTCTAATAGCAATTGAGGAAAGTCACCTATCCAACTGAGGACCATGTTAGCATCAAGGGTCATAAACATCTGTACAGAAGACGACTTTTTCAAACAAATGCCTTTAGCTTCGCTGAAAGTCTGTGACTTCCGCTACAACCACTTCAGTGAGGAGCGTGATTGTTATTAGGTTGACACCAAGTTTCTCTTCATTTCAAAATCCCTTCAATTTTCGACACGATATCGATTTATTATCATCTTCATCTACCACCTATCACTCGTCTCCAACGAATGGTTTATCGTTTGTGCACTTAATGCAGGAGCATTTCTTGGACAGATCCACTAAATCGGTCTGTCATGTGTCTCACGTTACGGGTTAGCAGTGTCACGTCACGCTACACCGTACCGGTAACGTCACTAATGCGTCACGAACGACGCGCTACGAGAGTCCAAGAATCCAATACGGGACGAGCGATGCGACGGTAAAGACCGTAATCCAAATTAGGTCATAAAGAGGTGACTTTGTGTCACGTAACCAGTTGCAATGTAGCAACAAATTGCCCCATTTATAATGATATAAATATGAGCATGCGATAACTACTCAAAGATTTTCTTTACGCTTTTCCTAATTTATCCTCGGCATGAACTCAAACTATATAATAACTTGAAATAGACAAATAAAACACTGGAGCTTGTGTGCTATTATTTTGACATCATACACATCAGCAAAATTATTGATTACATTGCCAAACAACTTTTTTCAATACTTTTCACTTTTTTAAGCATTGCAAGAATATTGCACTCGAACCCTTCAATTTCCAATACGCTGCACACTGCCTGCACAGTGCATACTGCGCATACATGCTGATTGAAACTGAACTGCAAAATGATGTTTAAACTTCTCTGCATATTGACAAAGCAAATGGAATAAGAAACACTTGAAAGTTAAATATAACAATAGCTGGATAATATATAGCTCCCTTTTTTAAGCAAAACAACATCGCTTTTCGTTGGAAATAAATTAAAAAGCGTAGTTAGCTGCTTTGGTGCCTTTGAGACTTTGAGCTTCACATGCAAAACCTATTATTATTAAAGTATTTTCAACGAACTTCAATCTTGTGAAGCAATTACAATCGGCATTGTTTAACTGAACTATAAACTGCACCCGCCCTTGAGGTTTTACCGAATAGCTCTTCGACATACCAACTCGGTAAATCGTAAAAGTAAGTGGCTGCCTCCACGCAAATTGGTATTCTAATGTGTCATTACATGTGTACAAGGTCCCTGTGTCGGCCAGCGAGATATGCGCATTGCGTGCTCTTATGAAGTATCCGCCCCCTCCCCGGGGCATTTCTGCTCCGAAAAATAAACCCATAACCCTTTACGGCCGCCGAAACCACATAAAATTGAATAAACCCCGCCCTCTCGGCCGCTCTCTCGGCATCGGATTTGCTCTCGGGGTCTAAAATTGGGCACTGGTCCGTCGCTGCAGCCCCATTACCTCGCGGGCCGGCCCTGTGCGGCCAATCGTACCTGCAGAGGTCCATTACAGGTCGGTGCGGCGGCCGCTGCACGCTGGGCCGGTGGACCGGAAAAGCGCTAGAAATACCCCCAAGAGTGACTTTCCACAATATGAACAAAATATGTATCATACGATCCCAAATTGATCAAAGCATACGATTCTGATGCCATTTTTGCCCTAAGGTCGAAATTGAGGTGGTCAGTTGTCACCAAACACAAGACTATTTAGACCCGCTAGTGGCCACCACATTTGCCGATTTTAATGCTAATCTTTAGTTGATATTTATTAGTTGACCAGTTGTCGTTTTGAACGCAATTTTCTGTCAGACTAGTTCAGGGCACTGTTGTTCACTGTACCAACAACATTCTTACATATTGCATCGCTTTTCTGCAAGATAAGCTAGCTTTTTGCGCAAGACCTAAATAAAAATCATATCTTAATTTTTAGATATACTTTTATAAAAACGTTATTTCGAGCGGCTAAAAATGAACATCTTATACTAGCCTCTGATTACTCATCTTTCGTTTCATATAGGTGCTTTGCTGCTTTTCCCTGCTACTTTTCGAGATATGCGCCAGTCAACCACATGATGTAGGGACAATTGTCACCTCGCCGCTCTACTGACGGCCCGGCGCTCTTTAAAGCGCTGAAATTTATGAAAAACGAATGTTTATAATCTGAATAAAATATATGTCCCTGAGCTCAGAATTGATCAACGCACACAATGCTGTCAAAATTGTTGGGCCAAAGTCAATAATTAAGTCATTATGAACCCCCAAACACAGGTCAGTGATAATCAACAACAAGTTGCTCTTTAGTTAGACTTTTTGAGAAATGTTATTTCGAGCCGCTAAAGATGAGCATGTCATGCAAACAACTAGTCAATTGTCTGCCATGCCCTATTGACGATTATTGCCTATTACTGCTACTTTTCGAGATATCGTCTGCTTAGTCACCTGATATAGCTTCTATGCCACCCTACCGCGGTATAGGGTGGCATAGCAGCTATTTCAGGTGACTAAGCAGACGATATCTCGAAAAGTAGCAGTAATAGGCAATAATCGTCAATAGGGCATGGCAGACAATTGACTAGTTGTTTGCATGACATGCTCATCTTTAGCGGCTCGAAATAACATTTCTCAAAAAGTCTAACTAAAGAGCAAGTTGTTGTTGATTATCACTGACTTGTGTTTGGGGGTTCATAATGACTTAACCCGCGCCCTGGTGGGGTCTGTTTATAACGCGACCTGGTGGGGGGGGGGCTATTTTTTGCCCCCCTCGTATCTCCGAAACTACTGGACGGATCCGCAAAATTCAAACGGCGTTTGAAAGGCCTGTCAAATTTGTCGAGGGAAACCAAATTTCATTGACCTCGGGGTCACCGATGACGTCACAGGTCAGGTCAAAGATGAAATGTTTCACCGTTCACGGGTCTGCTAGGGAATGCGCTATAACACCGAGGAAAACGCATTTTGTCGATAATCAGCGGTAGGGCGTCAGTTGCCTAGTAGATATGTTGCTATTAGAGGTCACTGACAATACCAGGTCAGGTCACAGGTCAGGTCACCAAGGGTCACAGGTCAGGTCACATGAGCCCAACTTTACTAAGGTTGTGTGATGCATGTTTTACGGCCAATTTTTCATTTCCAACTCAATGGTGTTGGTTATAAGACTATCAGGTACGGCTTAGGTCACTTTCTGGTGAATTTCAGGTCAAGGTCAGGTCAAGGTCAGGCCAAAAAAGGTCAAATTTTAAAGTTGATAGTTTTGCATAAAATGGGTATTGATTCGATGCAGCTCGTCACGGGGAGTCTAATGGTGGTCTTTGTTTTGCGCTACGGTGTCTAGAATTGCTAAAAATTGAGTTTGAAAATTTGACGTCATCAATTTTGAACAGTTTTTTCGCTATAACTTCGCCAAAAAAAGAGGTATCAATCTCAAATTTGGTATGTGGATGGAAGGCGGTAAGGACTATCACATATATTCCGGTTTTTGCGAAATTCAAAAAACTTTTTGGATTTTTCGATTATTATATCCAAAAAATTTATTTTTTGATTTTTGGGGGTCCAAATCCGAAAATTTCAAAAATCCGAGATAGCAGTTTTGTAGCCCTGTTCATTCTACAGCTTTTATGTCTTATCATTTTTCTGTATTTGCAAAGCTATAGGCCTGACAGCTCTTCCCGCGAAACCCTTTTTTGGGTCGAAAACGGCAGAACATGACGCACTCTGACGTCATTTCCGGCCAACCTATCATAGCCTTTGGAAAAATTTTTGGTCACAATGTGTAAAATTGATGTCCGGGAGGGTACTGAAAGTTTGGTGACGATCGGCGCAGTGGTTCTGGAGATATATCGAAAAGTCTGGAGGGGGGGGGGCAAAAATAGCCCCCCCCCCACCAGGTCGCGGGTTAATTATTGACTTTGGCCCAAAAAAAATTGACAGCATTGTGTGCGTTGATCAATTCTGAGCTCAGGGACATATATTTTATTCAGAATATAAACATTCGTTTTTCATAAATTTCGGCGCTTTAAAGAGCGCCGGGCCGTCAGTAGAGCGGCGAGGTGACAATTGACCCTATATCATATGGTTTACTGGCGCATATCTCGAAAAGTAGCAGGGAAAAGCAGCAAAGCACCTATATGAAACGAAAGATGAGTAATCAGAGGCTAGTATCAGATGTTCATTTTTAGCCGCTCGAAATAACGTTTTTATAAAAGTCTATTTAAAAATTTAGATATGATTTTTATTTAGGTCTTGCAGCTGCTTGCAAAAAGCTAGCTTATCTTGCAGAAAAGCGATGCAATATGTAAGAATGTTGCTGGTACAGTGAACAACAGTGCCCTGAACTAGTCTGACAGAAAATTGCGTTCAAAACGACAACTGGTCAACTAATAAATATCAACTAAAGATTGGCATTAAAATCGGCGAATGTGGTGGCCACTAGCGGGTCTAAATAGTGTTTGGTGACAACTGACCACCTCAATTTCGACCTTAGGGCAAAAATAGCATCAGAATCGTATGCTTTGATCAATTTGGGATCGAATGATACATATTTTGTTTAAAGTGTGGAAAGTCACTCTTGCGGGTATTTCTAGCGCTTTTCCGGTCCGCCGGCCCAGCGTGCGCCGCCGCCGGTCCGGCCCGCGATCGTAATCGGACCGCGGCCCGGGCGGCGGCCCCAAATCCACTCCTGCACTGAGCGCGGCCATGTTGCAGAGTGGGGCCTTCCTGGGTGGCTTCGGACACCTCTGGCGTGCTGACCTCGGACACCTCTGGCGTGCTGACCCCGGGGTCCAAGAAACGGGGGTGGTCATGGCGTATCCTCACCGAGGCCATGGCGCGGGGTTCTTGAGCACGGGGGCCCATCGGGGTGTCTGGGGGAAGAATGAACAGAATGCACGCAAGCTCTCTCGCCTGCTTGCGCCCTCTGTGGCGAACAGAAAAATAGGCAGTAGACAAGGATGGACTGGTCCTCGCAAGAGAGGAGAAAAGGATAAATATAAGACAGAGTAAAAGGGATATAGAGGAAGAGAAAAAGAGACGGAGAAAGAAGACATCATTGAAAAAAGGTCGCATGACGAAGGAGGAAGAGGAAGAGAAAGAAGGAGGGAATGAAATAGAGGATATGGGAAGTAAAAAAAAACTAGAAGAAGAAAACCCAGGAAAAGCGAAGTACGCAGGGGATAGACGTGAACGGGAACGGGAATGGGAGAGGAAGAAAGCAAAGAAAGAGAAAGATAGGGTTTGGTGCGCCGCCACCGCAAAGCTCCCACGCTCATCAGTGTTTCATTACAATCGCCAGTGGTCCGTGGCAGTCCGTCGGCTGTTACCACTCTTGGATGGACGACCGGCTGTCGCCACAGACAGGGGAGCGGGGCGGGTAGATGGAGCCAGACCCGGGGATGTTCGATTGTGGGCCGTCTCAGACCAATGGGAGATCGGCAGCTGCAGAGGCGGGGAATGGGGGTAAAAGCAGCCAATTTAGGGAGAGTGACATTCAGATTATTTGTAAATGTGCCGTTTGACTGAGATGGACTGTGAATTACAACTCTATTTCACTATGGTTGACTAGAGTGTCCATTGACAGACTTTTGTGGGGTAGGAAATGAAGCATTGCCGTTCAGAACAAAGATGGGAGCTCACTTCATTTTTTCAACAATGAAAGGCTAAGACAAATGGTCAAGCTAACTGCTAGCTGACCGTAAAAAAAAAATGTTCAATAAATTTTAATATTTCTTATTTACCCTGCAAAAGATTACACTAAAGAAATGAACGGATGTTGATAAATCGTTCAACTTCGTCAGACATCAATGCGGTATGCAATCAAATGTTTTCTCTTTCTCTTTCGTAAGCCATTCTATTGCTGGCGACTGTCCTCACACCATCAATCACGATGTGATGATTTTCACTATGTTTGAGCTCTTGCACTGTGTGAAATTGGTTACACTTGAACCAACAATCTGCATCTAAAAAGCAATTACGTTCTTAGAAAGTTTCAAGTGGTGTAAAACTACGATAGAATGATGATGTAAGCCTCTGCTTTCCCCGAACGCCCTGTATTCGGGTAGTGCCATGAATATTCACACTCGGGGCTGGCTGGGAGGCGCCAGACGACGGTTACGCCGCGAATTACCGGCGGACCCAGCCCACCCCTCCTGGCCACCGTCCCGCTCACCGCCAGCCGCGGCCGCCATCTTGCAGCTCAGCGCAGGTCAGGCGTCGGCCCAGGGCCAGGAGGCACTCTGCCGGTCTTCCTCAGCGTCCAGCGATACAGTGAGAAATCTCTCCTCCGGTGCAGGGAGCCGCGATCAGGCCTGAACGCCTTCACTGGGTGTGACAAGCTTTACCCAACAGCATCGTCTCCATAGGCCTCAATTGGTGGATTAGTGGGCTAACTGCCGGCGCACAGCCTTAGACCCCCGAGCCCTCATCAAAGCGACCGAGGCTGTCAGCCCGCACGGCCCGACCATTTTTATGCAGATTTCCTCCCTTACATAGTTGTCCGCCACCGCTGCCAAACATTTCCACCAAAAATCGCCCTCTTTGGAGCTGTTTTCACACGTGCGCGCGCCCCAAAAAAGCGGCACGATCGCGGTAAAAACGTGTTCATTCAGGGCGTTGGGAGAGGGGACGCGGAGGTGCGCCGGTCTGATGTCGGACACGTGCAGCCTGAAGGGCGCCACGCGCCGGCCCCGACCGACGACAGCCCCCGGGGCTGAGCACGGAGACACGGGCAGGGAGGGAGGGGATTGATGGGAGGGGAAGAGCACAGCAGGCTGGAGCAGCTGCTGTAGAGGTGCACGGATGCTCATACGGATACTACAAGAGATCCTCACTTGGAAGTAAGCTGTCAGGCATTGCCGAAATGGCTGTTTAAAAAACGATTGCAAATTATTCTTGATATCAAAGAAAAACAAGAAATGCGTCGTTAAGTTTTAGGATGCTAGTGAACTTCACCAGTTTGCTAGCAACCTTAACCAGTCCCATAAGTGCAAAATATCGCTACTGACGTCTGACCAGCTTAATCCCTAGCTCCGCCACCTCCCGGGCTGGAACGCTTCATCAGGGACAAGGACAGCGACACAGCGCAGCTGCTGCCGTCGCCGCGGACAAACCTCCGGCAATGGGTTCACGGTTTAACCGGACCGAGCGATTTTGTCCGCAGCGCGTCAGGCTCGTCCCCGACGGGTCAGGTTCGTCCCCAGCGCGCCAGAATTCCGCGCGGCAATCAGACCATTGTCCATCACGGAGACTCATTAATTAGGGCGAGCGACAGAGGGGGTCTCGGAGAAACGCGAGAAACAGGGGAAGGTACGTACGCGGCTACAGAGACACGGGCAACGGAGAGGGAGAGCGAGAGAGCGAGAGAGAGAGAGAGAGAGAGAGAGAGAGAGAGAGAGAGAGAGAGAGAGAGAGAGAGAGAGAGAGAGAGAAATAGAGATTTAGGAAGATCGAAAAATAGTGAGATCTAGAGAGAGGAATGAAGTTCATGACCTTTCGATGGAAGCATCGCCCTTTTCTGAAGATGCAAAGCTCTATAAGATAGCTATAGGTACTAAACCACGGCACTGTTATTGATGTCTTTTTATATGGTTTGCTGATTTTCTTTCTCATTTGGAAGCGAACTTTTAATCAAAATTTAGAGCAAATACCCTAGCATGTACCTAGAAAGCAGAAAGGACCTGTAATCTACCACCACGGGAGAAAGTGCTAAGTTCCATCCTGATTTGGGAAGTAAACATGTTTGTGCTCGTACAACACGAAATGGAAATGTGAAACTGCTCATTTGGAGCCGCCTCCGTGCTAACGTAGCACCTCACATTTCAGGCTGCGGGATTGTTGGAGTGTTCGGTCTCTTTCAGCGCTATATTGCTGAAAACATGTTCATAAAGTAAAGTGTGCTGATTGGCCCAAGCATCCTTGTCCCCGAGTTCCTTTTGGTGACCCTGACAAAGAGCCAGCATGTAAGAAGCGCATCAGTTCCACTCAGGCCATGACTTTCGTCGGCGCCCGACTCCCAGCTCGAAGGTCGGCATGACAGGCCGTCACCTGACAATACGGGCCGTCATTTGGTCATCAATCAGGTGATACGAGCCGTATCCCAGTAAAGCTGTCCACCTGAGCGGGCCGGCCGCCACGGTTCGTTACCGAACGCTCCTTTTTATCGGCCGTCGCCGGGTGACCTAACGGCCGAGTGTCTTTTTATATTGTTTGAAATGTGGGAGCGCCCAGTGATCGGGGCGTTATGGGTTTACGAGGACCGCCCTGTCGGCCTCACGATGGTCATTGTGTAGCTCAGTACCCAGCGGAGAGTAGCGTGGTGTCAGATGAGAACGGATAACCGGAGAACCTCGTGCGTAGGCGCAAGCGATGGGTGTGAGAGCTGCATTGATCAAACCAGTGTTAGTAAATGAAAATGTCCTGGATACCGCCCGTTCCCGTAGTCTCGCAGATGAGTGTAAGATGTCTGAGAAATCATCCCACCGTGCTCCTGATGGTGAGATGAGTGATTGAGAGCGCTGGCAAACGCTTCACGCCCGACCGTGTGAAGATGTCGGTGCAAATCGCCGTGTGAAGCTCTGCGGTCATCCGAGATGAGGGTGTAATCCAACACTGACGTATTGAGAGCGGCGGAAAGACGGCGGACGATGGTGTCACATGAGACAGCAGACGGTGACATCACGGGAATAATCGATGTCTCGCCGGGAGAGCGAGACGACTTGTTCTACGGTTCAGAACAATCTCCGGGGACATGCTCTGCTGAGCTAAGGCTCACAGGAACTTGGCAGGGTCGGAGAAAAGAAAAGGTGATAGTAGCTTGGCGTTTGCTGTCTTCTGAGGTCTACTCTGCTGAACGGAATTGGGTGGGCAAAAATGCAAAATGCTGAATGTTTTTTGTAAGCATTCAATGCTAATTCTAATGCAATTTAGTTGCCATATAACCCAATAATTTCATATGTTTTCAACCGCAAAATTGTGACATTGTGACAACCTATAAGAACACCGTTAGGTTGCCATTTTGTAGCTAACCACAGACCACTAACAGTGAAAGGAGAAAGAAAGAAATGTAAATGCAAAATAATGTTTGATAAACAAACAATTTAATCAACAGTTCATCACAAGTAGCTGCTTATTTGCGTACATATCGAGTAATCGACTTGTCCTTCAGAAAGACTGGAAGGGCAGGGATATTTCAAACTGTCTTTCAAAGCTCCGGAAGCCAATGGCCGAGGGCTGGCACGGGCGCCAGTTGAAGAAACGCTTCTAATGATTGGGTGCGCTCGCATGCCGAACAATTTCCTCCGCGGGCACCGCAGTAACTCTGAGATGCAGGGAGTCGCCGCTTCTCTCATTGATCTCAGAGGTGTAATTGGCCTATTGCTGGCGCCGGCGCGGCGGCTTATAAATGATGCTGTTCCCGCTCAATGCCGCCATAAAAGTACCGGGAAAAGGTTCAAGCCTTTTGCTTCCGGGAGGTACGCCACGTGGTGGTACCACAAAGGAACAGTCGGGTCACTTTGTGATCTAATTTTCTGATGCTTTGTTTTTGAAGGACTTCAAAAATACGATGACTGAGTCAGTGACTCTACCCGATCAAAGCCTTTTCTTGATAATTCGGAAACTGCGCCTGATGGAGACAAAGAAATATCTTTCATGCAAACAGGAAAAGAAGAGAAGAAATGATCGTAAACATGCTGGGGATTATTTTCAAGGCCTTTGCAGAGCATAAGTGTCCTCCATTCACGCCATTCCGACTAGCCCCAGAAATATTTATAATCAGATATCCACAAGAGAAAATATCAATGATCAATTTTTATATATTTACTTATAAATTTCTAAAGGTGTTTTTTTTAATATGGGTGCACGTGCTTCGAGCACCTTAACAAATCCCAATAACCCTTCCATGAATGGATGACAACCCACATAAAGATATTGTGAATCCACGACACATGTAGTCCGGCATGTTGGGTCTTCAAATGCACTTGACAAATGTTCTTTACGAGTATATTTTTGTATTTGACCAGGTTTCCACACTGCATGCAAGAAGCGGTGTTATATTTACGACACAATCCAATCAATAGCAGTTCATCGTTGCATTACCCAGTAACCAGGTGTGATTTACATTTATTGCGTGGGCCCACTTAGCGTCTAGTAGCGGGCTGCTTCCTTGTTAGCTCGGGGAGGTTCCAATCTAGATATGATAATCCGACGTGAATAAAGGAGCATCTTTGGGCACGAATCGGAGTAAAAACTATGCCAGACGGCCTGTTTGTTACAAAAGGCGGCGGGATTAATTAGTCTCGGCGTCGCCTCTCTCCACATCCCATCCTCCGTGTCGCTTCTGCGCTCATTACAATCAGAATATCATTACCACAGTGTAATGATTTGAGAATTCTTCCCGGAGGCCGCAGGTCGACCGACAAATTGGTGGCCGATATTTTCATTTTAATATAACGATCGTTCATTTGTGCGTTCTACCATTAGTTATCAAGTTCTAATGAGTCCAGTGTGCCGGTGGCTACCGTCCGACCAGGGTCTGAATTGCAGATCAGTCGTATTAGCCATCCAAAGGCTCGGCCGCGGGCTGGAGAGACGCCACCGACGCCGAAGGTGTATCGAGTTCATTTATCATCGGTTGACGAACATGGCCATTGCGTAAACATGGCTCATCATAAGTCGGTCTCAGTGGCGACTGCGGTGGCCGGATTATCAGACTCACAGGTATGCGCTCTGGGTTGGAACTTAGAACAAAATGCCAAGTACATAGACACAAACAGGACAGTCGCTTTGCTTTAAGAAGCACTCTTTAGGAAATCCTTTTCAAAGCTGGTTCTTAGGTAGGTATACTTGCGTGCTGTTTTCAACTTGTTGAATGCACATTGCTTCTTCAAATCTGCGCTGTTCATCGCTGGCAGCTTAGCGAGATCTACTTACACAATAAATAAAGGAAAATTGACAGAAAAGCACCCATGAGAGCGTTGAACTATGACTATCCTCTCTCGTATTCCCGAGCGCCAGCTTTCTATCACTGGCGGAGTGTTGCTCTCAGCGGGCGCCGTTCGTGAATTCCGCCTCGTTGTACGGCCGTATGCCGTCTTATAGGCCGGCACCGATCGATTTGAATCCGTAACAAGCCCGGCGCCTGGCGAGCTTCACGGCCGGAATTTAAATTGACAGAGAGCGACGGCAGCGGCGGCGGAGAGGCGCGCTACTGATGTGGCCTCGTGACCTGACCTTTGACACGGGTGCCAGCCGCCCGCTCCAGCGCGGCCCAGGTTCAGGGGAAGTCGTAACGACGTGATGGATGCAGTCGTATTACAGTATGCAACGTCTAGAGCGGCACGTGCCGTGCTTTGCTGTGGAAAAGTGTGATCTTGCTTCAGAAACCTCAATTACATATTGAATAAAATTTGAGCATTTTGTGGAAGAAGATTGTGTGTTTTACTATAAGTAAAAATATCAGCGAAGGGTGAAAGATAAACTGTTTGTCTTTTAAGGTAAAATATTTGTGGCATTCAAACTTTGCGTCTATCGTAGACTGTATTTCTTCACCCTTCAGACATCTCAACGCGGACACCGACCCGTCCTCTCTCTCTCCCGCCCTGCTCTCCACTGCCCGCCCGTCTCTCATTGTCCAGCCGGGCCGCCCGAGATACGGGCCGGCGTGTCCCTGCTGCCGCGCACATGTGTGGCACATGGACCTCCATTTATGACCACTTATGACCCGACGCCGACCCTACGCGACAAGGCTAGAATACAAACTATGTGAACAAACAGAGAGACACATTCCCCCCTGTTCCTAAAGAACACATCTAACTACAATTTATCTAATGGGGGATGGGAGCGCCGAAGAGTTGCGGCGCACGCCTGCAGCGCAAACCCCTTCTTAGCACGTCACTATAACTATCGATATTATCTACACTTTCCGCTGGCGCTCTACCTTCGTTCACACGGTCGTTTGACAATCCCTCAGTTTCTGTTTTTACAACTTTCACTGTATGGATCCGCTCCTCTGTTCCGGCACCGCCATCCGCCTCAGCTGCTGCTCGAGGGACCGGCTCGGTCTGCTCGGCCGGCGCGACAGCTGGGGTCAGCTCTGACGGCTCCACCGCCGCCGGCGCCTCAATGGCCAGCTGTCCAGGCACATGGGCGGTCGGAACCGGACAGGCGATCTCCTCTTCCTGCTCATCATCCGTCGAAGCAGCCATTGCGTCGTCACCGTTGTTGGCAAGACGATGACGAATGTTCCGCACGTGCCATGGGACTTCATCCACTTCAATCGTCTGAGCGGATACGACTTTGGTGACAGTGCCCTCCTTTGACACGGCGGTGCACCGATCGCCCCGTTTTCGGACCCACACCGCATCACCGGGCTGATACACACCAGGCTGGCCGGCCGTCTGAGGAGCAGCTGTGTTTCCCTGTGACTGCACGCACAAGTCTCTGCCAGCCTGACGGTAGGCACCATGTATCGGGGCCGTACGCCCGTCCTTGGGCGTGACATTATATCGGTGCACGGCTTCTGGTACGGTGCATCCCTGACGGGCGGCCATCACTTTGATGGTGCGGTGGTGGCGCTCGATGATGCCATTCCCACCAGGTTCATAGGCCGCGCGATACCTCAGCTCGACGTCCCACCGCACCGCGAACGCCTTCAGCTCGCGACCCTTGAATTCGGTCGCATTATCCATTAGAAGCTCGGCCGGTGCTCCTCGCTCCAAAAACAGAGCCTCGAGTTGTCTGACGATCTCGCTCCCGTCAGAGCGGCGGATCTCACGCCACATGGCGTATCGCGACGGCCCACAGTCAATCACGGTGAGATAGTGTTTTCCGCGGAAATGGGTTACGTCCATTGCCAGTCGCTCCCAGTTGCGCTCGACCGCCAAGGCACCATGCTTCCAGCGCGACGGGGCTGGGTCGATCGACGCACACACCTGGCACGATCTAACAATCTGACGAACGGCCGACTTCGTCACGCTCTTTCCCAGCTCTCGGCGCGCATACCACCACGTCTGCCGCACTCCCTGGTGTCCCACACTTTCATGCACCGCCATTATGTCCTCAGGTCGAGCTGTCCTGACGGCCGCCACCACACCTGTCGCCTGCTCGCTTCCGGTTCTGATCCACTCTTTTGGTACTCTCGTGAGTTCTTGACCTTGAAATGTCACGTGATGGCCCACTCGCCGCCGCCGCCGCCGCCCCCGCCGCCGCCGCTGCCGCCGCCGGTGGCGCTGCCGTGACTGCTGTCCTGGACAGTACGGCTCTCGCTCGGTCCAGGACGTACTCGAGAGTGAACTCGTCTCCGAGCCCGTCCCGAACCGCAGCTTGCGCAGCCTCCGGCAGCCCATTGACGAAGGTGATGGCGATAGCTCTCTCCGGCAGACCTCCCATCAACTCAGCGAGCTGCTGCAGCGCCGCTAAGTACACATCCGCCGTCTCTCCGGGATGAAGGCGACGCCGTGCCATTTCCGCCTGCGCGGTGAACGGGTCCATGGCGAAGGCCCTCAGCAGCTTAGCCTTCACGCTGGGCAGCTGATGACGAGTCGCTACGGGCATTCGGGACCACACCGCGAAAGCACCGCCGCGCAGGCGAGTCGGCAACACAGCCATCAAGGACACTGATCGCAGCTCGCACAGGAGAGCAGCCTGCTCCAGCCACTCCACTACGTTTCCAGTTCCGTCGAACTCCGGAATAGTCCTGGCGTCGAACGCCGGAGTCACCTCCATCACCGCTCTTCCCGCGGCGTCACTGGTCTCCTCCTCGACACTCGGCATCTTCTCACCACTTGTCAGAAAAATGCCGAAATAGCTTGTGGCATTCAAACTTTGCGTCTATCGTAGACTGTATTTCTTCACCCTTCAGACATCTCAACGCGGACACCGACCCGTCCTCTCTCTCTCCCGCCCTGCTCTCCACTGCCCGCCCGTCTCTCATTGTCCAGCCGGGCCGCCCGAGATACGGGCCGGCGTGTCCCTGCTGCCGCGCACATGTGTGGCACATGGACCTCCATTTATGACCACTTATGACCCGACGCCGACCCTACGCGACAAGGCTAGAATACAAACTATGTGAACAAACAGAGAGACACAATATTTTAAATACACTTGTTTTTTTTTTGATCAAGTAAAAAAAAACAGCAGATCTGCATCCTGTAGAATTACTTGTGTGTTTAAAAATATGAAAACTTGCAATTTCACTGAAATATGAAATTGTGTCTCCTTTCTTGCATCCTCGGTAAGAAACATGCTGAATAATCCGCCAGTCTCTCACTCTCAATGGGCGTCCCTTCTAGTGCTGCAGTGGCGAAGTGGATGTGCAAATGTGATGTCTGACATGATAGCCGGCTGTCATTGGGGCTCCATTAGGGGCATTGTGACCACCTCTGTCCGGTCGACGGTGCAGATAACCCAATCACTGGCGCTGGCCCGAGCGGGCACATGGAAATAATGCCATAGAGACAACCAATTTGGGCTAGGAAGGGCGAGGCTATAGAATGTAGGGAGGCTGGAAAAGATGGGTGAAGTGGCAATGGTAAGATAGTAGTTAGTTGTAGAGGGCTAATACCTAGTTACCCACTTCATGTGTGTAAAACACATGACATAAAAAAACTTAGTTAAATCTACAGGCTACAAGACTTCATATCTCGTCTCGTGATCAAGCCTCAAGTGGTCACATCAGCTCGATGCATAGACTTCTCTAGATATATAGAGAAGTCTGTGCTCAATTGAAGAAAAACCGGATGCTCAGGCAGCTGAACCGCTCTGGGTTCGACTGACCCGATGCGGTCGGCTGCATGCCTGCCGTGCATTATCAGAGGATGGTCTGGCGTCCGCCCCCGCCCCGCCGCCCCCGCCCCCGCCCCCGCCAGTAATGACAAGCCTCGCTCCTGCAGCTGACTTCTCCCATCATCTGGCAACGCCACAGCGGAAGATTGATGCTTATTCAATGAACACAATTAATTGTGCTCCGCCGTCAGCTCTCCGGTAATCGGCGGTGATGGATCGTGAGCAGAAAATCGGGTGCGTGCGCTGCCCACCCGAGCACAATCCACATGGAAAAGTGGACCAAGAGAGGGAGAACAAATCGACAAATGGAGGCAGTTGTCGATTTTTTCTCCACATTACCACGCCATTTCATCATCCCGTCTCATGGAACACTCGGAATGTTCCATCATAGCCGAGCATACTGCTCATCACCGGCTAATCTCTCGCACAGCAGTGATCCTTCATACAGGGTGACTGCGCGGTTGGAGCAGGGTGTTACACCGGCAGTGCCACCCACGCCTTCTTCGGCTCTCCCTGCGACCCGAGCACCCAATGCAAACAGCCCCCCCCCCCCACCGTCTTCCGCCCCGCGCCCTGTGACGAATCACGAATGGCGGCCAAACAGGAGATCGAGTGTCGCCGGCGCGACCTGTTTGTCGTGATCGCCTCGCCAAATCATGGCGCATATGCGCCGCCGGTGCCGCAGGTCGGCTAGAGTAGCGCACGGTGGTGGCGAGGGTTGGTTGTCGGAACCACCGGTAGGTGGTGCTGCTGTCGCTCACATTATAACAACACTATCATAATGGACAATAGTTATGCAAGGTAAATAGTGTGATTTTTAAGTCACTGATAAAAAGTCAGCTATATTTTGTTAAGATTCGATATTAGCAAGGCCGGAACTCTAAAAACAAATAGTGTGGGTTCAGCTTGCAGGGCCTCGCATATCAGGGGGATCACAATCCCTGTAACTTTGAAATACCTCAGACCAATTTTTATGTGAGGGCTTTTTTCCTTGAGATCACCCGCTAGTCCCCGAGGGTTCACACCGGATTCAGAGAGACCAATATGACAGTCTGGGCGGATCTCGTACCGTGCCGGTTTCCGCAAGTTTTGGTATTCAGTGGATCCGAATTGGGCCGGAACCCTAAAGACCCCTAGAATCACTACCTCTGACCAGAATGACTCCTGCAAATGTGATTCCTTTCCTATTTGATCGCCCCATGTGATTTAAACGCCCGACTATAGGCATACTGTGCCGCAATACACAGCGAAACGCCTGCATCTAGACTGACCCGCAGCACACGCGCCTCGCCGCCTGAGCGCGTCGGCGCCTTCGCGCCCACATGTTTTCTATAATATTGGTTTATCTCGGAGCGGAACTAACGGATAATGAGATCATCTGGCTACTCGGGGAGGTGAGAGGGTCGGAGCGAGGGGAGAGAGGGGTCGCGTCGTCACGCGACTGCCCGTTCAGAGGGGCGCCGGCCGGCCGAGTAATGACCTCCTGATGAGCAGCTGACGATTCAATGATACGGTGCCGGCGGGCAGAGACGAATGGCCGGCCGGCGCTGATAGTGGATGACACGGTGTTCACCAGGGTATACAGGGGCCGGCGGTCCAGCACGGAATAAACACGGGAAGGGAATGTAGCAAGTCGCGGGGACGACCACGACGATAGCGATATGAGCGGGCTTACATGTTAATTTTATATAGGTACTGCATATCTCGGAAATTGTATGAATGAACAAAAAAAAAACTTATTGGCCGTTTTCACGACGGAATAGCAGGCATCTATTTAATCCCCATTTGATCCTTAAGTTCCTCAGGAATTTTAGTAGTTCTTTTTAGTAGGTTCCCCAGCTTTCGAATGAATGGTGCGTTAGTTTGCTATTTTTCTATTAAATATCACATCGATATACTTTATCTAAGGATTTATCACTAATATCAACATAAAGCGTAAGCACAATTATAAAATTATGAAATTATTAAATACTAGTACAATAGTTAAAAAAAGATACTGAGTTGCCAGGCTACAAAAAATATATTCATTTATGGCGCACGACAGACATTTAGAAAGCAGCGCCCTGTTTTATTGCACGCTGCTAGCCGCTTCCATTGGGTTTTGCAGGCCGTCGTCATTGGTCGTTACACGTATGATGTCACGCGACTTGTGGCCTGTCACGGCTCTTTAATGATCTCCACTAAATGAATGCAACAATGGCCTTTTAAGTTGATCTCTGTGGCCATCTGTCTATGGAGCGACCAATATGAAAGTTGGGTGAATTTACCGGGGTTACATGACTATGAGCAAGCAAATGTGTATCAGGAATGGATTTAGGTGGAGAATTGCGCTGGACCATGAGTGCTCGAACGCTCCCAATTCCACGCCGGTTTGGCTTTGGAGCCGAGACAGACGATGCGGGTCAAGGTCACCGCTGGGGTAACGGTGGATTGGGTGCGCCCGAGCACCCGTAACGCGGCACAATTCTCCATCTATGGATTTTCCTATTCGCTCAGCATTGTGATAGGCGTTCGTAATAGCATTTACTCTGCTCATATACCTATCCCCGGTTATTTAAAAGAAGTTTTTGTGGGGGAATATCACGGCTTTAGGTACTCGGTGGCCCTATTCACGACTTTCAAAGAATGCTCCGATAACTAAACACCGCACAGACCTACTGCATTAGTGAATCTGACAGAATGTCTGTGGAATTACATCCCCCCTCACCACACCCCTAAAAACTCATCCAGTGTCCAAAACCACTTTTATCGACTCGCCAAAAAAAAAAAAAAAAAACACACACACACACACATACACACACAAAGCATGGGGCATGTCAGCTCTCAGTTCATTTATTATTGTCTTTACCATGGTTCAATTGCATTGCGCGATTTAAAGCACGTGAGTGCCTATATAGTATATATGTAGAAAATAATATCTACAACAAAACATCCAAAATTACAAAGGCTACAATGCTTAAAAAGTAGGTTCATCAAGGAAGCCCATTTTTACTTGCGTTGTGTTCCCAACCATGCGATTCCAACGCGGGCTATTCGCAACGTCTGTTAAGGCACGTTAACAACTGACAAGCCGCCACCGCTGCCACTTATTCATAGATGGTTGATATCGCAGCTTGGGCGTCAGCAGCGCGGCCCACAACGCGTCGGCGCCAGCGCACGCAGCTGTTGGCACTCGGCAGCCGGTGTTGCGATTAACGGCCGGCCGGCCCCATGAAGGAGAAGCTCTTGGTGAAGCTTTGTGATCGCCTCATAGCCGCCTTGGATGTCATCTTTCTTGGCAGATCCATCCGTTCAGATGGTACGGTGCAGTCTGGATAAAGGACGAAGTCCAACGCCGCTAACCCCGCGACCGCCACCCCACAACGTGGCCGCAGACCGAACGGGCGTGAGGGCCGTAAGGGCCACCCCGCCATCCGGTAGGTGGCTGAGCAGCCGGGCGCAGCGGCGCCTGGGCGGCGGCCGCGCTGAGATGAAGTCCCAAACCGCCATGTCGCCATCACCGCCATCACCATTGCTGCAGCTGTTCCCAACCGCCTCAATCGCCGCCGTTTTGCCAGCAGTCGCGCCGCGGAATGGCAGAAGCTCCAGAGTAGCCTCCAGCGCCCCTCTCCGCACGTGTGCAGGTGCACTGTGGCCGCCGGGTCCGACGTCCAGGCAGAACATGATATTTCCATGCTGCTCCGACGGTGGGCTGGTCTTGTTTGGGCGTTCCTCCACTGTGACGTCGGTCACGCCTGCCCCGGCCAGGGCGCAGAGGCCGACGTGTCACCATCCGGTTGCAGTCCTCAGTCGGGTCGCAACGTGTACCTCTTCCGCAGTGTGGAGCGCGCTCCCGCTGGGCAGCGATACAGCCAAAAGTAGCATAGCATGCGGGCGGCCAGCGCTGCGCCGGACAGCGGACCCATGCCGGGGGTATGCCGGTCTCGGCCATTAGCGGGGTCGTCGGGGCCGAGGCTGTACATACAGCTGGTGACCGCGTGAGCCGCCAATCGAAGCTCACGGCTTATAAGCTCGACGCGGGCATCACACGCCGTCCCGATGGGAGCTCCACGACGCCGCCGCGAACTCCAGCGCGGCTCGCAGCGCGAAGACCAGTACGGACGGCCGGGGCAAACGGCGTGCGGGAGTCGCAGGCGACGTTCTGCGGACAGAAAGGGTTGGGCATAAGCTGGTCGGCAGGACACTCTTGAGCCGAGCCTTTGATGTAATTACAGATGATCCAGAAGCATGCACAAAAATTAATGACACACTATTCTCATTTATGTATTTGCTACATATGATATGATATACCAGCTCATGATCAGTGACGCATTCTGGGCAATATGTTCTAAAGTGAAGTAACTGAAGTTACAGCTTAAAAGCTTAAAAAAAACAGCTTAAAAATACACACACACACATTCGATAGCTTATGAGAATAACATGCCTTGTGTGCTTAATGCAGGAAAATATTTTTTCACTTTTTTAGAAACAGCAAAAGAGTTGTCAACAAGCCATGTCAACTATCTAAACAATTTTTATGGAAACTGCTCTAGCTAGCTTAAAGTTCCACAACGTTTCCGGAGCACCGTACCCAAACTCAGTTCATGTTAGAAGAAAAAACAGTAATAATGCCTCCTAATTTTGAATGAAATTATAGGTATGAGTAATTTGATTTGGGAAGCAACAAATTTCCGCACATCATTTTAGCAAAATTACTATTTTCTTCAGCCATCAGGTTACACAAAACTATAGTAAACTTTATGATCTAGTTTTAAAAAAAACAAAGCCCCGATTTTAACAAATGTAGATAAAATTTAAACAATTTCAAAAAATGTATCGTGGAGAAAATGAAAAGTGTAGATTTGTAAAGCCGGGATATTTCAATTTCACGGATTAGGCACTTAAAGAAATATCTTCACCTTTCTTTGAGCCACCAGCCTTCACCCAAGTTTTACACGAATGTAGTGAAGCAGACAATGTGGCAACTCAAAATTGTGATGGTTTGAGATAATTATGACGGTAAAAGAAAAAACAACACAAGGTTCCTTACCGTCGTTTTTTCACATGGGTTCAGATGAGGCTTCAATTGTTGCCGACCTGAGGAGCTATAGGGACTTGAGCTTTCCAAAACTCAATTTCTAAGGGCACTGAGCAGTGTTTGGCTTTCACACGAATGCGATAGTAAGTTATATGAAGTTGACAAAGCAAGCAAAGCAAAGCATGATGCCCCGCGCGTCCGCCCGCGACCACGCCCCGCGTCCGACTCCCGACCGCCGCGTGACCCGAGGCGCCCGACGGTCACGTGACCTACCGGCCGGGACTGCAAACGGCCTTCACCACCATTCTTGTATGACGTCATATCCTACTGAGGTGCTGATTGGTCGGAATTAGATACCTGAAGGTAATTATCTGCCGTAGTTATTTTTGTTTCATTGTTTTGCGTGTTTTCTTATATGAAATGTAATTAAAAAATTTGTCATATTTTAATCACCATTAAAACATAACTGAATAGGTATAAAAGAGAACTCGATATATACTTTCCTTGTTTTTAAGAATTCCGGAATTAGATACCTGAGGGAGCAAAGAGGGAGCAAGTTGCCACGCTGATTTAATACCTCATAGTCGAAAGGTGGGCTACTAGAACCAAAAATTGCTGTGTTTGTAAATAAATAAGTGATTTGAGGGCAAAAAATGCCCAGATTTAAACTTCTAAAATTATTTTGAACATAAAAGATTTCAGTTTGAGGGATGTTAAGGCCTCTAAGGGTAGGTACTTTTTAGGTATCAAATAAGTTCCTCTGCGAAAGTTCCGTCGTGAAAACGGCCATTTAGGACTATTCATGTCTACCTCTAAAAGAGAATGATGCTGATGAATTTATAAAAGCGCGCTTAGTCATTTTAGTCATTTTAGTCATTTCATTATTTTAGTCATTTCATTTCGATGTTAAGTTATTTTTTAGCCATTCTTACAGATATACGGGCTTTCCGCATCCTCAGTTTTTGTGCCTGTCAATGATTAATTTTGGCATCGTCTTCCGGATATACGAGATCATACTCCACCACTGGAGTTCAGCGTCGTTTCCGTTCCCATTTCCCAGTTCGGGTGAGATGGAAACCTCTGCTGGAATTCAGACACCACGGACCCCCTCTGAACCCGATATCCAGCGCTCATCGCTCCATTGCTGTCCCGGTATTCCAATCGGACGGAGCGCATATATCACAACGTGGGAGGGGACGGCGCCTCCGCGGACATGTGGTCAGTGCCGCGGTCCGCCGTCGGTCCGCCGTGGTCCGCCGTCGGTCCGCCCCGTCCCCTTCCGCCGGACCGTCACACCCCGCTGCTGGCGGGACTTTGAAGACTTTGTGCACATTCCGATGGGGCTGACCACAGCTGCTCCTGTGGGGTCTCGTAATGAGCTCGGCAGAATCGAAAACATGCAACGTGATACCGAACAAACATCTGGGGAGCTGATTGAAAAGTGACTCGGTCAGATTATAGCCTGTGATTGATAGAGCTAGCCGTGGGATGTCGTATTTACGCAATTGGTGTGTCGCGTTTCGTGTAACTAAAAATGTATGTAAAACAAGCAAAGTGTTTTAAATATTGGCTTGCTATATGAAGGTTCAACTCCCTAATGTTTCTCATGAGCGTGCTCTGATAAAATAAAACCCAGTTCCTTTGAACACAAGAGGACAAACCTTGTTGAGTGCTATAGCGAGGAAGGAGCTTTGTGTCATCTCCACCAACCTACCTTTATCTACCGTTTAGCACTGCTAGCTTTGAGTCCCTTCATTTTGTCTACGGCAACAGAAGCTATGGTGACGGAGTTTACACCCATCCGAGTTATATGCCTGGAAAGGAACCAATTACAGGCAATTAGGGGCGCAGTTAACTGGTGACATCGGGTGTGCGTGGTCACCAACCCGTATCGCCATGTGTAACCAGACGGCAAATCACCTCAATGTGAACGGCACTTTAACGTGACAAGGTGAGTTCACACCTCATATTTTGTCAACCACAGAGGGAGTTTCACGCAATAAGACAGGTGTCTACTTGTGCAAATATGGCTGAACTCTGTCAACGCTGATGCTGCTACCCATCTTAAACGACTTCAGTTTTAACTAAGTGCTTCAGAAATCAGAGTACAGCATGTCCATCAAAATTTATCAAGCTGCCTAGCACTTGTGCGGGGATAATATTTAAAACAGATTACTTTTAATACCTTAACTCGTAGACTAAAAAGACGTTTAAGTAAAACGCTTGTTTATTGATAATTTCGAGTACAGTTCATCAGAATACAAAGCCATTCCATAATACAACTACGGGGATAAGGTCATTAAACTATAGGTATAGAATGCCTCACAATTTATATTCAACAGATTAGTATCAAAGGCTAGGAAGGGAGAAACTTATTGGATAGCACCACCTGAGCCATCAATGTAAAAATAGAAACCGTACTGGAAGGCGAGCCTCAACAGCAACTTTCACAGATGACTTTGCTGCCTGTCTGAATCGAACAACAATCTACAAAGTTGAAGTCTGAACAACAGCAACAGCGGCATCATTGCGTCTGTCACAAGGTGTTCTTACCAAGTGTTCTTACTGCAGCTCGTCTGTCATACTGCACCTCAAAAAGTTTTCCAAAAGATCATGTTTGTAATTAAATAAGATGCATCTGCATTAGTAAGATACCCATATTCCTCGCATACCCTCACTGCTCACTGTGTCACCCACCATCCACCCTCCGTAGCTCTCTGTCCGTTTAGTTCCTTTGTCTCTCCTCCACCGCCGTCGGTATGACGAACGGCGGCTCCCCGGTCGGCCCGGGGCGCCCGCCGGCGATCGGCCCTTATATCACGGCGTGGAGCGTGCATCTGATCGAGTTCAGACAGCGATGCTCCGATCCCGGCAAACAAACATCGGTCGCCCATTGTGGAACGACTTTCCCGCACAGAGAATCGGCCAGTTGATCTCAGAGCAACGGAACGAGGGAACGAGGAGACCGCGGCGGGGTCACCGGTGAAGAGAGAAGGGAGTGAGGAAACCTGAGACGCTGCTGCTGCTGCTGTAGGTATTGTCAAAGGTATGCTGGATACTTCACAACGCTTTTGTAAAGAATCAACCCAAGCCTGTCACAATTAGATTCTGTTGCCTTCAGTTGCTAGTAACAAGCTGACAACGATTTTTTTTTGCATTTGCATTCGTTTTATATGGGCTATGAGTTCATGGTTGTTTTGATGGGTTCTACCAAGCCAAACAATATTTTTTTTCTCAAGTCATTCGATTTCCTTTACCTGTGAATACTTGGAAAACAACGTCTGAAAATATTTAACTGAGCCTCAGAAACAATGCAGCTCCTTCCAAACCCCACCGGCACCTGTGCCACCGTCTGTCATTTCCGCCAGTCTATAAACAGCAAGAGGACAAATGGAGGAGCACATATTGTCACGCCCGAATAATATCAACGCTGTCCATAGGGCACCACAGCAGGGAAATCCCCTATTGTTGGGCAGGCAGGTAACCCTCTTCCCTCCACCCAGCTTTCGGTACACAAATATATTGACAGGTTCGGAAACTAATAAGCCGGCGATTGTGTTGATAGAGGAAAAATTGTCGTAGAATTGTATGGAAATCATATGTTTGAAAATTCCGTAAAACTGTATGCAATGTGCCATTTGATTACGAAGCAATAATTAGATACACGTGTACTGTGCAAAAGAGCACGCAATATATTTATCGTGTTTCTATCCTTATCCTTTTGTTACGGAGCGAGCGGAGTCTCATACTGAATTAAGGGAAAATCCTGAGTATGAGCGGCCGGCCGGCCGGCCGGCCGGCCGGCCGTGGGGACGCTCTTCAAAAGCTAATATCTTAGGAACGGGACATCCGATTGACAAGCGGTCTTCTTTACTGAATGTCACTTGGACGTAAAAGTTATGTGGTGTGATGGCCACCATGCGTTCTTGCCAAACACCGCACGTGGCGCGTGGTAAAGTTGGACATTTTTTAAGAGCCCCCAAAATTGCAACCTCAATAACGGCACAACGGTTGGGCCGATTGAATTGAAACTCGGTACACAGCTAGGTCTCCATCAGATAATGCATCTGCATGTGTTAAGGTTGGGGTGCTACAGCACGTGCGCACATGCAGGGGGCGCTCCCAGATCTCGAGAACGGCTGGGCCGATTGCGCTCAAATTTGGTACACGGTTGGGGACCAGTTAGTAGGGTGCCGTGCAAAAGTCAGTTTGGACCCCACTTGCACGTGCGCACGTGCAGTGTGCCGCTTCCAGATCTCGAGAACGGCTAGGCCGATTGCGCTGAAATTTGGCACATCGCTAAAGACCGGTTAGTATGGTGCAGTGCACAAGTTAGTTGGAGGTACCCCCTCGCAATTTCGCACGTGCAAGGCCCATCCTCTCGCTCGCTCCGTTGGTCGCCCAAAAGGCGTTTTACTGGTCTAATTAAACCATAATGTAAAATATCAAAAATTAAGAAAGAAGTCCACAACACCGCAGGCCTTCCTAAATATGCCACGTAGTCTATAAAGACAATAAACCTGGCGACATTTAACAGTCCACTTCAGAGAAGCTTTAATAACATCAATCCTTGAGGTATTCCACCCCCTCAAAGTGTAATGGCTCAGAGATGGGTCGCTCGTCAGGCCCGCTCACTGGCCAGCCACCCAGATGTATCGAGCTCATTAACCCGCAGCGGTTGGGCCCTTCCGTCCATAGAGTGGAACTGAAATTGGACAATGCACTCAAATGCAGATGGGGTCATCATAGGCACGACATTTGGAGTAACCGACTATTGCGTTTCGTATAACCTGGCCGGCCAGATCTGTCATCAGAAGCCGTTCCGGTTCTGTTCTGGAATATCTCATGGCCCTGTCAGCAGTATACCCTACCAGTATAGTTATACGCATACACTTTAAAAGCAATTTATGCACTTTAACCCGCGCCCAGATGGGGTCTGCCGAGCAACGCGGTCTGATGGGGGGGGGGGCCATTTTGGCCCCCCCCCCTCAGATCTCGAGAACCACGCAACATAGCGACAAGCGGTAAACGGTGTTGGATAGCCCCAACGGGGAACTACCTTGTGACCCAATTTCATTGACCTCGGTCAAACCGATGACGTCACAGGTCAGGTCAAAGGTCGAATTTTCACCGTTTAGAGGCATTTCAAGAAATGCGTTGTAAAATCGTGTAAAATGCATTTCATTGAAAATCATCGATGGGGAAATGTTCTTCAAACACATATTTTGCTATTTGAGGTCACTGATACCAGGTCAGGTCACAGAGGTCAGGTCACTGGGGGGTCACAATATGAAAGTGTCGTGTGATACATGTTTTATGGTCCATTTTACATGACAAATGCGATTATGTGGGTCAGACAGACTTAAGGGCCAGCTTAGGTCACGTTTTGGTCAAGGTCAGGTCAAGGTCAGGTCAAGGTCAGGTCAAATTAGGTCAAATTTCAAAGTTGATATTTTTGCATAAAATGGGTATCGATTCGATGCAGCTCGTCACGGGGAGTTCAATGGTGGTCTCTGTTTTGCGCTACAAGGTCTAGAATTGCTAAAAATTGAGTTCAAAAATTTGACGTCATCAATTTTTAACAGTTTTTTCGCTATAACTTGGCCAAAAAAAGAGGTATCGATCTAAAATTTGGTATGTATATCGAAGAGCGCAGGGACTATCACATATATTCCGGTTTTTTTGAAATTCGAAAATTTTTTGGAAATTTTTTGAGTTTTTCTTAAAAAATCAATTTTTTTATTTTTTGGGGTCAAAATTCCAAAATTTTGAAAATCCGAGATAGCAGTTTTGTAGCGCCGTCTTTTGTCTACACAACCACATAAAGAACTTTAAAATTGCTTTTTAACTGTAGAATTGGTGAGCGTTTCAAGATGTCATGTTTTTTGCTCATTTTTACTCGAACATGACCTCAGTTTGACCTCAATAACTTCTGACCTGAGGTGACCTGTGACTTGAAGTTTTGTGTGAAGGTGTCAAATTGATGTCCGGTAAGGTACCCAAAATTTGGCGGCTCTGCGCGCCGCCGTTTTCCTCGCTATTTAAGAAAAACCACAGGGGGGGCCAAAATGCCCCCCATCAGGGCGCGGGTTAAAAACACATTTGACACCGTCCTGACCTTATTATAACCTCAACCTACACAACACTTTACCTGCGCTGGTTCAATCAGATTAGCTCTGTCCGAACATTCGACAACCCCTCCCCATTTCCCACCTGGAACCGATGCCTGGGATCAGGGAAAAAGGAAGCGCCAGTCACCCATCCTAGCGGGGGGGCTCACCGTTAGACAATGGAATGATAGCCGAAAACAGTCGGCACCGTAATATGTATAATTATGGACCTTCCCCGGTACCAAGGCGCCCGATAGGAGAGCTGTTTTTATGCGGCCTCCGTATTATCTTTTCTTGGGTTATTATGACCGTTGTTCGGCGGATTATAAATCGCGGCGACACCAGATGGCCAGGCATACTGCCAGCAATTATTGTCGGCGTCTGAAAAAAATCGCGGCAGGGTGGCGCCAGTGAGGAGGTTTTGGGGAGGGAGGAGGAGTAGCGTGAGCGTTGCGCCCTATTTTTAACTGTGAGGATTGGACGAAACGTCACTGACAGCGGGCATTGCTGTGCTTTATCGTTAGTAAAACAAAGCCGCAAGATAATTGTGTGCAGCAGGAAGGTCTAAATGAAACATACTGTAAGGATGTCAGAAAATATAATGCAAAATATCACTGTTTTCCATTTATATTTTGCCTCTTAATCTTTACGGAAAGATTGAAGCGGCATTGAACCTATATTGGAAGTGTTAGAAGAGCTTTAGGTAAATGAACGTTCACTATTTAACACGAATCAGCTGTTTTTGATAATAAAAACACAATACGAAATAGATCCTCTCAGGGTTTACAAACATATCAACTATTTTAGGATTCTATAGCATATCAAAATAACTTCAAAACACACATTAATCACTAATCAGTGCACCATCTGTCCCTTTGTCTGACACGAAACGGAGTTGCAACCCTATACGAATCTCTGCGCTGTGGCCCAGTGTGTTTTTGCTGGCGGTGATTAGGACCAGGTCGGGCTCTTTTATCGCCTCAGGCAATGACGATCAGAGAACCCGCCGACCAATGGTGGCGAACGTAACACAGGATGCTGCCGGTTTATGTGCGAACTTTGTGTCGAAGGGGTCGCCCGCACGACTGTAGTGTCACCTTCATTACACCTCTCCTCAGGAAGGGGGGGGGGGGGGCAGACAGCGGGGGCAACGGGGGTGGTGTCGCACCAAACGGTGGGCTACGTGGGCCGCGAGACGACGGTGCAAGTAACCCACGTGCCTCACAACGAGCGGTGTCTCTCGATAGTCGCATGGGGTGAAAAAGATGCCGTGGGAAGTCTGCCGCGAAGTGCACTTAAGGTAGTGAATTAACTAATCAAACAAAGTAAATTTTGTGTGAAAGCATAAGTGTTTTCTTAGAGGTAGATGTTGGTGAGACAACGACAAAAAATCTTAACAATGTTTGATCATTGTCGCGTATGCATTTGTCTCAAAAGTACATCACTGATTCTACGGTATCCAACTTGATTTTTCCACAACACATTTAAACAAAAGAGTGCAAAACTAAAAGGCAGAGCTGGTGGACTCTGACATTCTCCCATCGCCAGCTCTCCTCAGACCACCCTGGTGCCCACCCTGCAGACCTTCGGCGGTGGCGACGGCGGGCCCTTCAGACGCGGGCTTTGCGTGCCCGTGCACCACCGGCCGTTTACGACAGAACCAAGTCAGTCTCGAACGGCCGCCATTGGACGAGACCGAGCTCAGATTCGGACGCCATGCTGTCAGTCACGTGATCAGCCGCAGGCAGAGGCCGGCTCAAAAGGAGAGAGGTGAAGGAGTCACAGCGTATCTAGTTCCGACGAAAAAAAAAAACATGGACGGAAATTCAGCGTTAACGTGAACGTTCGGCCACTCGGCATCATTTTGGCCTTCAGATGTTGATGTTGGGCTGTTAACCCTATTAGTGGCGGGGGGTTCATCCACCCCTCAGGTTTTTCGGGAATATCTCCGAAACCGCTGAAGCTACGATGCTGAAATTTTCTGACTTTTCCTAAAACTAAATTGGGCACATTCCCTGAAAATTTCAAGTTCATAACTTTACCAGGGGCGGCTCCAGGGCACTGGGAATAGGGGGGTCCTATTCGTGAAGCGAGTCATTTGGGCGAAGATCACGATGCTGATGTATTATAACTGTATGCACCAGTTTTACGAACAATGAATGAAAGGTATCATGTGATAACATATAAAAATATATTGTGCATCCTCTTTTGACACGTTTTTGCTATAATAGGCGGATCCAGGCGTCCAAAAAGGTGGTTATTTTTTACCTCCCAACATCGGTGCCCTGACACCGCCTATGCATGACCAATACAATTGTAGTCGTTCTCTCATAAGAAAATTGTAACATAACAAGACCATTACCACCCTTTTTAGAAACAGTACCAACAAAAACCTTATTTACTATACTTTTTGTGTACCCCCAATCTCAATGATCTCTATCCGCCTATGATTTTTGAAAATGCATATTTTTAGGATCCATGTAAATTCCTGGTTCATTCTCTATCGATCGGCAAAAGTTGCGTTAAGATTGGTTCAGAAACCTGGCCGTGATAAACAGTCTAAAATGTATCTGCAATTTGCCCGTTTTTACTCCCTCTACCCCCATATTGACATTTTTTAATTTTTATTTTTTAGAAATGTAGATCACGTTGAGCGAAATCGAATGCCGTTTGAATTTTGAAAATCGGCCCGTTAGATCTCGAGCTATCAAGGGGGTCGTAAACAGCCCCCCCCCCCCCCTGCCACTAATAGGGGTAGCCAGGAGCCTGCCACTAATAGGGTTAAACACTCATATCGTCCTATATACAGTCGGGTTATTTTACTTAAAGGTAGGTAATCCCAATATCAAACAAATGAATTCGGGATATTTTTGTTCACTTTTCAAATTATTTCCCTTTGCTGAACCTTGTTACTCAGAGTGCTCAGAAACACCCTGTTCGAAGTGATACATACTTAAGCTTAGCATTAGATACGGACCGATTCACTAATTCATGATATTGCTGTTGGCCCGTGCGGTGTTGAATGACTATTTTTTTCCGGATGTTCTGATCAGTCTAGAAATGGCGCAAAGTGCTGACGTTGCATAAAGCGGGAGTATCGTCCTTTTATCAAGACACCACGGTTTGAACAACTCTGTTGAAAGATCTCAAGTCGGCTCTGTTGGTTATGCACTATGCATGTCACTAATTGTCTCTGAGCAAGCATTTTCACCCGTCCATCGATTACAACCGAGTCCCACTGCCTCTTTTCCCGTTTTCTTTTCCCCCGTTCCCATTCCTCTAGCTGGTGTTCCTCGGTTCTGTTGCCCATCGCGCCGCCTAGCCCCGCGCCATGATTCGTTTATATCCGTCTTCATTGGTCTGGGAGCATCTCTGGAAATACCATTGGCCCTCGCCATCGATCCTGGCTGAGACGGTAAGGGCGATCATCCGTCTGGACGAAACGGCAACGTCGCCTCTGTGGCGCTCGCTTGGTTGCCCCGTCGCATCGATGGCTCTAGAGACAAACACAGATGCTGAAACAGATTAGCAGAGGAGCAATGATTCTGTTTTCCTTCCTGGTGTGCTCAGAGAGGAATCGTAGAGTGCAGTGACCTTACCGTGCTAGATTTGTCTCCCCGACAGCGGCAGCAGCAGCAGCTCCAGCAATAACAGCAGCAGCTTCAGCAGACGTAAGCTGTCATCGCAGCTGCATTGACAACAGTAGTGGCAGAATCAGTCGCTGGGAAGCTTTAACAGCAGATTATTGAAATGACTTTCTTGGCTCCACAAAATATGGTTATTGGCTTCATCTTTATGTATATTTATTGTTTAATCAATCATAACTAGTGTAGTTGAAATTAAATCTTGAATAAAAGACCTTCTGCGAGTGGATTGCTTTACAGTTCATCACCAATGTTGAGTCGTATTTGGCGTAACTTTCATAATATTTTGAAGTGATGAATATATGATCAAGGAACATTCTCAAATCTCAGCCATACCTATAGCAAGGCATACCAATACCGATATCAAGAAAAGAACTTAACAAGTCAAAAAACACAAGTAAGATTAAAAAAACGACAACCATCAAAAGAGTAGGACCTTTTTCAAAATATCTAGACATAGCATCCGCTGTCAGTCATAAAAACACACGAAATAAGATGTATGAATAGGTGCAAGCGTCTACCTAAGGAAGAAGGAGCGAATGAGCGATTTCGACTGCGTCATTTCCAAATCCAGTGGTAGGCACACTTACGCACGGCATCCCTTGAGGTGCAATATCGAAAGATGGATGGCGAACTAAAAAGAAAGAAATCGGACTTAATCCGCTTATCTAAGCCGTCAAGTGTACAGTGTAGCGCCGTCTTGATTTTTCATTGGACAGGAGCTAAGACGGTGTAGAAAATCGATCAAATTTCGTTAAGAAATAGCGTAATAACTATGAGGTGGCTGCTTTTACTCGTAGCTACCGTTCCAAGCATCATATATTTTAATTTAAATTTGCGATAAGCTCTTTTTGATCCTCTTGTGACTAGGCTCCCCTCACGCCGCTCGGCCGGCAGTTTAAAGGTCGCTGGCAGGTGACACGCTCCAATAAACAAACACGACTGCCCGGCGCTGGCAGTTTCACTGTGAGTAGGACAGCGGACAAAGTCAAGGCTGTCGCACAGCGCCGCCACCTGTGCCTCTGTCACCTCTCTTGGTGAGAATCAGTCTTCAGGTTATCCTAGATGAAGAAAACAAAGTCGGGTGCCGGTCGTCATTTCCAGCCGTAGGTCAATGCCCATCAGCGACCAATATTCCCTTTCGGTGATCAGGTCATTGGGAGTTCTCGATAAGTAGATGTCACCAGTCTCAAGCTGCTCTCTGGAGCGCAAGATCACCGGCCGGTATTCCCTCTCGTGACCCATAGGTGGCGGAACGGGGAGGGCACCGGGGCACCGTGCCCCCCTTTGATTTTGACATTTTAACATTAGCCCTATGGGCGTTGCATGGAAAGAATGGGACCAAAAGTCGGCAGTGTTGGACACCCCTTAACTGAAGGTGTTCCGCCGCTACTGTGACGTGACCCAGGCCACCGGCCAGTAGTTCCTCTTAGCAGTCCAGGTCACTGGTCAATATTTCCTCTCGGTGGATCCAGGACATCCTCGCATCACCTGGCCTCCTCCCGGCACGAGCGGTATACAGACAGAGCGAGCGGAGAGAGTAGGAAAGAGGGTCAGAGCAGTCGATCAGACCACCCACCGCCAGGGGCGGATCCAGAAAATCTCCAAGGGAGGGGCCATTAGAAACCAGGAGGCCCCCCCATAATCCCACCTGTTGGAGGCCCCATCTTCCCACTTGTTGGGCCCCCCCCCAAAAAAAAAAAACTGCGTCTATTGAGCTTATCTAGCTGTTCAGGCAACATCTCAACATCTGTGCAGGCTTGGAGGCCCTCTGTGCAGGTTAGGAGGCCCTGTAAAAGTGGTCATCTCTGTGAGTATAAGAGACCTCCAAGTTATGAAAAGCTTTACCAATCTTCTAACAAAGAAGTCTTCTCAGCTAGTCTTCTAAGAAATAACTAAGTGGGTAGGTTAAAAAAAAAAACTCATCGGATTTCGGCCACTTTATTTTCAGGAGGCCCCCTTTTCAGCTTTTTAACTTTTTAACTTTTTATTTTATTTTTGAAAAAAATCGGCCAAGGGGGGGGCCATGGCCCCCATGGCCCCCCCCCCTTGTATCCGCGCCTGCCCACCGCCGTATTGATCGCCGCATCTTGTGCGCCGCCTCAGGCGGACGCCGGCAGCCAATAGGACGTCTGGCTCGCCCCCGAATCAACAGCCCTCCATTGTGGATGCTTCGATACGTCCGCGGCGCCGCGCCGCTGCCCCGATATTACCCTGATATAAGAATGATCGTGCGCGCCGGCAGGCTGCGCGCCCTCTGATTGGTCGGCGGCCGCCGGATCGGCGTTTGATTGGCCGATTAGGCGGCGGCCGGCGGCCGAGCGGCGGCGGCCGCCTCAGTGTAGTCGCGGCCGTCGCGGCGGGTGGTGGTTGAGGGTGGGCTGTTGCCGATTGGACTGGTGCCCGGCTCTGGCGGTATTTCTGAGTGGCACAGCTGGGACTCAGGTGATGCACGGGTCGCCGCTGCTCATCAGTCACGCTGCGGATATGGACGGCGGCAAGGAGGCAGGCGTAGAGACAGCCGTGGTGAGTACAGTGTTATAAATGAAAGGTCAGGGTGGTAGAAGCCAGCGGGGTGGTCATGACAATGTTTCTGGCGAAATGTTGGATGGGGTTGGGGGGAGGATAATGCGAGAGACTATCGTGAACGCTGCAGATAGACACTCAGCTGCGGATCAATATAGGAACTCGGAATACATCGGTGAAGCTGAAAGGGTGGCAGACTACGTCAGTGAGGCGGCCGTGGCCCGACGGCAGCGCCTGACGGGTGAATGCACCCGCCTGTTGTGGTTTGGGGCGGGGCTGATGACGGGTTGGCTGGTGAACGCTATGGTTTTCCAATAGACAAAGCATGGTGTAATATGTAGGATGCTCTGGAGTGAAACCGCGCGTAAAGAAACGCTGCAGAGGTGACTCTTGCGGCTCGAGGCAGTCCCCAGTGTTTGTGGAGCCCGCCCGGTCACTCGTGCATGACACATTGCTGATCATATAACGTAGGGAGGTAGGTGGCTTGTGCTAGCTGGTGCTGAAGAATGACCGATGTGCTGACTGCTGCTGGAGCTGGTGCAGGGAGAAGCTGTAGGGAACAGCTTAAACTGTGTACTTTGAGTTGCAACTTGCAATAACTATTATTTGTTTTTTGGAAGTGGCTGCGGGCCAGTAGCAGTGATAAGCAACACTCCGATGCTGGTTAGGTAAGTGGCTGCAAATCGGCTGTGACCTCTAGCCTTGATGATGGCTGGAGTTAGGAGTATAGTTCGATTCAAAGCTGCAGCCACCCGGACCCTTGGCAGCCGTCTGCTGAAGCTGCTCGGAGGACCCCCGTCCAGTCCACCGCTTACAAATGGCCCGTCGCGACCGTTGACCCTCGTTTGGGTGTGGAGAGGTGCAGCTGATATGGATGAGCCAATGTTGTTTGTGCGACACTCGGCTGGAGTATATCAGTGCTAACTCGGCACATAGGTCCGATGTCATGTCATAGCACACACTGAATCACCCGATGACGTAAACACACTATCTCTGATAATGGTGAACAGATAACAGGTCCAGGCATAGCCACAATGGTGCGAGGACATCCCAATGGATGCGCCTAAATGAGCGTTTTTCTAAACTTTTTGAGCCCTCCTCCGTTGAACGTGGCCGCATGGTTACCTCTAGTCTGTGCCTCTGGTAATGTGTGTCAGATTTTATTGCTGCATACAACTAATTTGCCATTCTCTAAATTCGTATAACGCTTCACTGCCCAGGGCCCACATGATGCGGCATACCAAGAAGGGGGGTCATGTCATTTTATATCAAATGGCACTTTATACTATTTTTTAGCCTATTCTATATCTTAGAGGCATTTCCTAATGAAGAATAGCTTCAGGATATAGTTTAGGATAAAGGTGCCGCTGCAAATTGAGCCCGCCGGATCATGTTCTTCCTCCGTCTCTGTGACCGTGATGCTCCACCAACCCAATCAGTCCGCTCAGATCGTATTCGCAGCTTACTCGTGCAAATAAAGACCATTCGCAGCAGGTAATATCTCCAGCAAAATTGGGCCAGATCATGTTAGCGGAAAACCTCTAGTCAGCAGTGGACAGCAATCATAAATGTGATTATATTTGGCTTGTGCGTGTAAGATTGCCGCTTGCCAATCAACTCTGAACCCTTGCGAGCATCGCAACCCGGATCTGTCGCCAAAGCAACGGCAGATGCTCGCTGGTCATCGAATAGATTCATCAATTGTAGATGAGGATCCCGTCAGACGAGAACTGTCCAGGATTTTGCTATTTATGGACATTTATCTTTGTGGCCCTATGCTCTTTCTCTCACCGTTCAGAAGATGATGGGTATATCGGAAAAGACATGGTTCCTTATCTGCCCCTTTCTCTACCTGAGATCAATCCCTGGTCTCGCCTGATCCCCAAGAGCTCCGCTGTGCTGTCGCCCCTCCCCCTCCGCCCCCACCGCCACCCTCCCCCACCCCCGCCGCCCCCGCCTACCATCATGGCCGCCCTGGTTGTCGGATGGCCACCATGCCGACATCCGCTGCCCACAGCGCGCCCTTGAGGCGCCGTTAAGCCAATTTCGGCAATCATATATGCAATTAGAGAGCCGAGTACGACGGTGGCACCGTCTGCTGGGTGTCATTGACGGAGGGACGATTTGGGCGGCGGCGATGGGGGCGGCGCACGCACCCGCCGCCGATCAAATCGCCTCGGCCACCCCCGGCGGCCCCGAAATTGAGCGTAAAAACCCGCCGGTGGTTTCGAGAAGTTGTTAATCGCGGCCACATGGCGAGCTGAGCTGCTAGGGACGGCAATGTTAGGTCGACAGCTGCAGATAGCTAGACGGACTGATCGATATGTTAATGTAGCTTGCAATGATTGCACGAGCTCTTCCGGAATCGAATGGCGCCCAGTGACTAGCGCTCGGGCTGACATGGCTGGAAGCTCGTTAGATGTGTCCAAAGATCGCACAGTAGTACCGGGCCAGCCACAGAGCACGGCAGTAGCCCTGTCCGCGGCGGACGGGCTTTGATCCACTCGGCTACCAAATGATGCAATTTCGCCGACCGGCGCCCCCCGCCGGGCCACAATGCGCCGCCGCGCGGCCAAGGAGCGCCGGCCGATAATAGATCCCCTATCTGGGCGCGGATCGGCGTGTGTACCTTGTTAGCATTGGCCCGTGGACGGAGCGGAGCGGCTTAGCGCGGACCGGCGCCGGACTAACCCCGGGTGTCACCGACGGCAGAGGCCGCGGACGGTCGGGCGTCCGGCAAATTATAGGGCAGTCGGGTTTAAATCACTCGGCCGACCCCAGACTGAGGCACACCGGTCTCTGAACACCCCCCCCCCCCCCCCGCTGGCCGCTACCCCACCTATACCCCTCTATATCCAGTGCCGCTGCCCCGCGTCCGACAGGCCTGGGAAGTGGGAAGGTCACCTATGGTCAATGGACGGGGTCCCCGAGAACACTCCGCAAACTTTGGCAAGCTTTGGGAACACCGGACTGCAGTGGTGCCATTGATTCGTTCCCAGTGCCGCTCTGAGTGACAATATGTTCGACCATTTCCTGACAACCTGAGAATGAAAACACTTGCAACCAATCAGTCTATGTTCTGGAAGGAGTTTAACTGCTAATTCATCCACGTTCTCGAATCCAACAAGGTTTGCAAGGCCTCTATCCCTCTCCTTCGCCCTCTGTCTCTTTCCCTTCCTTTCTTTTTCTATGTTTCTATTTCTCCTTTTCTTCTCTCAGACCTCGGCCAAGTGCTCCTCTCTCATCCCAGTTGTCAGCACATCCTTCCCTCCATTTTAGTAGCACACACGGTGTTTGTGGTGAAGCGAGGAGGGCCACAATTTCCTGCGATAAGCCTCCTCTGAGGATTATCCCAGCGGCCATTATGACGCGTCACAGCCTCTTCAGGGAGCTGGGGGCGGCTCTTCAGATCTCGTTGTCTATCCGCCCCCTTTTCAGAAGGTCCTGATCTCTGCCGATTGGCACTCTTTGGAAAATCACTCAACACCCGCCCTCTAGCCTTTCCATAGGTACTGACCCCGCGCTGGCTGTCTATCATGAATCTGTTTGTGATTCAGAAGAAGGATAGCGCACTTGATTGTTTGCGTGGATGAAAAATAGTGATAAATTTAGGGAAATTGGTTGGTTATCAGGACACGGGCGCTTCAATCTTTATTGGATCGTCCATTGAAAAAGATTTACGGTAATCAATCTATCCCTCCTTTGAAACCTTCACACCATCCTATTCTGTGTTGTCACTGTTGGTTGTTGTTAAAATCGTTCTCTCTCTCTCTCTCTCTCTCTCTCTCTCTCCTCTCTCTCTCTCTCTCTCTCTCTCTCTCTCTCTCTCTCTCTCTCTCTCTCTCTCTCTCTCTCTCTCTCTCTCTCTCTCTCTCTCTCTCTCTCTCTCTCTCTCTCTCTCTCTCTCTCTCTCTCTCTCTCTCTCTCTCTCTCTCTCTCTCTCTCTCTCTCTCTCTCTCTCTCTCTCTCTCTCTCTCTCTCTCTCTCTCTCTCTCTCTCTCTCTCTCTCTCTCTCTCTCTCTCTCTCTCTCTCTCTCTCTCTCTCTCTCTCTCTCTCTCTCTCTCTCTCTCTCTCTCTCTCTCTCTCTCTCTCTCTCTCTCTCTCTCTCTCTCTCTCTCTCTCTCTCTCTCTCTCTCCTCTCTCTCTCTCTCTCTCTCTCTCTCTCTCTCTCTCTCTCTCTCTCTCTCTCTCTCTCTCTCTCTCTCTCTCTCTCTCTCTCTCTCTCTCTCTCTCTCTCTCTCTCTCTCTCTCTCTCTCTCTCTCTCTCTCTCTCTCTCTCTCTCTCTCTCTCTCTCTCTCTCTCTCTCTCTCTCTCTCTCTCTCTCTCTCTCTCTCTCTCTCTCTCTCTCTCTCTCTCTCTCTCTCTCTCTCTCTCTCTCTCTCTCTCTCTCTCTCTCTCTCTCTCTCTCTCTCTCTCTCTCTCTCTCTCTCTCTCTCTCTCTCTCTCTCTCTCTCTCTCTCTCTCTCTCTCTCTCTCTCTCTCTCTCTCTCTCTCTAGCCCTCCCTCCAGCCCAAGTGGCCAATCACACCTGCTCGTCAGACAATCGTCTCAGTTCGAACCAGATTCGACACCCGGTGTGAAACACCCTACCTCCGTTCACCTCTCCAAGGAAACTGCCAAGCTTCTCAGGCATAATCGCCGAATCTCCCATTCCGAGACGCTCCTCATTCCGTCTCTGGCTCTAATTTTCGTCGTCCGTCGCGATGCGTGCGTAGATGAGCGGCGCCATTACCGATCCCTGAGGAACTCCATCCATCGGCCGATCGCCGACGATCGTCCAGCAAGAACATAAATCGCCACCTTTCCTATTCAATTGTCAGCGTCGGCCGGCGCAGGCACAATTGTTCCGTAATTATTCCGGGGTCCGCTCCAAAGGTAGTGGACCAAGCTAGGAATTCGGGCGGTCAAGCGGGCTGGGCAGCGTTAATTCAGTATTGGCTGGGACCGACCCAGCCAATACTACGTTCGGCTAACTTTGACTTTGTTTCCTAGTCGGCAGTCGCCCAGCCTAGACTCGCACCCGAAAACCTATTTATAGGTTGGCGAGTACCGATACCACTAGTCTTGTTTGGAATTGCAATTAGCCTGCTTACATTTGGGCATTATTTTTCTGTTTATTCTAACCAAGTATTGGATCAATGTCACCCATGTCTAGCGCTCGGTGGGCTCTGCCGTGGATATTTGGTGCTGTGCTGCACGCCCACGCCTTTGGTCGCCGCCCACGCTTCTTCACCCGAACTCCTGTTATAAACCGGCCGCTATAAACCGGAGCGTGCTGGCAGAACAAGCGACGTCCGCTCGTCGGCTGCCGGCTCGGTCACGGCCAGGGGCTCTCGTGACCGAGCCGACACGGAATCCGTGCCGCGCCCGTGCGTCTGCCCGGTGGCGGCTCGCCTAGCCGCGTTGGCTCTCGGGCGTCTGCTCGTCCGCCTCTCCCAGTCCTGCCTGCCGCGCCTGCCCGTCTGTTCGGCTGCGGGTGGGGTGCGTGGGAGGGAGAGGAGGGGAGGGGAGGTTCGCCGGTAGTGTGCGCTGTGATCTTTGACCCCTTCCTCGCCCGGTGCCTCCTCCCTGGCCCCCTGCTGAGCCAACCGACGGGCTCCGCCACCCGCTCACTCACTCTCACCGCAGTATGCTAATTAATTGGATCATTCTATATTAATGGGATAGTTTTTCACCATTGAAGTTGGTGTCAATAGTTTGGGCGTTGGAAGTTGAAGGGCGGTGGTTTGGGAAGGCTCGCTCTCGGAGCATCCGTTATGAACTCTTCTGCCACGCTCTAACCTGAATCGTCACCTGACCTCGGTGTGCTCTGTGCTTCAGAGTGGAGGTCTGAACAGCGCTGTCTGGGGAGCGGCGGCGCACTACCGGCAACTTCTGCAGCATCAGCATCAGCAGCTTCAGCAGCACACAGAGGATGACGTAAGTGCAAACAGAACAGAGATTCAGAGGAAAGGTCGACCAACCTAACTTATTGACTCGATAACGGATCACATTTGTTGCAGTCTTGTCGGTAGCTCGTCTCATTTCAACCATGGCGATTGCCGATTGGCTTTCAGAAGAATGGAATTTCGTCTGGCGTTTTTTCTGAGACCCAGAACCCATGACGTCAACGCCTCTATCCGCAGAATTGGGAAGCTGCGATATGCGCTGCAGTTCCGCGCCGATTAATGAATTTGTCACACCGAAAACTGCCGGGTTCATTTTGAAAGCACCTGGCCGATATTTGCATATTCAGATTTCTTTCAGACCGCAAAGCCACTGTCAATGCGGCAACACCTTCTCGCCCCAAAACGCACAAAGCGAGCCGTCGACAGGACCTTTTGATACATCTTTCAAGCATCTATAATCCGCTGAGCAATAAATTCACCTCCTTTGGCTGAGAACGCGTGTCAGGCGGCCACGAAGGCCACAGAAGGAGCGAACTGCCAGCGAGCGGGCGCTGTTGAGCAGCAGCTGGTCTGCACATGGGACTAGGAACTGAAGGTTCGGTGGTGGGGACGGGGTTTTGATTTTCGATAAAAATTTGAATTATAAAGTGGTGAATATCTGATAAATTTGAAGTTATTAGCATATGGTATATCGACAAAGATAAACCAACATGTCGCAGGTACTAGCTTATTTTGATGATGAAGCATCTGTCCTGCTGTCCCTTGCTTCGTCTATGGAGATGTGACGTCCCCTCGTCCCCATTTACGTAATTCCGGAATCTACTGCCGTCACCAGGTCATGGAAGACGTCCTTCAGCACGTCCTTCTGCTAATCCTCAAAATGCCACGCCTGGTTTTCCTTCCGCCCCTGTCATCATTCGCCGCCTATGTCAGCGAGTCGCGCACAAAGTTATGAGCTAACACCTCGACACTGGCGTCACAACGACCCACTGCCACTCTTCACCTCATAATCGGCCGAGTCGTTGTCACCAGTTCTGGCGCCTGTTCTGCGTGTCCCCAGTCACCCTGTCTGGCATCAGTCCGCCTATCTGGCAATCGACGCCTGTTGGCCAGTTTGTCAAAATCACTGCGCCAATCTGGCTTCCATCAAACTCCCCCCGGTCGCCCAGAATAGCCTTGGGCCGTCTCCACGCCTGCGGGAGGCGTGGGCTGGGGAGGGGCGGGGAACCACTCCCCTCCCCACGTCAGCGGGTGGTGGGGAGGGTGCTGGGTACCCCTCCCCTCTCTACACACAGCCGGCTGACGTCGACGCCTGCCGCCCCCTGTGTACGACTTTGATGGTGCGTACAAATCGACGGCCCACGGCGCGATCGGGCGATATATAAATACACAAGACGGAAATAGCGACGGCGGCGGCGGCGCAGCCGGCGGAGGCCCTGGGGTGGGGCGTCGAAACCCCACCGGTGGGGCCTGCCGTCCCTCCCCTCTCGCGCCCACGTCCCGAGCCGCGGCGCCACCAAAAATACACCGGCCGAGAGGAGCGTAATCATTTATCAGGACGCACCCAGCTGGCGGCCGGCCTCCGCCTGCGAGCTAGCTTTTGTTCTTGGCAGAGAGTGGCAAACAGACAGCGGGCTGGCAGCGGAAAATGGCCGACACGGACAGATATCAGGGGGTCGGGGCAGGAAAATTCGCTGTTGGGTAGCGGAGATGTAAAATATCATATTTTTTGTAGTCGTCAAGACGTTTTTTTTTTTTTGTTATTATGACCTGTCCAACAGCAGATTGCGTCTGAAATTTCGTTTGCCGTCGCGTCGGCCAGATATTTGTTTTTGTATAAAAACTTTTGCCATTTTCCTAACAATTCTTATAAAAGTTCTTAGATAAAAGACTTTAAGGAGAAAATGTTTTTCTTTTTTAAGTAATTCTCTCTTTCCGCCTTGCCATGTGTCTCCCTCTGGCGGGGGCTCTCCCATCCCCACCCCTCCGATTGCGGCAGATGGGCCTCACCTGGCCCGTGGCGCTGTCGGCTGCCCGTATTTCACACATTTCCTGCATATTTGAATTCAGATTGGGACTCGGTGGCGCGTGAGAATCTCATTGGAATATGCCGGCGTGTAGCCGATGTGACGAACGAGCTGTGACCAATCCAGCGAGCGGGCGCAGCTCTGGGTATCACCAATCGACTCCTGTGCCCCGCATGGTAATGAGCTCCCGCGCGCGAGAAAAGGATTGTGGCAGACTCCTGAGGGCGGCTCTCACGGCAGCCCGACCGCCCACTAAATAACGACAAATAAATCAATTCAGCACGGCCCAAACTGCGCCGGAATGTCAACGAGATTCCGCCGACCGGCCAGCGCCGCTGCCGATCCGATTTTCCCATGATGCGAGACACACGGCGGCTGCCGGCGCTCGTCCCGTACCTGAGGTGATTTTATTTCTTTATTGCCGCCCGCCGAGGCAGCTGACAAGACAGACGACGCCGATTAGCCGGTGAAATTTATAGACACGGGCGCGCTGTTTGATTGAATGAAGCGTACCTGTCGGACCTCCCGCACCGCTGGAATGCGACGGCGAGACGGCGGCGCTGAGACGGCCGACCGGCGGCGGCGGTGGCGGCGGACCGGCGAGCGTGTGGCAACTGGACCGGATGAGAATTAACCTAACGGGATGCGAGATGGATCGCTGAATAGAATTGAATAAACAGGGATGTATCAGCGGTGGCGTATTGTGCGCCGCGTGTTTACGAGCCCAGCCGAGCCACCTAACGGTTGTCAGGGCGATGTTGCCGCCCTGCCTGCCACCGGCGACCTGGCCACTGACAATGGGTGATTGAATTTTACCGGCCAGCGACGCCGGAGAATGCCGCCATGGTCTGATGGATTGGTCAACAGGTAGATATAATCAAAACCATCAATTGATAAGACTATCTTCGTAAATCAATTACTTTTTGACTTATCGTTATCACGTTAGCCCTTCCTGAGAAAATAAATGGCAAAATGCGTTCTTATCGTAACAAAAACTGTCATTCTGAATTCTAAAGAACTGTTGAGAACTCATACGTACTATGCAATGTGCACTGTGCACTGTGCGGGCATGAAACCAGTACAATTTTGTCCTGTCAACTCAATTTTTCAATCGTCTTGGTCGCTTCATTCGGACCACGCCGGCCACCGAGCTCGGCCGTATTCACACGCCTTTAGCATCTTGACACCAGCAGCGTCACCTCCCAGCCCGAGATTAATGGCTGCCGCATCAGAAACAAACAAAACCGGCCAAGATTAATTCCGCGCGGCATTACTCAGCAGGCGCCTCCGTAGGCTCTGCCCCGAATTATCATCAGAGATGGAGCTGGCCCGCCATCTCGACAGTCATTACGGGCCGCGGCGCAGACGGTTGTTTATCGTCGACAGCGGCGCCCCCCAGCGACCGACGCCGTGCGCGTGATGTGCCGCGATCGACGCGTCACGACCTGGCGCGGTGGTCCGCTGGAGAGACGCACCGCGGGAGAGAAGGGTTCCTGGTCAGTGCTGAGATGACTGGGAGCCTGAGAGACGTCTGAGCTAGACGGCACGGGAGTCAGCAGCGAGCTACTGACACACTGCGGGTCACCCTGAGTTAGGCTGACTCACTCAAGTTTCAATGAGTTACTCTGGAGTCTGGATCGCTCCAAGTCGACCAAGCCGCTCCCAAATCACAAGAAGTCACCACCAACCAGTGACTAGTGACTCACTGGTACTGCGAAATGATTTGCATGGTATCACCGTATCGTCCAACCGCAGTGAATCCGTTGTCGAGTCTCGGCTCCCGCCCGTGGGCGTAGACGTCCTGTGCAAGGAGGAGTCACTCACGGGACCACCGGAGAGTAGCAGCGTTAGCGGATGTCGCTCGGCTGTAATCCTCATACAGAGCCGGATTACACCGGTTATATCCGCAGAACATGGTACGAGCTTGATATGTGGGACGCCACTTGTAGGTCAGAGAGCATTAGTAGCGTGGAGTGACGCAATGGAGCTTCTTGACATGACCTCGCCTCCAGAGATCCCAGAATCGAAACGTTACCTTCGTATTGCATTGGGGTATAACTTGTCTAAAATATGTGGGCGCGTTTAATCTTCTCTCGTAATATGGCGGATTCTAAATGGAGTCTTGCAGTTCACTTTTCTGGTGTCCAGTTCTGTCATATCACCCACCCTCTGCGTAAGTACCCATGTCTGGAGGCTTCCCTGACCTGACGTCTAGAGGCTTTCTCTTCACCACACCGCACACCTCACTGACAACATGTTCTCCATCCGGCAGGGGAACATGTCTGACGGCGGCTCTGCGGGCTCCCGAGAGCACTCCCCGGCCCCACGCTCCGACCCAGAGCCTGAAGCGGAGACCAATGACGACTCCTGCAGCCAGGACGTGCTGGAGAAGCTGAAGCAGCAGGTGGCCAACGTGGCGCACGTCAGGAGCAGGAAGGTGAGATGGGGTGTCAGGGAATGTGGTGATTGTGGACGGAGAGGTTTGAGTGTCTTTTGGAGCTTTAAAGATGAGGGATCCCTGCATGAGGAACCGGAGGAACCTTTTTTGTCGCTGGTGGCTTTCCTACTTTTATCCATGGAAGGGGAATATTTTTTACGCTTAGTTGTGATGTTATATTGTTACGTGTAGATGAATAGCGATCAAATGTCAACTAAAATCGTGCCGTATGCTTTACGTCGAGGCCGTGGTGCTAATCTACGTTTGTTTCCTCAGGATACAAATGATAACGAAGCGCCCGACTTTCGTCTGCGTGAGCCGGTTCAGTCTCGCGCGTCGGCCGATCCGTCGTCGCTGCCGCGTCACCGTCTGTCGCCGCAGTCGCTGCTGGCCGCCTCCATGGCCAGCAACCCGCCGTCGCTGGTGCCGCTGCCCGGCCTCGGCGGTCTGGCTAGCTACGGCGGCGCTGCCGGCCGTGCCAGCAGCGCGTCGCCGCCGGCCCGCGAAGCGGCCAGCCCGCCGACCAGCTCGTCGGGCCACTCGCCTCGCCAGCCGGCCGCCGCCACCGGCACGGGGAACACGCAGGCACCGTGGAACTACGAGGAACAGTTCAAACAGGTCAGTCTAGCATGCACCACTGTGTTTGAAACCAGTCGTGTACCTTTCTGTTATTTAATTAAGTCATTTTGACAGTCTGTGCATTCGTTTTATGTGTTCTTCGCGGCAGTGAATCTCACAGTTGGGCTATGAAGTGTGGCCGACACGGATAACCTCAGTGGTTCGAGCGGCCCAAAACCACTCAGCATGTGGCCGCAATGCTCAGGGTCGGGTCAGGCCGGGTCAGGTCGGGTCGCCTGTCGTCATCCCGCCTCTCCTTCGGCCGGTGTGGGATGGTGATGATTACAAGGGTCGTATTCGTGGAGTGAGAGGCTCATCTTGTTATCACTTGCACCTCCTTTCTCTTCATGACGCAGTCTAGACTCCGAACATTACAAAATTCAGATACAACCGAAATTGGTATTACTACGTGGTACCCAATTCACAGACTCTTGAATGGCATTTAGATGAAATAAATGAAATGAATGATTTGATGACGAATACTAATGATGGATGAAATAATTTTTGACAATTTGAGCTAACCCCTAAACTCTGCTTGGATGATATTTCGATGAAGGCTGAATCGAATAACTTTTGTCATCTTGCACAATAGGTACGCATGGATAGATGTTGTAGAAGCCGGACTCGCATACATGGCAGGAATTGGCCACTGCCTTTACCCCCTCTTTTCCTCTCTAGTTTCCATCCCCCTTCCAGATGAAAGGCGCCGCTGACGGTTTGACTATTGTGGGTGGCGTAAATCGCGCCCCTGTGACCCTCTCCCCCACTGTCCGAGAGCACGGACAGGACACACTGGACACAGAAGGACACGTGGCCAGGGATTCCGCACGAGTGCACACGAACTGAAAAGGGGAGAGAGAGAGAGAGAGAGAGAGAGAGAGAGAGAGAGAGAGAGGGGGGAGGGAGACTCATTCCGCTGTTGCATCGAAACCCATTTCAAATGTCATATTTCAAAATTATACGGAATCAGAAGAGCATAAGCATTCAGCAATGTTATTTTTTCAATTCTGTTCAAGTGCTCAATGAGGCACTCGCCTAATAGCCTCGGAATTAAGCCGCCCACAGATAATGACGCCACCCGAAGTAAAAGGCCAGCTCTGAGCTCAGAGATCAATTCATTGTTTAATAATCACTTGATATTCATAGATCGGACAAGAATGAGAGTCTACCATAGCATCGAAGCAGCGCTCAACATGAGCGGTAAATTCCGCCGCCGCCCCGCCTCCCTCCCCCTATCATCTTCCATTATCTGCGCCTCCTCCCTATTATCTTTTTCTTTGTTTTCCTTTCATCGGCTCCTCTATGCGGCGAGATTAATGATTCCGGCCATGTTTACATTTGCATGCTCTCTCTCTGAGGCCGCTCACCGGCGCTCCTCTGATGCCGGGTCGAATCGCGGCGCGCCTGCGAGAGCACCGGCAGTGACGCGGCTATAGTTAGGGTGGGCGAAGGGATGGTAAGGAGGCCGCGAAGGGTTTTGTTGGAAGGGTAAGTTGTCTGATCGGTCATATCGCGTCATCTGGCTTCCTGAATTCTTAGAAAATTACGTTCAACTAAAAACTTTCCAGTAAGATTATGAATTATATCAAACTTTGGATAAATTTAGATATATTTGGACGCATATTTGGATATGGAATATAGCAAACTAGCGAATATGTCATTTCATAGCAAACCTGTGGGCCCATCCTGCCATGGCCGCCGCCGCCGCCCAGCTCCTCCCCATCAGACGCATAGCCACAGTCGACACCGCCATCGCGGCACCCCTCGCTCTGCCGCGGTTGATTGGGCTTTTTGTTGGGCGCTGTCCGCTCCCGCGCGCGCGCCCGTGCACGCGCCTCCCCCGTGTCGCCCCTCCCGCCCCACACAAAAACGCGCGAGTGACGGCGCGTGCCGCGAAACAGACATTTTCCAGCAGCCGTCTGTGACGTCACGCTCAGCTGGCGCTACACCGGACCGGTTCCGTTTTTTGCGCATTTAATATTATGATAGATAGGCACTGTTCTGCAACATCTCGCAGTTAATGTGACCTGATATTCGTTGAAAATGATCTAAATGCTCTCAAGAGGAAAAAAGGGTCTCATAATGACGAGCTTTATGCTGTGATCGTGACGGAAGCTGAATTCCTCGGTGCCATAATGTGCAGTAGTTGCTCATGTACCAAGCGAGCATGTCATCGTAATTATCTGCGAAAACGGCGACTGTCAGGCAACGGTCGGCGGCGCGCCACGTCGTTCCGGCCCGGTCCGCCTCGCCGACAGCACGACTCTATTTGACTTACCCGGGCGCATGATATTCCCTGCAGCCTTCCGACCGCCTGGCTACTTGACTGGCCAAGCGCGAAATGCAATGAGCTACCGCTTTTCCCCGGAATGCATGAGCAGTGCGCGTGCAATAAGTGGAACGATTGCTATTCGAGGAAATATCAATCGGTCGTTCACCAGCAATACGGAAACGGTGAACTAAATACGAAATACCCATTAGGCCACTCATTGATAAGTGTAACGTTCTATAAAATAATTTATTTCAAGAAATCTAAAAACAAATAATGAGGAAAGCTACAAAAGAAATGAGGAACAAATAGTGAAAATGAGGAAGATAAAAATGGCAAAAATAATACCAAGTTTTCACAAAGATATTCAATTATATGACAACAGCTCAGCCATTTCGCACAAAATCAGGTAATAGTTTATGTCCCTCTGTCCAATGTCCATGCACCCAAGCAGCTCTGCCCTCTCAGCTGTCGATATTGTCGCAGCAGGCATCCGTTGGCCGGTTGCCCCTCTCCCAGTCCCCTGTCTACTCGACACCCCGTCCCGCTCGTCTCGGTGGTCCCCCCGGCCGCCGGAGTCATTAGGGCTTAAATTTAACCTCCCCATCGGCTCCCAATGGCATCGGCATCGACGCTGATTGATTTCCAGCCAGCTGTTGTTCCTCTCCAGGGCGATATTTCGCATGCCCGGGCCGTCTCCGGCGAGGGTGGAGACGAGGTGGGGGATAGGTGAAGGGATGAAGATCCAGCTGGGGAGAGATTCTGGTCACTGAAGGATATCGCCCCTCGACAGACGCAGCCTCTCCAGACCGACGCGGGGCTCATCAGGGGCGGGGGCACGGCGTCGCGGCCGACGCTGTCTCATATATAACCGCACAAGGCGCCGGGGGCCGCCCCTCGCGGTGGACAGGGGCGGGCGGAGGGGTGAATGGGCCGGTCAAGACGCCAACGGACGGTCGCCGATCGGAGCCAGTCGGCCCACAAAGAGAGCCCTCCCGACGGCAGCTGTGGTCAGCCCCATCGGAATGTCCACAAAGTCTTCAAAGTTCCCGGCCACAGGCGGGTGAGACGGTCCCGGCGGAAGGGGACGGGGCGGACCGCCGAGGACCATCGGCCCTGACCAGAGACCATATGCCGCCGCTGTAATATATGGACTAGAACAGATTCAAACACCGCCGGAAATGGCCAGGGAGGTGGACGCGATACTGGAATTTTCGGCGTGCTGCGATTTGGACAAGGACCAGAAACGGGCAGGGAGTCCTGTTTGACGCAAACCTCAAACGCGTGCGTGGCACAAAAGTGGGATAAATCACAATCAGGAGCTGTGCGTTTATGATCCGTTCAACAGTGTTATTTATCCAGCCGACGCTGTCGGACGTGATTGGATAATGTCCAATTTCGGCGCTGAGTTAGGATGTGGCTGTGATCGCTGCAGCGGTGCGAGCAATTTTAGCGGCCGTTCGCAGAAGATACGCTTGACATACAAGTCAAAAATATGCTGAAATATTGCTGAGCTAGAGCGGTGTCATCCGAATTATTCCCACAATGATCGTTGGTTTAGTTCAGTTGATCAAGTTCGATGGAAGTTGTGCTATCATTCTGCATTTTAGCCACTTTTAAACGCACAGTAGCCGTTTTCACGACGGGCTATCTGGCGAATGCACCTGATTTGACCAAATCTGTACCAACTCTTCTTTACAGCAAATATCTTTAAATTATGAATTCATTGCAGTGCTTTAGTCTATGATAATGTCTATTTGTGTGACAAAGAAGGTATATATGCAATTAGCGCAACCCTAGCTAATAGCTACGAAGAAACACACTGAACCTAATTTGAACAAATCTGCACCAAATCTGACGCAAATGTTTACCAAATGTGTACCAGATGGCCGTCGTGAAAACGGCTATTATTCACATACCGTAAACCGGGGTGAGTTGATATGGGGTGGTGAGTTGATATAAATTGCTCGAAAAATGTTAAAATGTGTGCTGCTCATCCATTTGTAAACCAATTTTCAGTTTTATTTTTCTGTGAAGTGAAGCAACCAATAAGTGATGCATATAGCTGAGAAAGACATGCATGTGGTGCAGTGCCTTCTTAACACATTACTTTTTTCAAAGTCCTTTTTTTCTTCTGATTTTGAAACTAAGGAAAAGTCCCCACCCTACAGCAAAGACGGTGGATATTCATGGAACAACATGCACTGGGAAAGAAACTACCATCAATTTACTGTTGATCCCAGGTAGTTTTGGGTTTCACCTATAACAACGCTTTTTTATAATTTTAAGAAAAGTGACAGGTGGTGAGTTGATATGCCATCAAGGGGTGAGTTGATATGCATGATAAAAGCTGATACCAGGCTGGTATGCATGCAAATTAGCATGAAATATGGGTCTGCAGGTAAGACAAAGTCAATTAGACCAAATCTTCTTTTCTTTCCCCACATCATTCCATCAACCCCAAAAAGCTTTAGTTTTTTTTCTGAATGTTTGATACGAGGCCTGTTAGTATCACTGATGTTAGTTGTCGGACTTTCGTCCCCGTCTTGAGTTGAGATGTTAGTTTCACAACGTTTCAGCCAGTAACTTCTCCGGCCATAGTCTAATTTGCCTCGATAGTGGAGTGGTTAGAACCGTGGACCATCACCGGGGAAACCCGAGTTCGATTCCCGCTGACTACAGGAGCTTTCGAACTGTTTGACGCGTACGGCGTCACCAACATCCAGGTCCTTCTGAGGGTCAAAGAATACCTGACGAGTGACGACGGCCGGAGAGTAACTGGCCGAAACGTTGTGAAACTAACATCTCAACTCAAGATGGGGACGAAGGTCCGACAACTAACATCAGTGACCCCAGTTTTTTTCTGTAGACATACCTAACATGCAAAAGGCACAGCATGACTCCCTGTCAAGTCTCAAGGTGGCTCCCTACAAGCTACAAAGGAACATTATAGGACACCTATATACATACAGATTAAAAAAAAAATGTTATAATTATTCGTAGTTTCGAAAATGACAGAACTGCGTTTCTGTATGGCTAACAGCGCGGGAATTCTGATCTCGTGAAACTGATTAGTTTTCCTGCTTGGCGGTTGCCAACCGAGAATGAGTGACAAAATGAAATGGAACAAACAATATAAAGAAATTGACTGGTGTTTTAGCCCCCGTCCGTATTCGTGTTTTGCCAGCGTTTAACGTATAGGGGGGGGGGGGGGTCCGTTGGAATCCCATCGTCGTTTGGCCCCTGGTGGAGCTAGAGCTTCGCGGAAAAAAAATGAGCGTGTTGCCCGAGACGCGAGGAAGCCGATGATAACCAACTTTAAGGTCCGAGGTCATTGGTTAACCTTCCAGGTCGGGTCAATTACCCAGAAGTCGGGAAAATAGGGGGTTATTTGAAGTTATTAAATCGAGTTTATTATTTTTTGGCTGTTGCTGATCACGAATGTCATGTTAGTTTTGATCACAGATGTCTTCGTACATTTAGGCCAGGTCAGGTTAGGTCAGGTCAAACGGTAGGTGTCCTGCCGGCTATCCATAGGGAGTGTCAAGTGTCAACTACCACTGACGGTGTCGTAACATGTTACGAAGGCACTAAAACTACTTCGTAAATGATCAAATGCATGTTAAATTCGAAATCGGCCCGAAAAAAAATCTACCCTAGAAACATGTAAAACCCCAAAAAGGGAACCGAAGTCACCAAAGGTCAATGACCTGAGCTGACCTTCAGGTGACCTTGACAGTTGACACCCACAATGCTGCGTGGGACTAACATCATTTACATGTTTGGACGTTACAATCACAAAAAGACTGGAAATGCGCGGATAATGTGAGCCGACTACGCCAAATCGCGATTCCGGCCAAGCGTGGTCTCGAGAATCAGGTCACAAGTCAAAAACCATTTGAGTCAGGGTCATGAAATCTTTAGAACATGTGTAAAATTGATAAACTGACGAGAGGTACTGAAAGTTTCGTCGCGATCGGCCGCTTTTTGCGCGAGTTATGTGCGAAAAGCCGAGGTGGTCTGTTCGCCCGCCTATAAGTGCGAGGGTTAATTTTGGCTTTTGATGTCGAATTCTGTTTTATGTCGCTTATTTCACCTTATAGAATACAGTCCTAATTAGATTCGCTTCACTTCACTTCATTAATATTTTGTTGACTACCAGTCAACAAAAGCTCAGAAGTATATGTATTCTTTCATTTCAATCCATTATCTCTGTCAGAGGCATATCAACCTTGACCCGCAACTGACAATGGGTTTTAACTACAAGAAAATACACTTGTAATTCCAAAATATATTGCCAGTTTTGATACCGTTGACTTGAGGACATGTGACTAGCCAAGTTCAGAATGTTCTAAGTAAAACTAAGTATCATAAAGCGAAAAAATGATGCTGCTAAAATCAAGCCATTTTGATAGCGCTGTGTTGGACATGATTGCGTTTTCATGAATGTGAGGTCTGCTGCCAATCTACTACCATTTTTCTGATGGTTTCTTTCAGGATGTGTTCTCTCATCCTTTTTTAAAACACTGGCATTTTATCAACTCACCTCTGGGCTTCTTTAGCCGAGAAATTTTGAAAAATCCAAAACCATATCAACTCACCCCCTGGGGGGTGGTGAGTTGATATGAACTTTGGCGTTTTAAAAAATGGGCTTAATATATACATTTTTTATTCATTTTTGCTGATTGCCTCACCAAGGCACGTGCCATGAAACTGGCACAAAAAGAATTCCGTAAATGAATGTGGCTTTTAAAGAAATCTAGAAAAACCTCAAAATCCATATCAACTCACCCCGGTTTACGGTATTATTCGCATATTACATGCTAAGGCTGTCATTTCGATAACGACACACCCAACTCATCATTGAGTTTAGTATGTTGAACTCCCGAAATGTTGGCTGCGGTGGTGGCTGTGGTTCGGCATTGCTCGCTGTGGGAACCTCAACTGTCTACATGTCGACACCGCCCGATTCCTATCAAATTAATCGCCGTGTTTAGAAAGCAGAACTCGGATTGCCCGATTTATAACGGCCTAATTGCAGGGTTTCGGCAGTTTATGTTCGCGCTAATTACGCGCTCAAGCCACGAGCACTGTCCCGGTTAGCGTTCTTGGCGCAGATGTTGCAGCACGGGCTTTGACGCACATTTTATGACAGGAAACAGAGCACGCTGTTCGGGCTTAGAGGAACAATGAAGTGGGATTTTCACACCCCGTACACAACATTAGCTTCACCTATCTTAATCGCTACAGAGTTGGTTGCCTAGCAACGGACAGTGTGCTCCGAAATAAACCTTGATTATGGTCCGACACATGCTTCACTGCAATACTGCTGCGGACAAAATGGTTAACCGAGAACAGTCCGTCAAATTAAATAATTACCGACAGAAAAAAACGAAGATAGACGAAAGACATACTATGATGTGTCATCCTTTTTCAAGCCCTCGGACCTGCTATTGGCCTCTTGGCCGTGAGATGGCGTTAATAAATAATCTTTTCTTCTCCCAGCGCATCCCCAAACTTCTAATAAAGCCTGTCCCATCATAATACACATTGCGATACACACATAGATTAACTCAAGATAAACGTTTCAATTCCATTGAAAGATCACGTTTTAGTTCCACTGACTAGTATCAAAGCTGAAATCAGACAAGGTGGATATAGCTAAAGGTTTATTTCGGCTTGCGCGACGGCATATCAGCACAAAGGAGAGAGGCTTTGTGCCCTATTCCGAGCCCAACAAACGCCTTCGGTGTCGTTCTCTTCGATGCAACGCTCAGGCTGTGTCATTTTTAAAGCACAGAAATGGCACTGTCAGTCGACATAACTGTATATCTAAATAGATACATTAGGACCATGTAATGTCTTTTCACTCTAGACAAAGTATCCCGTTAGATTTTAAAAATCAAACATTGGTTCCGCGCTCCAGACACATACATTTTCGAACAAATCAACTTTTTTTACCATTTGGCCTCCCTGGTATTGACAGTTCCATCGGAAAACAGGCTAACCGGTCGCTCTGTTTCAGTCTCTGAGGAGAGGAGTAAACAGACAAAATTGACCTGCCTTCTTTGTGAGAGGCTCGCAAGAAGCAGCCGTTTGATTAAATCTAGCGCTTAGTATTGTGAGTTGTTCTCCGCTGCTTTGTCCCAGTTATCGGATTATTAGGCGGTGCTGTCTCTATTACCGTAAGAAAATTGAGTCAAACTGATGGCTTCCCGTGTACTCGTCCACTAACTACACCCCAATTGAATTGCTCCTAACCGAAGTGATTAAACATTCAGAGAACGGAACTGAGCGCGTATTTCAATGCCCCTGAGGCGCCAGGATGCGGTGGGAGCAAGTCTTTTTATGGCGTGCTAAATTGGCCTATTTTTACCGATTTGGCTCTGCTAAATTGCTGTTGAAACCCGTGCGATCGGTACCTATACCATTCACACGCTGCCTTTTTTATGAACATAGAAGAGACGACGTATGTCGCTTTTAAAACAAGATCCTTTCCATCTCTGATCAACTTGTTAACAAAAATAAATGAGCACTTCTTCACGCGTTCACCTATCATCCTCTGCAAGCCATGTCTCTCGGGCAATCATCGGACAGTCCAATCACTGCCGCTGGTTGATTGTTTGCGAAGGACCCGGCCAGTCGTCCTGATGGCCCGTATTTGCACAACACTTGCCCCTGGTCATTGACAAACGATCGCAATCTCGGGGGGACCGGGACCCTGGCTCTCCCTGGGTCGCCGGCGGCGGCCACCCTATCTCTTTAATCTGTCCGATTTGTAATTCAAATAGAGTCTAGTTAGGCGGCGGCGGCGACTGCCGTTCATTATGAGCCAATGACTTATGGCCGGCCCCGTATTATGAATCAGTAGTGCATTAACATGCGATTGTCGGTGCGACTGGCCCCTGTCCTCGGCTCGGCGGTAATCGGCCTACCTTTGATCATTACCAGATAGCGTTTGAATAATCAAAACTGTGCTCTGGCGAGCGGACGAGGCGAATCGACAGTGGACCAGTCAGAATTAATGGCGAACTAGCAACAGCCAATTCGTCACGCCGGTCTCCGTGTTTTTGCCCGTAATTATTGGGTTCATGCTCCATGCGATTCGGGGTTATTACAGGCTGATTGAATTCAACTCATATAAATCGCTCGTATCGCAAGCTAATTATGTGCCTGTCAACTCCTTATTGCGATTAAAACACTTAACGGTGGATATCTATCACGGTAGTAAACCGCCAATGTCTCACGGAGAGATTAGCACTTCATCGGATTGATCGGAATGGGCTCCCGATGTAAAGACTTTTTTGTTAACCCTTTCACTTAATGCGCTTGTATACTATTTTAGAAAAAGAAGGTGTTATGTTGTGAATGTCCACTTTTGTTTATTAACACTATTTGGAAACATTCATGAGAAAAAAATGAAGCTCACTCAAATGCCACATGTTTGCATTATTGGGAGATGAGCTGCAGCAATGCTCGTAAGATGGCATGATAGTGGCGTCGTGAGGAGCACATGTTTTTCAAAACATTTGGTCGAATTAATTTATTTTGTCTTTAGACAACAACACTCTCCTCAGTTGTCAGCCCCATCAACCGGACAATTAAAGCACGACTTTATGTTTCGACTTGAAGGCTGATTTTCCCACCGTGCCTTTATCCTATACCGTAGCACAGGCGCTGTCTAATAATGTCGGGGCAGCAGAAGACTGATGATGGGACAGGTTTTATTGGAAGTTTTGGGGGTGCGCTGGCAGAAGGAAAGATCATTTATTAACGAGCAGTGCCGCCATCTCACGGCCAATAGGCCAATAGCACGGCCAAGTGATAAATCAAACTGCTATAGACACCGACAGCATTGTCAAACTCTCATTGTAATTGTGTTAGAAAGTAGCGGAAGATTTCAGTCGGCCATGCTTCTTTTGGCTGTGCGGTTAAAACTGCATAACATTTTACGTTTAAGTGCTTGCTCAATGCCATTGTGGCATTTTCTCCGACACTAAAATACCAATTTTTAAGACCATAAACGGTTGATGTGAGCTGTTTCATGCGAAAAGCTATCGCATGATCTCATGCAGGGCGCCGTGTTATTGTTACGAAGAACCAATTATATGCAATGAACAGGTATGCCAACCTGTTTCATTCCGAATAGCGCCCTTCAGACCCGGAACATTTCGTGGTTTGTAATAATGCTTCAGCGGCCATGTCTCTAGGCTGATTATCTTTATTTATTTAAATTGAAATTTGAAATGGGTTAATTTTATTTAGTGTGTCTTATGATGTTATATCAGCCATACATTTTTTTCTTTCAGTTGTACGAGATCGACGACAATCCAAAAAGAAAGGAGTTTCTGGACGAGCTGTTTCGCTTCATGCAGAATCGAGGTAAGACTTCTGAAGCTTTGAGCTTGTAATAATAGACTTGACACTATGCATGGGGATCCACTTCAAACTACCGATTTTCTTTCTGTCTTCCTTCCAGGCTGTCAAAACCAAGTTATCTCAAATATCTAGCCCTTCTTATTCTCCGTGCCTCTGATCACGTTTAAAATCTATCCGTTGCTTGTGATACCCGAGTCGCATGCTTCAAATGGTCAACATATCGATGCCTATCAGAGTTAGCTGCTGACTCAAGACCCTACCCTCATGGGTGGCGAGGAGTCACAACTGAGGCAGGAATGGAATAACGGTGACGAATGAACTCAGAAGGCATGGAATGCTGAGCTTGGGCTACGTAGGATCAGCAAAAGACATCACACAAACAGACGAACTTCCGCTTGCGTGCAAATTACTGTTGTGTCCGACAGTGGTGAATAATAATCAAATATGAATAGTGATATGACCCTTGGTGGCGACTACTACCGGCTTGCCTGTGCAATGTGCACTGCAGTGACGCTGCCGTGCTGCATCGCAACACGTCACGCCTGTGACGATCGATAGCGTCACGGTAGCGCTACGGCAGCGTCACGGTAGCGTGGCAGCATTACGGTAGCATTACCTACGCCAGTAGTCCCGCCCTGGCCGCATTCCCGGTGAACCGGTGACCTGATGACCGAAGATCGGGTGTGTGTGATCAGTTAGCATGTCACGGGGGAATGCCTCTCCACCGGTCGTGTCGCCGCCGGCCCCCGGGCACCCGGTGAATCGGTAATACCCTGGGAAACGGTCGCCGCCTTTGTCTCAGCTGTCCGGGTATGGAGATGGTGTTTGCGGCGCCAGTCTGGAGCCAGTAGCCGGCGCCCGTCGGCCCGCCCCATACCATACGACCCGGACAGTCTCGCGCTGTGATAGTGACAGTGGGTGGACGCATCGGACACACCGTCCTTTCGCGTTTCATTCCGTTTGATTGAGCTGCTGTAATCCGTGTGGGTAGGGCTGGGATCGGATTATTTCGGCGGGGGGCGTGCGGTGTCCGCATTGCGGTCTGGATGGGGATTCGATAGGGGTGGACGGGGACCCGATCAGGTCGGGTGGGGGTTCGTAGCGGGGAGCCGGCACTATAAACAGCCGACTCACCCGTGAGAAAGACGACTGATGGGAATCAGACAGTGTCCAGATGGGGTGACTGACAGGGTTGGGCAGACGGGACGCGCTAGTAGAGGTGCACATTTAGGTGCTAGAGTGCCCATGTGCTGGTCATTCGGCTTCATGTGATGTCATGGTACTCTGCAGGTCATACCGGATTGAGTTGTTATGATAAATTTACGAGTCATGATGAACAAGAAAAACGTGGTCATGTTTTCAATTTTCATTCTCGTTTCGGGGATAGTAAATGATTTTATTGCCAGTTCAGGCAACACGAGCGTTGCATCATAATCCTTGAAATAACAACTCATCATAAGCTTGATCATACGTTTGATCGTGATCATGCCATGCCGCTTAAATTAACAACTAGCCAGGGAAGTCCTGTTTAGCAAGCTTTCATTCGAACAGGACTCGTTGGGCTAAGGGAGGACATGATCGAGTGAAATAAGACGAGACGGGACTGACGATAATGAGCTAAGGAGGATGAGACTGATGATTGAACACTTCTGACAGGACTGATGGGAGTGGACTGAGTGAAGGGACGACTGATGAAAACGGGCTGTGCTGAGGGAGGGAGGAACTGATGGAAGCGTGCCCAGGGAGATCAAAATTTAAACCTTGTGGGAGTGACTGAGGTAGAGCGGGACTGACTGATATGACTGACTGATAACAAAGGGATAGGTCCAGAGAGGTGTCGAAGAGTCCACCCTTTACCGGGTCCAAACACGCCCCATTAATTATTCCACGGAGCTCTTTCACGCCCTCCGGATGGCGCCGAGCTGTATTTTATATCAATTATTTCCGCCGGTGTGCAGTTTTTGCCTCCTCTCCGCCCTGAACAATAATAACCACCTACCTGGTGAGAAAAACGGTCATTTATTTGGCGCATATGGTGCTGTGAGGGGACTGTGGACTGGTCAAACAAACACCATCCGGTGACGGAAGGATTCGGCACCATGGAGGCTCTAGGATACGCTCTTCTGGTCACACTTGTTAGACGATGAACGTGCGATAGACAGCAAAAATCCAGTCTGCTAACTGTTAGATCTGCGAATTAGCGGCAGAGTCTGCTTTCCTTGATTAGGCTGGCAGCCGTGCTTCGCATGATCAGATAAAGCAGTACCCATGGTTTAGTCACCTGCAGAACACGTAGCCTGCGTGTAGTGTTTGTAGCGAATTTAAATGCCTCCAGTAAATACTTACCGAGATAAATTACCTGATTCCGGGGATCGACATCGACGTATTACCCGAGATTGGATTTATTGTTCACCTGTCGCGTCACACTTTACGGGTTTATTTAAAGTTCCTGTGGGACAAAACACCAACGAAACGACCGCCTGGAATGCCGGCAAACAATGGCGCATTGGCTATCAGCGCAGCGTTCCGGAATAAAACGGCAATTAAAACGGTCGAAAATCGGGGAGACGGCCGCCGCTGCCGGATAAAAACATTATCATAAATCGGCGTCGGCTGGCCGGCCACCCAGCGCCGCGCAGCAGCTCCCGGCAGGAGCGGGCAGCGCCGCACACCTTCGCTGACGAACGGGCCGAGTTTTTCCGCCGGCCGAAACAAGCCAGAGGAATGATCGGTATGTTCGGCTGCTGTGCTCTCCAGAGGAAGAGATGCTGGCTGACGAAAGCAGCGGTAGTTCCGGACGAAAGGAAAGGTTCAGAAGCCATATATGCACTATGCAGGTTCATGCGATATCAGACAATACACCTGGTTTAGTGCTTCGTTTTGCTGCATTTTATCAGGAAGACGACACAGACGGATGATACTATAAATAAATGGCTTCAAAAATATATTTCTCGGTTATTTTGGCAAGGACTCGAAAGAATAGTGCAATGGTGCAGCCCATTGCATGAATTTTATGTGTAGATTACAATGCATTTCAGCTCAGGCTGCATAGTAACTAGCATAATCTGTACCCAGAAATGTGACAGGTGAACCGTCACCCCCCCTCCCCCCGTCTCGTTTTCCGTTTATGGCTGCGCGGTAGCTGCCGTCCCCGTGGGCCCGCTCTGGCTCGGTAGCACCACTGCTGTTTTACTCGTCATAAACCCACCTCTCAGCTGAACGTGCTCCAGTCCCCGTGGCACCCCTGGTCACCCTCTCACAGTCCCGTGCCTCCGTCTCAGTGGCGCGCCCGGCCGCCAACAGCTGCTTCTTTGATTTCAAATGACAAATGAGGCAGATATTTTTGACGTCGCTAGACAAAGCCGGTGCCATTGTGCGTCCGACCTCTGTTTGAATATCAAACCCGGTGTGTTCCGCTGGTAATCTGGCCGCAGATGGGGCCATATTTCACATCTGCGGGCCGTACACCGGAACGATTCGGTCGGATTAGGGGGCGTCGTTTTTGCGGCCTACCTCACGCCGCTCGGCTGAATTATGTAAACAGCAGCTGGACGCACGATGGTGATCATCGTTGTGGCATCTCCGATCGCCGCCCCCCGCCCCCGCCCCCGCCCCCGCCCCGCGGTGCGCGGCATCCACCCAAGACTGATATCGGGTCGACATCAAGCGTGCCATGCGAACAATGTCGGCAAAAAGCGGTGCCGATCGGTCGCTGCCGTCCGGCGCCGGCTGGACCCCCTCGGCCTCCCTTTCAGGCGCCGCGGAGGTTTTTCTGCGCCGCGCGTGTCTCGGCGGCGGGACACAAAGGTGGCGCCGCGCCGCGCCGCGACCGTCCCCGTGCGCCGCTATCGTCTCCACGATCGTGTCACAGGTGCCCCGAGAGCCAGTCCGCGTGCCAGAGTCATAACACGCGGTGACCGAATGGTAGAACCAGGGGTAGCCAGTAACAGTTGGTAGCATTAGGCCAAATGGGCGCTCAAAAACTACTACCCCATAGGGTTTACATGTTAAATCGACCTTTTTCAAGCGAGCCCCACACGTAAACTAAAAGATAAATTGCCAATATTATTGTGGGGAAAGGTAGCCTAAAGCTTCCTCTACAACCTTCTTATCTAGCGTTTTTCGATGCGGAGGCCATAACAGGTCCAAAAAGCATTGGGCGCTGCCCGAAGTACCAAAATCCCCTCCATGAGGGCACTAGTTCCTGCGCATGCGCACATTGCCTCAACCCTGTACTAGCGTAAGTTAGCGATACTGCTCACGGACTCGATCAGCCAATGAGCGTCCCCGATTACCTTAATAGATGTCGCTAGCATCACGTAAATCCTGCTTGCGAACACATTTTAAGAATGAAACAGCTGCGCCATTTCCGCCTTCCATAGATTCCTTCCATCTTAGTATCAACTATAGGCTTTTCAACTAACTTTATTCTAAGTATTAAACTACGGTTAGTATGTTATTTCTGGTTCATATAATTTAAAAATAACGGCTTTATGAATTTAGCTTTACTCGTCATAATGGAATACTCTATTTATTCCATATTCAAAAAATATATCACCTTCCATGTAACTTATCCAGGTAAAATAGGCGCTTTCCGCGTCGTTGGTGTACCCGTTGTTCTATATACCCTGGGTAGAAGGGAGCCGCACAATGGAAAACTCGAGAGCGGTCTGTTTGTTTTATTAGTGGTTTGTTGCAGGTGAATCATCAGATGATTTTGTGATGCCATTTATATGCTTGCTTTTACCTACTTTACAAGCGTCAAGCACGATAACCTGCAGGATGAGTCAGCCATCAAGGATGCATAAGCTGCATATGAGTCGATACTCGCTGTGGCTTGTGTTTGATGTATTTTTATTTTATTTTCAGGCACACCAATCAACCGTCTGCCGATCATGGCGAAACAGGTGCTCGATCTATACGAGCTCTACAACTTGGTGGTAGCCCGTGGCGGCTTGGTAGAAGTCATCAACAAGAAACTGTGGCAGGAGATCATCAAGGGCCTGAAGCTGCCCTCCTCCATCACGTCAGCTGCATTCACTCTCCGGACACAGTGAGTAAAATATGTTTGTTATTGGCTCATGTTCGTATTGGCTCGGCCACATGGGTTAGGTACTCAGTTTATAAAATGCGTATACTAGCTGAAAATATTCAAATATAAGAAATATCTAAGCTCCAAGCTCAGATATTAGTAAAAAAAAAAAGACAAATATGTCGATGCTTTAAACAGCAATGGGTGCATCAATTTCAAATCGGCATCGCATACCACCCTCTCATCACCAGCCATCAAAATTTGTTTGCACGCCTATCAACTCCGAATCTCCGCCAATCTGCCGGCTCCGCTCACCCCGGACCCGTTCGCTGAACTTCCGCGAAACGAGCGCGTTACGATACCCTGGAGCACGCCGTTACACCTCGTACGATTTGTTACACAATCGGCGTGCGGCCATTTCGGAGCCAGTGCCGGGCGTCGCGCACGCGAGTGGCAGATATTGGGGAGGCTGATGGGCGCTGGCGCACCCGCGAAGGGTCAGCGCTAGCCACCCGCGGCCGGCTCGACCATCGCGAGGCAGGCGGCTCCAGCGAGTAATTGAATCCAACTATCGATTGCAGGTAACGAGAGTGGATGATTTAGGACCGATCGTCGGGATGAGGGGTTAATTGGTGCCACACGCCGGCTGGCCGCTCAGGCCGATCACGATCCAGGGGATGAGATGAGGTAGGATGTTTGGCCGCTTGGCGAGCATGTGTGATAAGAAAACAGACCCTTCCTCGGCGTTCTGATACAGCATTCCATACACCGGTGCCACTGGTGCTGCAGGATCTTGTATGACCTCTCTATGACGTATAACATCACTGACAGGCGTGTCAATGCCGTTAAATATGATGTCAGCAACGCCATTGTCTGTGCTTCTGAGCCTGCGTGCCTACCGAGCTCCCCATCATTGCTCACTGCAGGCCAATGTGATGCCCCAGCACGCGCTGCGCATAATTACTCCCTTCTAGCAGCCCAGTCTGCGTATTTAACCGTGCATTATCCAACAATGCATTAGCACTGCCTACGGTGGCGTACCGAGGCTGGCGCGTCGGAGGGCTGAAGAGCGCCCCAAGAAGGCGATGCTGAGGGGTGAGGCCCGCAGGCCAGCCGGCCAACAATTAGAGACCGGCATTAGCATCTTAATATCAGCTAATGTCAGACCGAGAAACGCGCCGGGACCGGGCCGGTCGTGCTGATGGGGTGCGCTGTTCCCCGAAACTGAGCCGAGCAGAGGCCGAGTGCTGCGGCTAATCGGCAGCGTCTGGGGGAAGCTGGGCGTATGATTATACAGATAGCCGGACTGCCGAGCTAGTTTGTTTAAAATGGTGAGATATGAGCCTTTGATACTTATTACGCAAATGTGGCGGCTGTTCGCCAGAAGACGGAGCGATGAGAGTTCATAAAGCGAGATTGATGACAGACATGCAGACCTGAGTTATTGCTGTGAATAAAAAGTGCAGATTACAATCAACTCTTCCCGTGATACCCTATCTCACTCAGTCACGCGAGCGTCAGACCAACTTAGCCAGCGCGCATCCGAGCTGCCACAAAGATGCTACAATTTGTATGCAGAAGCTCTCAGCGGCAGTGCTTGTGTGTAGAGCAATTTTCGTCGTCTCTCTCGACGATTATTACGATATAACTCTGCCGACTTCAAGGCTGGGACGAATAACGACGCTCTTCTCAACGCACTCCGTGCTCTGCGCCCCGACACCACCCAATTTCACCGCTCTCGTCAGCGGGCCTTCGAACTCCGCGAGATGCGCCACGCCCAAGTTTGATCACATGCCGTAAAACGGCGCACGCACTCATCTCGCCCGCTGAATCGCGTCTGATTACAGCCCGCACGCACCATCGAGTCCGATTGCAGCGCGACTGCACCCCGATTGCAGGCTGATTACAGTCGGCCAGTGGCCTCGGCGGCCGGCCGGCCTCCGAGCCGACTCGAATTACACCGGGACAATGGCACCGTAATACCGGCGCCGCAGCCTCAGCCCGACAATTCCCGGATTCATATCAGTGAAGCGGGCGGCTAACGCGTCCGCCGCACGGCAGCGTCGGACGCGGCTGGCGGTCGGGGCCCGCCGCCGCGGTCGGAGGCGCCTTCCCCGAACTCAGCCCGATTAATGACTCGGAGAAGGTGCTGCCGCCGGCGGCGACCGTGGATCGCTGGCTGATATCGCGCTTTATGACTCTCCGGCGCGGTGGAGAGGTAGCGGCAAAGGTGGCTAGGCGGTTGGACCTTGGTCGACAGTCTTCCCGCAATCAACGGCATCACTCAATGGGCCATCGGGCTTATAGTTGCACCTGACCTCGTCTGTTTCCTGCATTGGTGGTATGGTAATTGTCCTGCCGACATAGTTAGATCTCACCATCCATGAACACCAAAGACGCAATAACTTACCAAAGCTACGTCCCAGCTTCCCGCGAACACATCGCGGGGGATCCCACCACAGTCATGCACCGCTGTCCGCAATCCTTGATGACGTCACCCACCATCCATGACGTCACGCCACGCTGCGATGTTCTGCGGACCTCCCTGCGGGCCCGCCCGGGCGGAGGGCGGGCACGGCCTGCGCCGAGTGACGGCCGCGCGGACTGCGCCGCCGGCGCCCCGTCCGACTCGTGATGCCTTCATCAGTGGGAAAGACGTGGGTCGGACGAGCTGGCGGAAATGACCGGCCCGTGATCGGAGGCTGATTTTCGATTCGATAGGTGGGCGGGAGATTGGGGATAGGTGAAGCCAATATCGCGAGACGCGAAGAGAGAAGAACTGTTACACGGGCCGAGTTCGACGTCGTTTACTACATGTTCAGCTTGTTCCATGGTAAGCATGTAAGAACTGCGTTTCCAGACACAAATATAATAACGTTTTCTCTTTTTCAGGTACATGAAGTACCTGTACCCGCAGGAATGTCAGAAGGAGGGTCTGAGCAGTCCCTCGGAGCTACAGGCCGCCGTCGACGGAAACCGACGGGAAGGTCGACGCAGCAGCTACACCAACAACTCCTATGCCGACTTCGTGCAGCGCTCGCCGCTCCTCTCCGGGTGAGTGTCGTCAGGTCATAGAAGGGGAGGGATAGGTCACGGATGGGGCACTTGTCAGGGAGAGCTATAAGGTAATGTCAGGGAAGGTGTGATAGGAACAATCACAAAGTATCGGCTCTTAATCGTAGTCCGGGGCAGAGGGATGTTTCCGCCAAGCGGAACTCTCAATTCAGGAGCCACTAAGGTCAAAGGCCAATAAGTCGTGGTAGGCATCGTGACCTTTGGTGTTAGAGGGCCAATGCAAATGTCTCTAGGTGCCACAGTTGCAGTGTTGGCCGAGGGTGGGGACCACTTACTTGGAAAGCCGCGCGCCTGATTTCTAGAATCATGTCAAAAGGTGATTAACATGTAATGAGACGGCCATGCGGTTAGTTCCTTGTTGAATACAGGCCATGAGTGTAATTGCGGAGTGTACCGTTTGACGCCAGCAGAAAACCGTCGAGTCATGGACGTTTCATTTTTTCGCAACAATTAGCAAAGTGCGCCACAATAATTAACCATTGTCATACCAAGCGGGATCATTTGCTCGACTCGAATGAAAATGAACGGTTACTGAATTCACATGCGTGAGAACACCACACGCCAATGCAGGAGCATCATGCTAATATATTTTGTCTTTCTTTGCAGACAAATGGCTCCGTCGTTTGGCCTCGGTAACGGGATGCCGATGCCGACATCGCTGCACCAGCAGGGCCTGTCTCCGCTGTCACTGGTCACCAGCCGGCCGGCAGCCCCCGGATCCAACGGGCCCGCCGGACACCCCATGCCACCCAGTGAGTATCCGGGATCCAAAGGACCCGCCGGACACCCCTGGATGCCCATTGGACCACCATGCTGGTGTGCCGTGGAACTTGGCCCTTGTGACTGTGTGAATGGTAGGAAAGCGTCAATCTTTGATTTAGTGCTGGAGCCCTGCATGTGAATGACCGAATTTCTGCGGCGAAGTTTTTTGATGGTGGCGAAATTATTATTTAGACGTGGGATCTTTGGCAATTATGATCGACGCTAATAACTAAAACTTCGCCAATTATCGACCACCCCTTCAAAGACAGACGCATAAATTTCCTCCAGCCCGGCCGGGAATCGTCAGTGTGCATATTAACCAAGCGCCAGTGGGTATTTCTGCGCCACTCGGCACGCCCGGGGCAACGGTTCTTCGGCCACCGGATGCTCGGGTAGTCCGAATGCTGTTCTGTTTATCAATGGCAGGGTGGCCTTGAACGGGGCCCATCCCGCTCCAAGCTGATACGGCCGTCCCAACAATCATAGCCGATCAATTACCATGTGATGTACTGGTTGGTGGATACAGAACAGACCGTAGGTGGTGGCGTTAGCACGGAGAGTGACCAAAAACCATGTTCATAAGGCCTGTGGAAAGGAAACCAGGCGGGTATTGGTAGCATTCTCACAGCTTATTGATTTGTTGGCCCTTCAGTCCTCGCTTTATCATTCCTTTATCAATGCAGTGAAGGTCTTCTTCCTGTAGAAATATGTACAGAAATCTTTCTGAAACTCTGGAGCGTCTTCGCGTGACCCCTCACACAGACATACGCCACCCTACCGACCCTCTTCATCCAGGAGGCGTCAATCGTCATCCAATCTCGCCACACCTCCCTCTCTGCCCAAAGGACCGCCGGCGAGCGGCTATCATGTCAACATCATCATCGTATATTCATTATTCGGGGGTGCCGGCGGCGCGGCGGGCCGGCGGGCGGCGTCCAGTAATGGCGGCCATTATGTCGACCCTCGGGCGTGCGGCCCTCCGTAATCGGCCATTATCGAATCAATCCCCGATCCGACATCTGGCCCGAACCCCGGGCACAAACAGAATAATTAAACGACTATTTTAAAGACATCGCGGCGCCGGCCGCGGCCACAGCGCGGTTTGGTAGGGGACGGAGCCGAGAGATGAAGCAGCGAGGGGTTTGGACGTGGAGCGATTATCTGACCGCGAGAGGACCGCGCCGGCGCGGGCGATGCTCGAGGCGGGCTGATCGCGCGGTCACGCGCATATCAAGTATGATTACTGACTGTTTATCGTCGAGGTGTTTATGGTCTCTAGGAGAGCAGTTCACTCCCATTTATTGGTATTCCTAATATCACGAGATGAGGGGAATAACTTCACAAGAAGCGAGCATCATAGGTACTGCATACCAATGAACAATGCATCGTATTACATAAAAGGGTGTTTGCATATCATATTATGCTTGTAATATTTTACGGTCTCTCTGCTCTTCTGCCTCTGAATGTACTCATCATCAGTTACTGCTCAAATAAAATTTCAATAGCGCTATTCGAAAATACAGTCCTGCAAAGCGGTGCACCGTGCACCCATCACCCTCCATATTGCTCATAAAGGACCAGCGGGATTTCAAGTTAGTCATTTCCGACACGATAGTTCAGCACTCGGCGGGAGGGCCCGTACGTGGATGGGTGCCGCCGCCGCCCGCCCGTAACGCTAGTTAACGATGATAAATCGACCGAATGTAACTTATATTTGCATATAATCGCCGCCGCCGTTCAGGGCCGATGCAGGCCGGAATGAATGATCAATAATTGGCGCGCCGCCAACAATGCAGCTCGCCGGCGACCGATCAAGGCCTGGTGATTCATGGTCCGGAAACCCCGGCTCCGGTTCTGGCCTCCCGCACTGCGGTACGCGCGCCTGAATTCGCTGCGCCCGGCCCTCGGCCCGGGCCTCCCGCACTGCGCTCGTACGCGCGCCTGCGTCCGTTACGCCTGCCACAAGGTCCAGCTCCGGTTCTGGGCCTCCCGCGCTGCCCTCTTACGCACGCCTGTCCTCCGGCTCGCGCGCAGGAAGCAGGCAGTAGGGCTGACGCTCTTCTCTGACGCTCTTACCCCTCCGCAGGCTCGCCGTTCCTGCCGGCCATGGGTGGTCCAGTGATGCCGTCAGCCAACGATACGCTGATGACGCTCTGGAGCCTCTACAACCGCCAGCAGCAGCAGCAGCAGCCGCCCTCGCCGCCCGGCCGCCGCCCCGAACCGCCCCCGCCAGCGGCGCCGCAGAGCGAGGCGCTCAACCTGGGCGTCCGACGGGAGATGGCCAGGTACGCGGCGTCTCTTCTTGTAATGACTCTTTCCTTCTATTCTTATCCTTACTGCTTCATTCTGTGCACATCGGCTAAAAAATAACGATATTTGATTTTCTTCATTTTGTCTTTTCTATTCATTTGTTGTTAATATTCAGGCTTTATGTAAAAGACTGATCATAAACGCTCTTTTATCCTTCTCCAGACAGGAGCGGGAGAGGGAGCAGCAAGAGCGGGAGCGGGAGCAGCTGGAGCGGGACAGGAGTCGCGAGCTGGAGCTGCACAGGGAGCGGGAGCTGGAGCTGGAGAGAGAGCGGGAGAGGGAGATGAAGCGCGAGATGCCCGAGGACATGTCGCCGCCCAACAAACGGGCAAAGTCCGAGGAGGGCGACAACAAAATGGAGTCTATGCCGCACACCAAAATGAGCATATCCTCGAAAGGTAGGTAAAACTTGTGTGCTCAATTAGCCAAACGTTTGACATGTTGCATTCTTTCGCAGGTTCGCTTGCCCGTCATACCTACAAGTACCTACAGTGTATCTGAGATGTCGAAATAGATGTAATTTTCACCGCTCTTATTTTCTGTCTTTGCTGCATTATTTTTTTTTCAGCATATAGTGGCATAAACACCGCTTTCTCCCTATTTCAGCTGACGGCAGTCTCGTCCTGAGCATGGAGCTCAACGGCGTCGTGTACCAGGGCATTCTGTTCGCGCAGCCCAGCCCAGGCCGCTGATCTCCAGCCCTGCCGCCATCTCGAGCTTCTGAAACAAGTACTAGTGTGACGTGTCGCCACTAGATGGCACCGCTGGATTTCGAGCCGCGGGCTAATCGATCTCGTAGTCACGGCGTCGAACTCGCGTGCCCTGGCCGGCCGGCAGCGGTGGCTCTCGCGGCTCGCGGATGAAATACTGACATACTCACCAGAAACCTTGGGGTCAAAGCGCCCTTGAACCTGGGTCAACGTGTCCTTGACCTCGGATCAGCGACTGGGTGGCGTGGTTTCAACACCACGAGAAGATGTCTGTTGTCCGTGTTGTTGAATGTCTGTCAGCTAGTGGCTCTCTCCTATGTAAATAATCAGTTGTTGTTGGGAGCTTCGCCAGCTGTAGCGACGGCGGTAGACAGTGCAATGTGTACCATAAGCTAGCAGATCCTGTATACGAATGTTTGGGGGCTTCTATGTCACTTACGTATTGCTGACCACTTTGGAGAATATTTTGACTTTGATCTTTATCCTAGATGTTCTCAGGGCGAGGTAATTCCAACATTTTAATAGAACTGTGATTATTTAAATATTGCATTGTTTCAGACATTTTTATCTATTTAAATGATGTTCAGTGCTTCAATGAATTGAGCATGAACGCCAAAACGTCTAATTTTTTTAACCAGCGCAAGAGTTCGGAACTGTCAAGCATACCATAACATTTTCAATGTTTTAGCTTACGGCTTCACTTTATTTCATCATTGCGACAATTGGACAATTGGTGAAAGCAGGACCTTGCTCGTCTGACGGATGAGCAAGGCGTGTACATGTAACTTCTTGTACTTAACAGATGTAAGTACGTTCCAAGAGCCCCTGTACAAAGTCTTACCTCAGAACGTAAGATCAGGATCGTTCCTATTTAGGCGTTATTGGGGAAATTGTGATGATGTGAGCGTAGAAATATTACATGTGTTCTAGCATGATATGTAAACTCTGTATCACTCCAAATTATGGGCAGTATCCCGTGAATGACGATGCTGCCGTAATCTGTATGAATATTGTATTCATTTACTCTGTTCCCTGTATTTATTCTCCTTTGGTCGGGTGCCTTTACCCGACTAAATAAATGTACCGCGTCCTTGTTGCGTATGTCTCCCGGGAACTTCCATATGGTTTTGATTGTATCACTTCTCTGTGTCGTTTTGGAGACAGGGGCCTGTTTCGGGGTATGGGCGCCACCCGTTGCTCGGTGTACCCTGCTATTGAAATGTGCGTGCGTGCGTGCACGTGCTGTGTGTATCCGCAGCCAAATAGGTATCAGTGGCACGACAGAACGGCACGGGACCCCCTGAGGAAGTATCTATGGGAGCAGCGCTTAGCGACTTCGGTTCGACTGACCCCTGTACCCCTGTGCTCGCGTATATGTGTGTGTTCAGTGGGAATCCAACGGCAGTCTGGGGAGCCATCGGCAGTGACCCGTTATCGGCTCTGCGCTGTCGCAGATTCGAGAAAGACCCTACTGCTCCGATATGCTGCATGCCAAAGTCACTAATAAACGTGTTCAAATGGAAAATTTGTTTCCAACTGATAAGTACACGCAAACGTCACGCTCATGCTATTGCTCTTCGCAACAGACACGGCACATTGTGAAGTTTCATACAGGAACTGATTACTGAAGCGCGGATTGGAGGGTCGCGCGCCTAATTCAGGTTATGCCGCATTTTTTTCGAAAAACACTGATTTTTTATTTTTATTTTTGTTTGTTTCGGGGATGTGTTAAAATTGGATTTTTGCATTTGGCAAGAAAATATCATCCTGAGCCTTGTTTGAACCTTCTAACACGTACTTCCTAAAATGAATTACGCACAAATAAATGCTGGACTTTTTGTAATAATTTTTGCTTAGAGAACCATTATGGTTGCGCATCACTAAGTTTGCTCCAAATTTCCGCACTGACATTTCAAATGAATTCCAGCTGTCCCTTTTTTGGCAACCTCAATGCAGAGATGCACGAAGTCCTTCTGGATGCGAACGTATGACGGTTTTAAGGTTTCTGTTAGAGCCGGTACCAGGCATTTCTAGGAGCTCCTGCGTCCGTAAGCGTACGTCACAGCACCAATGCAGCGGTTCGACATACCTTTTGGCGTATTTCTTTGGCAGAGACAAAATGGCAAAACAATGATAGAAGCCTAGTTTTAAAAAAGTCTGAAAGTTCAAGATAGAATTTATATAAACATGCGGCGTTAAAAGTCTAGATATGTCTGTCTACTACTAAATATTGGAGGATTATTAAGGCATTCGAAAAAATACGTTGCAGCATTGCAAATATGAAACTTCATGTAAAATTTGCTTTCCCCATGACTCTTAGTGATTTACTGGATCCATAGAGGTCATAACAATGCAAAAAAAAAACGATAAAATTGTTAACCCGGCAGGCGGTGGGCCTACCAGCCACCTTCCGCGCGGTGGGGGGGGGCATTTTTTGCCCCCCGTATCTCCGAAACTACTGGACGGATCCGGAAAATTCAAACGGCGTTCGATAGCCCTGTCAAATTTGTCGGGGGAAACCAAATTTCATTGACCTCGGGGTCACCGATGACGTCACAGGTCATTACGGAGCGAGCGAAGCGAGCGGAGTCTTACGTAGAATAACGGAAATTTCTGAGTATGAGCGGCCGGCCGGTTCTGCGACGCTTATATCTCAGCAACCACTTGACCGATTTACATGCGGTAATTTTTGTAGGGTAGCTTCATTCCTTCTACCAAGTATTGGACTATTCCTGATGCATGTGGGTGACCCCTAATGCACGTGCCACGTGCAAAACGAAGAGGTGTCCGTTTTGTAATTGTTGCAATATCTCGGTAACTACTTGGCCGATTGCGCTGAGAGTTGGCATGTAAGTAGGCACCCACTAGGCACTGCATATCCATGTGCCAGAGTTGGGGTGCTGCTGCACGTGCGCACGTGCAGGGGTCGTTTCCAGATCTCGAGAACGGCTCGACTGATTGCGCTCAAATTTGGTACACAGTTAGGGACCGGTTAGTAGGGTGCCGTGCACAAGTCAGTTGGGACCCATTTTTCACGTGCGCACGTGCAGGGTGCCGCTTCCAGATCTCGAGAACGGCTGGGCCGATTGTGCCCAAATTTGGCACGTCGCTAGAGACCGGTTAGTAGGGTGCCGTGCACAAGTCAGTTGGAGGTACCCCCTCGCAATTTCGCACGTGCAAGGCCCACCCTCTCGCTCGCTCCGTTAGTCGCCCCAAAAGGCGTTATACTGGTGTTGTTACCGATGTCCTTGCTCACTCACACTGCTCGTAAGTCCGCACAGTCTGTATTTCACCACTGCCGCACACCGAATACCCCCGCCGCGCCGAGCACAGCCGGCCAGCCGGCCGGCTCCGCCAATGCCCCGCGGCCGCGGTCGGGTCGCACGGGCGAGCCCAGCGCGGACAAACTAGAGGGCCTCAACGCACCGCAGGGGCGGCTCCGGTCCGGGCTTATTAGCGAAGCCGCGCGACGCGGTGTTTAATAGCGCTCTACAACATCATCCCCCTTCACACCAAGTCGCGCGGTGAGAAAGAGCAAAAACAAACAAATAAACGAACAAAAACAAACTCTCGGTTAACAGACTGCATCATTACATAACAATGACTGTACGAGATTGCTGCATTACCACAATTTGCACAAACATAAATACAGCCAGCATTAGATCACATTCGCGAGTAACAGTGGCACGCACAATCCAAAAACAAGGGGCTGCATGGGCGGAATGAGGTCACGTGACGAGTGCATGTGTCACGTTGGACTGCAGGATCATGAAGGGGATTCTGCGTCAGGCATCCATGGCTCGAACAGCGATGGGTCCTGTGTGCGGGCGCGCACACGTTTGGAGCGACGGAGGAACGGGCTACTATGCAGTGGCCCGCGTTCTGGAACAGCGTCTTCGTCGACATCAAATCGGACATGCTGATCCCCTCTAGATCCTCCGGGAGCCCGAAGGCACCCGCGTCGCGGAGCATCCGACTGCGTCGTGTCACGTCGCACTGGCGGCAGGGCAGACGGAACGAGGCGCTGACCATTCGGCACCTCGCCTCGCCCAACAGGGATCAAAACTGCAGGGCGGACCTTCGGTGGTTGGGGCTGATGGGCCGCACTCGATGTCACACTAGTGTCCTCGTCACAACGTCCGCGCAATCCAGACGTTCTGTTCTGTTCTGTGCGCTGCATCAGCTGCTTTAGGTAGTCTGGCGCATCATAGAACGGACGAAGCTGCGAATGATGTGCTCTCTGCTCGTCACCATCAACAGCCCTGACGAGGTATGTGACGCCGTTGTTCCCCACCTTGGAGATGGTCAAGGGGCCGATGAAGCGGGCTTCAAACTTGTTTTGAAGCAGGTTTCCCGGAAGCTGAACTGTCTTCTTCACCCGATCTCCGACTTTGAAGGGTGCGAATCCAGGGTGTCCTGGTTTCCAGACTTGCTGCGTGTCTTTGGGTGTAACATCAGCTCCACCATCCGGATGCTTCTGACAGAGCAAGAACGCTGCCGGGGAAGTCTCGATCTCGGCGTGCTTGGTGCCGTTGTAGGTCGCCATTGTTGGCGACGCTTTCGTTCGAATCTCCTTTCATGGTGTGGACTGTATTTAATCGCGCATCGCACAGCATTTGGTTGTTTGGTGACCGAGATCCAGGAGGAAAATGGTTTAATTGGAAAATTGGGAAAATAAATGTTATAACCTATCACGTTAGCCTAGTTAAGATACAACTAAATATTGGATACAGGATAGAGCGCCGGATGCCGACGACTAAGGAACCTCCTTCTTAGGAAGTATATTTGGACCTAATAAAAGAGCGCCGGATACCGACGGCAAAGGAACCCCCTTCTTAGGGCGTATGTTAGGACCTAAATAAGAGAGCGCCGGATACCGACGTCAAAGGAACCCCCTTCTTAGGGAGTATGTTAGGGCCTAAAATAAGAGAGCGCCGGATACCGACGACAAAGGAACCCCCTTCTCTGGGCGTATGTTAGGGCCTAAATATAGAGCGCCGGATGCCGACGACAAAGGAACCCCCTTCTTAGAGAGTTTTAGGAATGTTTTAGGATAAAAAAGGATAGTCAGTAGACCTGGTCACCGGAACCGATACGCCTGCCGCATCTCCGTCGAATATCTCATCTGTGTGTAGACCGCGCACTGTTTCACTTCTCACTCGGGCTTCTCACACACTTTGTCTTCTAGTTCACTATATTTGGCGGACAAGGCAGCGAAACGTACCGGGAAGAGAGCTAGGGGCAGCGCAGTGTCCCCGTCGAAGTCGAAAGGTGAAGTGAGGGCCGGGGGTGTTTACAACTAGTTTATATACGGCGACAGGGGGTGAAACAAGACGCGTTGAGGACGGTCAGAGCACACAGAAAAGGCTAAAAATGGCCCGGGCGTCCAGCGCTCCACCCGGAAGACACACAAGCTGGGCGCGCACGTGCGTGCCCCACACAATGGCCCGGACCTGGGCCGGTCCTACGCAAACAGGGAGCCGCCCTGCCGCGCCGGCCGGCCAGCCGGGTCAGAGGGGACGCCAGCGTCCCGCGACCGCGGACGGCGCTCGGCTCGGCGGCGCGGCGGCGGTTCGGCTCGGCAGCGCCGAGTCTCTCGCCCGTACCGCCTTGCATAGGTGCAATTTGTCGGCAACATCACTCCCCCCTGTGTTCGGCTTCACTGCGAACGTCGAACACAAACATTTGACCGACAAATTTGAACAGCCCAAACGAACAGTCAAGGAAGGTGATAACCGAAACGGGCGCGGGTAACGATCATTTCCAAGCTCCATACAAGTAAAAACACGCACAGCATATCAGTAAGGTGCAGAGCGAGATGAAGCGGGCCTAACACTCGCGCGCGGAGAAGGGTTACCTTTACACAGCCCTGAACTCAGACTCAGGTCCCTGTCAGGAAGGCACAAAAATACCAGAGCCGTTGCGAACGGTCAGTGGGCAGGGGGCGTCAGGTCACACGCACAATGGAAATGACGGACGACTGCTGAATACCCTCGCCGAGAAAAACACAGATGGACAGGGTAGCACCGGCCATGGGGCTGGACGGTTGGTACCTCAGGCATATGACCGCAGCAGGCAGTGATCAGTTGTCCATGGGACGCAGCCATGAGCGCTGCGTCTTCAGCTCCTCCCGGGCGGCGCTCAGTTCGCGCGCACCACGGACAGCAGGTCCTGGTTGCGCGCCTGGAGCTCCTCTTTGCCCCAGAAGGTGACCAGACGCTGGGCGATCAGCCGTCCGGCGAAGGTATCCAGCTCGAGCTCGTCCCGGGGTGTGGTGACGACCGCCGCGCGCCTTCTCCACCTCCTTCAGCAGCACGCAAACCTGCATTGCTAGGTCCGCTGTCTGGGCGGCCAGCCGATGCCTCTCGTGTTGTACGATACGCAGTCGCCAACGGGCGCCGTCAGGCTTGGCGCGTGCTGTCTCCAGCTCCCGTGATGCCTCGTCATTGTTGCCTGTGGGAGAGTCGATCGTCTGCACCGCCGCCTCATAATCCTCGCGCTGTCTCTGGATGGCCGGCGTCCACTTATCAATGTCCTTCAGGATCTGGTCGAGGCACAGTTTGAACTGCTTGCTCTCGGCCTCTGTGGCCGTCAGCTGCTCCTTGGCCTGACTGAATCCGGTGAAGATCTGTGTGAGCGTCATGCCCTGCCACAGGAGCCGGCTGACGGCGGCGGCGGACGGTGACGTGGCCTCCACCGCCTCGTCTGAAAGGCTACCTTTGCGGGTGATTGCCTGCAGCTGCTCCTCGTACGTCTCCAGCCGGTCACGCAGCTGGAGGATCACCTTGTCGCGCTCCACCAGGTGCTGGCCGTGCTGGGTGTGCGTCGCGTCCAGATTCATCTCCAGCTGGCTTTGCTGCTCGCTGGCCGAGCTCAGCAGTGACCGCAGCTCGTCCACCGAGCGCAGCATCTCATTCGACCTGGCCTCCACCTTCTCAACGCCCTCTTTGTAGGGCTGCGCCAGCCGCTCCTGTGACCGCAGCTGCTGTCGATAGTTTTCCTCCTGCTCGATCTCGGCCTCACGCTGCAGCTGGGGCTCCTCCAACAGTTCGGTGAGCTGCTGCTCCAGGTCGGCCGCCTGCTGTGTCAGCCGTTCTTTTTCCGCTTGCTCAGTCCCCAGCTGGTCCATCTGGTTGGCAAGATCGGCCTGCAGCTGGAGGATCCGCGAGCTGTGCTGGCGGCGCAGCGTGGACAGCTCCTCTGCTTGCGACTTCAGGCTCTCCAGCAGCAGAGACATCTGCTTCTCCAGCAGCTGCTTCTCACTTGCCATCCTCTTCTCTCTGTACTGGAAACTGATCTCTTTGGCAGCAATTTCCTTTGCCTGTACCAGCGCCCGACACCTGGCCGCATTAGCTGCAGTCAGTTCAGCTCCCCGATCTTCAAGCTCAGCCGTCAGCCGGGCCACCTCAGTAGCGCGCCGCTCCAGCTGCTGTACCAGGCTCGCCTTGTCCGAGAGCACCTGGTCGCGCTCCCGACAGGCGGCCAGCTCAGCGGCCAACGCCCTGGTGAGGCCGGCATCTGCCTTCCTGTAGTCTGCGGTGGCCGTGGTCCGCTGCTCCTGGAGTCTGGCAGCTGCCTGCTGCTGCTCCTCCAACTGGCTGGACTGCTTCTGCAGCTCCTGCTGGGCCTCCTGCAACTGCTGGCCCGGCTCAAACTCATTCTGCTCTCTGAGTGCGTCTGCTGAGACAGCAGCGACCGATGCGTGTCTCTTGGCGACGTAGGAGTTGATGATGACCTGATACTTCCCTGCGACCTCTGGAAGCTTCTCGAGCTTTCTCTCCGTTGCCTGTAGTCGCTGAATAGCCTGTCGCTTGTTGTTGAGAAGTGTAGGACTTGTCTCCTTCCACAGCAGACCGGTCTCGTATCGCTCTCCACTTTTGGGCGTGTTTCTTTCCAGCATCTGGAGTACTTTCTTATCCATCTCCGATCGTGACGTCGTTTCACTGTACTTTGTTCCAGATGCTTCTGTAGACCACCATTCGTTGACGGCAGCGCACAGCTCCACTTCGCTCTCACTCGATAGACGTCTCAGAAACATGACCCGGCGCATGCTGCTGGACACGATGTCAGACACGCAGCCCGTCAGGGTCCATCCTAGGTCTGTCTTAACAGCGGCCGGTTGATTCGGACGTCCCACACGCACCTCCCGTTGCAGCACTGCTTCAAGGACGTTTGCACCGATCAACAGCTTCACCTGCCCGCCATTATATTGCGGGAACTCCAGATCACGAAGGTGTTCAAACCTCTGAAGCTGACTCTTCGTCATTGAAGTCGCAGACACATTCAGCGCTGGCACAGACCACACTTCAGGAATGTTGATGCACTTCTTTGCCCCTGTGCCAAGGGGGCTGATCTTCAGTTTCACTCTCTCAGACGGACGCTGAGTGCCACTGGTCTCCACGTTTTGTATGCAGAGCGGGTGTCGCTCCCCGGCAACGCCCAGCTCCTCCAGAACATCCTCACGACACAGTGATGTCTGAGCTCCAGCATCCAGGAGTGCCAGAACGTCTGTCGAACCACGGGGCCCGTGAACACGCACAGCAACAATCTGTAGCAGTGTGTCTGTGTCCGTTTTTACCGAGGCCGCTACAAACGGCTGGTTCCCGGAACTACCTTCAGCTGAAGATTCAGGCGCTCCCGTGGTTGTCCCTGCTGACGACTGATCCCTCCTCGAGTTGCTCTGATCGGTTCCTGACCGGCTTGATCCACGGTGGAGGAGCGGATGGTGCGTGAGCTTGCATCCCTTCACATTGCACCGCTGAGATACTTTGCAGCTTCTGCTCCAGTGGCCCTTCTTGAGGCATGAAAAGCAAAGACCTTCTTCATAGGCAACAGCGCTTCTTGCGTGTGGGGTCTTGGCCTTGAATTCTGAGCAGTCGCTTAGCCTGTGGTTACTGCTGCACACCACGCACACCGGCAGAGAGCGGGCCTCTGGTTCGGTTTCACCATTAGCTCCTGTCGCCAGCGCTGTTCGCCGAACAGGGCCGTCCCTTGAAGCAACTGTTGCACGTTTCCGTTCCGATGTTGAAGTCCCGGACTGGACAGCAGAGAAGCTCAGGATGCTGACTTGGACTTGGAGCCACTCGGTGAACGTCTCCAGAGTCGGTCTCGTCGGTCGCAGCCGGAACACTTCACGGCCCCACTCTCGGGCTAGCTCGCTCGGCAGCTTTTCGACCACTCTTCTCAAGTTTTCACTGCTTGACAGGTCACTCGCATAGCCGAGATTTCGCAGGACGGTGACTGTGTTATGGACGACCGCATAAAACTTCTCCATCGCAGGGAGGTCCATTAGTGACGGTGGCGAGGTCATGAACACATTTCGCAGGTGGGCCTGGATGATGTCTTCCTCTCGTCCGAACCTATCTTGCAAGGTTTTCAAGGCCTCGTGATACAAGTCACCGTTGAATAACATGCCGTCAATGGCCTGGGCCGCGGCCCCTTCCACCGCGTTTTGAAGGTGAGCCATGCGCTCAGCATCCGACAGGGACGGCTGATCATGCACCAAGGCTTTGAAAAGACCAATCCAGCGCGGCCACTCACGTGCATTTCCACGGAACGTTGGCAGAGTCAGTCGCGGTATGCTCTTTACGAACGCTGATGGTCCTGCCAGGTCATTCCGTCGGGGTGAGGCTGGCGGTGGGATCCAGCTGGCACGAGCCAATCCGTCATTCTTGTGCACCCCATTCTCGCCTTGAGGAACACCGACAGCTCTGGGTGATGACGAGATGCAGCGGGGAACTTCGCCACCATTGGGTGCCGGCCGCTGCTCACCTGACGTATGACGGACGCCTCTTGTTACATCACAGTGGTTAGGCTCCACCTCCACTGGGATCTCGTCATCAAAGTCGTTTCTCCGCTCCCATTCAAGCTCATTTTCTGCAGCCCTCAGAAGTCTTGCCCTCTGCTGCGCTCGTTCCACCTCCTCTTCTAACTCCTTTTCCTCCATCATCCTCTTCTCTTCTTCCATCCTGTCTTCTTCTCTTCTCCTCTGAGCTGTTCTTTCTGCTTCCTGGTTTCTCAGCTGCCTTTCTCTGTCTTGCCTGGCTTTCAAATGCTTCAGCTCCAGGCTTTTCATCTCTGCCGTTATTACAGCTTCCCTGGACGCCGCTCTGGAGACTCCTGAAACACGGGATCTGTTCGCTCTACTCCCCCCGTGATGCAACTTTGATGGTGGTGGTCTGTCATCTGCTTGCGACGCCGCGCAGCAGCTCACTGGTCGGTGCGTAGTCGCCTCTTCAATTCTTTTCACCGTCTCGGCGTGCCGTGCCGTCAGTCGGGTGGCGTACTCTTCCGCTTCTTCCAGTTCGCAGACCTCCTGCACCTTCTCAACATAGGCGTCATTGGCTTCCATGAAACCATCCAGTGTCGCATTCAGGGTTTCGAGCCGCTTCTTTAGTTCTTCCTCGCTAGCTCGGCGCGCGATCTGAGCCTCCGCCGTGTTACAGGCACGAGTAAACGCGGCGGCCTTGCGCCCGCGCTGAAGTTTCAGGTGCTTCAACACGCATGCAGTGTCTCCAGCTTCCTCGCCGGCAGTGTCCTGACTCACCGTCGCCGTCTCTGTGTTCTCCGCCTGAGTCGAATCTTCCATCATCGGAATTTTCTTCTCGATCCGACTGGCACACACGAGGCACAGCTTGTAATCTACAATCAATCACTAAGTCGGCGACGGGCAGCCACGAAGGTCATCAGTTCTCACTTCAGGCCAGGACCATCCGGCCCGGAGGACCAGAAAATGTTGGCGACGCTTTCGTTCGAATCTCCTTTCATGGTGTGGACTGTATTTAATCGCGCATCGCACAGCATTTGGTTGTTTGGTGACCGAGATCCAGGAGGAAAATGGTTTAATTGGAAAATTGGGAAAATAAATGTTATAACCTATCACGTTAGCCTAGTTAAGATACAACTAAATATTGGATACAGGATAGAGCGCCGGATGCCGACGACTAAGGAACCTCCTTCTTAGGAAGTATATTTGGACCTAATAAAAGAGCGCCGGATACCGACGGCAAAGGAACCCCCTTCTTAGGGCGTATGTTAGGACCTAAATAAGAGAGCGCCGGATACCGACGTCAAAGGAACCCCCTTCTTAGGGAGTATGTTAGGGCCTAAAATAAGAGAGCGCCGGATACCGACGACAAAGGAACCCCCTTCTCTGGGCGTATGTTAGGGCCTAAATATAGAGCGCCGGATGCCGACGACAAAGGAACCCCCTTCTTAGAGAGTTTTAGGAATGTTTTAGGATAAAAAAGGATAGTCAGTAGACCTGGTCACCGGAACCGATACGCCTGCCGCATCTCCGTCGAATATCTCATCTGTGTGTAGACCGCGCACTGTTTCACTTCTCACTCGGGCTTCTCACACACTTTGTCTTCTAGTTCACTATATTTGGCGGACAAGGCAGCGAAACGTACCGGGAAGAGAGCTAGGGGCAGCGCAGTGTCCCCGTCGAAGTCGAAAGGTGAAGTGAGGGCCGGGGGTGTTTACAACTAGTTTATATACGGCGACAGGGGGTGAAACAAGACGCGTTGAGGACGGTCAGAGCACACAGAAAAGGCTAAAAATGGCCCGGGCGTCCAGCGCTCCACCCGGAAGACACACAAGCTGGGCGCGCACGTGCGTGCCCCACACAATGGCCCGGACCTGGGCCGGTCCTACGCAAACAGGGAGCCGCCCTGCCGCGCCGGCCGGCCAGCCGGGTCAGAGGGGACGCCAGCGTCCCGCGACCGCGGACGGCGCTCGGCTCGGCGGCGCGGCGGCGGTTCGGCTCGGCAGCGCCGAGTCTCTCGCCCGTACCGCCTTGCATAGGTGCAATTTGTCGGCAACAGCCATTGCTCGGGCAAGGTGGAGGTCCCAGTCACCGGCGCAGTCAGTCAGCAGACGAAGCGACTGGCCAATCGTCCGGTTACAGCGTTCCACAGCACCATTTCCCTCCGGGTGATGCGGCGTTGAGTATGTGTGTTCAATGTTCCAGTCCACCAGCATTCCTTCAAACTCGGCGCCACGGAATTCTGGACCATTGTCTGACAAAACGCGCTGAGGAACCTTCAGGAGCGCTGGCAAAATACGATGCTGAAACGCGGCTGTCACAGCCGCAGAAGTCTTCGAGCGAAGCGGAACTGCCACTGCCCACTTGGAACAGTGGTCCACAGCTACCAAAGAGCCCACATGTCCCCTGCCTGAACGTGGGAACATGACCACATCCACTGCGACCAGCTCGAACGGTGACTTGCTTTCTATCTTCTGAACGGGGGGGGGGGAGTTGATCTGGGCTGAGGTCTTGTACAACTGACAGCGTTGACATGTCTTGACAATGTCGGAGATCACAGAGGTCAGACCCGGGGAAAACATGCGCTGACTGAAGAGATGATGTAACTTGTCCCTTCCGATGTGTGCCATGTCGCTGTGAGCACTGAGCGCCAGCTCGGCCAACCAGTCTCTGGTAACGACTGGCACTGTACCGTGCACAGGGTGGTTGAAGACAATCAGGTCGTTCTCCATGTGCACACGTCTCATGTGTCTCTTAAAGTCTCTCAAATTACTTGGAAGACGGCTGGGTAACGTCCCCAATCTCACATGTTTCGCCAACTCTTTCAGCTGTTCATGGTGTGCCTGATGTTCTCGTATCAGCTGCGCACCGGGGACACCGGTGTCGGCAGTATAACTGATGGCCACAGTCTTTTGGGTATCCAGGCCCTGGAACATCTGCACACTGTCTGTTCCATAACGAATGTCGTGACACCCGAAATCGATGCGAACTCCAGCTGCCCGCAGGAAATCAATGCCAAGAAGTATGCAGTGACCGAAAGAGTCGGTCTCATCAACCAGTAGAACAGTTGGAACTGGTGGATGATGCGAAGACAGGCTCACGTCTGCGTGGATGAACCTCTCACACCGTGTCGGTCCGCAGAGGCCAGCAATAGGAATACTGGCCTTTTGGACGGGAATCTCGGGATCATGTGCTGAGACGGAGCGTAGAGCACTGGCGCTAATGAGGCCCACAGCTGCTCCTGTATCCAGCAGCCCACAGAGCGGCACTCCGTTGCAGACCACAGTGAGTGAGCACTGGGTGCGCAGGTCATGGGTGCATTGCGCTTTCAGCTGCTCAGCAGAAGAGGAATCCTCTTGGTCAGAAATCGCCGTCCCCTGGTCTTCCGAAAACACGACAGAATTCAGACATCTCGCTGTCGCGATGTCAGGCACTTCTTCAAAACCGGGGCGCGCACGAAGCAGGTTGAAGTGCACGCCGCCAAGGCACTGCAGATGGATGACGTCCGTCACCTCGCGACACTGGCTGATGAAGGTCATCGGATTGTCTTGTCCGAAGTGCACCACAATCTTCACCTTGTAGACGAACGCCGCCACTGACAGCATGTCCAACGCCAGGGGCTGTCCTGTGACACGCATCAACCTCAGAGCTTGTCTAGACAAACGATCCAGCTTGAAACCATACCTGTTTGGGGACTGAAGCGCTTCAGTAACCAGCTTCTGACGCACATCCCCGCTGTCCACTGGACTACCTTCCTTGTCAGACTTCCAGTGACGAAGGCATTCCACCAAGGCATCCCCACCGCCCTCCGGCCGGTGCCAGAGCTCAAGTCCGTCCGGTAGTCTGTCGGCGGCTGGTGTCTCGGCGACTGTTGAGGGGTCTTCAGTGTGCACGCGAGAGAGGAGATCAGCGGCGAAGTTGGACTTTCCTGGAACGTAGATGATTTCAAAGTCATAGTCGGCCAGTTCCTCAACAGTGCGAGCTAGTCGATGGTTGACCAGGCGCATGTTGTGCAAGTACAGCAGCGCTTGGTGGTCGGTGTATATCTTGAAATGTACGGCGCACACGAATGAATGGAACGTTTTGACGCCCCAACGAAGAGCAGCAAGCTCTCGGCCGGTGGCCGAATAGTTCCGCTGAGCCTTTGAGAAGGTCATCGAAGCGAAAGCGATGAATCTGGTGTGGCCTTCTTGCTCCTGAGTCAAGCAGGCTCCAGCACCAGTGGCAGACGCATCCACCCATAGAGACAGAGGGCTGGAATCCGTGCTGTAGTCAGGGAACGCGAGGGTGATGTCGACCTGCAGATCGGCTTTCAGTTGCTCGAACGACTTCACCATTGCATCTGTCCAGGTGAGAACAGTTTTGGCAGGCAGTCCGGTCAGCTCCGAGAGCGGCTTGGCGGTAGTTGAACAGTGCTTCACGAATTTTCGCTGGTAGTTTACAATCCCCAAGAACTGACGAAGCTGGTGAACTGTTCTTGGGCGGGCCAGGTTCTTGATCTGCTCGACGTACTCCGGCGACTTCCGGAGACCTGAAGAGCTGATGACGTGACCGAGGAACTTGACTTCTGGCTGGAACCAGGTGCACTTCTGCCCGTTGAGCTTGATGCCCTGGGATTCAAGAGCCGTGAGAACATCTTCGGCAAGCTGTAGGTGCCGTTCAAATGTCGTTTCTTTCAGGAGAATGTCATCCAGGTAAACGACCAACTGCTCACGCGCGAAGCCATGGAGGATCGTTTGCATCTCCTTCTGGAATTGCGCTGGTGCATTCTTGAGACCAAACGGAAGACGTCGAAACCTCCAGTGAGCTCTTGGAGTGCTGAAGGCCGTGTAGTCGCGCGATGACTCTTCCAGAGGTAGGTGGTAGTAGGCCTTTGAGATGTCCAACGCACTGAACCACCGAACTCCATGATCGACGCCAAACACTGACTCGTTGACATCTGGCATCGGGAATCGTGTGGTTACCGTCTTCTGATTCAAGCGGCGGTAATCTATACAAAGCCGGAGAGTCCCATCCTTCTTGCGGATGGGTACGATGGGTGCGTTCCATGAAGACTCACAGCGTTCGACTATGCCAAGACGTTCTAGCTCTAAACACTGGCGTTCGACTTCATCAGCCACGGGTGGAGACAACTTCCTCGGCCTGATGTAAATTGGCATGTCATCGGTGAGCTCGATACGATGTGGCGACATCGAGGACTGGAGGGCATCTGACTCCGAACGCATGAAGACCGCTGAGTGGCGTTTGAAGAGGTCGTCTACCGCAGCTCGTTGATCATCGGTGAGACCTGGTATAGTCATCGCAGACGGTGGCTGGCTGGCCACGGCTGGCTGGCCACGCAGACGGTGTTGGCTGGCATCGTCCGAAGCAGCTGTTGACGTGCAGACGGGTAGCGGTTGTTCCAGGTCCAGTGTGCTGTCCGCGGCGGAGTCCAGGTAACCGAGCACAGAACCTTTGCGGACTGAAGCAGAGACCAGTCCTCTATTGGTAGCTAAAATACGCATATTTGTCAAGTCGAAGATGCCCGAGACAAACTCGAGATCCGAAGATGTTGCCATCCGGCTGCTGAACACAAGACGACGTGAACTTTCACCACAAGAGGCGCAAGTGGGAGGAGGCGTCACCGTGCAGCTGAGTTCTACAGTGGTACCTGCAGCAACCTGTATGTCGCGCACAGAGGTGCACGGTACGGCGCTGGCGAACAGCGCACACGAGTCTGTCTCGCTCATAGGCAAGTACAGAGTCCATTTCGATCGATCTCTACCAAGTCCCGACACAGCATTTCGCTTTAGGTCGAGACAGAGGCCATATTCCTGCATGGCATCACGTCCGATGATCAACCCCACCGGGCACTCATTGCTATCAAGCACCAGACAGTCGAGTTCAAGCTCCACGCCGTGCATTTGGACTGGCAGACGTGTTCGGCCCAGCGCCCGGGACATGTTGTTCCCCACCGCCTTGATAATCTCATCACACGCGGATATCGAGCTGGAGTCGACGAACCTGCTTCCGATAATGGACCGTCCCGATCCACTGTCCAGAACAGCTCCAATACGATGCGGTCCAGCTTGGACACAGGCGCGAAGTATAGATTGAGGGGAACGAGCCGAGGCGAAGATGGAAGCACTCGTTGGACCAGGCAACTTCGCATCTTGCGACTTGTCGCCTGTCTGGCCATCACTCACCCCACCTTCTCCGGCTTCACAGTTACCACAAGCAGAGGTCATTTCTGGCTGGATAACGTTACCATGAACAGGGCTGGGATCGGTCACATCAGGCTGCCCTGATTTTTCTGTGTGACCTACTCGTTTCCCGAGGACTCTGGGCTCCTCCGACGACTTGAATGTGCATGTTCGACAGGCGAAGGCGACCGAGATGCATCGCCTCTTGCATAGCGTTCACGAGCTTGTATATCTTGTTGCGCAGACGAACGTGAAACTGGTCTGCTGTTGCGGCCGCGAACACCGTTGGGCCTTCCTTTTGAAGTTTTAGACTCTCGCCGTGACGAACGTGACCTACAGTCATTCACAAAGTGCGTTGAGCTTCCACAGCCGAAGCACAGCCCAAGCTTCCGGCGGCAGCTGCTCTCCGTGTGCCCACGACGGTCACAGTAACCGCAGAGAGGTTGAGACCTGCCGCTGCTTCTTCCCCTCGAGCTTGATCGGGACGCAGAAGTGCGTTCCTCCCTTGAGTCGCGATTCCGTCCTTTACCTCTTCTTCTCTCGTTCCGGCGATCATCGACGGAACCAGAACCAGGCGTGTTCTGTGCGTGATTTAAGGCTGACACAGATCTCGAACTGTCAGACTGGGTGTTTCGTGGCCGTTCGCCGTCAGCCGCCAACACAACAGTGGAAGTTGGTCCCGCATCGTGTTTCCTGCACTGGAGTATTGTCAGGTAGTGATCCCAATTTAACGTTTTCCCATGAATGTCCCGATTATACGTGATCTCCAGCTTCAGATGTTCACCAACAGTGTCCGGAAGATTTTGGATCAGCCGATCGCGAAGGACATCGGACGTCTGCAAGTCTTCTGCAGGATAAGCATCTTCGAAGAGGGAAGAAAGACGGAGTGCGAAGAGTGAAAGATCTTCCCCATGGCGGCGCTTGGCGTTATCAAACCGCACACGGGCCGACTGCTGCAGCGAGCTGTCCTGAACGGAAACCCAGCGTAGCATGCGCTGTTTAAGCTTGACATACGCGGTGTCAGTCCCTCCACATGCAGCAAATATTTCTGCAACTTCTCCCACCAGCAGTGACTGTAGCAGAGGGAGGGCCTCATCCAGACCACCAGCGTACGTGCGAGAACAGTACTCCTCAAACCGTTGGAAGTACTGAGACAAGCTTGTGGCGCCACCCAGAGAGAAAGGCGGGAGATTGAATGTTTGTTGCAGCAAAAACCCGCCGGTCGGTTGTTCCGGCAGTGGAGCCACCCTGGATCTCGCACCCGTCTGTGAAGTCCGGCAGTCAGCATCTTCCTCTCGGACACGAACCGTCCCCGATGCAACCTGGCTGATTTGGTCCCCAACAGTCACGTTCCTTGGTTGTTCCGCTAACATTGAGGTCAGTTCACTGATGCGGTTCATAGCTTCCCGGAGCTGCTGCTCGAGTATTTCCACACGTCCGTCTCCCGCTGCAGACATGTCTGGGTCGGACATGATACAACCAGAAAACCAGCGATGAAGTTAGACGTGCAGCTGTCGACGACGAGGCAGGAGACAGTGCAGCTGTCAACAACGAGACAGGAGACAGTGCAGCTGTCAACGATGAAGCAGGAGGCAGTACAGCTGTCCACGATGAGGCAGGGGACAGTGCAGCTGTCGGCGACGGCTGGGGGCAGTGTAGGTAGCTGTCGACGACGAGGCAGGAGACAGTGCAGCTGTCAACGACGAGGCAAGAGACAGTGCAGCTGTCGACGATGAGGCAAGAGACAGTGCAGCTGTCCACGATGAGGTAGGGGACAGTGCAGCTGTCGACGACGGCTGGGGACAGTGCAGCTGTGGTAGACGAGGCGGGTAAGACGGCGGTGCAGCTGTCGACGATGGGGAGACAGTGCAGCCGTCAACGACGAGGCAGGAGACAGTGCAGCTGTCGACGACGAGGCAGGAGACAGTGCAGTTGCCGGCGACGGAGAGGGGACAGTGCAGCCGTCGACGACGGTGAAGACGGCAGTGCAGCTATCGATGGCGGGCTGGGGACAGTGTAGCTGCCGAAGACGAGATGGAGAAGACGGCGGTGCAGCTGTCGACAACGGGCTGGAGACAGTGCGGCCGTCGACGACGGGGAAGACGGCAGTGCACCCGTCGGGTGAAACGACAGTGCAGCTGTCGACGACGATGCAGAAGACAGTGCAGCTATCGACAACACAGGGCGCAGTGCAGCCGCCGACCACGAAGCAGCTGTCGACGATGAGGCAGGGGACAGTACAGCTGTCCACGACGAGACGGAGAAGACGGCGGTGCAGCCGTCGACGACGACTGTGGGCAGCACAGCTGTCGACGACGTGAAGACGGCAGTGCACTTGACGACCACGGAGGACACGGCAGTGCAGCCGTCGACGACGAGGCAGAAGACCGAGCAGCTATCGACGACGGCACAGGGTACAGTGCAGCCGTCGACAACGGGCTGAGGACAGTGCAGCTGCCGAGGACGAGACGGAGAAGACGGCGGTGCAGGTCAGATGCAGCAGGTCCAAAGTCCAAACAGCCAGGAGCGGCCAGCACGGGTCGCCCGCAGGTACAGCAGGTCAGGCCACTCCGGCAGCTATGGCCAAGCAGATCGCTCTCGGCAGGTACGGCCGGTGCAGGTTACTCGGCAGGTACGGACGGCGCAGGTCACTCGGCAGGTACGGCCGGCGCAGGTCACTCGGCAGGTACGGCCGGTGCAGGTCACTCGGCAGGTACGGACGGCGCAGGTCACTCGGCAGGTACAGCCGGTGCAAGTCACTCGGCAGGTACGGCCGACGCAGGTCACTCCGCCGGTACAGCCGGCGCAGGTCACTCGGCAGGTACGGCCGGTGCAGGTCACTCGGCAGGTACGGCCGGTGCAGGTCACTCGGCAGGTACGTCCGGTGCCGGTCACTCGGCAGGTACGGCCAGTGCAGGTCACTCGGCAGGTACAGCCGGTGCAGGTCACTCGGCAGGTACAGCCGACGCAGGTCACTCCGCCGGTACAGCCGGCGCAGGTCCCTGGGCAGGCACGGCCGGTGCAGGTCACTCGGCAGGTACGTCCGGTGCAGGTCACTCGGCAGGTACGGCCGGTGCAGGTCACTCGGCAGGTACGGCCGGTGCAGGTCACTCGGCAGGTACGGCCGGCGCAGGTCACTCGGCAGGTACAGCCGGTGCAGGTCACTCGGCAGGTACGGCCGGTGCAGGTCACTCGGCAGGTACGGCCGGTGCAGGTCACTCGGCAGGTACGGACGGCGCAGGTCACTCGGCAGGTGCGGCCGGTGCAGGTCACTCGGTCACTCAGCTGCCGACGACGAGGCAGAAGACCGAGCAGCTATCGACGACGGCACAGGGTACAGTGCAGCCGTCGCACACGAGGCAGGTCAGATGTAGCAGGTCCAAAGTCCAAACAGCCAGGAGCGGCCAGCACGGGTCGCCAGCAGGTACAGCAGGTCAGGCCACTCCGGAAGCTATGGCCAAGCAGATCGCTCTCGGCAGGTACGGCCGGTGCAGGTCACTCGGCAGGTACGGACGGCGCAGGTCACTCGGCAGGTACGGCCGGTGCAGGTCACTCGGCAGGTACGGCTGGTGCAGGTCACTCGGCAGGTACGGCCGGTGCAGGTCGCTCGGCAGGTACGGACGGCGCAGGTCACTCGGCAGGTACGGCCGGTGCAGGTCACTCGGCAGGCACGACCGGTGCAGGTCACTCGGCAGGTACGGCCGGCGCGGATCACTCGGCAGGTACGGCCGGTGCAGGTCACTCGGCAGGTACAGCCGGTGCAGGTCACTCGGCAGGTACAGCCGGTGCAGGTCACTCGGCAGGTACGGCCGGTGCAGGTCACTCGGCAGGTACGGCCTGCGCAAGTCACTCGGCAGGTACGGCCGGTGCAGGTCACTCGGCAGGTACAGCCGGTGCAGGTCACTCGGCAGGTACAGCCGGTGCAGGTCACTCGGCAGGTACGGCCGGTGCAGGTCACTCGGCAGGCACGGCCGGTGCAGGTCACTCGGCAGGCACGGCCGGTGCAGGTCACTCGGCAGGTACGGCCAGTGCAGGTCACTCGGCAGGTACAGCCGGTGCAGGTCACTCGGCAGGTACGGCCGGTGCAGGTCACTCGGCAGGTACGGACGGAGCAGGTCACTCCCGACAGGTACGGACGGCGGAGGTCACTCTCAGCAGGTACGGCACAGCCGGTTCGCGTCACTCTTTAACACACAAAAACGCATTGGACGAGCCCCCAATGTTACCGATGTCCTTGCTCACTCACACTGCTCGTAAGTCCGCACAGTCTGTATTTCACCACTGCCGCACACCGAATACCCCCGCCGCGCCGAGCACAGCCGGCCAGCCGGCCGGCTCCGCCAATGCCCCGCGGCCGCGGTCGGGTCGCACGGGCGAGCCCAGCGCGGACAAACTAGAGGGCCTCAACGCACCGCAGGGGCGGCTCCGGTCCGGGCTTATTAGCGAAGCCGCGCGACGCGGTGTTTAATAGCGCTCTACAACAGTGTCAAAGATAAAATGTTTCACCGTTCACGGGGCTTCTAGGGAAAGCGCTATGACACCGAGTAAAACGCATTTTGTCGAAAATCAGCGATAAGGCGTCAGTTGTCTAGTACATATGTTGCTATTAGAAGTCACTGGTCATACCAGGTCAGGTCACAGGTCAGGTCACCAAAGGTCACCAAGGGTCACCACATGAGCCCAACTTTACTAAGGTTATGTGATGCATGTTTTATGGCCAGTTTTTCATTTCCAACTCAATGGTGTTGGTTATAAGACCATCAGGTACGGTTTAGGTCACTTTCTGGTGGAGGTCAGGTCAAGGTCAGGTCAAAAAAGGTCAAATTTCAAGGTTGATATTTTTGCTAAAAATGGGTATCGATTCGATGCAGCTCGTCACGGGGAGTCTAAAGGCTGAAACAGACTCTTTCCGCGTTCAGGAAATCGCATGCGAGAGCCGATTCAAATACATGGAAGCACGCTCGCATCAATCGCACGCACCTCCCGCAAGCGATTGCTGCGAGAAGAATTACAATGTATTTGAATAGGCTCTCGCATGCGATTTCCTGAACGCGGAAAGAGTCTGTTTCAGCCTTAATGGTGGCCTTTGGTTTGCGCTACGAGACCTAGAATGGCTAAAAATTGAGTTTGAAAATTTGACGTCATTAATTTTGAACAGTTTTCTCGCTATAACTTGGCCAAAAAAGAGTTATCGATCTCAAATTTGGTATGTAGATAGAAGGCGGTAGGGACTGTCACATATATTCCGTTTTTCGAAATTCAAAAAACTTATTGGATTTTTTGGCTATTATATTCAAAAAATCTATGTTTGATTTTTTTGAGGTCAAAATCCAAAAAATTCGAAAAACCGAAATAGCAGTTTTGTAGTCCTTTTGATTCCACACCTTTTATGTCTGAAACATTTCTCTGTATCTCTAAAGCTGTAGGCCTGACGGCTCTTCCCGCGAAACCTTTTTTTGGGTCGAAAATGGCAAAAATGACGTCACTCTGACGTCATTAGCGGCCAACCTATCATAGCCTTTGGAAAAAATTTTGGTCACCATGTGCGCTAGCTGCTCCCGGGAGCGTACTGAAAGTTTGGTGACGATCGGCGCAGCGGTTCTCGAGATATATTGAAAAAACTAAAAGGGGGCAAAAAATGCCCCCCCCCTCCACCGCCTGGAAGGTTAAAGTACGTATTTCGCTGCAAATAGCTCTATGGTGTGACTTGACCGACTGACAGAGACAAAGACTGAGTCTGAGGTCGCGGAGAGGCCACTGTTGAAGAATCACTACAGGAATAGCGCGGAGCGATGGATGGTCTGATGGTTGCCAGATTAGTGAGACGATGGATCGACCAATCGTCGTCGGATTAGCGCGTGACGACGTACCGCGCACGCTCCTTTGTCAGTGATCGACGCCGGCGACGGACGACGGACGCCGACGCTCGACAGGTGATTGTCGATGGTACCTCCGAAGGAGAAATCGCCGGTTCCGTCACAAAAACAGGCCAAAGACCTCTGTACACCAGAGCTCAGGTGTAGAGAGGCATATGATAAGGTGCAAAGGCGAGCACCCACGAGAGATTTCCGGTCACCTCTCAACAAGCGAGTGAGTGGTATAATGTTTGTAACTGAAGTTTGAAGAATCAGACAGTATGTCATGACGGCAACACATCAGGATAAATAATCACATATGTGTGACACAAGTATGACAAAGTACAAGCGCTGACCATCTACAGGATGACCTCAGCACATCTTACGTCATTTCTGGCAACGGCATAGGAATTCGAATAGCTATGCCGACTCAGGTGATACACATAATTCCACTATTAGGTTGCATTAGGCTCCTGGCTGCTGCCTCGTTCTGCGAGTTTTTGATTCATTCAGACATATTTGAAACTACGCCAAACTACGACAGAAGTTGGTTCCGTGGCTTATTTGAGCACATATCTATCTGCAGTCTGCACAAGTCCTGTTTCCACGCATTTTCCGTATGCTGCGTGCTACTTCTTTACATGCTATTTAGTATTTCCATTTCCATTTATCTTTATTTTTTGAAGTATAGGTGGAAGGACTCTGAACAATTTTACTGATTGAAGAGAACGCCAGATTGGTATACGAAAACCTGAAACACAAAGCATGCGCTAGCACGATATTTTATGTAAACATTTATTGGGTTTGAAGTCATTTGGAATCACTGTGCAGTTTAATTCCTAACTAATTTATAATTTAAGGTGTAGGTATTGCAAATATTGCAAAATATTACGTCCGCCTGAATGAGGCATTAGAGACATAAAACTGTCTTGAAAAGAAATTGCGATGCAGATTATCTCATTCTCAGCACGTATATATCACAGCAATATCTTTCTTTTCTTTTCGTGGCTGACTGTCGGCGGCCGCAGTACCCACCGTTCGGTGCCATGGTGACTGTGACGTCACGCCATCGAATTTGACCCATGACATGACAGCTGTGACCCCTCTGACACCAACCTACAGATGTCGACCACAGCCCGGTAGGACAGGGCTGTGCAACAAAGCCGTGTCCGCCTATCATGCTGTTCGCCCGAAATGCCAAAACAGATGAGCCCAACAAGCGAAAAAAAATATAACAATGTAAGCAATAGCCGTGAGATTTATCCAGAGTTCTTGACGGCTTATTGTCCCTTTTTGGTTGTCCTAGCAATGCACTTTGCAAAGTGTATTTTTTGCAATAGTTTTGTGTGATGCATGGAGAGAAAAACAGCAGTAGCTGCGATTTTTATGTCAAATTAGCAATTAAACAGCCATTTATTTCAGATTTGAGGAACGTCTAAACCCCTCCATTAGACATCACGAACTGTGTGGTCTAATGACGCTTAGTAGTTACTTTCGAAAAAGACACCTTGGGCATTTAATTGACCTAGGAGAGCTAGCGCTTGCAACGTCTCTACTCAGATCACATATTCACCCGTACAGCTATCGCTTCTCCATGAGGGCGCCACAAGTTGTCTGGCAGCTCGAGCCGAGCCAGGCACCCAGATCGGCCCAACATGGCGGCGTGTCTTTACGGCGCTTTTAGTGGCCGACTAGGCCAGCTAACCTGAGCTCTGCATGCCACATCAGAGCCACACTTGCCGCCGGTGACCGGCAGCGCTGGCCGAGTCGTGCTGCAGCCATTGCTGACCCGAAGTTCGGCAGTTTAGATCGGTCGACAGACGGTCAGCATGCTCAAACGCGAGTGTTTTTACTCGGAGCCCATTGTTTTACTTGTTATCACTTTAAAAATGGTCAATATTATATTTAGTTCATATTATTATAACAATTATCTTGATGTTTATGTTTGGTCCCAATCCTTTGGAATTTCGTAACGCAGAATCAACGAACTTTGACCTGCTATATCCAGCAGTTCGTCGATTTGACCTCATTCACTAGATTCGACCAATTAATCGTTTCGTGGCTATTTGACGTGTCATAAACGGTTCATTTCTGGCTATCAAACCTTTCAGCTGAGTTCCATCAAAACCGACCGTCTATGGCGGGGTGGGAGAAACTGGGAGTCTTCCAACAGGCTTATACCGTTACCAGGCGACTGGAAAGAGTCGGCGGTTGAATGGGACGAAGATGGGATGAGAGTCAGTAGTATCAGTGGTATTCGAGGGACAGCTCAGCTTGGCGTCCGAATGTAAGATTGATTCTATGTATCATTGAATGCATTGAATGCACACACGATGAGCTTCTATTATAGCATATTTGAAATGATGAGAACCTAGGACTTTGTAATGAAAATGAACCATACCTAACAGTCAATTGGAGCAAATATCGTGGTGCACCAATCCAATTTCAACACCGTCAAGCATCAACGTAAGTCAATCCCGGAACACAAAGTCACATTCCGCGAACACCGAGCCGGCAGTACCCGGACTGTACCGAGGCCCAGCAACAGCATCACGTAGCGGCGTCGGCGGCACGCGAGTCGCCGCTGGCCCTCTATCATTGTGCCGATACTGGAGACATCGCGCCCGGCCTCCGCACCATTATCCGATTATCAGCTGGCCGGCTCTCCATTACCCGAGGCCAAATTGAGTCAAACCGATGGCGGCCTGTTGGCCAGATCCATTAGACAGACATAACCCGGTTAGCCGCCGACCCCAGCTGAAATATTCAGCCCAGATAAGGCATCGCAGGCCCAGAGTTCGAAGTATTCCTTGCTTCAGCCGTTTCTCAAACGAGCATTCTCCCTTGGCAATTTTTTCTATCCGGTATCTTTCTTAGGTATCTATGGTAAATATGTAAGTTAACTGGATGACTTGCATTATGTGCTTTTAAGAAACGCTCGGAGTTTATTTCAATTTTCACATATATTTGCGAGTTAACTGGGATAAGTATCGGCGTAACTTCAGGCAAAAACTCGCAAACGTTTCACAAATATTTCAAGCTTGTCTTCCTGCAATAGGCATGGAAACTTATGATTAAACCCTAGCTAAATAGCATGTCTACTAAGCTAGCAAGTAGTTTCAATGAGGGGACATAGAATATGTTGTATGCTCTCGTTGTTTGGTAACAGGAGCAACGAACAGTATCGCGGCCACGAAGCTTTGGCCCTTGGTTTCATTACTGCTCTACGCTACGCTTTTTACATACCCTTCGAAAGCTCTTCTCTGGTGGAATTATCATATCTTGATTGAACTAGCTCCAGATAAATTCCCGGTCGAGCAGTAGCTAATAAGCTCCTACCAGATACAAATTGGGTTCCGGTAATGAATGAAATTGGGCTCTCCTTGTTATCGCTGGTTGTTGATGGCTCTCCGTGAACTTTCTGATGATCCCATGGCCACGCAACGGCCAATAAGTGGACTCGGAGAAGATATTGAAGATGGTGAAGTAAGCTAAACAACAAGAAACATCTCACACTGATCACCATTTGCAAATAAAATTTGACGCAGCTTATTTATAAGGCCTGAGGTAAACCTGAATTTTTAATTGTCTAAACATTTTGTTATTTCACACTGTGATTCAACAAAATTCATGAGCCTGAAGCAGCTATCGTGCAACGTACTACAGCGAAGTGTTGGCACATATAACTAAATATATTTTCAGTTACTCACCAATTCCAAAAGCCTATATAGTGAGACTAAAGAGCATCATTTGTTTGGAGCATGTAATATGTTTTATGAATTACCCAAATTGCAGTGGCTTGGAATGTTTCGTTTCCTTTGGAATGTCATTTCTCAACAGTTCCGACGGCGGGCTGTGCCGATCGCCACATTATTACATTTTCCTCACATATTCCGAAGCGTGGCCATCATTTATAAGGCGATCTTGCAGGGCGGATTCCAATAGGCCACTTATGGCGACACGTAATCGATTCCGGCCCCGGTCTCGACTCAGTATCGGTTACAATGCTGGGACAGGGAGGGAGCTTGGGATGGGGACAGTCTGGGACGTCGGTAACTGTTCTGACACTCAGTCGGGCTGAAAGGGTTTGATTATAATGGGGCTCATTGTTGTCGGCATCATTTGGTAGAAGTTGATTGTGATAGGACAAGATACCGGCTACTAGTAGAGTGCCGTTGAAGTATGATTAAGAAAAACACTGGCAACTGTGACTGCAATTTGGCAAAAAGCAGCTGGAACAAATGAGTCATCCCGGTTAGAGAAATTCGTGGCACGTGGTAGCATACAGCCTCCACACATCCAGTGATACGATAGTAACGGGCTCGCTGAAGCTGTATATTGCAGGGCTGCGGAGTCGATGGATTTTCGGCGACTCCGACTCCGACTCCGGCTTTCAAAAACCAACTCCGACTCCGACTCCGGGTAGAACTGTCGACTCCGGCCGACTCTAACTCCCGACTCCCACTCCGCAGACCTGGCAGGGCTGCGAGGTCGACGGATTTTCGGTGACTTAGACTCCGACTCCAGCTCGGGTTTTCTAAATCGACTCCGACACCGACTCCGACTCAGGTCACAACTGTCGACTCCGACCGACTCCGACTCCGTTTCCGACTCCGACTCCGCAGCCCTGGTATACTGGCAGCTCTAGGCTGACAGTGGAGCGGGCGTGCTGTAACATAAACCGGCAGCTCTCGTACGGTTTACGATGCTCGCGCGGGCACAGATACAGTAGGTCAGCGTAGCTGACGTCATAGTGCGTCACACGGGTCGCTGAATACATGATGACGCGCTTCAGAGCCGAAATTAGATGAGTAAATAGGAAGACAGACGACGGGCGGCCTTCGAAGGAGAAAGTCAGTCGGGAGTCGAGCTCGGGTCAATGTCTGTCCTCAAGGTTACTCGTGAAACTTGCATAGAATGGTCACTTACGTTTTCAGCATACTCAACGACAGGAAAATACAAATGTTACGTGCTTCTGTTTCAGCTAGATGCATTTCTTCCGAGAAGTTGCGCTGAAAATTCTGAAAATAACCTCACATCAACATCTGACCACAAAGGTAACGTTCTTGTTTAAACCGCCGCTCATAATTAGAGGTCTCTCATCCCGCGCCGCAAACTACATCACGATACTCATCATCGTCACATTAAACAACCCCTGACCGACCTTCGATGACTGGATTTCACCCGCAACGCACATCCACCCTCCACCAAGACAAGCCCCCTCCCGCCGCGGAAAGACCCCTCCCCGCTGCGGGTTAGCCCCTCCCTCGCTTCCGACGACATCTCGGCGGTTATTCGACAGAACACCCCCTCCCCCGTCTCTGACGACAACTTCTTCGAACACACGCAGCCGATGATTACCAGTGATGAGTCGTGATATAGCGTCGTTTGGCGAACGCACCGATTACCTAGCCGTGATTTAGAGTCGGCGGCCGATGAGTCAGACGGGCGAGCATTTCCGATGTGCCTCTGATATGCCGGCAGTGAGTCTGATACGCCGCGGGCGGTCGACAGGCGGGGAGACGCAGTGGGTTTCCAGAAATGTTCTGCACTGTGGGTCGGCATGCCGAGCGGAGTCTTGGTGATGGGTTCTCGCGCTGTGCCGTTCACAGCCGCCTCGGGCAATGGGTCAGAATCTGCAGACGGAATTTCTGATAGCACGCGTTACAGAGGATACTGGTGAACAGTGAACGACTTTTCGCGGTGCAGCACTTGCCTGGGGCGGCTGGTGGAGGTGCCTTGTCTCACGGGTTCTTCCCATGATGGTGTAACCATCTGCATGCCGAGGAAGGGGAACATGCGTTGACGTGAATTTGAGCCTGTGCTAGTGCTCTGAGTTACATTTCAGAACACCGAGGAGAGATTTTTTGAGCTGCTGTCAGTTCAGACATTTAATCACGGCTGGAGCTATATCAAACATGCTATAGCTGAAGTGATCTGTGACATGTTGTTAGGGAAAATTTCACTAATTAGGCAGTGAAGTGCTATCAGCAAACCGCACGCCCTTTTCATAAGAGCCGACAATCCGGTAACGCCGATACTGCAGGCCGCCACGGCTTCGCAAACGGGTGACATTCCAGCATCAACGGACACGTCATGCAGCAGCCGTCGACATGTGGCGGCTCGTAAGACTGGCTGTCCTTCCATGGAGCTGAGAAAGGGCTATTTTCCATCGGATGACGGTACGTCAACAGGTTACAGATGGTTCGCTGACAGACTGCCGACGAGCCGACATCAGCGCGCTCGGGATGCCACCGGTATCTGACATATCACGGCGGTCGGCCGGCCGACGGGTCCGTCCCCAGACCCGCAGGGCAGCGCGTGGTCACCAATGGACCCCACTACATTCCTCTCCTGAGTCTGCCGCCCCGGCGGCGGCACTCCAGACTCCATCGATACCGTCGTCGATATCGTCGCCGATATCGACGGACATCAGCCGCGAGCCGGCCACATCATCGCCGCAGAGCGTGCCCGGCTGCCGGCCACGACCGATAGCGCTATCGGTATCGGTATCGGTGACCGATATCGTCGTATGTGATCGTTATTGTGTGGAATTCCAGGCGCGCAGACGAACAATAACACAAGTCGCGTCGCTGGAATGTGCCTATCTGAAGCTGCTTCGTGGCACGTGCGTCTCTTACTGGGGATTCATTACGACGCTTCCAGGGAGAAATTCGTCTATCTGAGGAATTGATGTACATGCATTAGTGCGAATGTTGGCGTTGATGTTAAGTGCGAAGGATATAAAGATGAAAATAAAGCTAACAATAGAACATTTTCAGATAAGAAGCGAATGAAATAATTGAGGACAGTAATGCTCAAATGAGGAGTTGTGAATGCGGTCAAAAATATGCATCTGCACCTGGCACATAGGTACTGTCTGCAAATTTACCTGTTTATTCACATGCCTTATTGCAGGGATGCCTCATTGTTCTTTCTTAGCAGAACACGCTTTTCAGCAAGCGTCTGGCAGTCAGATGCCTGTCGCCTGTTCTATTTTCCGGCGAGTCTCCGCGCACACTGACTCCGAGCAGCGGTAAACAGGCGTTTCCTGTTCATCGGGTGGCAGTGGAGGGCGGCTACGACTGTCACCCACTATTTATCGCCCTGTAACTGCAATTGAATAATAACCCGACATGCTCGGCTCACTCTCCGAGGGAGTGCCACCATATTTTGTATCAATTATTTCTGCTCCATTTGCTTCGAACGTCCATGCCGCCTCCCATAACATTCATTCACAATGGATAAAAAACGATGATTTACAGCTTACGTTGTGGGTGTAAACAAACGGAAACGTGGATGACATACTCTGTCGTTAGACAGGCTAACGGCCAGGAATAAAGGTGGTCTCTGAAGCGGGGACTTACGCAGTAAAGACAAATCATTCGCTCGTCAAACCGGTGGCCGCCCTTCATAGCGCGTCTGTAACTGTTTCCGTTCCACTTTCCAGCTCCAATTTTATTGAACTCTTCTATCGTCCGCTCCCATTCCCCTTGCCTTTGTCTGCTGCGGTCAGTCAGTTCTCCGATCGAAACTCTGCCGGAGCTAGGCCACCCATCAGCGACCAAATCACCGGTGACCAGGGACCATTTCCGCTGCCGGGAACTTCAGGTGCCTTCTCAGCGGGAGGCTGTGATCGAGCCCCCTCCCAACGATCCCCCACCTCCCCCACACCGCAGTAAGAATCCCGTAATTATCGAGTGCGTCGTTTGTGGCGAACGGTGCGTGTTTCATCTGCAGTGGGTTCCGGCAGGTCGCAGCCGGCAGCATGCTCAGGACTTACAGCGGAGGCGTGCTGACACGACCCTGAAGGACGGCGGAGGGTGGCGGGGTCGCCTGCGCCGGGTGGCCCACGTTCCTGGCGACTGAGTCACGTGAGCCAGCTCAGAGTCCCTGCAGGTGGCAATAGGGTGCACGGTGGCGGCGGAGCACCTGGCGGTCCTCCGTGGCAGTTTACAGAAGATGTCGCAAGTGGTGAGCCACTGGCACTGCAATGTTGTATTCGTTTATTTTATGGTTCATCCTATTTGTCGACGAAGTTGGTGAACGCGTGGCAATTGAATAGCCTGATGTTATTTCTACCAGCCAGTATTTTATTTTTTGCTGAATTACTTGAAGCGTGCGTCTGTCATTCACAAATCTCTAGCCGATGCGACCGAAAATTGACGAAGACAGGTTCCAGCTGTCGCAGCTCCTCTGCGTTCCAGATCAGGCAGCTGCTCCTGGAGGGGAGTGTGGCGTCCCTTCCCCTCCCCGTGGCACGTGGCGTCGCTCAGGCGGCACGTGCGTCCCCTCAGGTGCCGTCCGTCCCCCTTCCTCGCCACTCCCAGGGAGGCTACACGCCCGAGCGAACGTCAACCGGTGCTTTTTAACATAACTCGCGCGCCTTTTAACAAGCCCCTGCCTGATGCCGGTGATCTTTGTGCAGATGAAAGAAAGAGAATGGAGAAACACCGCAAAGCGCCAATGCGATTAGAACGAAAGGGATGGTGGTGTAGGAGTGGTTTCAGTCGGAAATATTCAATGATAATGACAATCAAGATGATGTCCTAAAAACTATTATGTAGTAAACAAAAGCGTGGCTGAGAAAGCAGCTGAATCATTTCCCTCCCCACCCAGAAAACCACACCAGCAGCACCACCTAACCTCCAATCAGCCTCGAACTGAGCTTCCCAATCAGTGATCGCCGCTCGACTGATGACTCGGCACCCTGTCTGTCGACCTCTGACCGCGCTCTCTCCGCGGCTGACCCGAGCTTCCCGAGCGCGACCCGAGCTCCCGCGGCTCCGACAGCCCCGATCGGGGTCAGTCGCTCCGGTAATGAAGCGACTGACTTCATTACCAAAGTTGATCGTATCGGGCCGACCGGGTCGGCCTCGATCAGTCGACATCGCTTCAACGACAGACGGACGATCGGGAACGGGACGGGAACGGGACGGGACGTTGACGGACGGGAAAAGGAACAGAAAAGCAGACATGTGCGTGGATCCGAAAAAATGGATCTGGGATCTGATCCACGGATCCTGATCTCGGATCCGTCGGGTTCATAGATCCAGTTCTTAAATATCGACAGATCCGTAGGAATCATAGATCCGAGTCTAATATTTTTGCTTGAGATCCAGTGAGATCACAGATCCTCATTTATTTACTGTCAACACAGAAATCCCAAAAAATCGCTCGTTGCAACTCACAAGCGTTCTTATGTGATTTATGTGATAGCACACCATAATCCATAGTTTTATGGCACTTATTGACACTTGCAAACTTGGTTTAAAATGTTGTGCATGGTGTGATCCACTCAGATCATAGATCCATGTTCTTGGTTTATCATCAGATCCTGAGAGATCATAGATCCAGGATAATTTTTCACGCCGGATCCGGTGGGATCATAGATCCGAACCTGCAGTTTGCTTCGAGATCCACTGAGATCATAGATCCATCACTCGGATCCATGCACATGTCTACAGAAAAGGGACGGAACGGGACGGGAACGGAACGGAAACGGGACGGGACGGAGATAGCCCGCTGAACGAAAGCAGCATTGGCTGGAAATGGGGCTGAGATGAACACGAAATGAGGCCGTAAAGGTATGGCAAGTAGTGAAAATGGAACAGAATGCAAGGACAGGAAGAACAAAAAGGGCATGGAAAAGGCGAGGGTAGGTATGTGAAGGAACGATCGAAGGAAAAAACGCAGGCTTTCTAATAAGGCAGAAAAAAGACCACAGAAAAGCCATTTAAATCAAGTGATATGTGAAGCACAATGCAAAAAGTTGGAGCTACTTAAAATTTGGTGTTGGGATAAGACGGAACAGCTGAGAAGACTGAGAACAACACAAAAGAAGGAAGGAATTATCTATGATGGAATGAATTGGATAGGAATGAGGGATCACGTACCCAGGGACGTCGCTCGGCCATCCTCGATCCGCGCAGGGCTAATCTCTCCATTGAACAGGTCGGACGGCGCTTCATCTATATGCATTAGATTTGTGAACATCGTCCCGGCCATTTATAAGCGCTATCTGTCTTACCATACCAGTCGGGGGCCATTTAAATTCCCGGGTGTGGCTGGCACGCGCCGCGAGGTCGGCACGGCGGCCCAGCGAGACGTGCGCCATCGCCGGAACTCGGGATAAAATAGGGGCATTCCACGTCAAATCGAACAAAAATCGGCTGTTTTGCACCTTACCATCAGCGATTTCATTATAAATTTGTGAGCGAGTTCCTGTGTGGCCCCGGACATTACATTGATGTTTTTTGCACATTCTGACCACAGGTCTTCTAAATATAGGGCATCAAATTTTTGCAAAATGTTGCATCTTTATATTTTTGAACGACCATAACTTTGGTTGTACTTGTTTGATTTGAATGAAATAAACCTTACTGTTTAGGTAATTTCTTAAGCATTTGTTTAGAATTGCACCTACTTAAATATATGACCTTGAAATTTGCTTAACTCTGTTCTTAAGCACAAATATTGAAATAGCAAAAAACACGTCACCTTCGATTTGGCTCATTTTCATATATTTTATTGCCTACCATATTCTTAACAAGCTGTGAAAAAAATTAGAGTGGGCCATTCATAAGTTTTGAAGAAAATTGCACATATGCAAACGTATGTTAGCACGCGCAGTGGAGGGGGAAGAACGAATTTCGCCCACCTCTCCTGTTTTTCGCCAATATCTCATAAGATTAATGCGAAATTAATTATGGCTACCTGTCAAGAATTGAATTGGACATCTCATCGTGCAAGCAATAAGAAAATCGGTTCACAACTGTTCTAGTAATAGCGGTGTAAAGTGAACATCCTGTCGCCGCAGCAACGCGGCGACTCGGCAGCCGGCGCCGACCGCTACGCGCCGCCTGAATTGTAGACTGTGCCGGGACGGAACGGAACGGTTCCGTCTTTACATCGCGCTCCCTACCGCTGATTACGTTCGATTCGCGTCAAATTTTGTGAGAAGACTAAGAAATGTACAGGCAATCTTATGGTGAAAGAATTTTGAAAATCGTTGGTAAACAATTGAAATATGAACGTGTAAACACAAAATTGTGATTGCTGCGTTTCCCGCATCGGCCGAGCCCGCCTCAGCCGGCGACATGTTACTCTTTGCAGGCCTCTAACTGCCATATTTATTATTGGATTAACTAGAAATTCCCCATACATACTGAAAAATGTATGTTCTTTCGTATAGTGAAGATCAAAAGACGTGAAGATATCGTTGCGTGATAATGTTTTCGTTGAATTTACTCCATGATGCATTTCCACACGGCTCAAAATTCACCGCAAAATACCGTTTGCCTGAGACACTTTTACTATGGAACGTGAATGCTTGACTACGATGACTATGCATTTCCATTCTCGCAGAGTTTGGGATATCACTAATCAGCAATCATTCATTTCAGAAAGTGTACAAAAGCAAGCATGTCTTGACTCTGTCTTTCAAGGTCACGCGCGGTTGCGTGATGTTGATGCATGAAAACGGCGTTTGCCGCGAAAGTTATGAATGGCCCACTCCAATTTTTTCACAGATGGTTAGGAACATTGTGACGGACATAATATGTAAAAATTACCCAAATCGAAGGTGACGTGTTTTTTGCTATTTAAGTTTTTCTGTTTTAATTCAAGGTCAAATGCATTTCAAGGTCACTTCAATTTAATTTTATAATTAAAAATCAAAGCCTTATCAATTGCCTATAAGACCCTGTTAATATCATTTTGATACCAGAAAAGGAACCAGAGTTATAGCCATTTAAAAAATTGATGTGTGGCATTTTTCGCTATATTCGATGACCTATATCTCAGCGATACGTTATCAAATTTCGAAAATATTATACGTAACTCAGTTTTGAACCATGCCCAGTCTGCCTACAAATTTTCAGAAAAATCGAAGGGGATGACGGATTTCGGTGTTTGATTTGACGTGGAATGCCCCAATAGCAATTTAAGATGGAGAAACCAGAGGAGGAGGCGGTGCCGGATAAAAACATTATCATAAATCGGGCCTGGCGGCGCGGCCACCCAGCGCAGCCCAGCGGGGCGACGGTGCCGACACGGCGCTCTCACATATGGATGGGGCCGACGTGGAGCCCGTTTTTGCGCCCGGGGCCATGTCGACGGGCCCCGAGGGGCGCCCATTGATGCTGACCTTTTTCAAGATGGCGCCGGCTGACCGGTCGTGACCGAACTGATGGGACCGTGAGCCACCCGCCGCTGGAACGGTGACCTCTCATTAGGGGTGTCAGGGACAGGAAAAGCTCACACGTCAGTCATTTGTGATGGTTGCAGCTCACGATTTAAATCACGCGAAAATTGCCAAGAGAACTTCAAGCTGGTGAAGGAAGGCTTCGTTAGGCTTTGTAGTCTGTTTAACTGGGCACATCAACAAAGCACTAAGTTTCATGTGTGTAACTTGTAAGAGTCGTTCATTCCATTACTCACTGCAGTGCCTTTGCTTGAACAAAAATATTTTGGTATCCCTTATTCATTTCTTTGGTTAACGCCCTCCAAAAATTGTAGGATGTCCTCTGAAATTTCCGCAAAAGAAAAATGTGCCAAAGTTCCATGCATGAAATTTTTCTCTATCGACGATTTATGAACTGAAGCTGCGCCTGCATTTACATATTAGACACCGAGAGGGCCAAACACAAATTTAGCTGTGATTTGCCATTGGCCAAACGTAACTTTCATCGTACTCACTATCAGATAAAAAAAAAAATTGATAACTGCAGCGGTGAAAATAAAATGTCGACTGAATGTATCCACTTTTTCGTTCATAGAATCCATACAAAACGCACTGTAAATGTACATATCTAATGCTGCCCGTGTGCTTTATTTATGTCCATCTACAAATCCTACCTACCCCTTGTGGACGTTACTAAAGCTAAAATTAGGTCTGCCCTGTGCCCGGCGTGTCGGTAGCCGGCCCGTCATTAAATCTTCCAGTGGCCATCAAGGGTGCTTCGTGGCCTTTGTGTCATTGCCAATTATTCCTTTTATCACCCAGCCTTCCGCTCCAGAACTCAATTTATCAGTTTCCGCGGGACCCCATTATTAGGGGCGAGCCGGCGTCGTTCGGTGGGATTTTTGGCCCGTTCGGAGCGGCTAATTCCGACCGGGGCCGATTACCCGACCGGCTATATTCACCGGCCGCCGCCAAATGAATGGGCCAAGAGGTTTGCTCTGATTCAATTATGGCGCAGAGCGGTGCGCAGATGACACTCAGGCGCGCCACTATCGCCGCCCGATCGGGGGCGAACCTGGCGCACTATGCCCTCAGAGCCGACGGAGAGTGGTGGCACTGGTGGGAGTGCACTGCGTGCCAGGGGAGGCGATAATCCGAGAAAATTGTCATCCGAGGGTGTTTGGAACTGAATAGACTCAGTGGACATCACGATCAATTTAACCAAGGATGAGGTTGTGTGTCAGATTTCTGGCACGTTTCAAAGCTGAACTCAAATAGATATGGAGCATAGAAGGATAATTGCATCCTTATACCGAGTAACCTCGCATGCGTATGTATTCGTGTGGATGTGTGCCGGCTGTTTGTTTTGGAGTAAAGGGTAAACACAAAAATATGTTCCATGCTCGCATTCTGCCATACGCATTACGCACCTATAGGGAAAAATGTAGTAATGAAGGATAATCGATATTGCATTATCCATTGAGCTTGTCAATGTGCTGCACCACTCGCAATGCTGGTTGAATTTAGTTTTGAGATACTGTGCAGTGGTCAACATGCCGGCCTGGAGTAGAGGTGGCAAATAATGAAAATTTTGGGAACCAGACTCGAACCAGACCCGGCTGGACATTTCTGGAACCAGTCGGACCCGGTCTTAGTTGGAATCGGAACCAGTTGGACCCGTTCCCCAAAAGTCAATTAATACAAACTACTTGTAGGTATCATTAGTTGCATCATGTAAAGCAGCCCCTATTTCCCACTGGGAATACTCATGAGCTACTGTGTGCCAAGAAACATTCACTTCATTCACTTCATATTTTGCAATAATGTGTAGTGTGCTGCTGTGCAAGATGTACAGTTTATGGTAGGACCCGGTTGGACCCGTCAGAAAATTTCCGGGAACCGGTCTGGACCCATATGGGTCCAGACTGGTTCTTTGGACCGGGTCCTCGGGTCCACATTTTGCCACCTCTAGCCTGGAGACAATTCCAAAACTCTTTGACCTGTCCTAAACGTTTGACTTGAATGGTGCTTTATCGCTTCGACAAAGACCCTTCCATGCAACCCTTCCATTACAACCCTTCCATTACAACCCTTTCCATTCCATTGCATTACAACCATTTCCTCAACTCTTTCAACAGCCCTTTGCATCCTTTCATAGTGTGCAGTGTGCACTGCGCAGTGTTCACAACCTTTCAATAAACCTTTGCAAACTGCACACCACACACTGCACAGTCCTCGTTCCCATCTCTTTGTTAACTCATAGTACCATATTCACATTCACATATCCTCCTATCTCTCGTCCCAGCCTCACGGTATCACAGTCCTGCCGTGCATCCTCTTGTCTCTCGTCCCACCCTCACTGTATCACAATCTTCCCCAATACCCCTTCTGTCACCTTACCGATCCTCGATCCTGCCTGATTACATAACCCGCGCTGTTCTGTCCTCCGGTCACGGTCCTCTGTCCAGCCAAACGGCCCAATTAGGTGGTCGCTGTGTCGCCGGGAAGCCCACTTAGCCAGCGATTAAGTGCCGCCGCGGTATCACGGCATCTGTTGGTGGCCCCTGGCAGCAAACACCGCAATTAAACGCACATTTCAGCCGCGTGCCCGCTCGGCCACGATGGAGAAGCGAGAGGGAATTGTACTGGAATGGTGGCCAGCAGGGGAGATACGCTCTGAGTGAAGTTATTCTGTCGTTGGAATCCCGTGTTGTCACTAGCATGGAAAGAGAGAATGGTCAATTACATGCGTGCATTCTGACAGAATCATGAGACACATTGTGTAAAAATCTAAGCATTTCGTAAATTGATATAAAAGGTATAATAGGTATGTAAATGATGACGTAACTGGTAATGCTGTAAATTATTTGCCTCAGAGCCGGTGCCTACCGCATTAACTGAATGAATTTCGGGCGCGATTTTTCAATGGTCATTTTTTTATAAATCTCTAAATTTTACCTTGAAAGTTCGGACTGAAAAATATACCTCGCATATCAATGAATAGATAAAAAAGCGAAAAGCATATCGGCACACTGAATGCAAGTTTTACCTTTCCACAACCGTCCGATAAAGCTACATGAGAATTTAATTTTACTCATATCGTCACTCCCCTGAAGCACAAACCGTTGGGTTGTGCGAAAGAATACAATGGTAATGCTCCACTCTCTCCTCAATATAGTTGGCTCTGATCACGCAAACACACTCGATTCAGGGCAGCCCCACCCTGGGGCGGCCGAATTCCCCTGAATATGAGCAAGATATCGGAATGATCGCACAGGCACCGGCGAGGGCAGCCTCTGATTGGCTGTTGGCGGCCGGATCCCTCCTAGACGGCCTGTGATTGGTCGAGGGCCGGCGGCCGGCCGCCGCAAGCCGCGGCCGAGCTCAGTGTTCAACATACGTTGGGGAAGGGAGCATCGCACCCGTGCACGTGAAACCTCCTATCGCCTTCGACCGCCACGACCGCCACACGCACACGTGCGCCACGTGATTCAGAGACTGCACGAGAGTGAATGCCCGCGGCACGTGGGATGTACGACGTGGCAGTGCGAGGACCGACCGTGACCATGGAAGAGACGGAGACGCCGGCAGAAGTGGTCAAGGTAAGTCACCTGGCGAGTTATATGTAGTCGAGTATTGTGAGCATTGGGACAAAGCCATAATTTGTTAACTCAGCCCGTGTGATGCGGCACAGCCTACCACTCCAGGCAAGTAATTGCGTGTGAAAAGTGGAACATCATTTTGTAGTCGACTATACGTACCGTTGAGAAATTGGTAAAGCTCGTGCTACCCCAACTCGGCACAAATATCCACCCCTGGATAGGTGGGAAGGTGTGAATTGCATAATGCATCTAATAAAAGCACGCTATCAAATGCGCTTATTCGGTTGTCCACACTGGCGGATCCAGACTTGCGTTTTGGGGGGGGGGGGGGGGCCAACTTATGCAGGAGCCAAACCTAGGGTACCCCCAAATCCTGTTTTCTCATCGGATTTAGGCCACTTATTTTTCGTCACAGCCCTGACACTATGAATATTTTTTTTTAACTAAAAAAAAATATATAAATGGTAGCCCACCCGACCCATGCCTTTATATTACTTTGTAAACACTTACTATTGCTTTTGTCGACCAGTTAACCCGCTTCGAGTCAGTGCTTGGGTCCCTTTGCGGGCCGGGAGGTGGTAAAACGGGAGGTGGTCTAACTCGGCTCCTGGGCCAGGCACTGATTGAACTGTGCTTCATTATCGCTTGGGGGAGGGGGCAAACGGGCCACTTTAGGCCTCTGGGAAGGGGGCATGGCCCTAAATGCCCCCTCCCTGGATCCGCCAGTGTAAGAGACCATTGGAGCTGCAGTTGAGTACCTCAGACGTCAGGGTACGTCCTCAGATGTATAGGACTCGCATGGAGACCTCTTATGCTATAGTGGACTGAAAGGACCCAAAGGAGCCTGTCTAGGGCTCCCGGAGATAGACGTTGGCCCTCAGGAGCCCGCCAGAGCCCCCAATGAGGGATAAGTGGGGGATACCAAGTGCCTGCAATTGCATATTGCATAAGCCATAACGCCATTACAAATCAATATAATATGTACCAGTGGCAGATCCAAGGGGGGCCACATGGGTCATGACCTCCCTTGGTGCCCGGGGGCACCACGGGCCTGTCAGGGGCACCACCGGCCTAGCAGGGGCACTACCAGCCCGCCAGGGGCACCACAGGCCTAACAAGGGCACCACGGGCCTGTGAGGGGCCCCACAGGCTAGGCTTGTCAGGGGCACCCCAGGTCTGTCAGGGACACCAGAGACCTGCCAGGGGCGCCGCCGGCCTTGCAGGGGCACCATGGGCCTGTCAGGGGCACCAGAGGCCTAGCAGGTGTACCACAGGCCTTACAGGGGCACCTTGGGCCTGTCAGGGGCCCCACCGACCTCGCAGGGGCACCACCGGCCTCGCAGGCATCACGGCATCACGCAGGGGCACCTTGGGCCTGTCGGGGGCATCACGGGCCTGTTGGGGGCACTTTAGGCTTGTCAGGGGCACCACAGTCCTGTCAGGTCCCAGGGGCATCAGCAGCCTAGCAGGGGCACCCTAGGCCCGCCAGAGGCACCACAGGCCTGCCAGGGTCCAGGGGCACCACAGACCTACCAAGGGCACCACGGGTCTGTCAGGGGCACCTCAGGCTCCCGTGCCCCCCCCCCCCCCCCCCGGATCCGCCAGTGATGCCACACCACGCGAAACACCGCCAACTCCCAGCTACCGCGCCATAAACACGTGCCAACAAGTCCTTTTTGAAGGTCGACTCCACTCGCGCAACTTTTGACTGACCCTCACTGCTACCATATTGCTTCCATATTATGCTGTGGAAAGCTTTACTTCACCAAGTGGCTAAAAACCTCCATCAAGGTATATTTTCTTAGCAATTTTTCTTACGTTTTGGGGGGGGCCAAACAGGCCACTTTAGGCCTTTGGGGGGGCCATGGCCCCCGTGCCCCCCCCCCCCTGGATCCGCCAGTGGTTGTCCACCAACGTGAGATGTACATCAGATGTGTAACTAGAATGACGTTTGCTTAGAACAACGGTGTTAGTATGCATCCAGTGAATCCATATTTGTCCTAAGTACTTTTACAAAGTTTTAAATAATGCGAAAGGTTTATAGGAAATTGGGCTAGGTAATGCATACCTGGACCAAAGAAGTACACCAATATTTATAGATGTCTATGCCCTGACCTTAGTATCCATATTATTCGAAGAAGCGAACTAAGTGAACTACAGCAGTGAAATTCAGCCAGAGCCATTATATATTAACAAATAATAACCACTACTTAGGTTGTTATTAAGGTTGAAAATAAATAATGTTTTATTGGCTTTTAATTACCCTCTAACGCCTACCAGTCCGGTGTTGTTTTATGGCAACAGTCATTAGTCGCTAAGCTAGGTTTGTGACTGCCAATTAAACATCCAACTGGATAGCTTTTTTCAATAAAACCGAACTTTGTTTTCCTCAAAGTAGTATTGAGCTTTCCACACATATATAATTATCCATAATTCGTATTCGTATTCGTTTATTAGGGCTTTTCCAACAGAGTGGCTATTACGGCCCAGTCAGTACATGTAAATATCACATTGCTAAAAAAAAAAAATATATGCTAAAAAACACATAGGTACACACATATATCGGCACAAACATGCAAAGAATAAAAGAGTATAAGTCAATCAATGCTGCACTTTAAAATGCTCCATCAGCTGTCGCCTTGAGGCGGTCGCCGCCACCTCCCGCGGCAAGCCGTTCCAAGCTGCGGCAGCTCGGTAGGGAAACTGCCGCCTGGCCACCGCCAGGCGAACTCGGGGCAACTCGATCACCGCCGGGCCCGCGGCGACGGAGCGCGTTGCCCTCTCGGAGACGGAAGCGCGTGAGGGAAACATAGCTCGCAACGACTCGGGGGCAGCGGCGGCGAACAGAGCACGGTGCACATTGAACGCATCACGACGCGCGATCATCTCCTGCACGCTGGGCCAGCCGAGCGCGGCGAGAGCAGGGGTCACGTGGTCATATTTGCGGAGGCCGGAGACCAACCGTGCCGCAAAATGCACCACCTTCTGCAGTCGATCCAGGCAGGTTTTGGATGCACCACCCCAGACTGATGAACAGTACTGGAGGTGGGGAAGGACGTGGGCTTGGACAAGGATTTTGAGGATGTCAGGAGAGAGGTGGTGACGAATTTTGAAGAGTGACACGAGGATTGCATTGGTTCGCCGAATGATGGAGGATATGTGTGGCTCCCAGCTCAGGGTTTGGTCAAGGAGAACACCCAGCACTTTGATATTTTTCGCTGGCCGAATATCTACGTCGTTTACTGTGAGGACAAGGTCCTTCACTTTATCAACAGAATTTTGCGTCCCAAGAAGAGGTTTTGCTAGGATAATGCTAGGATGCCTCCGAAAATAATAATTTAATGATGTCTACATTTTATTAGAATTTACACCAATCACTGACATTTCTAGGCTATTTCGCGCTAAATCTAATTTTAGCCCAGCATTTCCGCCCACCCGCGCGCGGCGCCGCGCCGACCGGGCCCTTGATGACGTCACCGGTCGGTCCTCGATGACGTCATCAGGACGCCGTCAGCTGGCTCGGCGGCCGCACACTAATGACCACCCCTCTGTAATGGCCGCTTGGACGCCTACGTTTCCGGTCAGTGGGTTATTCGGCGGCGGTGGCGGCGCGGTGGCGACAAAAAGTGACGAACGTTAGGCAGGCGCCGCGGGCGGCGGACGGATGACGGGCGATGACGTAGATGATGGCAGTGATGACGGTAGAGACGGCAGGGATGTGGCCCGCAGTGGCCACTAAAACGGCAACAGTTGGTAGCTTATGAAGATTCTCCTTTCGCCCCCCCCCCCCAAAAAAAATGTTTGACGCTCAACGTCAGAGACAAATATAGGTACTTCCCCAAAATATTTTGCAATAATTGCGATAATGAAACTTTTGCAATAAAGAGGAACAGTTATGGGTTCACCCACCACGGTAAAACACACCTGAGCCCCAGCCCCCACCCCTCCCCTCTCTCCCCTCCTCTCCTATCTTCTGCCATTGTCTCTCATCAGTCTCCCTACCTTCCCCTAACCAGCTACTGACCCCCGTCCCCGCTGGTTTCAGAGCGGTGTGATGACCAGCTCCGCCTGGGGTGCTGCCGCCGAGCAGTACCGGCAGCTGCTGCAGCACCAGCACCATCAGCACCAGCACCGGAGCGGTGACGATGAGGTGGGTGTGGTGTCACCATCTCGAGGTCTATCCATAGGCGGCGGAACGGGGAGGGCATCGGGGCACCGTGCCCCCCCCTTTGATTTTGACATTTGAACATTAGCCCTATGGGCGTTGCATGGAAAGAATGGGACCAAAAGTCGGCAGTGCCCCCCCCCCCCTCCCCCTGAATTGAGGGTGTTCCGCCGCTACTGGGTCTATCATAACTTTCACGCAATGCCATTATTGCTTTATGATGATTAGCTGTACTGAAATGTTTTAGGTAAATGTTATCAGGATCCGCATTGCCCTCAGCGTATTGGTGAAGTATTGGTGTGGTAAAGCTTCAGTTCGTTTAAAACTAATGATTTCTTAAATGTGTTTCATAAATTTCTGCTCCCAGAAAAAAAAATATTAGCAGTTCAATGTTTCAATGTTTTAATGCTCAATTTTAGATTTTTCAGTTTTATTGGCTCAATGCCTAGGTTTTAAATAACCGATGCCAAAGAATCGACGATACCAAGTAAAAATGATCTCATGTTTTCCCGTGAATCCCGTCCATTGCATAGTCGCTAAACTGACATTTTTACGAACTGACAAACATGACTGGTCGCACCACCCGATGCCCTCGCCGTTCACGGTCATGCCACTGAACTGAGCGGTGTCACACGTGTCAGATCGCCCCTCCCCCTCCCTCCCCGAGGGGTTCACCCCAGTCGTCCTCTAGTGACCCCTGACGTCACTTTGGTTTGTTCGTCGGCACGTGTACGGCACCCCTCCCCCCCCCCTCCTGACCCCGAGGTATACTGTACTGTGGGGATGGTTTGATTGTCGAGACATGTCACAAAATACATTATATAACACAGTTTACCGATGAAAATGATGAGCATTGATATGATCACTTCACTTTTTCGCGAAAGTAATTAAAAAGCAAGAACTGATTGAATGTTAATCGTATCTTACTGCAAATTTAAGCGCATAAATGTGTTAAGACTGAAGCACTTCTGATGCATAAGTGTTTAAAAAAACTCTTTAGCAACTGTAAAATTATTAGCAAGCACCACATGTCGTGAATTCAGGGGCGTCGCCGACGGGGGGGTCGGGGGGGTCGTGACCCCCCCACTCTTGAAAACTGGGGGTGTCGACCCCCCCACTTTTTGCGATGCTGAGTATGCTTTTTTAGCTTTTATGTCAGTGAAGCAGGCGTCAGCAACACCAACAAATACATCAGATTCAGAATCGCTTCAAGAGCTCCCTAAAGCCAATTAGCCAATTACCTAAAGTTCAATTAGCTGTGGGTGGGGAACACCAGCACAACAATATTTTTAAGTAGCCACCATTCTAGTACCTTTTTATCCCTCAAAGGATTGGACGCGCCAAAACTGCCCCGAGCGTTCGTCTGATCGTTTAAAAAAAAATGGTCGCAGTCGATTCGTCGGATCAGTACCTAACTACAACTACAAACTAGCCTCAGCCCCATGGCTATCGTCACAACTAGCTGTACAGTGCACATGTAGGGGAAAGGGAGTCAGATGAAACCGTCTCGGGCTTTCGCAAAGAAGTCGCGCAAAAGGAGCCGATTGCAACGAAACTTCCGGTGCGCTCGTGTTAATCACCTACTTAAAAATAAATCGATATCCCTGATTCAAATAAAGATGACCTTGGTTCACTTTTTCATAACATGCTTTTAATTTAGGTATAGGATAGTTTTTGGAGCTGATTTTGAACTTAGCGCCCATCTGAACATTTAAGAAGTAGTTGTGTTGCTTATACATATGTATAACATGTTAGGAAGCAATCGGTGGTGGTCATCCACTATTAGGTACTGGTCGATCTGACCTGACCTGATCTACCCCAAATGCATGGAGTCATCATCTTCGTTCAAAACTAAGATAACATTCGTAATCAGAACCTCGAAAAACCATCACAACTTACATTCGCAAAGTTCTAGCAGGTCCCGAGTTTCCCTACGTATTGGCGATGACCTGAGTCCTGAGATGACCCGAAACCTTGTAAATGGGTATCATCGGCTTTCTCTCGTCACGGGCAGCATGCTCTTTTTTCCGCAAACCTCTAGATCGATCAGGGGTCGAAAGCATACATCAGCGTTACTTTAGTATACGTTATAAGTTAGCGACTGGGAGCCCACCAATAGAAGGGCTACAGTGAAGCAGAAAACATATTTGATAGCTCTTTCAACGCTCTTTCGCTAGCTTCGGGTCAGATTTCATCTCAGGTCTATGTTTTGCCCATAGAAGGCAAACAGCTAACTGGACAGATTCTGCCGAAACATTTGCTTTGCAATAACTTTAGATTCCGTGAGTTTGTATGGTATTTACATATGTTGTCTTGTCACCACTGTGTTTATCTCTTTGAGACGCGTCACATGAGTTAAAATTTGACCATTCAGAATTAACGTTAAAACGACCTCAGGTCAACGTTATGTCCAGATCGAAAAGGACCTCCTGCTGCATATGAATGAATCCGTGTTGTTGAGCTGAACTATGAACACCTTCCAGGTGCTGTCATCGCTCTACCGCGTCTTCGTCAAAAGTTGTAGAAAAAAAAATGCTGGTGGCCATCGATGGACATTTCCACTAATGACCTTTCGAGTCATCACTCGCCATAAGTTGCACCCTGTCCCTGGCAATGATGAGCTGATTTGTCATGGCTCCAAAGATATTTTGCGTTTCTGACGAACTTTTTCAAAGCAGGAGGCATTCGTGCTTTTTATAATTTCTCATTATTTTCTAATGATGAGGTCACGTATTTGACCTGCCTCCAGATCATAGATGTAAATCCTCAGAATCATGAATTGCTGACACGTATAACCCCATACATTAGGTATACAGTGTACCAAATTTCGAAGTTATGGGAGAAAAGCTACAAGAATGGCGAGAGGGGAAAGTTTGATAGAGGTATACCGTATAACTGAACTTGACATAGCGACCTGACCTTAAGTGACCAGTGATAATTTTTACGCAAGTGATGTAGGTAGGTATACCTACCTAATAGGTTATACCAAATTTCGCGGCGCTGCACGCCGCTTTGTTACACGCGCACACATGCACATACGCACGCACAAAACTGGCAAGTGTGGCAAAAAAAACACCCCTACCCATCGGGTGAAGACTAGAAACCCGACCCCCCCACTCAAAAATCCGTGGCGACGCCCCTGCGTGAATTACAATCTGCAGCTCTTGTAGCTGACACAGAACTGAAACCATGCTTGTAATTATGTTACTCAATTACAAGCGGCTATGTGCGCACGTTAAACTTTGGACTCTAAATTCTGCCATAGAACTGGAATTGCGCGATCGGAGGGTAGAGGGCAGGGTCACCGCAACAAGCTTCGCTTAGCGGTGGCTCTGTCCTTGTGAATCCTTCCCATCATAAGGTTCGGACTAAATTTATAAAAAAAAAACTCAAACGACTGAAAGGGGATATTTCTCTGGGATCACGGCAGGCCCATGTGTTCGTACCGTCAGCCGATGCCCATGTTTAGGTGGCTTCCGAACCACTGCCTCCTGTGTAGACATCCCAAAATAGACACCCCTCGCTTCCCTCTGTATCAACAACATACCTCTCTGGTATCCGCAATCTACTCAGACCGGTAGAACAGAGCAAAGGAGCGTGAAACAATGAGGTCTGTGGGATATTAAACCCTGGGGAAGTGTATAGTTTAGTCATTCGTGCGCATGCATGTCCCAAATGTTATCGACGGACTTTTATATTCGTATCATTGATTTCGCCATAATCAGAGGATGTCCAGTGACCGTCTCGCCCACTGCGCTACCAAGTGGGATCCCGCCAGGGCTGCCACGATCCCACCGAGTCCCACCGGGATCCCACCGGCGCGCCGACGCTCCGCCCAGTAGGCGCCCCCGGTCGGCGGTCGCCCCCGCCGCGCGTGGCGGCTCCGCTCGGTACATATTTCACACATCTCCGGCGGCGCAAGTCGGGTACAAATCGCACCGAGGTACGCCCGGAATGTTATCAGTCTGAGCGCCAGTACCGGCCCACCCCGGGGTGAGATGTGGACGGGAGTCTGCAGTGGGACTCCTCAAACAATGGTGCTCAATGGGGCGATGAATGGTGGCCACTTAGTTGATGAATGGAAAGTCATCAAACATTTGCATAAGAATTCGAGTCGCCTCGCTAAATGGTGGTGCATAACTCAAATGGTAAGTTGGATCGACTGTATCGGTTACTGGTTGACAGGAATTTGACCTGGGCATTCTCATCTCAGCAGGTATAACAATCGGCCCATCTGAGGCATCGTATTATTGTCGTGTCAGAGTCACCTGGTGTAACCGACCCTCTAACATTCCAACGGGTTCTCATTAAACCTTCCGGACAGTGGGCGAACGATGCTGATGTTTGGGAACGTCTCCCAGCAGTGCGGCGTTCCCATAGGACAGGTCCCGTATCGAATATTTATCTGGCCCCTCTCCGCGGGACACAGACGCGTATGACAGCCAGGACATCGGCCATGGCAAAACATGCGTGTGTAGTCGATGTGAACTCACAACAAATACTGAAGATTCGGCTGCCACCTGGGCGTTGGCTCCGACTGAAGAATTGCTGCATATAATTGCCCGAGGTGGTTAGTGATAAGTGATCAGTGATCAATTGTCACTGAACAATGAGCAGTGATCCACTGATCGCGGTTCAGAGCAGTGATCTTCCTCTCTGAATGCAACGCTACGGAAGGAGTCGTGGTCACTAAAGTTCTCTCCTCACCGAAACAACACCGCACGCCCAGCTCCTCCCGCAGACCTCCCGACGACTCCTCGACAGTTATATGCGAGCCGGCCAGTCTATTCCGTTAGCTCACCGAGATTTTACTGGGTGCTTGCCGTCACCCGAGCGGACTCAATTTTGAATTAGCGCCGACTAATGTCCGTACAGACCGGTCATGACCATCTATCTCGGAGGGCCACCCGCGGCGGGGTCGGCAGCGTGCGCACCTGTGCTGCCGCCCCGCCCCGCCCAGCTCCACACATCACCTCTGACCCTCCCCATCCCCCACTGATCGCCCGGAGAAACAAACAGCCGCGCCGGGCCTCAGTATTAATTGTGTCGGACGTGTGCGCTGTTCTGACTGCACCCTGGCTCCGCCCGAGCCATCACGACTGGACGGCCCAGTCACGCCGACAGAGGGGCCGGTGAACAGTCAGCACTTTTGACCAACCACACCTTAGCCCCTCGCCGTCCTGAGCCTACCGACTCCACCTGCAGTTACAATAACTGCTGTGCTTGGCGCGTGCGTGCCAGGGTGCGCTCTGCAGTTTGTTCACTTTTATCTCACTGAATGCTTAAAAGTATGAGAATCTGGAAACCATTTCGGAATTCAGGAAACGATTAGCTATCTATATTTACGCCATGCCAGTTACCAATAATTGATAAGCTCTTTCCAAATCCACCATTGTGCAATATACGCACTACGATCACACCCGCGCATATTTCACAACTCCGACTCCGACACAATTCTGATATGATGGCATCACCCTAACCCCATCTCCTCTTATCCACAGGGCGCGGTTTCGGACGCTGATTCGGCCCCGTCGCGCGGCCAGTCTCCCCTGGAAGGAGGATCTGACGCGGAGACCAATCACAGACCAATCAGACATCAGTCTCCGGAGCACGGTGTGCTGGAGAAGCTCAAACGACAGGTGGCCAGCGTCTCACAAGCACATACGATGGTAGGTGGAGGCTGGGATGATGGAGATGGGCAAGCGTCTCTAGGACCGGAGGATCTTTGTTGCTTACTTTTCGCATGCATATTTTGGTTACTCTTACCACGCAAAGGAAATGAGAAACCGGAATCATCCTCAGCTCAATAAATGAATATCTAAGTAAATCTTATGACGAATGATCTGTCGATTTTCAGGATACGAGCGACGAGTCTTCTGACTACCGGCTCCAGGATGGCATGATATCTCGCGCGTCTGCCGATCCGTCGTCGCTGCCGCGTCACCATCTGTCGCCGCAGTCGCTGCTGGCCGCCTCCATGGCCAGCAACCCGCCGTCGCTGGTGCCGCTGCCCGGCCTCGGCGGTCTGGCTGGCTACGGCGGCGCTGCCGGCCGTGCCAGCAGCGCGTCGCCGCCGGCCCGCGAGGCGGCCAGCCCGCCGACCAGCTCGTCGGGCCACTCGCCTCGCCAGCCGGCCGCCGCCACCGGCACGGGGAACACGCAGGCACCGTGGAACTACGAGGAACAGTTCAAACAGGTCAGTTCATACCGCACAATGCACATGATGTTCTTCATGGATGGATTGCAAAGGCACTGGCTCCACCAGAAGCACTGTCTAATTATAGGGTATTGCCCGGAATTAGTAATGCCAGCTCGTTGCACGTTTGTGGTTGCAGTTGAAGCTGCTCGTTGGTGTTGAAATCCGAAGCTGCCTGAACCGGATAACCCACGTAGTGCCACTTCGTGCACGAAAAAGTTCTGAGCGTGGGCGTCAATTCCGTGAAACTCACGATTATCTAAGCTATATGTGCGCCACAGCGCAACACTAAAGGCACGACTGCACAGAGTGGCTGATGCGATGCGCTGATCCGTTCCACAAAATTACGGCACAGGCCGCCACGGGCGGTTCGGGCCTAACATAATCCCCCCGCTCGTAAACCGAACCAAGTAGCTAGGTAAGCATTGTAAATTGAACCTTACACGGATCCTTGATACTTGTATAATTCAGGGTTATTTGCTTTATCGCCAGGTAGCCGAGAGCAGCCGTGTATCATACACTGAGTGGACGTTTAGTGTGGCCAGGCGGGCAGTTTCATAACTAACGGACCGTGTGAGCTGTGGCGGAATCACGCCAAATACCCTGTCAAACAATAGACTTGATTGGCCAGTAAACATGCTGGGTACGGCTCAGCGGCGTGTCGCACCCGCTCATGGTGGCCACAAGTCACGTCCGCGGCCGTAAACGCGGCGGCGCGGCGGTGGGCTCGGCAGCGGCCGGTGCAGCGGCTCGCGCGCCGGCCGCCGGCCCGCAGTGAGCCGCTCATAATCGCCGAGCGGGCCGCTTTACTGCCGGCCAAGCAGCACTGGCCCGCGTGCCGCGTCAGCGCAGCCGAATTTATCAGCAGTTAGGCACCACGCCGGCCGCCGCCGAGCTGTAGATTTATGTACCGCGCGCACGGCGGCAGCGCGTATTTCTGTATGACAAAGGCCTCTGCCGAGCGGTCGAGTCGGCCAACGAAGGTGGCGACGGGCGGAACGCGAGTTTCTGCGAATTGCAGAGAGCGCTCGGCGGGCGTGACGATTGCAGCCGATTGTGTGGTTGCTTTGTTATGATGTGAACCCATTATGTACACAGGCTTAGTCGTGATTGAGACCACGAGCTATTTTCCCCGAAGCGCCAACCGTTTAGTGAGTTGCATCGCGGCGATTTCTGCCATCCATCATGTCAAGCACTGTCATTAGGAGCTGGATAGTGGGACAATTTCACGCTGCGGAGCCATATCGTATTGAGACGAGAATGTGAAAACGGTGGTGCAATCGGGCAATATCGTTATGTTGCATGATGTGAGCTTGATGAAAGCGCCGTGTCGGCACACTACATTGAGTTTCGGACAGATCGAGGGGCCATTTTCGTGAAGGCCATTCGAGCGTTATGGTCGGCGGTGAGATGCAGACTGGCCACTATAATTGGACTCTGGATTGTAGTTTTAGCAGGCGTGCTAATTTTAGATTGTGCTGTGGCATATCTGGCTTGTTTGCGCCAGTGATGACTTGCCGAAATGACAGCATAAACTGAGAAGCATGCCTTGGAATATTTAATTACAAAGGCTTCGGAGAACAACTATATATGGCCACAGCCGTACGCTGGGATTCATGTGCTCTTACTGTGAATGTATAAGCGTGTATGGTTCTCAGCCATAGATGATTAGATGCATTATTTCTACTTTTGCCTGCAAGAGCATGCAGAAGCTAGCTTACTGTTGGATCGCGTAGAAGCTCGAATTAATGGCTTCATTGTTAATATCTTACGATTCATCCGCTGTGAGCTCTACCGCACACGGCTAGCATACTAATTAATGTCTGGTTTATTCATGACTGAATCATCCTGACTGCTCGGCCCGATAGTCGTTATAAGACAGCTTAGTACTGTTGTGCTGCTGGACAACTTATCTGACGCATTCAGCATTGAATGATTATCACCGCGTTTCCCAGTGTTTCTACAATTTTGCCTTTTTTGGTATCACACTGCTCTTTGCCGAGCTGTAACGCACCCGTACCAGCATGGCATCGCGATGCTCACTAAGAACCCATATCGTACAGTGTACTTACTCTGCACTAATGTCTAGCATCGTACCCTATCACCCCCCAATCATAAGGTTCCCTATACCTCACTGTACCGTACCGAACTGTGCCAACCACCAGACAGTCGCGTCTGGCAGGTACCGGTCCGGCCCGACCGACCAGACTTTCACCGGCCCCGCCCCCGAACATCGGTCGATATTAAACACAGGAAGACATCCATATTTATGGCGCCCCAGTTGGCGGCTTTACGGCGACGGCGCAGGAAAGGCGCGGCAAAAAGTGCGCGCCGCCGATTGGTCGACATTAGCGGCGCCTGCCGGAAGGTGGCGGTGGTTTGAGACAATGCAGTCGTGGAGGGGGCCAAAAAAGGGTAGCCTTCAGACGGATAACCCGACAGGCGCCCCTGCATACGGGCCTGGCAGTTGCTTTGCATTGTACTGGGCGCATTAAAGACGAAATTTTTGCTCACAAAAAGCCTCATGTCGTATCAGTATTTTGTTGCCTAAGTAAATAATGTTCAATTATTGAAAACAGTTACAGCATCTTAGGGAGTTACCCGAGCTAAGGAATCTTAGCTGTACAGCAATGTATTTCCACTGTGCACAAGCCCAGACCAAAGCACGCTTAACTAGTGCCAGATTCATTTACCCAGTTAACACATGTCTGCTCTACCACGTTTCTTGGATACAAGATCCCATTCACCGTGACAACACGCCGCGTTAGATTGATGAATCCGTCCGTCCCAAACCCCAATCGTGGAGCTCCAGACCAGTCGCCAGATGGTCGACAGTTGTCTCTGGGCCGGAAATCAGAGATCCCTGCTCTCTCACCATGAAACTGGGAGGGCGTTGTGATAGGGTGGCTGGGGCGGGTGCGCTTGGTGACACGTGTGGGGCGACACAGCACGTGTAACTGGCTGACACGTGTGTGACAATTCAGCACGTGTGACGACCCCACACGTGCTGCCGGGGCAGCGGACCGGCGGAAATGGGGTGAATGCTGGCTTTAATTTTATTCCTCATGGGACCCCACGTGGATCACAGATGGAAGAAGTGAACTAATTAATTATTGTTTGCCTTCATCTCAACCTTCACTTTTCTTCTAATGAATGCGAAATGAAACGATTGCTTCTTACATTGTTAGCTGAATCGCTGGTTTTTTACTGGCTCGGAGCCCTTGCAAAGATCATTATTGCTCTACAATACACCAATGATAAGAAGATCACCGCATCACGTGCAACTCATTCCATCTGCATCAAACGTTGGCTCTATTCCGGATCGTCATCATGCTGAGCCTTTTTATGGCGAGACTTCAGCGGCGCCCATACTGGCCTGGACCTCTGCTGGCCTGGTCCGCTGCTGACCACGGCCTCTGCTGGCCGAGCACGACGCCTTATGATTGGCCCTGGATATCAGACCACTGCTGTGATAATCACTTCCCGTCTACTCTGCGACCGCCCCACCCAGTGAGGGGCCGCCGCCGCCCCTCTGCGCCGAGATAGAGAGTGGGAGAGAGAGAGAGAGAGAGAGAGAGAGAGAGAGAGAGAGCCGCAGAGGTAGAGAGGAATATGATGGATGACACGGCCAGTACGGGGCGGATAAATATCCCGCCGCTCTCCAGTCCCGCAGAGATATCGCTGCTGAGATCCATTCATCATCGTATCGCCGGCTGTATCGGTCTTATTTTAGGCTGATGTGCGCACCGGGCTGCTGCTTCTGTGGAGGAAGCCGGTGCGCTCAGTACCTATCGCCGAGTCTTTCTCCTGTCTGATGGAATAACGCAGATCACGTCTCAGCTCAGCCGGCACGCCCTGCGCTTGATCCTCGCTCTGGCCTAGTCTCTTGCCCGACAACCATCCCAACTCCGTGTCAAGCCACCGTTACCGACTACCTCATCTCTCGGTCCGATTTATGGCTCTGACTCGACACATCAGTCATCATCAGCGCCGTTCGTCGGTGCCGACGGTAGCCGTTCGTCGGTGCCGACGATAACGGCAGAGTCGTTATCGACGCGCAGGTGCGCCCGTCTCACGGCGTCGGCCGACGGCCCCGGAGTCGACGGCCAGAGATGATACAGATGGTGAAGTGGCATGCCAGGTCGGCCGAGGTATTGGGGGCAAATTGACGTGATGAATTCAACGGCAACGATGCACATGAAAATAGCTTTCAAGAAATGCTGGCCTCTCAACGAAATGATGGCTTCTCAATGAATGGGGTGTAATGTCCCGGACTCCCGATAATATGAATGGGTGAATTGGCTCATTTGTATCATGGTGTAGCATCAAGTAAAATAAATTTTTTTATCAAGTACATATATAGCGTACACGTTTTCTTGGACACTCACAGGTCGTCAAAAGACCTTTGCTAGCTCGGAAATCAAGGGTGATACGTTTATGTGATGGAAGGCAGTCTTCCAATAGATGCCAAGCGGTACAGCATACCAAGTCAGGCGGCTTGGAGATGATCAGCGCAATTGCCTTATAATTGTTACTTTTATGTGTTCCCCTGCAGTCTCCGGTAGCTCGTATAGTGTTGTGCGGTGCAGTATACCAACTGTCAGAAGCTCTCGCTGGCAAAAGGATCGCACCATATTTATGTCGGTTTTCACGGATGTTGCGTTGCCTTTACCTCTCTTGTGTTTAATTAGATAGCTTTGGCCACTTTCGCATTTTCTCTATCCTGCGGCCTACAATTGAATCATGACAGCCGAGCCCGTCTCCTGCTCGACGCAAATCGAGTCAGGCAGATACTAGTCGATGAATTAACGGGGAACAAAAACACGAGCGCTGCAGAAACAAAGGGTTCGTCTTTTTCTCTCAATGGTGTTGGTCATTTCAGTTAGGTGAGGTCCTTTTGTGCCACACAGACTCGCACTGTAAAAACAAATTTGTATCGTCGTGACCTCTCAGTTCGCAGCTAAAAAAAAAAAAATCGGTGTCACACGCCATCCTCTCCCAGAAAGCAGGACAGGATATAAAGCATGACACAGCGAGATTACGCCGGTGGCATTTCAAGTTTCGTCACGCTGGCCCCGACTGTCAGATTGGGGCAACGTGACGTCGGTTCAACGCCGTGGGTCGTGTCACGGGCAGGATATGGCGGCAGGTGACGGACCAGTCACTGTCAACGAGTGCTTTACCGCCGGTCCGGGTCAGGTGAAAACAACAACAGCCGTGAGACACGTGGCTGGGGCACACTTCAAGTGCTGAAATGTAAAACGAAAAGTTATTTAGATAATATGCAATCATTCGCTATTGGTTATGTTCGGTCATTGTCTTTAACTTTAATTTATTTTGTATCCTATCATGCTCTTATATAAAGATAAACCAAGCACATTGGGGCTGCACCCCCCCCCCCCCCCCTGCATCCAGGAATACAGAAACTTGTGCAGAAGCGCCAGGAAGCCTTATCGGCGCCAGCCGACCCAGGAGCCGTCAATTGAAATTCAGACCGGGAATTGGATAAATTCACGTCCGCTTGTTGGGCTTCAAATCAATCGACCCATAGGTTACGGGCCATCTCATTAAATGCGGTACCGGCGATGGACTGAATTTATGATGGCCTCCTGCGGTGAAGGTCGACCTGCAGGAGCTGACATCGAGGAGCAGAGCTGGTCCTTGGCAGCGGCTGAGGACAGAATGACGTTACAGTGCTCTGAGAGGACAAGATGATATCGGTATCCTCAGAGGGTAGAGTGGCTGTATGACTACCTGTAGACTAGTTCTTTGACGCAGCGCAGCACACTTTATATTTTTTATTCACCATCAAGTTCTGACATTATCGCAGAACAATAAGCTATGGACCATGGTCATCACTGCTGTGAGGTCCTTGCTTATTCGCATTTTACAGTGATCATATAATGGGGACTTGTGGGTTATTACTTACTTCGGTTTAAAATAACATACACAGCTCAAAGGAGTCGCAGTTGTGTTGCCACATGTCCCTTGGACTCAGGTGCTGGCAGGGGGGGGGGGGATCAGAAGGGTAGGGATATGACAGGTGGTATTTCGTCAGTCACCAATGGCAAATAAAGGTTAGACGTCACCGATCCACCGACCCCAAATATCGCTGGTATTGTGACGACATTAGACACCTACGTCACTGGGTACCACCGACCAAGGCCCCACCTCAGTGGGTGACCATGGCGCCACTCAAAGTGCATCGCCGTAGCCGAAATCGGGCACCCGCGCCCCGTTAATCACATTTTTGCAATGATGATTGCGTGCAGACATGCCCTAAGTGCCGCAATTACAACCAAATTCATTCGCTGTTATTGGGTAGCCAAATATTATCCTGTGTGTATGGCATGGGTATGTGGTTTTTAATCGGCATTCAGTGGGTAATCAAGTACTATAAATGTACGGTACAAACTGGGCTGGAATGTGCGGAGCGATTACACAGCCGTGGTGAGCCTGGGCCATTTCATTGTCAATATTGCTGGTTCCATATTGTGTGCGCATCGTGCAAGAGTACATTTGGTTGCGTGGTATGGGTCGTTATGTTAGCGCTGCAGATGCGCATTATTTCAATTTCAAAGGCATTCATTACATTTTCGGCGTAGAGTAGTAAGTGTCGTAATGCCTGAAACATTTAGTTTTATTCATAACGCGTGAAAATGCATCTATTGTAGAGCAATGTCTATCGTCTACAGTCGTAGCATTCAGCGAATAGTTTTTACAACTGATCTTTAACTAGGACTCGCCTAAATTATTTTTGCAAATGGTATTTTTATGGTTGTTAAAACACAACCATGCACTATTACCGTGTAATAGATAAGGCCACTGAAAACAATTATACTTTATCGGTCTTGGACGCGGGCTAGCTGTAGTTTCCCTGATCAGAACCAGCGATTGCGATTTATGCGTCTCGATGACAAATGGAATGACTGAGCCATTTCGTAACGCAGCCCCGCCAGCGCTACAAGAGAGATCACGAAATTCAATTCACGCACTCACTAATCCATCAGGATGGCACACTTTTTTGATAGTGATATTCTTGCGTTTCAGTTGTACGAGATCGACGAAAACCCCAAGCGCAAGGAGTTTCTGGACGAGCTGTTCCGGTTCATGCAAGAAAGAGGTGAGTTTCATGTTGAGGCTAGCTCTGGATTTATTTTTTTGTACTGTAAGTGATAAGGCATCGAACGAAGTGGCTAAATGCACAGACGACTCTGAAGCAGACTCGTATTATCCGCTCCGCTTTGAGTCGACTCACGGCCCGAATCGCCATACCGTTTCGATATCGTTACACGTGACCGCCCGCCGATCAGAGCCCGTCGCTGTTTGGTAACACACCAACCATCACGTGATCGGTCACGTGAGGTGTCGGTCGGACGGCCGGCGCGCTGCGAGTCGGCGGGCGGCCGGTGCCCACCACCGCGCCGATTTATGATAATTTCCCGATCGTCCGTGGGAAGGCAGCTCCAATCACTCAGTGTGAACTCGTACGTAAGACATGCTGAGCGATCAGTCAGGGATCGGCTGGTGGTCAGTCGACCGGGCACTGGAAAGTAGGCAGTAACTATAGAATGGCAAGAGGCAATTGCACTTGGCACTGAGGACATGTCCGATATGCCCTATATCAGAGACATTGCTGAACGCTGAACCATACCTGTAGGTATGTTGTTGATTGATTAGATATCTACACGACTTTGAAGGCGATTGTTTATGTGATATGAAACGTGAGAATAAGAGCTGCACGCTTCTTTTGAATAAGAGTTGAATTTTATCCACTGCGTTATGCAAATAGTTGCGTGCTTTTCGCCAGACGAATAATGATGTGACTTTTTGTTGCACTTTAAGGTTAATTAGAAGCATTTATACTAAAGGCGTTGAAAGTTAAACTAGGTTTCATTTAATTCTGCACGGGCGTCCAGAAGTTTGTTCCAAACTCAGCAAGTGTTTTTGCGCCGGGCTCGGAACTCGTCTCGACAAACAAATGGTCTGTTTTTGTTGTCCGGTGGTGGAAGACACAAGTAACTCTTGGCAGGACAGGACAGCGAATTAGATAAAGTGTCGCGCAAAAACAGGCACAGCGTGGTGCTTCATATGATATACTGCATAGGCACAAATCGAGGCGTTAACAGGACAAGAGCCGGCTGAATTATAATATATCATTTACTTCAGTGGCCGGCTCACAGTCAGAGACATGGTCGTAGGTCATCTTCTGCGTTTGGCTGTATGATAGCGCTATCGTTCAATGTTCAGCGTTGCCTTTTCTAAGATTTCATTCCAGCCTGTATGCATCCCTTAGTTTCAATTGTAAAACTGTGATAGTTGCTCCCTTATTTACGCGATATTTCAAAGCTCATATATTTCAATCAACATTATCCTCCCCTGAGAGGAAGACTAGCATAACTATGCTACAGACAGACCTTACGTGAATGAAATAACCGTCAACTATAAAGGATCATATCAGAGACCAATAAAGCACGAATTCGCTGAGCGGCCGGCACCGGCCATAAACCCACACTGGAGACATGCAAAAAGTGGCGATAAATCAATGGGCTCCTGCCCGCGTTGTCGGACGATAACTTGTGTCTCCAACTGGGACGGGACGGGCTCCCCGCGGCACGGGTGACGTCGGCTCGCCGGCACGGGAGAGTCGCATACCGGGCCGACTGGAGGAGGCGCGGCCGGCCCCTCCCATCACCGGCTGAGCGGCCTTTGTCTCCCAACAGCGTCCGTTGTCTCCTCCGTGCCTCCGGTGTGTCTCCTCCGTGCCTCGGCTCATCCTCTTTGTGCTTCACCAATAGAGGAAGGCATTCAGTCTCCCTCGTTGAACATCTTCCCTTGAATACTATCAGTTCCCACGATAACAGTCAAACCCGTAAGCTTGCGTCATCGATGCATCGCATGTTGGTCATCCCTTGTTCGTATGATTCCTTGATCTGCTTGTTTGTTTAGTTGATGTTTTCCCTGCCTCGCCGGCCTGACTTTGCCATAAGCATTCCCCTGCATGCTCCTTACCAGTGTAACCCTGTCGTATGACATCCCGTCTATATATACACATATGCATTCTATCATCCATACCCCGGCCTGTTCTGTTATCCGTATTCTATCCTACCCTGTTATCAGTGCTATCTGTATCCAGCTCTGTCCTGTTATCCACACACTCGGGTCTGTCCTGTGACTAATTCGCTCAGTTGCGGTGGAATTCGGCAGGTCCACCGGGCCTATTGTCACCGCCGGTGGCCACTGCGCCGGACCCCTGAAATTGGGTATCCCTCGCCTGTTGGGGACGATCAATCAGCCTCTGTGACGCCCCGCCCAGTAAAGCTGTCTACATAAAACGATACGAAATTACCGGGTCGACCGTCGGCTCGGCGCCGACGCATTTCTCCCGTGTCAAACGCTCGGCGAACGCTCCACGTGTAATTTCCTGGCGTCGGTCCGACCAGGGACATTATGGGTTTACGAGAGGCACCCCCGAATGGCCCGGATGGACATTATCTCAGCGGGTTTTATGTGATTGGATGCTACAATTTTATGCCAGAGTCGAAAAGAGCCAAGGCCAGTGAGGCAGTGCTTCTTCTGGGCAGGGACAGAGCGCGTGCACATGAAACGGCGGGGGCGGAGTCGGCTGGCGGACGATAAATAACGAGCGCCGCTTTGTAGAAATTCACTTTGTAATCTAGTATACCAAATGTATGCTTTTCTTTCTCGGAATATTGCGCCTCAGGAGTGCGATGGAAACATAAAGGTTTAACACAGCGACTCATTTAGTGTCAACAAATGTTTTATTCTTGTGGAAGCCATGAAACTGCTGAAACGGCAATAAGTTTTCTTGAGCTGCCCAATCCAAAATATCCTCATAGGGCCGTCGATTTTCCAAATTGAATCAGCCAGCTGCCCATCTGCTCGGCTGACGTCCGTCCCGTATCATGTTACGACACCGGGCTACTGTCCAGCTCGCGTCGGTTCCGACAGCTGCTCCGTCGGTGCCGACGACCCCCTCCGTCACCCCTCACCTCCCGTCTCCTCCAGCTGGCCGGGTGATTAGGGCCTTGATGCGTCCCATTCCATTCCACCTCACAGAGACTGCGGTCGACTCCTGTGCTGTCACTCAGTTCATCTCATCCCGGGCAGCCACCTGCCGCGACCGATGCTAGCGTCACTTCCGGTGGCGGGTCACTGACCCCGGGTGTCGGCAGGGGTGACGAGGGGAGAGTGTTTATGTCGGCACGCGTGTCTGTCGGGAGCGACGCGGGATGGCGGAGTTTGACGCTCGCTCGCCGGGCGACAGCTGAGGGATCAGGGTAGTTAGCGGGGTCTTCAGCTGCTAAGCCTCGCGCCTGAACACACGCCTACGCGTCGAAGAAGAAAAAAATTACAGCAAATCAAGCCAAGCGTGATTATTTGATTCTGATTTTCAAACTAAGAATAATGAAGGTAATATCACAAAGCTATACAGAACGGTAAAAGTAGACAGTAATCATGTTAAACGATTACTTAGCAATGGCATATCTCAACATTTCGATTGCCTTTTGAGGTCCCTGCTCTGTCGCCTGTGGATTGTCCTTCACCCTTCCCACGGGGAGCATTCCTGCATTCTGACCCGAATTCCGTGGGCGGTTTCATACCCACCATCGTGGGGCGGCCCGCTGGGAGGGTCCGCCAGCCCCGTATCGCCCCATCTGATTATATCAGGGCCTCACCGAGGTCAGAAACTCGCCCGGATTCGCTGTGGACCACAAGCAGCTGGGTGTTACTGACACTCAGCGCTCCGTCAATACGAGACTGATTCGCAATTCTCAGGAACTGGGATGTAATCTTCTTGCTAAGCTCGTTCACCAGACAGTCAAAACGTCTGTCATGAGTTCAGCACCAGATTCGGACTGTTATCAAGGAAGCCATATAGCCGCTGCGGAGTCCCTCGAACCCTGGCGGTCTGTCGATTGGCCTTGACCGCATGACAATGACTCAATCCATTTGCGGTGTTTGAGTGCATGCGCACAATGTGATGCAGTCTTATCTTGTGAATAAAACATCCGTTTTCTTCTTTTCGCAGGGACTCCGATCAATCGCCTGCCAATCATGGCCAAGCAAGTTCTGGATATGTACGAGCTTTACAACTTGGTAGTGGCACGCGGCGGCTTGGTAGAAGTCATCAACAAGAAACTATGGCAGGAGATCATCAAGGGCCTCAAGCTGCCCTCCTCCATCACGTCAGCTGCATTCACTCTCAGAACACAGTGAGTGCTCGGTGCTCAGTCATCGGAACCAATCACTTTCGATATCAAGCCCCACTCACTTTCGGTACGAATTGCCGCCTGCCGGCCCTGCGCCCCCGCGCAGACGCCCCAAACGTTCACGGAAGGTGAAAGAGCTCGTTCTCCTTCGGGGAACACATCCAGGCTCCGTCTTAGCGTTCACGAATCACGATTGCAGGCCGCCAAAGGTAGACATCCTTTGTTGCTAGCCCGGAAGAAGCGCCAGCATTTGCCAGGAGGGGGCTGAGTTTCTAGCTCCCACTCCCCAACTCTCAGTCCCTGGATCCCAAATCCCAAACGCCGTCTCCCAGCTCCCCACAATGGCCCCACCACAGTCGCGGCCGGGCTGCTCTCATTTGGCCGTAATGACATGCAGGAAGCCGGGCCGAATCTGGGCGCGATCCGACCTCTTACTGCCGACTGCCGGCGGTCGCCGCCGTCTTCCCATGACCGGCCGGCCCGCAATAAACCGTATCACTTGTTGAAAGCGGTCGCCATTCCGGCACCGGCGGAATTACATAAATTATTGCCGGTTTATACGCGCCATAAGCGGTTTGGTGTTGGCCCCAGCTCGGACGATTCCTGGATTTAATATCAATAAAACATGACGGTGAATGAGTGCGCCGCACGCCAGACACTCATAACCGTCGATATAAAGGCACGAACTGCGGCGGCCGCTCCCACCCTCTCTCTCGTCCTCTCTCCGGCCCTGGCTCTCTCCCTCTCCCTCTCTACGGGCGAGCGCAAATGTCGGCCCTGTGCGCGGGGTCATTTTTGGCGAACGTTTTGGCGATGGATGAGCTATTGAGGCACTTTCCCCAATAATTTGAATTGATAACAAGTCAAAAGGCTAACAAAAATGATGAAAAATACTACAAATATGGCGATTTTTGGGGGGAGGGGCATCTTGTTAAATTTATTAGTTTGATTGAAAAAAATGGCAGGTAGAATTCATCAAGCCATAATAATTTTGAAAGGCGTGTCTCATAAGAAGCGTAAGCTAGGCATTGACGGAATTCTGACTATTGTCAAAGCTTGAAATAATAATTTGATTGATAGAGTTACTTCGCCCGCCTATCAACTGCATCCGAGTGAGCCCCAACCACACGTGTCTCTTCGTTTCCAGGTATATGAAGTACCTGTACCCTCTGGAGTGTCAGAAGGAGGGTCTGAGCAGCCCTGCCGATCTCCAGGCGGCCATCGACGGCAATCGACGGGAGGGTCGACGGGGAGGCTACAGCGCCGCCTCTTACGCCGACTTCTCTCAGCGTGCTCCGCTCCTCGCCAGGTAAGGCACTGGTTAGTCAGCGAGGGTATAATTAGACACGGTAGCTTTTCTATTTAACATTTTGACGTCAATATTAAATAATGTTTGCTTGACTTGGCATAGCTTCGTCTTTTCGAGTAGCTATTACAGGCCTTTCTTCGCTTTGCAAATGTGTCTTTACTGCCCATGAAGTCCGAGCAACAAGTGTGTTATTATTTTTTTTTTCATTTCAGTCCGATGGCTCCGTCGTTCGGTCTCGGTAACGGGATGCCGATGCCGACATCGCTGCACCAGCAGGGTCTGTCTCCGCTGTCACTGGTCACCAGTCGGCCGGCCGCTCCCGGATCCAACGGACCCGCCGGACACCCCATGCCGCCCAGTGAGTATCCGGGATCCAACAGACCCTCCGGGCACTCCATGTCAAGTGTAAACCATTCAGAACCTGACTTCTCCCGTGCTTCTGTGTAACACACAGATAACACCCCTCCTTGTGGCAGCGGAGAGGTCATCCTGGCATTCATTTTCTAGCGCTGTGGGGCGCTTATTTACCGGCGTGGTGGGACATTTATTTATCGGTGTCAGCAGAGGCCTGACATATCCGGTGGTTAAAAAATAATCAAGACAGATTCGAAGGGTAGCCAAAACCCCCTAGGAATGAAACCCACCGGACAAGACATCGTTAAAACGCACGATGATCGATTGCCGAAAGTAGTGTTATTTATTTTCGTTGATTGGGCCGGGGTTTGGGCCTGTTTAAAGCTCATTAGTGGCCGTTTCCAGTAGTTTCGCCCGATTTACATAACCGCACAGCGCCTGAGTGTATTGACCAGGTGCGTGGTTTTCTCGGCCGAGAGGAGTGTTTGCGCTGCCAATTACACCCCAAAACACTTGTTTTCTTTGTGCGTGTCGGCCGTCGTGGAACGGTACGACCTTGAGTCCAGCTGGTGCGCCGTTCGGGGTGCCCGGTGCGGCAGTTTGACAGCCAAGACCTTCTCCCCTGCTCGGACAGTGGTGCTTTTCTATAACAAAACAGAATTCTTAACGCACCACTTCTTGAGGTGGGCAGGCACAGTTGCAACAGGACCATGAGAAGCTATTCTACAGGGTCCAGGGTCTTTTCAATATGGCATCCTGATGATATTGGTTTGATCCTGATGCATGTGCCAGCAAACATGTGACGTCCGCCGGGCCGTCAATAGCTGGTTATTAAATTCATATAATTGCTGGTTGTCAAGATCAAACGGCCATCGTGGTTAAGTTGTTTACATAGGCCTCGTGGGTAACGCATCCGATCTATGCCACAACAGCCTCTAAGTGCGGTGGAACGGAGGCAGTGGGTACCGAAACCGACCTGACACTAGACCTCAATCGCGTCACAATCTTATACCAGTAATTGTACCGTTACAATAAAAATTTCGATTCCTTTAAACACATTCCTTTCCCCATATGGCTTTGTAGCTCTAAGGAATGTTTGCATTGACGGAGATGTTTTATTGTCTTTGCACATTTACCAATATCTAATGAACCCTCCCTTTCCGGCTGTAAGTGAAAGCGGTGTATGCTCGCATTTCCGTTCAATGGCACGCAGTACAGGTATTTGCTGAGCAATTAACCTGCCGTCAGCGAGGCTCTAGGATGACATCAGGGCAAACATAGGGCGGACGACGAGCCATCAGGCTGTCAAAGACGATATAATAACCGCTTCCAGCGGCCCCTGTCTGTCAGTTCGGCACAGGAAATCCGTCGGGGATACCGCGCCAGTCTCCAAAAGAAGTCAAATACCAGAGGAACAGGCGTAACCAAACTGGACTAATATCCACATGTAGAGGCGAAGAGGTTTTTAGAAATTGTTGCTATTTATAGATATTCAGATGAAATTGAAATCGTCCAGATTGTGAGAGATTATCCATAATTAATTCGACATTATGTAGAGACGACGGTAGATTGATGGCGTTGGAAAATGAGAACGCTGAGTCATATGACCCGAAACAGTTAAACTGATCACGGACTCGTTCCATTCGTTCATGATAACCTTCACAGATTGAGCTGAAAATGATTTATGGTCTGTAACATCTATGTAGGCCGGATTATGACAGTTGGTAATCTTACAATCAGAATAACTTTCACTGTGGGGCTTGATCATGGTCCCATAGTACCGTTTTGCCTTGGGCAACAAAAGCAAATTTTAGGAGATACTTTACAGCAGTTTGATTAACCAATGAAACACTTCATTCTTCAGATTATTACATAGAAAATTAAAAATTGAGAAGGAGGAATTAAACTTAAATCATGAAAATTATTTTAGGGTCTCAAATTATGGACAGTTATTGAGTTTCTCGTCAGCGTGGTGCCGTGCCGAGTTTGCCTTGCCGAGTTTGCCGTGCCGCGTCGGATTTGCCGTGCCGTGGCCGCCCGTGGCCGTGCCGCGTGGCCGCCCGTGGCCGCCGTGGCGGCGGTCCGTGAGCAGTGGCCATCGGGCCCGTCGTCGGTCGTTCCCAGAAGCCGTGCCGCGCAGCCGCGCCGCCGGCCTCGGCGGTCGCCCCGTCGCCCTGATAGGGGCCCACTCCGGCACTCAGTCTGAATCACATCTGGCTTGATGGCTCTAATTAGCCGGCTCCAAGGTCTCCGCCCGGCAACCGGCAATGATTGGACCACCAAACAATTGCATTTATCACTGTAAGCAGGCACTCGACTGCAGATAAACTCATCGGCCGTATCAGCTGATTAGGATAAACGCCGCCATCTAATAAACGTCCGCAATTAGAGTCCTTTATTCGGTGAAATTATTACGGGAAGTAGTTAGGCGGCGGTGCGATGGATGCGGCCGCGCCCGCTGACGCACCCTCTCCTCCCGCCCCGCAGGCTCGCCGTTCCTGCCGGCCATGGGTGGTCCGGTGATGCCGTCCGCCAACGATACGCTGATGACGCTCTGGAGCCTCTACAACCGCCAGCAGCAGCAACAACAACAGCAGCAGCAGCAGCAGCAGCAGCAGCAGCAGCAGCAGCACCGTGTTCACTCTCCTCCTCAGCACCGGAAGCCGGAGGTTCTTACACACCGGAAACTGGAGAGCGCCAGCCCCGCGCCACAGAGCGAGGCGCTCAACCTGGGCGTCCGAGACACAGCCAGGTACGGGCAAAAGCAACTCGGTATAAACTTTACGTGTAACTCAAAATCTCTTACACAATAATGTTTTTTTCTAAGGCATGTGAACTGTAAAGATTATTGAATGCATATCGAGTAACTAGCACGAGTCGGACTTATTTGTTTGGGATTAATTAATAAATAAATGCTAAAAGTACCTATTATTCTTGTAAAACATTTTCACTATGATTAAACGTAACACAGCTACAGCAATGAAGAATAACAACACACAAACACCATCCGCCAGGGACGAGATGGACCGTCAGATGAGCCGTCACCGGGCCCGAGATATGGCTCACGACAACCACCTGAACATGGACAAGGAGCACGACTGGGACAGGCACCTGCCCATCAAACGGGAGAGCCAAGAGGCCGTGTCGCCGCCACCGCTGCACAAGAGGCCTCGGCTGCCGGAGCCCGAGCGGCAGACCGCCGCCTTCCCGCACACCAAGATGAGCATCTCCACTAAAGGTGAGTGTTGGCCGGAACTAAGCATAATTGGTTTTGTTTTATTTTATACATTCTGAAGTTATCATTAGCAGATTGTAATTGGAAGGCTAAAGTTCAATTTAAAATAACGGAATATGCACTTTGAAAATTGCTTAGTTAATTGCTTACTTTTCATTGCTTCAGTCTAAGAAAAGCCATGGATGGCATGGCAGCAGTTTAGAATAAGTGTCATCCATATGTGTTGCATATTTTAAATGCAAATTGTATATAAATGCAAAAGGAAAGTTGGCTCATTTCAGCATATCTTTTATCATGGAACATTATTCTATCTATATTACCAGTAAAACGCCTTTTGGGCGAAGAACGAGCGAGCGAGATAGTGAGCCCTGCACGTGCGGAAGGGTGAGAGGGTGCTTCCAACGGGCTTGTGCAAAGCACCCTTCTAACCGGTCGCTAGCGGTGTGCCAAATTTGAACGCAATCGGCCCAGCCGTTCCTGAGATCTGGAAGCGGCATTCTGCACGTGCGCACGTGCAAACAGGGTCCAGAATGACTTTTGCACGGCACCCTACTAACTGGTCCCCAACCGTGTACCAAATTTGAGCTCAATCGGCCCAGCCGTTCTCGAGATCTGGAAACGCCCCCTGCACGTGCGCACGTGCAGTAGCACCCTAACCGCAACACATGGGAATGCATTGCCTGGTGGGTGCCTACCTGTATGCCAAGTTTCAGCGAAATCGCCCCAGGAATTACCGAGTTATTGAAATGGGAACAAATTTGGCACCTCTTATTGTTGTATTTTGCACACGGGTGGAGAATTGTGCTGGACTGGGGGTGCTCGAGCTCTCCCAATTCCACGCCGGCCACGCCGGCTTGGCTTTGGAGCCGCGGCCGGGCGGCGCGGGTCAAGGTCACCGCTAGGCGGCGGCGGATTTGCTGCGCCCGAGCACCCCCAGCTGGTCACAATTCTCCACCTATGATTTTGCACGTGCACTGGGGGTGACCCACATACATCGAGAGTATCCTATTTTGGGTAGAAGGGATGCTGCAACCCTACAAAAATTACCGCAAGTCAATCGCCCAAGCGGCTGCTGAGATATGAGCCTCTCAAAATCACTACTTTTGCAAAACAGCTTGAACACCCTTGACTTTTCACGTGGCACGTGCCACGACGGTCACTGAGATGTATCAAAAGTAGTCAATTACGGGGTAGAAGGGATGGGGCTACCCAACAAAAAAGACCGCAGGCCAATCGGTCCAGCGGTTGCTGAGATATAAGCCTCTCAAAAGCGTTACAGGCCGGGCCGGGCCGGGCCGGGCCGGGCCGGGCCGCTCATACTGAGATTTTTCCGTTATATTGAAAAGACTCACTTCGCTCGCTGCGCTCGCTCGCTCGTAATAAAACACTCTTGGACAAAGCCCTTTTGGTCTCTTGCAGGCGACAGCAGCATAGTTGTGAGCATGGAGCTGAACGGCGTCGGCTACCAGGGAGTGCTGTTCGCCCAGCCGCGGACTGCCAGTGTGTAGCCTCACACGGAAGCAGCGCCATCTAGAGCTTACCGACACAAATATTAGTGCGCCGGTCACCACCAGGTGTCGCTAGGCGCTAACAGTAGAGGAGAATGAAGATCTCATAAGAAGTGGTGGCCGCGGTGGCTGAATGAACGAGACCGTGCGTGGAGACAACTGTGGGCTGTTTGGCCTCGATCCAGAGAGAACCGTTGTTGAGGGCTTGGAGGGTCCGTTTTTCCCGCCAAAGTTATTCGGGCGTGTTTAATTTTAAGTGGGAATCCTTGTGGTTTGTGTTGGTGTTTCAAATGAGTTGTCTTGTTATGCATCGGCTGAGTTTCATCTCTATGTAGATACCACGACCGAAACAAGAGCATCCTTTTTACTCAGGGATTGAATAGCAGCCCTGACATGCGTGGTTTATGGCATAGGATAGAGGTTATGAATTTGTTCGAGATGAAAGATATGCATTGGATGGTTTTAATCGATGGGCTTTGAATTGGTTGACCTTGGGCAATGCGGCTGCTCGCAATGAGGTCAATTTCTCAAGTACCAGTTGCTTGTATGTATGTTTCAGTCAAAATCAATCAAATTTTCTGTATTATTTCATGGTATCCATGAATTATCCATTGTGATGAATGCTACTTAGTGTAACTCCTGATCTTCCAAATACCTTCCCCACATCTTTTGACGTTATCACATACCACCACATACTCGAGTGCTAAAAATGCCCATTCCAAGCCTCTTTTCCTGTTTCCTCCCGTAGCTAATGACAATCATTAGTCACTACAATTATCCTGTAAGTTGTTTGAAAACGAACAATGTCCTGTTGTAAGCCCTAGAAATCAACGCTCCATGCGATATGGAACTGTTTTTGTGGAGGTTTTTGTGATTGGTGTTCCCTGTAAAGCCCGGATATAATATACATGTTGTCACGGAACTCAACACCAAAACTCAGCTCGGATTCTTGCAGGCCGTTTATATCGTAATGGACAAAACTGAAACATCACAACTCCAATGTCCACCGGCCAGAACCCTCAAACCAGCAAAATCACGGCACACCGCCGCCATCAACACACAACAACCACACATCAGACACAATTCCCGAACTTTCGGGCCGCCGCTCGCCCCCGGCTGCCGGTCAGCTGACCGCCGGAGGCGACCAATCAGACGCCAGGCGCCGTCTCTCGGCAGCACCGACTTGGCCGAACGGTCAGCACCGATCGAGGCGACCTCTATTATCCGGCATTGCCAAAAATTCCCGAAAGAGGCGCTACTAATCCGTAACATAACTCCCCACCTTGACCCTCAGGTCAACACAAAACAGCTTCGTAACACTAGCAAACAGGTTTGATCAGCCATCACTAGGGCAATCAGCGATAAATCTAACATGAGTGAGGCACAGCGACAATGGAACACATTCCCAGTCAGCGCCACCACACAACCTATAAGCTATACGATTACAAACGCAAACAAATCAGCTCGATCAATCGTAAAACAAATCGCGCAGCACGACGTGCGTCAGCACAACGTCCCCTTTCGACTCAGTGACGTACCAGACCATAAAGGGCACACTGGATCCGGCTCTCAGGAACACAAGGATCCGAATCACTCCTGAGCTCGCGTAGGATCCTGGGAGGATAGAGAGGGAACGACCTCCAGGTCGTATAGCCGCTGCACAGCGCGCGTCCTCAGTCCTTTCTCTGTACTTACCTCCACTGACCTAGTCTTCCCATCTCGCCCAGGGAGCAGTCTCGTGACCCTGCCCATGACCCACTTCTGCCGGGGAACATGGTCCTCCTCCAGCAGCACTACTGACCCCTCTGTCAACTTACCGTGAGAACGGAACTGGCGCACAGTGGGTGGAAGACTACGCAAATATTCCTTCCGCCAAACCTGCCAAAATCTGTTCAGACGCCGTTCTCTGATCCGCGCCCTCTCCTGGAGCGCGCTGCCGTCAACCGACCGGGCACTCTCAACCCGGCTCTGGAAGCCCGCGCCTCGGCCGATTAAGAAATGACTCGGGGTGAGCGCGTCTGGGCCCTCCGGGTCGTCTGTGACGGCCGTGAGCGGCCGTGAGTTGACACATGCCTCTATCTCAGACAGCATGGTCTCCAACTCAGTCCGAGTCACACAGCGGGTCCCCAGGGACTTCCTGAGACCCACCTTGACAGAGCGAATGAGCCGCTCGTAGAAACCACCGTGCCACGGCGCCACCGGCGTCGTGAAGCTCCACTCCGGAGCTTTGTCTCCGAAATACCTCCGCAGGGACACGTCTGCGGCCTTGAAATATCTCGCATTATCAGAAATAACACGAGACGGAAAGCCACGTCTGGCAGCGAACCGTCGGAATGCTAACAAAATGTCTGCCTGCGACAGAGACTCCGTCAGCTCGAGATGCACCGCACGCACCTGCGCACACGTGAACAGAGCCACATAGAACTTCTTGTTCGGAAAATCAACACAGAACAGAGGTCCGGCCATATCCACACCGACGGTCGAAAAACAAGGAGACTCGCTGACACGAGCAGCGGGGAGCGGCGCCGCCGGCTCGTTACACGCACGTGCGTCATGTCTCCGACAGGCGACACACTGGCGCTTCACACGCTTCGCCAAACACCTCAGCCCCACGATCCAGAACCGTTCGCGCAGAGCGGTGATCATCGTCGAAACACCGGCGTGTCTCATCAACAGGTGCTGTTCTCTGACTAACAGTTCTGAAAGGCGACACTTCGGCAAGATCACAGGGTGCTTCTCAGCATACGACAGATCTGAGAGCTGTAACCTGCCAGTCATACGGACCAAACCGTCACTGTCGATGAAGGGAGTCAGCTTAGTGAGGCTCGAGCCCCGCGGAAGGGCCTTCCCGGCATGCAGCAGCCTGATCTCGTCAGAAAAGACGTCACCCTGTACGTCTCTGATCAGAGCGCGCCGTGCCTCGTCCAACTCACCAGTTGTGAGCTCACCATCTCTCCTCTCAGAGGGGTTCCGAGCGTTGTGCACAAACCGGCGCACCCAACCAGCGATGCGCACGGCCTTACACATAGACCCCCACCTCTCCACTGGGAACACAGGCTCATGCTTCGTCACACTCGGTGACGTCAGAGCTGCCGTCGGTGACGTCAGAGCTGCCGACTCCTCCTCAGTCTCATCTGCGCTCTGCTGAGCCGCAGAGCCGTCTGAGTCACCCGACCTGAGCCAAACAGGGCCCCTCAGCCAAACATCCGACTCCAGGAGGGACTCGGCGGACACACCGCGCGTGAGCAGGTCTGCAGGGTTGAGCTCACCGCTGCAGTGTCCCCAGTCAGACGGGCTCGTGAGAGACTGAATCTCTCTCACCCTGTTCGACACGAACTGTTTCCATCTCGCTGGGTCCGCCTGTACCCAGCCGAGGACAATTCTGCTGTCAGTCCAGCAGAGCGAGGGCGTGGTCTCCGGCAGCTGCAGTGCCCGCCGGACGAACACCACCAGCCTGGCCGCCAGCAGGCTGCCCAACAGCTCCAAACGAGGCAGAGTGTGAGCGGCGATCGGCGCCACACGTGCCTTCGCCATGACCAGACACACGTCACGAGAGCCATCCTCACGAGGGGCACACACATAGACCACCGCCCCGTATCCCTTTGGCGAGGCGTCACCAAAGGCGTGAAGGCTCACACCCTCCCCACCGTTCCAACCTGAGCTGAAGTAGCTCCGAGGAATCTCCATCTGCTTCAGGACCTCCAGTCCTCTCACCCAGTCAGAAAACACGTCACAGAGCTCAGGAGGCAGGATCTCGTCCCAGCCCAGACCGATCCGCCACAGGTCCTGAAACAGACATTTTGCCACCATTGTGTGAGGAGCCAGCCACTGCATCGGATCAAACAACCTCGCGATCAGACTCAACAAGACTCGCTTGGTGGGCACCACATTGTCAGGCATGCTGACACCCTCAAACACGAACACGTCCCTATCAGGTAGCCATCTCAGTCCGAGAACCTTCACGCTCTCGTCCTCAGGACTGCCGGCCAGCGCGTGAGTTCGATCGAGTACGAGCTCACTGTTGGAAGTGCACTTCGTGAGCTCCATCCCAGCGTCACTGAGGATAGACTGGGCCTCGGTAAGCAGCTCACGAGCACCCTGCTCGGTATCACACCCAGACACAAAGTCATCCATGTACAGAGAAGTCTGGAGCTCTCGGACAGCGCGAGAGGGTGGATACTTATCCAGATGGTACTGGATGGTCGCGATCAGCAAGAACGGCGAGCACGCCGCTCCGAAAATGACTCGCTGAAACCGCATGGTCCGAAGACGACCGTCCAGCTCCCACAGAAAGCGGAGAACGTCCTGATCTGATCTCCTCACCCGGATCTGCAGGAAAGCTTTCCGGATATCACCGGTGACCGCGAATCTCCACCGGCGGAACCTCAACAACACCTCACACAGGTTGGGAATCAGATTCGGACCAACCTCGAGACAATCATTGAGCGAAAGACCGTGCCTGTCAGTCGCCGACGCGTCAAACACCGGACGCACGCGCGTGGAGGTGCTACTTTCCTTCACTACCGGCCTGTGCGGTAGGTAGAAAGTGGGATTCTCTGACACGAGCTCCTCTCGTGGCACCTCTGCGATCACCCCATTCGCCTCCATCTCCTTCAGAGCCTGATCATACTCCTCACCCAGCTTGGAGTCCTTTCCAAGCTTCCTCGAGAGACCAGCCAGTCGTACCTCAGCAGCCTGCCTATTGTCGACTAGCTCACCAGGGTCTCTCTTCCACGGCAGAGCCACCTCATACCGCCCATCGTCCATTCGAATGGAATCGCGAAACTTAGCCTGAACCTCAGCCGAAGAATCAGCATCACTCGAATCATGGATCCCTATCCCTTCTAGATCCCAGAACTGGCGGAGACGGCTCTCATGCAGGTCTCCCAGACAGAGCAGTTGACACCCCAGCTGTGGGCCCCTCTGTCCCTCACAGTCACCCACCAGGCCGGACACCATCCAGCCGAGCACTGTCTCCTGAGCTACAGGGCCCCCCTGGGTGCAGTGCACCGCTGGCCTTACCATACTCCAGTAGTAGTCCATACCGACGAGGATGTGCACGTGCAGCGGCTCATCGGGAGGAGGGCGGCCAGCCATCGGGAGGTGAGACAGCTCCGCCATCACAGAGGCAGGCAGGCTGGGCCGGGACAGGGGCGCACAGATCACAGGAACCTCGATGGCCTGCATCGTCACTGAGGAAGGTACATCAGCATTAGCACTCGACAGCGACAGCTCGAACACATCACGATCAACAACACCAGAGCTCCTCCCTCCAAACGCAGCATAGGCCACACTTTCTGATCTGACCCACTTTGGGCTCACCTGCTTCACCACATCAGCTGAAACATAGCTCCTATCCGAGGCAGAGTCAAACAATACATTTACTGAGAGCTCCTGACCACGCTTGTCTTTCACTAGGGCTCTCACAAGTGGCAGTGCAGTGACTGCACCGTCACTACCACAAGGTAACACTGCATCTGTCGGCACACTAGCACTAACTGCAGTCATAGCTGGGCTGGCCTGCTGCTCAGCCCGCTGAGGTGGGACACTGTTCGATCCACGTACCAGCCTGGAGCAGCACACCGCATGGTGCCTGCCACCACACTCTGAGCAGTTCATCCTACATCTGTTGGCCCTGTGTCCGAGCTGAAGGCAGCGGAAGCACAGGCCTGCTTGACGCACTCTGTCAAGCCGCTGAGGCACATTTAGAGGCACAAGAGACGGGCACTGGTCTGACCTGTGGGCCTGGGCACAAAAGCCACAGACCGCCGTTGAAGTCGAGAGTGCTGCTGCTGCTGCAGGGGCGCGCTGCCCCCTGCTCCTCTGCTGGCGGGTCCCAACGGGGCTGCGCCGGGACTCCGGAGCTGATGCAGCAGAGTACGCACCGGAGCGCTCACGCCGGCCGATCTCAGAGTCCAAAAACTGCAGCAACCAGTTCAGGTCCGCCTCATGACCCACACCATCCCTCGCCCACTCCATCCTGATGGCAGTCGGCAGTCGTTGTAAGAGCACAGGCACCATCATCACGCCATACGCTTCACCCTGCACTCCCAACGCTTCCAAAGCTCTCACATGCGACAAAAGGTTGTCCTGTAGGGCACGAAGGGCATGGACATCAGGAATGGAAGGAGCAGGAATAGAAAGGAGTTGCTGGATATGGTTGAAGATGATACGTTCCGTCCTACCAAAACGATCAGTAAGGATCTTACATGCGGATGCATAGTTAGGGGCACTCAGTGGCAACCCAGCAATACATGTGCTAGCCTCCCCCACTAGCAGTGATCTCAGATACGAGAACTTTGTTATGTCAGGCAAGTCACTGTCATGTACGGACGCTCTGAACATCTCCCAAAAGGCTTGCCACTCAAGCACATTACCCCCAAACTTGGGCAAGTCCAGTTTAGGCAGCTTTACAGTGTGGCTACTCACAGAGATGCCGCCCGATGCAGAGTCAGTCCCTGAACCACTCACAGCTTTCACCACATTGGAGAGCACGCCAAGTACAGAGTCACGAAACACGCCAGCCTTCTCAATGTCATCCAGCATCTCACTCTCAGACTCGATCATCAGCTCCAAGTCACTCTGTAGTCCATCCAGGTTGTTCAGCCGTGTCTCCAGCTCCTTCTGGATCACTCTCAGGGCCTCCTGATCACACTGATCCGCATCCAGGAGTTCTTGAGCCTTGTTCATGGTTCTTGAAAGCCACCCCTTGGCAGCCACTCGTTTCTTGTACATCATGGACAAGTCTGGGACCAACGCCATGGCTTAGGCGTAAAAACAGCAAGAATTAAAGCAAATGGTCCACAGTAATTCACCAAGGTCAATCACCATCAGCCTGGTGCAAAACAAAGCAAGCTCACAGCACCCCATCTCAATTGCAATTGGCTGTCACCGGCTTGCACTCACTGCACATCCAAAGGCTCCGTCCCGGGTTTCGGCACCAAAATGTCACGGAACTCAACACCAAAACTCAGCTCGGATTCTTGCAGGCCGTTTATATCGTAATGGACAAAACTGAAACATCACAACTCCAATGTCCACCGGCCAGAACCCTCAAACCAGCAAAATCACGGCACACCGCCGCCATCAACACACAACAACCACACATCAGACACAATTCCCGAACTTTCGGGCCGCCGCTCGCCCCCGGCTGCCGGTCAGCTGACCGCCGGAGGCGACCAATCAGACGCCAGGCGCCGTCTCTCGGCAGCACCGACTTGGCCGAACGGTCAGCACCGATCGAGGCGACCTCTATTATCCGGCATTGCCAAAAATTCCCGAAAGAGGCGCTACTAATCCGTAACACATGTGTTTTCATTGAAATGTGTCTGTATTTTATCCATGACCTATTCGCTGTCCGAGTCTTCACCTGAAAAAAATACGTGATACAGCACCTGCAAGCAGACTTAAGCCAAGATCCCAAAAAGATCCGAGATCCAGGATCTGCAAGATCCAAGATCCGGGATCTTGAGAGATCTTGGATCCAGCACTTCAGGTTTTGCCGAGGGATCTTGGGGATCCAGGACTCTGGTCATTTTGTGGAGGGATCCTGGGGATCTCGGATCCTGGCTTTTGATTTTGTCGAGGGATCTTGGGGATCTTGGATCTTAGTTTTTGATTTGTCGAGGGATCCTGGGGATCTTGGATCCTGTGTTTTAACAGGAATATTTTAAACATGAGTCATGATTAAATGCCTACTAAACCTATCTATTGCTAGCAAATTCAAATCTCCTGAGGATGAATATCTAGCAAGGAAAACCAATGTGCAAAACATTAGCAAGTACAACTGTTAAACTCCCTTTATACTGGAAGGAGGACATACTCTAGGTAATAACTAAGGTGCTCAAGGCTTCAAAGTATACCTATATCAGCATAAACAAAGCTTAGACTTTGTGGGCCGTACTATTAACTGGATTATTTGCCAGCTGACTTCGTATGGTGGCGCTAGCAAAGCTATATATCAATGATAGATATAAAAATTGTTCGGTATCAGTTTGGCATTGGTTTCGAAAAATTTCTTAAATTTACATCGCAAAAATGTAGGTACATAAAACATTTCTGAGATTTACAACGTCTGTCAAGACAGCCTCAGATTCAGATTCACTTTCAGAATCACATTCGGACCCCCTTAGATTTTCATAAAAACTGGTCCATGGGTACAGTTTTGGACGCTGATTCCAATGGTGAAGTCTGTTTTTCGCCACATATTATACTTTGGCCCCTAGAGGCATTCAAAGTTTTTTTTGGGCGAAGGGGGACCCCCTTAGATTTTCATAAAAACTGGTCCATGTGTACAGTTTTGGACGCTGATTCCAACGGTGAAGTCTGTTTTTCGCCACATATTATACTTTGGCCCCTAGAGGCATTCAAAGTTTTTTTGGGGAAGGGGGACCCCCTTAGATTTTCATAAAAACTGGTCCATGTGTACAGTTTTGGACGCTGATTCCCATGGTGAAGTCTGTTTTTCGCCACATATTATACTTTGCCCCTAGAGGCATTCAGATTCACTTTCAGAATCACATTCGGACCCCCTTAGTTTTTCATAAAAACTGGTCCATGGGTACAGTTTTGGACGCTGATTCCAATGGTGAAGTCTGTTTTTCGCCACATATTGTACTTTGGCCCCTAGAGGCATTAAAAGTTTTTTTGGGGGAAGGGGGACCCCCTTAGATTTTCATAAAAACTGGTCCATGGGTACAGTTTTGGACGCTGATTCCAATGGTGAAGTCTGTTTTTCGCCACATATTATACTTTGGCCCCTAGAGGCATTCAAAGTTTTTTTGGGGCGAAGGGGGACCCCCTTAGATTTTCATTAAAACTGGTCCATGTGTACAGTTTTGGACGCTGATTCCAACGGTGAAGTCTGTTTTCCGCCACATATTATACTTTGGCCCCTAGAGGCATTCAAAGTTTTTTTGGGGGAAGGGGGACCCCCTTAGATTTTCATAAAAACTGGTCCATGGGTACAGTTTTGGACGCTGATTCCAATGGTAAAGTCTGTTTTTCGCCACATATTTTACTTTGGCCCCTAGAGGCATTCAAAGTTTTTTTGGGCGAAGGGGGACCCCCTTAGATTTTCATAAAAACTGGTCCATGTGTACAGTTTTGGACGCTGATTCCAACGGTGAAGTCTGTTTTTCGCCACATATTATACTTTGGCCCCTAGAGGCATTCAAAGTTTTTTGGGGAAGGGGGACCCCCTTAGATTTTCATAAAAACTGGTCCATGTGTACAGTTTTGGACGCTGACTCCCATGGTGAAGTCTGTTTTTCGCCACATATTATACTTTGCCCCTAGAGGCATTCAGATTCACTTTCAGAATCACATTCGGACCCCCTTAGATTTTCATAAAAACTGGTCCATGTGTACAGTTTCGGACGCTGATTCCAATGGTGAAGTCTGTTTTTCGCCACATATTATACTTTGGCCCCTAGAGGCATTCAAAGTTTTTTGGGGGGAAGGGGGACCCCCTTATATTTTCATAAAAACTGGTCCATGGGTACAGTTTTGGACGCTGATTCCAATGGTGAAGTCTGTTTTTCGCCACATATTATACTTTGGCCCCTAGAGGCATTCAAAGTTTTTTTTTTTGGGCGAAGGGGGACCCCCTTAGATTTTCATAAAAACTGGTCCATGTGTACAGTTTTGGACGCTGATTCCAACGGTGAAGTCTGTTTTTCGCCACATATTATACTTTGGCCCCTAGAGGCATTCAAAGTTTTTTTGGGGAAGGGGGACCCCCTTAGATTTTCATAAAAACTGGTCCATGTGTACAGTTTTGGACGCTGATTCCCATGGTGAAGTCTGTTTTTCGCCACATATTATACTTTGCCCCTAGAGGCATTCAGATTCACTTTCAGAATCACATTCGGACCCCCTTAGTTTTTCATAAAAACTGGTCCATGGGTACAGTTTTGGACGCTGATTCCAATGGTGAAGTCTGTTTTTCGCCACATATTATACTTTGGCCCCTAGAGGCATTCAAAGTTTTTTTGGGGCGAAGGGGGACCCCCTTAGATTTTCATTAAAACTGGTCCATGTGTACAGTTTCGGACGCTGATTCCAATGGTGAAGTCTGTTTTTCGCCACATATTATACTTTGGCCCCTAGAGGCATTCAAAGTTGTTTTGGGGGGAAGGGGGACCCCCTTAGATTTTCATAAAAACTGGTCCATGGGTACAGTTTTGGACGCTGATTCCAATGGTGAAGTCTGTTTTTCGCCACATTGGCCCCTAGAGGCATTCAAAGTTTTTTTTTTGGGCGAAGGGGGACCCCCTTAGATTTTCATAAAAACTGGTCCATGTGTACAGTTTTGGACGCTGATTCCAACGGTGAAGTCTGTTTTTCGCCACATATTATACTTTGGCCCCTAGAGGCATTCAAAGTTTTTTTGGGGAAGGGGGACCCCCTTAGATTTTCATAAAAACTGGTCCATGTGTACAGTTTTGGACGCTGATTCCCATGGTGAAGTCTGTTTTTCGCCACATATTATACTTTGCCCCTAGAGGCATTCAGATTCACTTTCAGAATCACATTCGGACCCCCTTAGTTTTTCATAAAAACTGGTCCATGGGTACAGTTTTGGACGCTGATTCCAATGGTGAAGTCTGTTTTTCGCCACATATTATACTTTGGCCCCTAGAGGCATTAAAAGTTTTTTTGGGGGAAGGGGGACCCCCTTAGATTTTCATAAAAACTGGTCCATGGGTACAGTTTTGGACGCTGATTCCAATGGTGAAGTCTGTTTTTCGCCACATATTATACTTTAGCCCCTAGAGGCATTCAAAGTTTTTTTTGGGGAAGGGGGACCCCCTTAGATTTTCATAAAAACTGGTCCATGGGTACAGTTTCGGACGCTGATTCCAATGTAGAAGTCTGTTTTTCGCCACATATTATACTTTGGCCCCTAGAGGCATTCAAAGTTTTTTTGGGGGGAAGGGGGACCCCCTTAGATTTTCATAAAAACTGGTCCATGTGTACAGTTTCGGACGCTGATTCCAATGGTCAAGTCTGTTTTTCGCCACATATTATACTTTGGCCCCTAGAGGCATTAAAAGTTTTTTTGGGGAAGGGGGACCCCCTTAGATTTTCATAAAAACTGGTCCATGGGTACAGTTTTGGACGCTGATTCCAATGGTGAAGTCTGTTTTTCGCCACATATTATACTTTGGCCCCTAGAGGCATTCAAAGTTTTTTGGGGGAAGGGGGACCCCCTTAGATTTTCATAAAAACTGGTCCATGTGTACAGTTTCGGACGCTGATTCCAATGACGAAGTCTGTTTTTCGCCACATATTATACTTTGGCCCCTAGAGGCATTCAAAGTTCTTTTGGGGAAGGGGGACCCCCTTAGATTTTCATAAAAACTGGTCCATGTGTACAGTTTTAGACGCTGATTCCAATGTTGAAGTCTGTTCTTCGCCACATATTATACTTTGGCCCCTAGAGGCATTCAAAGTTTTTTTGGGCGAAGGGGGACCCCCTTAGATTTTCATAAAAACTGGTCCATGTGTACAGTTTTAGACGCTGATTCCAATGGTGAAGTCTGTTTTTCGCCACATATTATACTTTGGCCCCTAGAGGCATTCAAAGTTTTTTTGGGGGAAGGGGGACCCCCTTAGATTTTCATAAAAACTGGTCCATGGGTACAGTTTTGGACGTTGATTCCAATGGTGAAGTCTGTTTTTCGCCACATATTATACTTTGGCCCCTAGAGGCAATCAAATTTTTTTGGGGGGGAGGGGGGACCCCCTTAGATTTTCATAAAAACTGGTCCATGTGTACAGTTTTGGACGCTGATTCCAATGGGGAAGTCTATTCTTCGCCACATATTATACTTTGGCCCCTAGAGGCATCCAAAGTTTTTTAAAGGGGAAAGGGGACCCCCTTAGATTTTCATTAAAACTGGTCCATGGGTACAGGTTTGGACGTTGATTCCAATGGTGAAGTCTGTTCTTCGCCACATATTATACTTTGGCCCCTAGAGGCATTCAAAGTTTTTTTGGGGAAGGGGGACCCCCTTAGATTTTCATAAAAACTGGTCAATGTGCACAGTTTTGGACGCTGATTCCAATGGTGAAGTCTGTTTTTCGCCACATATTATACTTTGGCCCCTAGAGGCATTCAAAGTTTTTTTTGGGGGGAAGGGGGACCCCCTTAGATTTTCATAAAAACTGGTCCAAGGGTACAGTTTTGGACGCTGATTCCAATGGTGAAGTCTGTTTTTCGCCACATATTATACTTTGGCCCCTAGAGGCATTCAAAGTTTTTTTGGGGGAAGGGGGACCCCCTTAGATTTTCATAAAAACTGGTCCATGTGTACAGTTTTGGACGCTGATTCCAATGGTGAAGTCTGTTTTTCGCCACATATTATACTTTGGCCCCTAGAGTTATTCATTTTTTTGGGGGGAAGGGGGACCCCTTAGATTTTCATAAAAACTGGTCCACATGGGTGGAGAACCTGCCCCGGCCACCCCGGCCGTGGCCGGGGTAACTTTCAGCCGACCCCGGCGCGGCCGGGGTAACTTTTTCCACTTTTGTAAATCCTAAAAGCTGTCTCCATACGAAAAAAAACTGCCATCTATAAAAGTGTCTCTCATTATTTTTATCTACCTTGAAAAGTTCTTGAAAATTTACTTTACTTTCATTTTGGAGCTTATGTTTTTAAGTCTTTTCATCGCGGAGCCCGACATGTTTCATCGAACAGAAGTAAATCATATTTAAGGGCCGTTATCGTAAGATGGCACTGTAATAACATCACAAGACAGGACGAGGGTAATATCAGTGAGATGGAAGGACGAGCTGCTGGGGCTCAAGGCTCCCCCAACTTGACCCGCGCCAGGGTGGTGGCCCTATCGTAACACGTTGAGTCGAGAGGTGGGCTTTTCACGCTCCTTCTAACTCGGCTACTGGGCTACGAGGCGAGAAGCGGAACGACGTTTGAAAGAGCGACAAACGTGATCAGAGAAATCTGGTCATGTTTTAGGCAAGCTCAATAATAAAATCACCATAGGTCATCAAAAGCCAAATTTCTCTGATTTTAGCGTTCTCCGACAACTTTTCTCACAGTTCATGAACATAACGGAGGTTAACTCGCGCCCGGCTGGGGGTCCTGGATTTCCACGCCCTGCTGGGGGGGGGGTGTTTGAACACCCCCCCCCCCTTGTAACTCGGCTCCTGGGCCACGTAGCGATACGCGGAAGGCGGCGTTCGAAAGAGCGTCAAAAATAATGACGAAATCACTTCGGTCAATTTTTTGGTCAGGTCAAAGGTCAGGTCACCAAAGGTCATTGAAGGCAAAATTTCGCCGATTTCCAGGTCGAATGTCGAAAATTTCCAAGAAGCCAACGCATAACTCGGGAACCAATAGAGCTACAGCGCCGCGGAAAAGCGCATTCGATAGCCCTATTAACGCCCTTTCTGAGTAATTCTCTCAGATTTGACCTAACGTCAACGGTTTTGCCTGCAGGGGGCAAAAACTGCAAAAATAGCCGATTTTTTTCAGAAACAGTTTTTCTGCAATAACTTTTGACCCAAGCCCTGTACGAGCTTACTTTTACCGGCATCGTGTTCCTCTTGTCAAGACGCATCGAATGAACTATAACTTGACCTTGAAAGGTCAACTTGAAAATTTGACCTCAGGTCAAGGTCATGACCTGACCGGCAAGGGTCATGTTGCATATCAGTCGATCCGTATCGTCGAGCTGAACACATCTAAGGCGTTTTCATCGCTCTAGCATGCCTCTATCAAAAGTTATTTGCGAAAAACTGTTAGATACCATTTATGACCTAAGATGACCTCAGGGCATAAACAAGGGTCACGGACACCATTTTCATGTTCAGTGTATCTAAACCACTTGTAATTCGGTGTTTGGGATTGTTTATAATGTCTTTTGTCCAAAAGAGGCGCATTTCAATTTTCTCCCATTGACTTATAATGGGAGGTCGCAAAATTGACCTGACCTTAGGTCATCGATATCGAAATTCTGAGATATACATTTTGTACATGCTATTGCTCTTGACAATCGCTAAAAGTTTCAAAGCGATCGGTCGCTCGGTGTAGCTATGACAGACATTGAAACTTTTTATGAGGTGAGGTCACTTCAAGTGACCTGGTGACCTGACCTTGAATGACCTTGGTCTGACATTTTCACAACATGTGTAGAATTGATGTATGATAAGGTGTACCAAAAACGGCGGCGCTCCGCGCCGCCGTTTTTTGAGATATTCGCGAAAAACCACAAGGGGGGGGTGTTCAAACACCCCCCCCCCCCAGTAGGGCGCGGGTTAAACACTGCAAACAAAACATTCGATTACTCGTTTAAGCCTCGGTCGCGAATAATATTTCAGGTGCGAGCTCAAATCAATGTTCAATAAGAGCCAAGAGGGTCAAAACGGTCAAATTTGACATTTTGTTTTGTGTGGGAAAGGTTGCAACTTCCACGGAATAAGTTTTGCAAAGGGCATGATTACATTTTTAGCACGGTCATCCAGCAAATTTGACCTAATGACCTGACCTATAGCACTAGGTGACATGCGTCCGAAATTTTAAGTCGTGTTGCAAAATTGTTGTTACAATTACGAAATCTTCCGCACCTGCGTACAGCAGTTTTCCCTAAAAACGTACAAGCGGCAGACATCCATTATTCTATGCCACAGAATAGGGGTTTGTTGATAACCGTTGACAAATATTTGAGCATCATTGTCTTTCTGACTTTCGGTCGCCGGCCGGGGTAACTTTTTCAAACATTCTCCACCCGTGCTGGTCCATGTGTACAGTTTTAGACGCTGATTCCATTGTTGAAGTCTGTTCTTCGCCACATATTATACTTTGGCCCCTAGAGGCATTCAAAGTTTTTTTTTGGGGAAGGGGGACCCCCTTAGATTTTTATAAAAACTGGTCCATGTGTACAGTTTCGGACGCTGATTCCAATGGTGAAGTCTGTTCTTCGCCACATATTATACTTTGGCCCCTAGAGGCATCCAAAGTTTCTAAAGGGGAAGGGGGACCCCTCAGATTTTCAAAAAAACTGGTCCATGGGTCCAGTTTTGGACGCTGATTCCAATGGTGAAGTCTGTTTTTCGCCACATATTGTACTTTGGCCCCTAGAGGCATTAAAAGTTTTTTTGGGGGAAGGGGGACCCCTTAGATTTTTATAAAAACCCAAAAAAACTTTGAATTCCTCTAGGGGCCAAAGTATAATATGTGGCGGAAAACAGACTTCACCATTGGAATCAGCGTCTAAAACTGTACCCATGGACCATTTTTCATGAAAATCTAAGGGGGTCCCCCTTCGCCCCAAAAAACTTTGAATGCCTCTAGGGGCCAAAGTATAATATGTGGCGAAAAACAGACTTCACCATTGGAATCAGCGTCCAAAACTGTACACATGGACTAGTTTTTATGAAAATCTAAGGGGGTCCCCCTTCCCCAAAAAAAACTTTGAATGCCTCTAGGGGCCAAAGTATAATATGTGGCGAAAAACAGACTTCACCGTTGGAATCAGCGTCCAAAACTGTACACATGGACCAGTTTTTATGAAAATCTAAGGGGGTCCCCCTTCGCCCAAAAAAAACTTTGAATGCCTCTAGGGGCCAAAGTATAATATGTGGCGAAAAACAGACTTCACCATTGGAATCAGCGTCCAAAACTGTACCCATGGACCAGTTTTTATGAAAATCTAAGGGGGTCCCCCTTCGCCCAAAAAAAACTTTGAATGCCTCTAGGGGCCAAAGTATAATATGTGGCGAAAAACAGACTTCACCATTGGAATCAGCGTCCAAAACTGTACACATGGACCAGTTTTTATGAAAATCTAAGGGGGTCCCCCTTCCCCCCAAAAACTTTGAATGCCTCTAGGGGCCAAAGTATAATATGTGGCGAAAAACAGACTTCACCGTTGGAATCAGCGTCCAAAACTGTACACATGGACCAGTTTTAATGAAAATCTAAGGGGGTCCCCCTTCGCCCCAAAAAAACTTTGAATGCCTCTAGGGGCCAAAGTATAATATGTGGCGAAAAACAGACTTCACCATTGGAATCAGCGTCCAAAACTGTACCCATGGACCAGTTTTTATGAAAATCTAAGGGGGTCCGAATGTGATTCTGAAAGTGAATCTGAATCTGAGGCTGTCTTGACAGACGTAGATTTACATCACTAGCATGTACAATGCATATGTCCATTTAGTGCTTCTCCAGGGCTAAAACTGAGTAAGTTGCAGCCTGCTTTTGCAAATCACAGATGAATCATCCTAAAATTATGATTGTGCGTTGGATCTTGAGGATCTTGGATGCTACAATTTTGATATTGCATGGGATCTTTGGGATCTTGGATTCTGGAAGTCTGATCTTGCGCGGTATCTTGTGGATCTTGGACCCTGTAATTTGAAATTTGCGTGGGATCCTGGGGATCTTGGATCTTGCAAAATGATTTTGTGTAGGATCTTGAAGATCTTGGATCCTGAAATTCTGAAATTTTGTGGGATCTTGCGGATCTTGGATCTTGATTTTTGGTCGAGGCACAGGTCTGCCTGCAAGCACTCGGGAACTTACGGCGTCGTTAAAGTATCATGTCACTAACCTAGTACTGTAAGCATTTGACATTGCTGGACCATGCAAAGGTTCATGAATGAGATCATAGGTCAGTGATTTGACCTGACCGGAAATACAAGTGTCAAAAGGTATGTCTTGAATCAACGGCCAGTTGTAGGGTTAGGCACTTCAGTTTAGCTCTCTCTTGCACAGCTTTTTAGCAATCGCGAACAGCCGTCAGGACCAACCTTCTCCCTACCGCCGAGGAATTGGTTATTCTTTAAGGGCACTGAGCAACGTATGAATGTTAGCCGACTCGGAAAAAGGGCGGGTTTCTTTACGCTTCTAAAGGAACTTCATAGATGTCGAATTGGGGTAAAGAAATGCCTAACGAGAATTTTTTAGTCCTTCTCTTTACGAACACCATTGTAGCTTAATTACTTGAATATGTATTTCTAAGTCATGCTTTGCGATTGGGAGCCATGAGTTTGAACCAAACTTTGCCTCTTAGATTCTGATCTCTTTAGTGCAACTAATGTGATAAGCAAAGGCAGGTACACAGTACACACGAACTGTAGACACGTCGAAATGTAAAAAGAACGTTTCTGTGAAGAATGAAGATCCAGAGCAGTTATAAATGCGATTAGTAAGAGGCAAGAGCGCAAGTTGTAGACACGCCGAAATGTGAAAAGAAAGTGAAGTATGCGGAAATACTAGCAAACGGGAGCATTGTTTGCGACTTGAATTCAATGCAGTGTTAATCATTTTTTGAGATCGTGTTAATTGTAGCTACTGTGATGCAAAAAAGTTTGAGGCTGGACATAGAAGATGTTACGCACAATCATTGCAATTTGATACTTTGGGTGTCGTTTTGTATAGGCTTGGTGGGGCCCAAACCCCACCAATAAGTTAACTTCAGAATTTAAACATTAACCCTATGGCGATGCATGGTAAGAATGGCTTTGGTATCCTAAAATTATATCTTAGAGTCCTACCAATAGATTTCGGAAAGTGACGCCCGTGATCGATACTACACTTATTTGGAATTTTTATTGATAATGCCGACCATATCATGCATTGCCATTACTCAATTGCTTAGCACGATCATGCATCCTTTTCGTGGTCTTTATCATTATGCATGAAACACATCCACGATGGCATTTTGTAGGTAAACCATCTCCGCCGCCGCAGACTTGTAAACGATTCAAAAAAATTCAATCAATTCAATCACGACTCACTTGATGAAATGACCGATTCAATCATAACTCAATCAAACAGTCTGATTTTCCAAGCGATTCAATCACGACTCATGGACCCTGTGATTCAACTCAATCACGACTCATCCCGTTATCAGCGATTCAGGGAATGACTCAACTCATGATTTAACTCAACGCGATTCAATCAAGATGTTATCTAAAATTTATACTTATGTGATATCAATTTAAAACATTTTTGGAAACTGATACCAAACAGATACCAACCAAATACACTAAGAAAATACCAAAAATCATAGAAAAGTACTAAATCTATACTGAACTCAACAAAGTTGTAGATATTTATATAAATACGGTGTAAAGATGATAATTTAAGTACAGAAAAGACAAGCTCTGTTACAAATGAAGCTACCAGAGACTTATAAAAATTCATTTATCTGCTTGGCGCTTGCAAAAGGAAATATGCAAAATTGCACAGGACACTACCACATATTACCAGCATCATCGAAAAGGAACAAAATTTGCAAATCAATTGTGATACCAAACTTAAATAGCTGGTGATCAGCCATTCAAAAAAAAAAAATATTGATTGATACTTTATGAAGCAGTGGTAAAGCCAGTAAAGCATTACACAGGACTAGACATTTTCGGCGTGCTACAAGTTTTCTTTACTATCAAGAATACGGAATATCGACACATACGAAGTTATTCAATAGTTACATAATATAAACTGAATGCTCTCATGATAAAACTACCTCAACCATCCATATTTTCAATGACAAAACAACAATTCCAAGCCCGCCCCACAGTGTATATAAATACAGTGGCGGCAAATGCGCTTGGTCACGTGACCAAATCTGCACGTGCGGTTGTGGCGAGGGCACTTCCCGAAACTCTGGTGCCAACGGCCTCGCGGCGCCCATAGAGAATACATGGGGCCTTTTCTTTTCAGACCTATCGTGTCTAAACCAAGCCATTTAGTGCAAGGATACGACTAGTTTGAGATTCAGTCGTCTTTTGGCTATAAGTCGGTATAAGAAACGTATTTTTATCGGCAAAATTCGCTAAGTACCAGGTGGTTTTCCGATACGCTGCACGCCTCCTAACCCCCGGCGGCCGACCGGAGGAGTCAGTAGCGCTCCACTTACGACTTTTGGCGAAAGATCAAAACACCTTACAGCTAGAGGGCTGCTATCTGGCACACCTTATCTTTGCTTCCATATGCATCTTTGGAAACCAATTGCATTTCCGTCTCAGGTCAGATTACTGAGTTATGACGTCACACGTGAACCTCTGCAATAGTCCCAAAATACCGAAACTTCGCAATGCCCTCGGTGCCAGAGGAGCTGTCACAGCGAGATGATACTTACAGGACCTAGCATCCCCTAGAAGTCTCAAAACTTGTATATCTCGGATTTCTCCTAGAGGTCACATGAGGTCAGGCCGATCGCGTGACGTCACCATTACAAGTCAATGGGGAAAATATGGAAACTGTAATTTTGACGCCGAGAATGATCTAAACCTAGCTCAAGCACATGGAATCGCAATGTCATGCACTTCTTGCAATGCCCAATGCTTCACTTTTGCATCTTTAACCTAGCGTGACGTCATAGGTCACAAGTTTTTTCGTCAATAACACTGAGAAAAAAATTTACCACCCTATGGAAACTAACCCTTTTATTCAGGATAAGACTCATGCCATACTCAGGTAAACTAACGTATTTACCAACGATGCCTTAGTTCGTTCGTAGCTCCTGCGATGATGTGAGGCAGTACTCATCGATGCTTGGTATTTATGCTCAGGATCATGAGTATGTGGTTAGTAATCTAGCCGTGAGTACGCTTCCAGCTCGCTGATTGGTTGAGCCGATGTGGCACAGCCGCGCACGTTTCGCGCGCGTCTGCCATTATTTCAGTTGAATTCTGTTGCTTGGTGGTGAAAGTGCGTCGCTCGCGTGTGCAGCATTTTATGGACTTGGTGTGCAGAAACTGAAACTCGGATTCCGAGGCCAATAGTAAGTATGTTCATATACTTACCTTATTAATATCTATTATTGATCAATGACCACAAGCGCAATTGTGTGTCGCGAGGAAATAGGCATACGAGTATAAGGTACCGTGAGAGATGAGGGAGATGTGAGAGCACATCTCCGAAGAGAGATGTGCCCTAAAGATAGGTAATTAGTGAAGATTTTTGCTTTGTAGGTGTTATTCTAATAATGGAATGCGTACTGGACGATATTCAATGCTTTTTGTTCTATGAAAAGTTTTGACTTTTGATGATGAAATACGTGAAAATATCATGTAAATATTTTATCCGCTGGGTTCCTCTGGGTTGTGTTGGATATATTAAGGTAGGGAAGAAGTTCTTTTTTTCAAAAATGTGTCGTTAAAATATACCGACTGTATGTCTCCTTTCACAGTTTCTTTTGGATATACCATCGCACTGCTGCCGGGGCTGATGCCGGTGTAGACGCTCGCCCCGATCGACGCCGGATGCTCGCCGCCGGGTGGCTTCAGAATGTGAAGTCTGCCTGCTCCTGTTCGATAGGTACGGAGATCTATAGCTCATCTTAACAGGTTCCTAAAAAGTTACTAGATTTTTTTTTTACTTCTTTCTGTATCTTGCGATCACAGTGTCAGTATATAAAATATAATTATGCCATCTGCATAATTTACCGCGGCATGCTTTGCAAAAAGAAAAACACTAGCCGTTTTCACGACGGGTTATTTCACGAGTTTTTTTTTTGATATACCTATCTCCAGAAGCGCTGCGCCGATTGTCACCAAATCCGATACAAAGCCGATCGCATTTCTTCATTAATAAAGAAAATATTTTTTTTTATAAAAAGGTTTTATTTTTTGCTGATCATTTTGAGCATAAAAAATCATAAATCCATTGAAAAAACTATTTTCGTGAAAGTGAACTATTCCCTTTAACACACCTCGCCGATGTCTTCTGAAGTTTTCGCTTTATTTCTTAACAGCTTATTGTTTTCGGTCCATAGGTAAAGTTTCGGAGACACTGGTTCGTCTTCTGGAAACTGCAGTCTCAAGGATAGCGACGGAGAAAGTGCGCCCATGGTTTTCCATGCCCTCGCGCTACTGAGCCAGAATACCAGTCCAGCACCCTTCGAGCTGCAGTGCGCCGACCTCGCGGTAGGAAGCGGTTCAAAAACTAAGCGATCTCGCGCAGTGTTTGCGATCTATGGGAGTGTTTCATTGTTTTTTTTACGGACCTCTAAGTGTTGTGTTTAACGGATTTCGCCCCGTACCCGGCTCTTGAATTGCATGTTGGCAGAGATTTCGTATGATGGGTTTTGTAATAAACTTCAGTGTTTTCCTCGTGTTTGTCACGTCTGCAAGGCGTAAGGTTAACGAACGCATTTTTGGTTTTATGCGTTGGCATCCGCGTTAGTAAGACCCATCTTAAATGGGTTAGTATTATCATTATTCAGGGTTGGTTATCGTTAGTATTAGCCTGAGTAAGTGTGTGGTCCACCTTGGTAATACTGTGGGTAGCGTCTTAGTAAAAGCTCAAACCTGAGTACTTAGGTGGTGAGTTTTGACAACTCACCCGGAATACTCACGTTATGTATGAGTCACGTTAGTGTTAACATGAGTATCTCCTGAGTACCAAAGAGTAGTTACCAAGGGAACCTGAGTAGTTGCCGTCGTGAGTTTTGACAACTCAGTTTGGGGTGGTAACGTGAGTAATTTTTTCTTTCAGTGAACTCCTGATAAATTTGAACTGGTAAGTCGGAAAAGTCGCCAATGGACTCGGGAAGCCTATCGAATCGAATGATATACGATATAACCTCCTCCGATCAACTTCGTGACCTGAGTGCCTCTGACCTGACTTTGACCCGATGTGAACACCTTATGTTGACCCCACCCAAACAAAAGTGTACCATTTGACGCACCGGAGCATGACAAACATGATGGTACTAAAATCGCGACTCTGCGCCGTTTTTTGGCAAAGTTATTTCTAAAAACCCGAAATCGTATTTTGGCCCTCGGGGCACTTGACCTGACCCTCAGAGGCCACCAGTTGACCTGAGACTTTTAAAGCGTGCATCAATCGCTGCGTCCCCGGTCCCGTAACGGCACACATGCTAGTTTTTCCCGCGAGGCTAGCTCAATTAGGGCGAGGGAGTCGTGCTCGCCCACTCTCGCGGCCGGGGCGTAGGCATGTAAAAAAAAACTTATAAGTCTAGGGATGATTGATGCAAGATTCTTACAGATAATGGTTGATGAAGGTAGGGTATAAGTTATTAGAGATAAGTGAAACAAATTTGCAGCCCTCAGTAGCTTTGATTTATGCATTAAGAGTTATAGAAATTAGAGCAACTGTAAGCTGCAGGCTCAGCTCTTCAGTTTCTACCTATACCTATCTGCAAACACAATAAACTCAATGGAAGAGTAATAATAGTTTAATTGTATTTTATTGATGCTATTCGAGTTTCAAAGGTAACTATGTCACCGATGATTCAATATTATTTGCACGGTATCATTTGCTACCACACGTCTACATATTTAGTATCTAAAATCTTGCAGTAAAATAAGCTGCGCCACATCTGTCGACAAAATCTGGTGCCAACTCAAGGTCAAACGGAAAATGTGGTCACGTGACCAATGTCCGGCAGCTGGCCCGCCCCACGTAAAGGCCTGGCTACCAGGACGCGTTTTCTGCGTGCGTTTTTTGCTTTTGCGAGTTTGCGTGATTTGCATAATACGGTTCTAGAAAGGAACAATATTATGTTTTGTTTTTGTTATATTTTTTATAAAAATTTTAATTATTAAATTATCATAAAAGGCTTTATTAACGTTTATATAATATACGCAAAACATGCAAGCTCGCAAAAAACGCACGCAGAACACGCATAGTGTAGCCAGGCCTTTAGTACTGAAGTACGCATGCGCTAAGTGGGCAGCCATCTTTAATTTAGCAGCAGAACCATATGAGAACCATGGATTACTTAACTATAAAAAATACATAGTTTATATTTTTAGATTCAATTAAGCATATTTATGCATGCGTGTAAAACAGTTTTTTATCCTGTCCAATTCATTAAAGAAAAAATATCCAACAGTAGAAATCTAAATTGGTTTGGCAATATGTATTTAGCCCAGCACTAGGTAGTTGCAGCGTATATTGACGCAGCTGCGACATGAAAGCGTATTTTGCGTGGTTTGCATGTGGCAAATATTGCGAGCAGTCTGGCAAATCTCTAATCCGAATTTAGCATCGAATGCAAAACTGTTAGCGGTCCTCGAAACTAGAAGGTGAAGAACACCAAACTGATAAAGATTGTTTGTTGAGCTATGAAAACAATAGTTTTTGGGTGATGGTGGACGTGATGGGAAGGTGGTTGTTTTTTAATACCTAGTAGGGTATGTATCTACTTTTGTGTAATTGGGAGCCACCACGGCAATATGTGACAGATCCATCAACGCTCATAAGCCAAGGTATTCCAATTATTTACGGTGATAGGTAAACGCTGATTCTGCTGGGAAATGTAAAGTGAGTGAGAAGACCATGGGTTAGATCAAGCAATTTATGACCCTTAGCCCAAAATCAAATCAGTAACTAAGGTTACCAAATTATAATGTAAACATGCATTGTGTATTCATCAATATGTTTTGCTTACTCACAAATGTCCTGATGAAGCAGGGTATTGAAAATATAAAGATTAACATGATATCTAAAACATGTGTGTTGAGCAATGTGCGCCTGCTTACTGCTACTGTTAACTTGACGTAATGACATGATGTGGAGATGGAATTAAATTAATGAAATACTAGGACTTACTCCACAAGGAGATCGAATGGGTCGGAGCGCTTTCAATATGTATTATACATATCGTCGTCAGCGAATCAATAACGGGTCGAATCGAGTCGGGTATCGAAGAGCTCTTCGATACCCGACTCGATTCGACCCGTTATTGATTCGCTGACGACGATATGTATAATACATATTGAAAGCGCTCCGACCCATTCGATCTCCTTGTGGAGTAAGTCCTAGTATTTCATTAACTGTTAACTTGATTACTATACTGATTTTAGGGCAATGGAAAAAACATTACATTCATTTTTTCATCTACATGCACTGACATTTATGTATAATTTGTGTTTACAGTTTGATTAAAAACTTAAAACAAAATTTTTATGTTTTTTTCAATAATGATAGCTGTGCGCATTTATAATACTGACAAAATACCTAAAAATTTTGCAGTGCATTGTGTGTGACTATGATGCAAATGCCACATATATTTGCACATAATATAGTACTAAATATGGTCATAACTTCAATTTCCAGCACATGGTGATTGAATCATTTTGTTAATTCAATCAACTTGAATCGATGAGCTGCCGATTCAATCACTTGCAGTTGCCATGTGTGACCGATTCAATCAGGATTCATATGAGAGGTGATTCAACCGACTCAATCACAGTGAGTCGGCATTTTCAAGCGATTCATGAGAATCGATTCAATCAGAGTTGAATCGCTTACAAGTCTGCGCCGCCGACTGCCGCCGCCCAGTGCCGATTGCAGCCCGCCGGCCACCACCGCCGCTCGCTGCCAGTTGCTCGCCGCCGCACCGCCGCCGCCGCCCGCCGACCCTTCTGATATCAGAATAATGGTGAGCGCCGGCTGGCCGAACTCGGCCGCTCATTGGCTGCCGTCCGCCCGATCCGAGCCAGCCGTGATCTGATTGGCTGCTGCGCGGGCGGGGCGCCGGTGAGGGTGGTGTGATGTGGTGTGAACAACGTGACCTTGAGCGGAGGTCAGAGCTTTGCACGGGACGTGCAAGTTTGATTCGTCGTAGCTCTACGCAGAGGGGTGTGTTTGTGTATGTTCTTACCCTCCAAATGCTGGACAATGACGATCCCTTCCCAGAAACTATGATACGAAAATGAGGCCTACTTTTATACATTCACAAATGTTGTTTTAACCAATAAGCAATCGTGTTTTATCATGGGCATTCGAAATGCAGGCGTATTTTTTAACAAATGGCTTCGTGAATACAACGACCTCTGACCACACTGGACCCCACTAGGAAATCCTATCATTGATTTAGTGACGCACCAAGGACGAGTATTTATGATCTGTGTGGATCCCATAACAAAAAAAAAACTTTGAAAAGGCATATTTTAGGAGATTTTATGTTTATCAGTTTGAACTGTAAATTGCGAACTGTATTCACACTGTATCCCTAAAACAGAGCCTTTGCAAACTGCAGCACAGCCTTCAAGCATAAATAATAAGCCAATCTCGATAGAAAAATGGGAGGGTTATCTCAGTGGACCTATCGACGAATGTCATGAACCGTCAATCTTGAAACTTGAAAGACATACCGTGTTGCATATTTATGAACCAAAGGCATTTGTTTAATGTTAGAAGAAAAAATGCTGAAAAGCGCCAGGACTTTCCGGACACCCTGTGTAACGCGTCGCGAGATGTCTGGGTAGGCGGCACCACACTCAACGAGGAGGGAGGACACATGCTGTCGCATAATTGGCACACCATCGATAAATTTCATGAGGATTTCACCTACCCTGCAAATAGGGTGTTTCTAAGTGTCATAGAAGTCTGTCGCCAGGAAGGGCTGCGTAATGCGTTGCGCCTGCATCATCCCCTCAGCGCCCGCGTGACCACTCAGTGGCGGCAGAACGCCTTCAATTAGGGGGGGGGGGGGGGGGGGCACTGACGACTTTTGGTCCCATTCTTTCCATGCAACGCCCATAGGGCTTATGTTAAAATGCAAAATCAAAGGGGCACGGTGCCCCGGTGTTCCCCCTCCCGTTCCTTTTTTTACCTCCTGCTGGCTGCTGCCCCCCCCCTCTTTACCTTTTTTGCTTTTCGTTTTAGAAATGAAGATCACGTTGAATGAAATCGAATGCCGTTTTAATTTTGAAAACTGGCCGGTTAGATTTCAAGATATCAAGGGGGTAGTAAACAGCCGCCCTCTGCCACTAATAGGGGTAGCCAGGAGCCTGCCACTAATAAGGTTAACAACCGTCGACCAGAGTAGGTAGGTAAAGCAGCGAAGGCTATGCAATCCATCCACGTTTGATCGTCATTGCCGAGTACAGCACAAAGCTGCTTTGCCACACCATTATCCCCAAATGACAATAACCGCGGATTTACAATTTGCATTCCTAAAAGCAATTCGCCATCCTTTCCCGCGCTGTTCAGCGAGCGGCGGTCATTCCCGGCCGCTGATGTTCAGCTCATTTCCACATTTGATTCGCCATGTCGCACAGCGCCGCAGCGCTCGACTGCGAACGACAGCTGCACTGCCTCTGATTTCCGCGTAATGGAGAAAGCCATCCGCTATTCACTGATACCGCGAATGGTCCCCGGAGCCAGGAGCAGTGTGTCCGCGCGGCCCGCCCCTCCCCACGCAATGACTCACAACTGCGCAGTGACCCACCCGACTGCGCAATGCGCTGTGACCTGCGGGTGCGTTTGTTGACTCATTTCCCTGCACACTGCACAGTTACCCGCCTAGAACTAGCTGTCCAATGCTCAAGGCGCGCTGTGCGTTCATTGCGATCACTGTGCGTTCATTGCGCCTGTGCGGCCAGTGCCCTCACCCCAAGATGCGCTCGCGCTGTCCGTGCGCAGTGCTACGAGCGCAGTGACACGGGTGCTACATCCCCGAATCCTTACCGCCCCCAGCAGTGGCACCACACGGCACACTGTGTCAGTCAACTCACCATGTGGTTAACCCTAATAAAGCGGCGCGCTCAGTGGGGCCGATCGAGCCCGAATTTATCCGAATCGGCCGGCAGTGGCCGCGGGCCGGGCTGCACGCCTAGCGCCTCGGGGCGCGCCGCCAGCGAGCGGCGTAACGGAGCGGTCGCTCCTGCGAACCACCGCCGCGCCGCGTGTCGGTGGACAATAAAACGGAATCAAATCGTGCCGGGCGGTGGCGATGGCCGACTGCCCGGGCGTCGCCTCATGATGGCGTGGCTCACGGAGAGAGCCCACAGTGCTGTTGGCGCACTGAGAACGGCTGGTTTTTGTCGTGAGGTGAGGCGCCGCTGTTCAGAAGATATCATTGCTGCCGGCCGAGATAATTGGAGCGTTTCAAACGCATCGTTATTAGGGTCATCGTATCTTTGACTGCTATTTAATGATCGCTTGATGATAATAGCGGGAGAGCTGCGTGAATGTCTCTGATGGCCGATAATTTGTGGTGATAAATTTGAGATCCGTGCTCTTTCAGTAACATCTGGTGGTTGACCTGAACAGATGCAATACTGACATTTATAAAAGCTTTGCGTGACTGATATCTTATGCGTGTTATGGATGCATGACGAAACATTTTTGCTGCATAAGATGAAATTCATGCATTTGGTAATTGGCCTTCTAATGGCGTGGACAAATAGACAAAAACATCTTAACAATGCACATAACCTCAAGGAAATTTCTAGTTACAAGACAACCGAATGTTTACCAACTAAGCCCCGACAAGCATGGGTTCTGTTGTATCCAAACATATCCCGTCAACAAATACCTACGCGGTCAGCTATGCTATCCCCCTCCCCTCACCGAGGACTGCTCCGGTTGTTTTTCAATTGAAAAACGATTCTAACGAAAAGTGTTTGTCAATTTTCTCAAACAGCCTGCGGTTACTCTTTTTCTTTCTGATAATGTTTGTCAAAGCCCAGTCTAGCTGAGTCCGCACCTCAAAGTCCTGTGCACCTTGATTGGAGACAATGACAGGCTTACTGCTTTGCTTCTTCATTTGCATAACTCTCTGGACTGATACAATGCCTGTGGGACTTTGAAAGTCCTCCCAACCGAAGTAACAAAGAATTGAACCACATTAACCGGTAATTATGGCCAAATTCGAGCTACCAACCGACGCTCCGGCTATTTTTCGTTCGCTGACAAGGGAGGTCCTAGTTTAAAAATCTCCCAATTTCCACATCAACATACCAATGCCAAATAATGTCACGACGTTTCCTCTCAGAGTCACGGCAATGTCGCGACATTCCCCACTCGTTCTACCGGAGCCCGCCCTGTAATTTCGCGGCGAGCTCGGTGACATGGGGCTATAACGACCGTCCCTCCTTCCCTTCTCTCTCTGTAGGACTAAGGGGGCGGCGACCCATGGTCGGAATCATCGACCTCTTCAATCTACCTTTCTCAGAAAGTCCCAGAGTAACTGCCTGGACACGCCCAGTGGATTCATCTGGACTTGAAGTGATACTCGCCGGAACCTTTGTCCCTGACCCTGGTCATGGATGGAACCCCACAGAGCCCACGTCTGGCGCCAGCAGGTCGCAGCGGTGTCTCTTGATGCCAGCCATGACGACATCAATTGTTTTCGGATAGTGCTTTAGTGCCACTGCGAATACCAACGTTCATGGAATTGTTGCGTGTTCGTGGGAATTGGCGTTGACGCGGGAATGCCTTGAAGATGTCCCGTTGGACAAATGTGTGTTGTTTCTACAGGGACGCCGCCACCGTCATTGTCCTCGCGTCCGTGAATGACTGTATCCATGAGTTGGTGGCCCTAATCTACAGTCGTCTTCACTGTATTCACATTGTATTGTATTCACATTGTATTGTATTCACATTGTTTCGGAACTTTCCCCAATCGACTTGGGGCTATTACAGTTCCAAAAGGATCGGTAACAGCGAAAAACAGTGGCGTCATCACATCATACATATAGTGAGCACAACACAAATGCCGCAGCCTTAATCAACATAACGAAAAATGATAATAATAATTGCTAACAATTAAATTGCAGGTTGCACGTTGAATGTAACATACAATGGGATGGTTGTTCGAGATGTTCACAGCCACATTCAAGTACACTAACATACATGTCATCAAGAACGCAGGTATTTAGATTGTCTGTACAGGTCGGTCACATATATGGCTCACTAACTTGCTAGCAAACGTTGGTATTGGCAGTAGTGTCAGATCATGAGGCAGAGCATTATATTGTCGGGGTGCGCGACTACAAAAACGTCTCCGGCCCATTTCTCCGTCCCGCTGCGCTTGCAAAGACATGACTGGTGGATACGGGTCTATGTATTCCTGACATTTACCCCAAGTCATGCTCTTTGGGTGAGGGTAACGCCCCCGTGAGGTACACATCAGGGTAACAATATACATAGCCGGGAGCACGTTCACAGTGCTACAAGATAAACGAGACAGGCGGCGGCGGGGTGGCGGTGGACAGAACACATATTGTCACGTGGCACTGCGGGCGCTCACTGAGGCCTGAGGGCCGGTGGTGCTCACGTCGTGCGGTAGGTGTCGCTACAGGCTACAGTTTGCGCCCGCGGGCAGAGAAAGGCTTTGCTGCGCGCCACTGTTAGTCGCGCGCATCAAATACATTTCTCCGTCCCGCTGCGCTTGCAAAGACGTGACTGGTGGATACGGGTCTATGTATTCCTGACATTTACCCCAAGTCATGCTCTTTGGGTGAGGGTAACGCCCATACCCCCACCCGATAGAAAAACCGCGACAAAACTACTGTCAGCGGCTGTGCCGTTAGCGAGCGGAGTCAGGCAGGCGTGCAGGGGTCACCAACCGGCCGCACTGACGCGCCGCCGGAGACGGGGACGCAGTACAACGAGACGGCCGCACCGGGCCGTGAGAATAGGCACTAGGTATATTCCCGACACGGGAAGGACTCGCCTGTAATTGAAAAGCGGCTCACCGCACTGTTGGTGCACACCAGACGCATAGGAATTCCGAAAGCACACAGAACACATATTGTCACGTGGCACTGCGGGCGCTCACTGAGGCCTGAGGGCCGGTGGTGCTCACGTCGTGCGGTAGGTGTCGCTACAGGCTACAGTTTGCGCCCGCGGGCAGAGAAAGGCTTTGCTGCGCGCCACTGTTAGTCGCGCGCATCAAATACATTTCTGTACAGGACATAGGTACCTGCAGATTTTTATTCTGCCTAGTATCGCGGTCGCGAATGTCCGACCTCAAAATGAGGTTGTCGGCAAGCGTTTTAGGCACTCCCGTGCGACGCACTTTGTGAGCCATACACAGAGTATGGTACTCGTATGGTACTTCGAGGTATGGTATGGTACTTCGAGTTAATAAAAAAGAAATAATGGTCAATGTCACCGTCACCAGCATCGCCACCGTCACCGTCACTGTCCTCCAGTGCTGAGCGTATCGAATCGACACCCTGACCGTGGCGACGGTGACAGGAATGTCGCAGTCTAAAGCGGGGATGACTTTGTGGATGAATACAATAACGGGAGTCCCGAATTAATTTTGCGATAATAGCTGACCGTCAGGGCGGCTCCTTAGTAATCGCTGGGTCCATTGTGCCTTGAGAATTTTAGTGGAATGTGTGGTGCAGGGGGCCTTTGGTTTTCAAACACTGACAGGAGGTATACCTATCGAAACTAGGAAGGAGATTATCTGTGGGAGATACAAAAACCGGGGAGGTATAGAGGAGACCTAGGAGCATGCCCGTAGCTGCGTTGCACGTAGGTATTATCTACAAGAAACATTGCACATTTGCACACATATGCAGAATGGGCTGACCCGCTTTGAATCCTTCCAAATATCTTGTATCGGTATTTCACGTGGTTCAGTTCGGAAGGAAACCGTACCAACTCGGGGGTGATCCTCCACAGAAGCCGGAGCGCTGCTCGGATGCAGCCGGTTGAATCCCCTGTGCAGAATCCCCGCACAGATTGGTTTATCAAGCCCCACAACCCCGGTCGGGCTCGTGCGGTTCGGGTTTCCTCTGCTGCAATCGCCGGCGACTCGTGTCAGAGGAGATCGGATTATAAAACGGTACGGCGGGGATTATCGGCACATTTCACAGTCGTCCTTCCTCATGTCGAGCCGATCCCCGGCGGTGATTTAAATTCAGACAGCGGAAAGCCGTACAACGGCGGACACACGTGGAGAACGATGCCAGTTGCTCGTGTCGTACGCTTGAAACATCACAATGCGTTTTCTTCGCGCTGTATTATTTTATCCTAATGCAAAAAAAAGAACATTTAGTATACCCACAGACATATGTAGCGACGCGTGTTGGTACGGTGCAGAATTGCAAATTTTATTTCAATTATCGATCAAATCCAACGCGAATGCTACTTAATCATCAACATTCTTTCTCAATCAACTCCTGCATTTACTTTTCTCCTCCATTCATATTGGCCCCTATCCCGCACATCACCCTTCAACTGTGCCAACTGAGGCTCCTCTGCACCCTCACCATACCTCTGCGGCCGACCGACCAGCCACCCCGCTGTGATCCACTGAGCGATCTCAGGGGAGTGTCCATATGCGGTCCCACTGATATTGGCACATTTATTACCCACAGTCCAGCACCGGTACGCCCCGCTCGTCGTGGGTGGTATGGCCCAAAGCCTCTGAGGAGGTGTTATTTATCTCCAGTTGGCTCCCTGCAGTGTTGCACAGCAGTTGCAGCTATGTCACCAATGACGTGAAGATAAAGCGGCGCCGTTTGTCAGTGCGATAATAAAAATCTGTCATGTTTTGATTGCGATTTAACTACCGCAGTGCGGTCGTTACGATGTCCTTCATCACATACCCCGGTCGAGTGCGATACCATGAGCTGACAAAGTGACTTTGGCAGAGACACAGCGGGTAGTGAAAGGTCAGATGTTGCAGGTTTATACTGCACACATCGTGTCGGTTGTGACGCATCAAACTGTGTGCAAACATCACGTAACAGAGAGAACATAAACATTTATAATAATCAACAGTGAATGCTGGTGACCTTGAAGCAAGACGGCACATTTTGGGTGTTGACACTGCAAGAATGCAGTGATTCGTGCAGTCATCTGCGTCTTGGCCCTTTGCAGTGTCCTTCTCTTATCGCGCGACCGGCAAGGATGTCCGGCATAATAACATGACACGCCTAATGAAGCTCGAAGCCGCACATTCAAAGCAACACAACTGACCAGCGCGGTGGCGCAGCTCGTTTTGACGTGAAGACACAACGCGTTCAAACACACGAGGATTGTCATGACCAAACGACACGGATGCGTGTCAGTTTGTCATTCAGCGGCATTCTTTTGACTCGTCTACATAAAGTGATGACACGACAGTCAACACACAAGTCAATGGCATTCGCCTGGTCCTCAGAAGCCCGCATTTATTCGCATGAGCGCTGAATGAACAGCCACTACTACGAAGCGATCGTGCGTGACGGGTGCCCATTGCTAGTGCATAGAGTGTCGGCGCGGCGCGCGCAGCAGCTGTGCAGAATGCGTTACCTAACGTAGTCGCCTGCGTCAGCCCACTCATGCAGCACTCGGGCCAGCCCCAACTCGCACACGCCGTGCACTCGCAGCGAGTTTATGCGTGAGGGCCGCCAGTTAGTCAGTGCGCGACGCTCAGTCGACTCCAAAGCCGGTAGTACAGATACTTGGCGCGTTATGCGTTGGCGTGCCATGCTTAATGATCGGTGCACTCCTGCGCTCCATGCGCAATGCTGTTCCCGCCGCCGTGTCTCAGAGGCCACGAGTGACTTACCATCGGGGACAGCAGCTTTCAATTTACGGCCTAAGAAATGTGCTTGATGGTTTGGCAGTCACAACGAGAGAGATGTTGTGAAACGAACTCTTCAACCGCACCGTCACATACATAGTTACTTATTTGATAAGAAACGAAGATGTGGACGATACCCATTATTTCATTTGAGGTTGTACACTATCAATACATCATGAAACTTGCCTGTCTTACGACGTGGAAATTATCATGCATTAAAAATAAAAATTCGTTAATCGTAGTCCACGTACCTGTTGGTGGACACAAGTGAATAGGTTTCATCAGTTTCGAGTAGCGGTAGATTGACAGCTGACATGGGTCGGTGCTGTCGATCCGTCAGTTTCCGCCGCTCCACAATAAAGTGCCGAGTCACGGTGGCTGACGACAGGCTAATTGTGTGGAATGGTATACCGTCGAGCTGCATGAACATTGCATAACCCTTTGGCATGATATAGTTCATTCAGGAACGATAGTTTGGAGCGCTGTGTGGAACTTGCGGGTCAACTATGCACCATAATTACTTCCACTTGTCTGCGGAAAGCATTAAGGCTTTAAATGAAAAGATAGAAGAAAAAGGATAGCAATCACAACGTAGTCAACAAACTGTGCCCCCATCGTCACGTCTGTTGCCAGGAATCAGGATGTCAATGTGGCTTCCTGCGAGCCTTCCCAGCGCTGGTTCCGCGGGCCACCCAGCGTTTCGCCGGCCGCGACCAGCGCGGTTTGGCCAGCGAGGCCTGCCGGCGCGGCGCGGCGGTCGGCGCTCGAATACGAGCACTACCAAGAACACGCCGGCGCTCGCAGCCATTATCTCAAACATTCCGTCACATTGCAATTACACATGCATAAAGCGGCCGCTGGACTGTGTCGGCGGCTGTGGGCCGCTCGGGAGGGGAGGGGAGGGGAGTGTGGGCGTGCAGCCGGCGCCGTGGTTCCTGGAGCCTGTCCCGGTTACTGGTTACCGGTAACCAGCGGTATACAGAGCCCGACAAGTGTCGGTGTCGGCAGCGAGAGTGAGGCCGCCGCAGAAAGTGCAAGTGAGAGCTGGAGGAAAGTGAGGGCTGTGGGTAGACGCTACGTTCTGCGTGCACGCAGCTCGTTAGCCTCACGCCTATGTAGGATCTTGGCTCCTCGCAAGGATAGGGATGAGATCACGCAACGCATGTTGAGATCACGGGAGGTGTGCACTGTAGAGTTCTTAGCATTGCAATTTGCAGCGTGCGACAACGAAAATGATCGTCAATCGTGCTTACCCTAAAGGCGACATAACGCCTCAGCAAATGACATTCCTCTTATCATCATCCCCTCAGACGATCAACAGGTCTCTGCTAACATCCCTCAGTGCACCAATACCACCCACCCCACTCACCCCCTTTCCCCGCCCCAGTCACCCCACTAGCGGGTCGGTCTGTGGTTTTTACACCGACCGCGTGCGCTGATGGTTTTACAGCTCACTCGCCGACCGATCATAGGTGCCGCCCGACTCGGTCACACCGCCCGAGGCTAGGTCCGTTTATTGACGGCCATTATCACCCGAGGTGCAGTCTTTGTGTCGGGCGCCGAACGGGCCGGCCGGAAGCGGCCTTATCGGCACCCCTTCCTCGGCGAGGAGTGGGACAGGACTGGACCGTTCAGAGACGAGGAGGTACCCGCTAGTTCAGATCGAGAGATGTTATCCCAGAGACGTTATCTTGAAAACAGTGTCTTTGAGATCATGACACTGTCCCTTTAGACGGAGCTCAAACGTCCGGTTAGATAAAACGGTCTTCTACAGAAGAGCATCACCGTCCTTTTAGATGAAACGTCATCTCTCCTGCACATACAGAACACTCACCGTCTTTACTGTTCGTTATACAAACGGAGCGGCACTGTCCGATAGGTGGCGCCACACACAGGACGGTGCTGTTTCAAAGAAAGCGGTTTCATCCGTACATGGATGCGACCGCCCACCTGTACCGTGCAATGTTCTGATGTAACTGTCGATCATTCAGGCGTCATTCAACTCCCGAGTGGAATATTCCACTTCCACAAGCTCAAGGACAGGGGTGCCGCAGTGCCTCCTGAGGTGAAAGTGCCAGATGAAAGTTGTTGGTAGGTAGGTACCTATACGCCGTCAAAATTTTATAAATAAAATGATAAGTAAATGAATAAATAATTAAATAATGATATTAATCAATGAAGCAATCATTCAATCATTCAATCAATCAATCAATCAATCAATCATTTAATAAAATAACGTGCGTTCAGCGTTACCGTGAAGCAGCACGTGTCAATTCTAATATTCGGAAGTAACTTTGTAAGTTGTTTAATATTTTGAACGATTTTTTTATATTTGAAGTGATTTTGTCTCTATTTCAAGCGAATTGCAAACCTCTCAACCATGGAGTTGGTTTTGCAATGAGTGGTGAAAAAAAACGTAATCGAAATCAATGACAACACTTCAGTTGTTATGATTACCTATCAAAGGCCAATTATGCCAACTCTCAACTCTCTAACGCTAGCGCGTTCCGAGCAATCGCGAGAAACCCGTCAGGTGAAGGCGTTACCGTAAAGAAATCCATATAGTGGCACGAACCTCTGCTCGGCCACAGAGGCTTCAAAACATCTTTCCTTCCCAGTTCCCAAGGCAAATCAGGTGTCAGCACAACATTTAAGGCATATCAGCGCCTACCAAACCAATCACTGTGTACTTGCATACCTACCTAACGCAATCTGAAATGCTACCAATCTACTCGGCCATTCATTCCCTTCCTTCCGTCCTGAAGATACGGCACAGCTTTGTCAACGCGCTTTTTGCTCGTGTTTGCGCGCTGCTCGTGCCGTTTTTGTGTTCGATCAAGGGGACGCGAGGAAGACCGGGGGACACAGGATACGGGACATCGGCCCGGTCTCGCACGCGCTACAGAACAGGGTATTAATTAGTTAAATGGCACCAGACTTCCTTCAGCAGGGGTGGCATGAAAAACGCGAGATAGCGTCCAGGTCTTTCATGTTTTTCGTCAACAGTTGCCGACCATCTGGTTAGTTGGCGGCGGCTGGTTGTCAATGGTATACAGATTTCAAAGAAGACTGAACAGGAGCCAGACCGGAAGTTATCCTCCCGATTTCATGAGCTTCGCATGATGATGCCTGGCGCCTGCATCAATATGTCGAGTGTGAACATAACACTATTGCCATGCCATAGTAAGCAAAGAAAAGCGTGGGGCTTTATATCTATTATTTATCCATTTAGACACATGATGGCAGCAAAAACAACTGCATCGGGGCTCACGCCACCCCATCGGGAAATGCCTCGAAAAACGCCGAAATAAACACACAACCCGATGACGAATTTGACGACATTCGCCGAGTCCTGTTCGCCGGCTTGGAATGAACACCCCGTTGTTTGTAGCCAGCGTCGCCTGACTGCGCGGAGGATAGATCTGTGAGTCGTGATGGCAGAATGTTATCGTTACATCCCGGGACGCGGAGCGGGAGCAAGAACCGGCTGACATTTACCGATCGACATCCGCTCCGGGCCAGGGGGAGGGGACTTCGGTCGGACTCCGGGTACAGAGAGGTGCGGAAAGTCGGCTCAGAGTGACATAGACATCCGCCGTGCGTCAAATACGGTCCGATCCATCAGAGAAAGCACAGCGCTCCCTTGATGTGGTGACGGATGAGATGTTTTTGTCATAGATCGGCGTGAAAATGGCGTCTTTGATGCACATTTGCGGCGGTGAAAATACAATCGCCTACATACGCCAAAGATCACCTGGTGAGCGGCAAGTCATGCGACAGTGAAGAGAACGGAAAATGTTAGCCTTTCTTCTGTTTTACCATATTTTACCATGTATTTCCTCGCAGTCGACGCATATCTCCAGTTGGGCATGTTTACTACGACTCACAGCTTCTAAAGAAAAATGCATTGCTAGGAAACCCAGTCGTTACTTTAGAAAAGTCAAAGGAATACAATCCAAAACTCCGACCCAGACAGTCTGCAGTATCTCTCGCTAATGCGATCTTAAGTCCACCATTACGTATCAACTCTTTCAGTCGTAGCGGTGCCGGTGGCGTGAACGACCTCATCTGTCGATCTCTAACGTCGCCCTCGACGATCGTCGATCGTTGGCTCCGTCGCCGTCGATGCCGTCAGGTGTAACCGTTCCCACTCGCCGGCAGAATAGAGATCGTCTCCTCTGCGCCGGTTTCGTGGTATTTGCCGGGGCGGAAACCGCAATACCATCACTACTGTCGGATTCTAGGACCGAATTCATATTGGTTCCACCAAAATTGATATTGCAGAGGGTTTCCCCAAGCAGAAAATATTATACTTTGGTTTCCCCAAACCACACAAAAGCCAAGTAGCGGACTAACCACACTCGTCAGGTCTCTGGCCTTTGCGGAATTGACTTCTAGTCGCGCTAGATGACAAAGGGGACCCCAGCTGACGACAGCTAACAGAGCATTGCATCATTGAATAGCAGCTCCCTGAGCACCGCATGGAGGCTAACGGTGTTATTGAAGTGAGACATATCACACGAAGAACCACAGCCCATTGCATTGTGGTGAACCGCAATCGCAGAAGATGACAAGTAAATACAGTGGAATAATATGCTCGTTCTCGGCTACCCTTTTAAAGTCATCACCTAAGTGACTCGGCACATAACAAAATATACTGTGGCGTGCATGGTTGGAAATCATTTATCAAACGAAACTTGCCAAACGACTGAATGTGTCGTGTAACGTTTTCGCATCAATGTGAATGGGGACTGCTTTATTGCGCAAAGCGCATTCTGTTGCAAGTCATTCCATGAATATAATCATACAGCGACATACTAATACCGTAAATACAGCCATTAAACCACTCGTTTTGGTGAAGAATTGCTCTAAGCTTACCGTTTTCTGGTAAATTATCTAGACACAAACATACTTGCTATCAATAAAATAGAAAGAGATGAACAATCAAAGCTCAGAAAACTTCACACTACCTAAGATTGTTATGAACGTGGAAGAATCAATCCTGTATGTAAGAACAATCCTCATGCTTACGGTTTCTGGTGTTGGTTAGCTGTCTACTAACTAGACCGGGTGGTCGTGCTGCAGAGTATAAACTATGTAGCAAAGACAAGTCACTGATTGACCAGTGCAAAAAGAACGTGAGGGCCGCTTAATTTAAATCACCCGACAATGACCATCCTTGAATAGGCGAATAGGCCAGCCCAGGCATCCATCCCACTTCCCATGGTTGTGCTGTCGATAGTATATAAACAGACGGCCTGCCGGTTATCTCGCGTCGTAACTTTAAAGACACAACTGTCAGCTGGCGATCTTATAGGACGGTTTTTTATCTAAATGACGTAATTCACGTTTGGCACTAAATTCTAGTTTATATGGTCCGGCGTGTTTATTTTACTTCATAACTGAGGGTAGCCCGTGCATGGCCCCATCTTTTCTGAGAGCTAATGCCTCCCCAGTAAATGAATAGCCAACAGGTGTCGCCTGCTCCTTGGGGTCGAAATGAGTAGATAAACGCGCGTCGGCTCCCCTTTCCACGATCGCTCCCCACACGCCCGGCATCTGGAGAGATGCATCACTCCTGGACGGGCCCATATATGGGCCCGTCCATATATGGCGACAGCTGGGGACGGATAACCTCTGACCGTTCTGTCGTACCTCCTCTCTTTCCCCTTTCGACGGACTGATGGCCACTGCTGGCAAACAAACAACATACTTGGAAACGGGATGCCCCAGATTTCTCTAATGTCGCTAAATCCGGTTTCAGTGCCTATCCAGTCATTTGAATAATCAAAGAGGGTGTTCAGCTGTCTGAAAATTATAATACAAATCGTATGTGTATGCTGTGCTTGTGAAATTTATCAATTTGAATATTACAAAGTTTGATTGCCAACAGTTCAATGTTGTCAAGTCAAAGTGCGCAGCGGTTACAACAGAGAGGCTCGTGATCATCAGACTGAACCAACTCCTTTTTTCCCAGCTTTAATCTCTCAGCAGAACCAACTCCTTCTTCCCCGTGAGTCTACCAACACCTTCAGACGGTCCGGCTCCCACTGCCCAGTGTGGCGGCCGATCGCGTCCCAGTTTACAGCGACAGTTTTACAGCGTCGCCGGCCCTTGTCCAGATTGATGGCTCCAATAATGTGCCGCCCGATAATTTGCCCGACTGCCGGGCGGAGAACGGGTGAACAGAGCGGACCAGGTGTGTCACCCGGGGACATCGAACGGGAATGTCACAGGACGGGGCCAGACGGGAGTGGGATGGAGTGTTGTGGGGCTAACTTTTTCAGTGGAACATAGTTCAACAATAGGTTTTGCTTATGTAACATCGTATGGCCGTATGAGCTTGAACAATATGTTTTGCATTTGAGTGGAATTAAATGTTTCCGACGGTGGCACCTATACCTAATATTCTAAAATAACAATATGCAATTCATGCCTACGCTGTATTTTTTATTAAAACAATATGAAAGTCCAGTGTTGCAGGCACTCGTAACTTGACCGCGACTGCGATAACGATAATTCGATAACCTTGCCAATATCTACCGAATATATAACCAGTGAACTATGATGCAAAAGTCATGCACTCTTTATCTTCTGACAATAATGGATTTAGGAAGGCATGATAAAATAAAAAGACAGCGAATAATTGCGATTTAATCTGATAATGATTCCACGTAAAAACAACTCAGGATATATTCGAAAATATTATTTTCATCTGCTTTCTATTCGATCTCAGGCTAATTAAGAATTTAAGGAAATCGCAGAAGGCTCATTACACCTAACGTGCCAATATAAGCATCTTATTAAAAAAGAAAATGTCACTTTGAGACGTTCGAAAAGGATCCGGTCTCCCTGTATTAGGCGGGCTCCCCAGCGGCGGCTGTTCTCAGGCGCGATCCCACTACTGCCCGACACGGGTACTTTTGGCTGCTCGGTCACCCGCCTGGCCCGGTACGCACCTCCTTAGTCAACCTGGCGACCCCAGACTCCTCCGGGGGCCCCATATTGATGCCGGGCTTAGTGCGGACACCCGATCGACACAGACCGCCGCTGGGGAGGACTCCCGCCCTCAAGAGATCCACGGAACCACGCCTCCGAGTAGCCGGATTACAGGAGCGCGCCACCACTCCCAGCGAGTGAGTAGCGGCTGGCGGCGGGCCTGGCGCTGCTCCTATCAGTAGACACAATCGTGATAGTGACGTAATGGCGCGTTATCGTTATCTTCTGTGTAGGTTTATAGCGATGGTCTGTGGTCTGTGGGGTGTGGATGTTTACAGTGAGAGTGAGGGCCGAACATAAAAAACGAACTGTACCTATATACTGGACTAAAAGAACTCCAGCAAAACAGAAATACACATCCGATAGCTCCCTTCCCCAGATAAACGATAAAGTGTGAAAAACTACGTGACGTATAATGTGTCGCTGTTTTGAACATCAATGCCTATAAGAATAAATGACACATTTCCATTTAGGTATGCCTACCTACTTTTAATGAATGTTGAAGGCTGACGTAGCCAGGCCGTACTCATTACATTACCAGTGCCTAACGTGTTCGGGTTTGATGGCGAAACAGTGCGAATATGATATGATCAATAAACATTTGCTGAGATAACTATTAGTAACCACTTGAATTAATATGTTGTTCTGGGATTTTTTGTTGTTTTTTTTGGTACGAGAGCACGTAATTGAAACAAATATAATTGTAAATAATGTCTTATATTATTTCAAAAAGGCTTCATATACTTAGTGGGAGAAGCAATATACCAACTATCGAATACACAATGGCCCATTATTAGGGGTTATTCCTTATACGGAGAGAAAGAAAGAGTGATTCTCGGACTGACGAAAGGGTTGGCAACAGTCAAATTGTGTACCGCGTGTAGCACATTGCTGCTTCTCAGAACCACTGAATAAAAATGAATAATAGCATGCAAGCTATTTCGCCAAACATGATGCCCACTTTATCATGATGCAACTAGGATGCAAACTCTTGCCTACAGATATCAATATTGATTACCGGGCATTAGTCAACAGGAAATCACGGCCATTAAATTATCTCTAATCGCGGGGGAGTTATTGATAACGACGGGTGTGTCAGAGCCTGTATGCAAATCGCCGCTATCAAATACACATCAAATGATTGACCCTGCCAAGCCCACCAGCGTGACGCAGCGTCGGTGTAACTACTGGCTCGTGCTGAATGTCGGGAAGGCTGCTAAGCCTCACCGGGGGCCCGCTGGACACAGACGCACCTATATCTTGGTCTCAACTCTCAGTGACCCCGAGTGATACCCGCAGAGATGCCGGCTGTAACACAGACCAGTGACGTCAAAACACGCATGGATCTGATGACGTCAACGGTGCGTCAACGGTCGACTGCGGCAGTGTTTCTCGGGCGAATTTCAATCATGCAAACCCATACCCAGCTCCGTTTGCCATCACAGTGATCAGTGTTTATATATGTAAAAGATGATCGCATCTTGCGCCGGTTGACCTTCGAGTGAATAGAATCAAATCAAAATGTGCTAAAAACTGTCGTGTAGACTCCGCCCAGCCCCTGCCAGGTACTAACAAGACGCAGTTAGTATTGACGGATCCCAAATTCACAGCCCTCTCCTGGCCGTACTGCCCAGGACTTGATTGGCGAGCCTGTCGCCGATGTATCCCTCGACAATCACACCAACAGCTGCGATGGACGCCGACAGGAGTTTACGACTTCGTCTGCGGTGTAAACTTGATTGGCCCAGCGAGCCAGCATCCCGTAGGCTTGTCCGTATGTTGGACCGGACCAACGTCGGTGAAGGGCCGAGACGTTGTACGGGCTTGAGGTGAATGTTTGATTCAGTAACAAAGGTGTGCAGTGCGTGTACTAAGGTGTATAGTGCTGATGTAATACGTTACAGCTTCAACGATAGCTTTCATGCAGATCTGGCCGTATTGAAAGGCTGGTGTATTTGTGCTGTCATGTATAAAAAAAAATCACTTGAATAGAAGTTTTGCTGCTTATCCGAGTGCAAAACCTGTGTTTTGGTCCAAATCACGCGGAGAAAATGCTTACGGGTACATGTTTGGTTATACCTACCTGTTTTCTTTCACTGAGCTGGTTGCATCGAACGGAGTAATACCTAACTGAACCAAACTGGCAAGACATTCAAAAGCTGGCTGTGCTGACCTCTTTCCATGTTGATAAATATACCTACCTACTCGAGAGGATCTGGGCTGACGAACGAGTGGGCGGGTGACGGCCACGCCAAGACCTATAATAAGGGGCAACGGCACACCACGGTGGCGATCGTTGTAGGAGCGCCTTCTCAAGTTTCAATCCACGCCCGCCATGGTGGCAGCACCGTACGGTGCCGTGGCTCAGTCACTTTCTCACATTACGGGCACGCCCGAACAGGGTGTGTGTGGAAATGAGTGAGTAAGCGGCAATAACGAGCGACTGGTGGGTGTCGGGACGGTTTCGGTATCACTTCACAGACGTTTTTGTCCGTCCTGTGCCACCGCTGCCGCAGTGCCGCCCGACGAGGTGGTCACGAAAGTGATCACGATCAGCATAGTGAGTCAAGCAAATGCGAACAAAAGTAGGGGGGGGGGGCACATGGGTCCGTGGAGAGGGGGACTTGAGCCTTTTTGAGAACCAAGTGGACCTTTTCGGGCAGACACTGGCTTCTGACTTCTGAGGGCCCTCAAGACGGGCTCTGAAGGCTCTACGCAGGCATTTGATTGTCCACACTTGTCCACACTCTTGAGTCCCCATAACGGCTTCTCGAAACACCATAGCACTGTGCTTATCACGGACAGACCACCACCACCATTCTCAGGCTTCTTAGGTTCTCGCCAGCCTGAGGACCCAGCTCAGGAACCTATGAGACCCACACCAGCTCTTGGGGATCACAAGCCGGCTGAAGATGATGCTTGGGTCTCAAGGGTGTCCTAAGGACTGCATTGTCACCGTTGCCACGCCGTTACTGGAATGCGCGTCAAAGAACCATGTTATGAAACTACTCTTAGACCAGCGCACCACTCTCACAAATTACTCTCAGATAGAAACTCAATGCGAACAAGCAGGACGCTGGTTTTATTCAAAAATAAAATCATAACCATCCCGAGTACGTTAGATTAGAAGAGCCAATGCCTCGGCTCGAGCATAAAACAAAGGAATAACAGGTCCGACGCTCGGATCTATACCCATGTCGCTTCTCGGTACTCTGTACCTATCACGGACGTCTACGAGCGATGGCCTCGATCAGTGCGTCTGCGAGGCGGTCCCGACTCGCCAGGCCGGCCTCCTGCAGGGCCACCATTCCCTCGATGGCAGCCACAATGCGCTGCTCCAGCTCCAGGAACTGGCGGTCATTCTGGACCAGCTGCTGGATGGCGACAAGCAGCCCCCGGCGGATGGCAGCGCGGCGTCTACGTACACGGTTCCGTCTGGCGAGGGCCAGCACTAACGCTGGTCTGGAGAGTCGCGGCGCGCCTGGACTAGCCGCAGCCGCGCGGGCGGCGGTGGTAGCCTGACTGTCGGCTGTGTCCTCTGCCGAATCAGGAGACCTGCTTTTGGCACCGGCTGGTGGTCCTGGAGCTTCCGTAGCATCTTGCTCAGCTGGGGCCGTTTTTTCCTCGGGGTCGGACTTGTGAGACTGAGCGTCCTAAAAAAAAGAAACACACGCAGTTAATGAATTTCGTACCTTGTAAACTGCGTTATACAAAGGACAAATGCAATGTGCCGTTTAGGCGAATCACTGCGTCGCATGCGATGATCCGAACCAGTCCTTCCAAGCTTGAAACGATGCATAATTGCTATGACTTTTGGGTAACGGATACATTACCATAACGGAACTTACCATTTCTGAAGTGCAGGGACGAGGCGAATTGGCTGAAAACAAATCGAAGGTAATAAGTTAAACAGTCTGATAAAACAACGGCTTGTTAAGTGTAAAGCAATGCTTGCAATCATATATTCACAACACTTTCAACTGTGAGACTGAGACTCGACACTCGAAAGTCGAAAGTCTATGACGCATGACGGTTGACGTATGAGGGAGAACGAGTTTTGTAATAAAAATATATGGAATCATGGAGCTGAGGTGGTGACATACTTGTTTCTCAGATCAACGATGTACTTTTTAGCGGAAAATATTTACTGCCAGGGGTCTCACAAACGGCTTAAAACGGACCACGTCCCGGCGACCAGGCGGTGGCAAACGCCTCATCGCCATATCGCGCCGAGTCCCATCGGGTGCATGGCTGTCCGGCGGGATTCAATGATTTCGAGGTTAATCTATTATCTTATTTCAATGCATCCATTGAGCAAAATCTGCAGAAGTTTACAGATTGAGCCAGCATAATCGACTCATTTTCAACGGCGTGTTTATCACTCTTCTTAATTCGCGTCGAACGCCATTTAAAGAGCTGGTCTCACTCCCGTCTCGACATTACATATCGACATATGTGCCGAGCTTTAAATTTAGGGGGCAATTTTATGTCTACCTGAAGTTTTACTGACGTCATTTCAGTCAATCTAATCAATCCATGAAGATTGATCAAAGGGACTGTCTGGGTGACAGAGCTCTGCGAGTTGAAATGAGCCGATCCCTCCTTGTCTTTATGGTCGCAATTCTACCTGTACGGTACTTACGGTAATTCCAAAACGATAGGGAGCCGTCCTTGGCCTGATTGGAATCGCATTAATCGTCACCCCTCATTGATATGCACCCACCTTCAAAGGAGCTGCGCAAACCATTAATTAAATGGCCGGGCGTGTATTGTGCGTCGGGACCATTTGAATTCCGTCGGGCCGGGAAAACACTCCTATCTGGGATCGCCCCGACGCGCAGCGCCACACGCACACCGAAATTGGAATAAAACACCAATTAAAGAGTGGGAAAGTATGAAAAATATCCTGGACGGATCTGGAATTATCATGGCCGGTGGCGGTGGCGCCGGCCCGCCCGCTGGGCTCGCGGTGGGACGGCCGAGACCGGACACACCTTCCATTGATGGATGGCCGATTGGCGCGGCCGCTGGTAGCGACGTGACATGAGGGCGACGCTACCGAGATGTCACGGCCTCGGTTACAGAAGCCACCGCAAATGGGTGAGGCAACGGACGACCTTTTCTGCTGCGCGATTCACGGAAAGACGGCTCGCTACCGTTTAAAAAGAACCAGCAGGTAATTGTTTTGTTGTTTTGATTAATTTCTTGAAAGTAGCCAGTGCAACTTAGAAAAGTGTTCTGTGTAGGGAAGGTTCCCCTGTCGGGACTCTGCTTTGTGTGACGACTACTCCTTTCTGCCATGACTGTGACTGCCTCTAGTGATGACTAATTGGCTCAGATGCTGCCCATGTGACTGCTTCGGCTGATGCCTATAACTGCCTCGAGTGATGCTTTTGGTTGCCTAGGCACCTGCCTTTAACCCGCGCACCGACGGGGGGGGCGGATATCCGCCCCTCCTGAGGTTTTTCGCGAATAGCGGGAAAACCCCGGCGCGTAGCGCCGCGAAATTTGGTACGACTATTCCCTCATCAATTTTACACATGGTGTACAAGTTTGAACCTCCTACCTTTCAAGGTCAGGTCACCAGGTCACTTTGAATGACCCAACCTCAAGTCACTTTTTTGCAACTTTGTCACCGTGCCAGAGCTACAGTAGATGTTGGAGGCATTTGAAAGTCGCAGGATGTTATAAGGTCATTAGTAGCTACAATTTGTTTATCTCGGAATTTTGATATCGGTGACCTAAGGTCAGGTCAATTTCGCGACCTCCCCATTATAAGTCAATGGGGGAAAAATCAACTCCCTGTTTTTACCACTAAAACGGGTCGGAATGGCCCCATATACCATACATGACTTCATATACGATCAACCTTCACTACCTTGAGGTCTGTTTTGCTGTTGGGCAGCTGTGAGGTCATGTGACGTCATCAAAGGTCACCAAAGGTTTTTGGCCAATAACTCCGTACAGGAACAAGATACAGACGCGTGGATGGTCTCATTGTGTTCAGCTCGTCAAGACGCATCGAATGATATATACATGATGACCTCGAGGTCACGTGACCTGAGGTCAACTTTGACCTCGACCTTTCGAGGTCAACATATATATCATTCGATGCGGATTGACGAGAGGATGACGATGATGCCCTTAGTTTGTTCCTATCTTGACTAATTCGAAAGTTATTCGAGAAAAACTCTCTCCATATCTAGCGCCGCCATTTTGACTTTTTCGACCCCTGTGACGTCATCTTTGACCTGACCTGAAAATGACCTTAGTAAAAATTGTAGATCTTGACCGTGCGTATCCGATGCCGTTTACCGCTTGTCGCTATCTTGCTTCGTTCTCGAGATCTCAGGGGGGGGGGGCGGTCATCCGCCCCCCCCGTCGGTGCGAAGTTGGCGCAGACCCCCGTCGGTGCGCAGGTTAACCACCTCAGCTGCTGCCTATAACTAAGTGCCCGGAGCGTTGACTGTGACTGTCCCAGGCGCTGCCTATAACCCCTATAACCCCTCAAGCGGTGACTGTGACCAGGGTTGTATACCAATCAAGTCGATTGAATTGATTGATTTGTTTCAACGCGTATTTTGAGTTGATTGGATTGAGTCGATTGACTTTTCGAGATGACTGGTTGACTGACTCGTTTGACTTTAGCGACTGGTTGACTGATTTGATTCCCGAAAATTAGAGTGACTCGTATGATTGAGTCGATTGAATGGAAAGTTCAAATAAGTTTTAGTTGACGAAAAATAATGACACCAATTGATGACATCAAAGATCACAAAACTACACTGAAAACTGCTTGTCATCACAACTGCAATATGGGGTAGAAGGCCAAATAAAGAACAGGGCCTAAACATGAACAGCCAACTTTGACTTTCAACTGCAATAACTGCTCCAATCCAGGGCGGTGTTTCACGGGCTGCTGCTACCACGCTGCTATCAAATTGCGCGAGCTGACGTCACACTTGTGGTAGTGTTGGAGCAATGGGCCTGTTGATGTCTCCATGGAAACCCAATTTGACAAGTCGTAAAATCGGCGTGCTGCTATCACCGGTGAAACAGGGCCCTGGTGATAGAACCTGGCGATGCACCTACCTACCTTTCTGCACTCAGCAGGAAACGTTTTTTTTTTTAATACAGATGATAAAGTGCAAGGCCCTATATACTAATAAAGTGTGATTAATTAATAATTCACATCTCCACATCTCCTCAGAAAACAACCCACTGAACTCTATAAATATCTGAAACTCCTACAAAAATAACTGAAACAAAAGCGCCGTTTTCGTCTCGCTAATTACGTTTACGCACAATAGCTAATTTGCTGCATTGTTTAATTTGCAGCAGAATGTTTGTTGATCCTTTTCTCCTGAGAGCCTAAGCATAACATATTTAATATATTTCATTTTACTTAAAATATTTTACCGAATATTATAAATAGTGGTTTTATTTGAAATGAAATAATAATCAAAACGAAATTGGTGTTGTACAACCGATTTATTTTATGATGATCTACCATACTACATGATAATCAATGACGTCATCTTACCAAAAAATCAAAAGACATAGAATAGGTATTTATAAAAGCTTAGCATACTTATTGGCAAAACGCAGTCGCACCGTGCCGTTTTCGCGTTTTAATTTTCCTTCACTATTGCTATGATCTTGCAATTTATCAACTTGATTTCATAAATGTACCTACCAGATTTATCACAGGCTATATTAATAAGGAAAGGAAGGAATGATTGACCTACCTCACAGGTACCCTATCTACCTTCGTTGGTACTGTTGGTAGCCAGTGACACATCTAGGCTGAGGCAGGTAAGTAGGTACTTACCTACCTGCTTTCCTGCTGTCTTCATAAAGCATACCTAATGAAGTTGTCAAATTTGTAGCACATTTTCAACACTTTCATATGGTGTCAGTGTGGCATGAAACCTAGCTAGGTTCATTATGTTCAGGATTCATTTCAGAAGAGCTCCGCATAACTCACATAAGAGACAGACAGGGGCTTTACATGGGGTAGATGGCCTGATGACTTAGCTGGAATATGGCCAAAATTAAATTGACAACTTTAAGGTGAAAGGTGGTGATTTGGGTTAAGGGGTGAGTCAAATACCTACTGGGTTATTTTGCACCCATTAAATGAAACTTCTGCTCCAATTCTACCCATTGATCCTCAATATCATGATCCACCTGTCCATCACTAGGCATCCTTCCTTATTACATAGAAACTTTGAATGGCATGGTAATTTATAATTTTAAATGACAATATTTTTGTTTCTTCTGTAGGTAGTAGGGTGGTCCATTTGAAAAAGTTTCTAGGATCCGTCGGGCCGGGTCGGAATTCTTGTCGATACCATGACACAATGTTGAGTGCAAAATTTCATTCTGATCGGATAAATTTATCCCGTCCCGCAAAGCGGCCAAAGTTTTCCCTATGTTAACCCTCGCGGGCCCGGGGGGGGGGCGTTTTTCGCCCCCCCCCCCCCTGGCGAATATTTGCGATAACTCCCGAACGCTTAGGGATAGGAAGGCGAAACTTTCAGTACCTTTTCTCCCATCAATTTGACATCTTCTGAAGTAAAAAATTTGGACCTAACCCCCTTGATGACGTCACAAGGTCCATTTTTCTAGACCCCTGCACGGCAAACTTCGGCGTCACAGACGCAAACTTCAAATAGCTGCTAAAAATAGAGTTTTAGAGATAAAGACAAATTACGAGCACGGCTGTGTAGCGTTTGACCTAGAGAAAAATGGAAAAATAGTTTTGGTGACCTGAGGTCAGAGGTCAGGTCAACGACCCTGAAATGTGGTTTTAGTTTTTCGCAAATAACTTCGACAAAAATGGTCCTAGAGCTACGGCAGTGGTACCATCGCATTCGCCTTGTCAAGCCGCGTCGAATGATATATATTTTGTTCGGAAAAGGTCAAGTTTCATGTTGACCTCATGTGACCTCGAATGACCTCTGGTTGACCTTGACACATTGAAGGTCGTTTCTGATGGATTTGTACCCGCTGATCACGAATCTGGCATCTATTTTCCTCTAAGCCTTCATTTAGAGCTTCCGGATGGCAAAATTGTCTTATTTATTATTACTAACTTGAATCAGTGAAATAGCCTCTAGCAGGGATACTCTTCTGTGACCTTGACCTTTGAGCAGCCTTGTATCGTAAGATGAACCACAAATAGGGAACTGATAAGCCTCAAAACATTTCAAAACATCTTGGAAGTTAGCACGCAAGATGTGCGAAAAAGTGCCAACTTTGAGGTCAATTTTGAGCGTGACCTTGACCTTGACCTTTGATTTGGAGCACATTTTTAGAATCCTCAGATTCTCTTCTTTCGTTTGACACCCAATTTTGCCGGTTTGATGCAGCCTGCCGCCCTCTAGAAGGCTTACTTTGAGATCACTACACATGTGCCGGTTTTGGCCTTTGACCTTGACCTCTGACCTTGAAAATTGACCTGAGGTCAAAAATTTTAGGTGCATTAGAATCGTCTCGTAAGGACCTTTCGTTTGGTATCGCTTTTGTTTCCGTAGCTCCCTTATTTACGGAGTTAGACAGGGGGGGGGCGAAAAACGCCCCCCCGGGCTGCGGTGGTTGGGATTACCCCCCGGGCCCGGCCGGGTTAACAATAAGGGGATGGGCGATAATACGGATTTTCCACTCAGTTCACATTTTTTGCTCAATACGCACTGGCAGTCACTAAATAAGAACAGCAAAGGAGAGAAACACATCAGAGTGGAATAGGCATTAGTGAAAATAGCATATCGGTACAGATTAAAAGACGAGGTCCACCGTGCGACCCATCCTAAACCAATCTCCCGCCCGGATGCAACGCCCAGTGTAGTTAGGCTCCTCGACCTGAAAGAAGTGCTGTCACTGTTCCTTGCCGTGCGCGATGGCGCTAAAAATTTCCCGCTGATGAGGGCAACAGTGCAGCACCCGGCTCCTGCAAAGTCGTTTACCACCCGCATATGTGTTGGTCGCCGACGAGCAGTGGTCAAGTCGTCATTGTACGACGCCTCGGCCGGGTCCACCTTGAGGAAATCGTGACTGGCCCCGAGGGCGGTGCCGAGACCAACATATGCAAAGGACGCCAGCGAGCGCCGCTGCACTGCACTGCGTCGAGGGCGACGTCGACGCGGGAGCACCTTTCCCGGTTACCTTCCGATATCCGTGTGGTAAGCGGCGAGGGCCTTTGGGGAGGGCGATGTCAGTTCCCCATGCTGAGGTCGATCAATGGGCAGACAGACAGTCACGATGCTACCTACCTTGTGACGATTAAAGTGGTGAACCGGACCATCGTCCTCTTCTCGTGTTCGGTGAGCGCGAGCTGGCAGAACAGAATGATCTTGAGTTTGTTCATCACCTTTGCCATCCAACGACCACGTTGTAAGGCAACCGGTTCCGGATGCTGCAGCCTCAAAATCACCGTCCATCACGACGATGGTGAACTGCACCACATCGCGGCAGTCATCCCGGGGCCGCTGCTTCATCAGCAACGCGCATCAGGTGACAATCATCTTGTCGGCGAAATCGATTAAGTAATTGAGCGGTTTGAACGACACTCGTTCCGTGAGCTGCCACCACTTTACAAATCGCTTGAACGACGGGATCTCGGGAGCCCGGGGCCGGAAGACGGATGGTGAGTGCCATGTGAAAGAGGCGCCCTGCACTTGCTCGTTCGTAAGAGACTGTTTCATCCAGCAAGGATTTGCTTTTTCTGGCTGCCAAAACAAGCCACATTTCGGTGATTGAGCTTGTGCCTCTTGCAGCTGCAGCGGCGATCCCAAACGCAGGCAAAGCCACAATTAGCGTAATGCATATCGCACCTCCTGGCATATATGGCTTGCTACTGGCACTGGAGAACAGGAACTGCAACACGAATTGTGGATTATCGTTCCTGTCTGTGGCTGATAGGAAGACTAGATCTATCATTGAGAAGGCTAGAGAGGGCTGGTGCGATGAGCAGGCAAGCTCACTGGTAGATAGCCGCTGGCACGACTGCCAATGTTGAAAGACGAATATTCGCCCTATACTAAAGACTGGTACGTATAATGGAAACTTTGACCGCTTTGCGGGACGGGAAAAAATCATCCGATCTTAATGAAATTTTGCAGAGAAGCTTGTGCTATAGTATCGACAAGAATTTCGACCCGGCCCGATGAATCTGACGAACTTTATTTTTTACCATGTAGATGTGGACCACCCTAGTAGGTAGGTAGGTAGGTAGGTAGGTAGGTAGGTACACCAGACTGCTATGGACACTTTTCCTAGATGGTGGGGCAAAAAACCTAATGTATGTCTTGGTTTGAGTCGTTTGATTGAGTTGATTGATTCCTTTCATTGTCGCGTTTGAGTCGATTGAATCAATTCCCGAAAACTGCTCTGACTTGATTGATTTGATTGGTTTCCCAAATTTGTCGTGATTGACTTGATTGCTATTGATTGAGTCGTATACAACCCTGACTGTGACTGCCTGGGCTCCTGCCGATAACTGCCTCGAGCGGTGACGGCTGGCAGCGGCCTCCCGCGGAGGGTCTTTCCGAGGCTCCATCTCTGAATCCAATCCTCCGTAATGACGGCGATTATTCAGTCATAAACTATACGCCGAGAGAGCGCCGGACGGCGGGCGTTTGTTTTTTGGCGCTACCATTTCGGTGCCAACTGTCGGCAGCGCGATCACTCGGGTCGGGGCCCCGTTTTTGTCGGTGCACTGTGCCGAGATAGAATATGTGATTACGACCTCAATGACAAAACAAAACACACATTTGTCATGAGATATTGCCGTAACCAGAATCGTCCCCAGGAGAAATTGCGCGTCGAGATCACGGGCTTCATGATAAAACTACAGTTAAGGAAATTAATAAACCCTTGGAGATAACAACTAAGCTGTCATGAGAAGTAACTTTCTTTCGTGATAGAAAATAGATACAATTAATGTCAGATTATTTTCACAATAAAACTGATGCGAGAATATGGAATTACGACATTGGTTGTTTCTGATGACGGATGAGGCACCAGTACCTATCCTTGTGCCGTTCATGTATGCAATGCGTCACACTGAATGGCCTTTCAAGCAGAGGCATTGGTCCACACCAGCACAAACAACGCTCCACACAAGCCCGACAATGATGTCGGATTGATGAGGCCTTCTGATCAACCGAATGGACTGATGGATCGCGCGGCATCTGAAAGATCCGATTCCCATCCCCCCGCCCCATCAACCCACCCCCGCCCCGTCCTCATAAGCTGAATACTCTACCGGTTTGACCCCTCCCTCCCCTCCCCTCACGTATCGAGACGGCTAATCTGTGGCCAGACGGTGCATTAGGGTTCTGAGGAGCCGCTGCGATACCGCCGCATTGGTACTGGCGCCGCTGCTGTTTGTCCAGTCCTGGGCCGGTATGGGGTTATTGGATCCATACTTCAGGAAGGTCCACCGAGATCGAGCTGGCCCATTTGCATCAGTGCGCGGAAGTGCGTCGATTGATATGCGAGCGTGATTTAACCCTCGCCCTGGCAGGGCATTTTTCATAACACGGCCTGGCAGGGTGGGGGGTCGATGCGACCCCCTCGCGATTGGCTCCTATGGCACCTAGAAACACCAAATTAGGTAGGTAGGTGGTCCCCCTGGAGTTCTCGCCCCTGTGCAAATTTAGTTGCTCTAAGTCAATATTTAGGGGGGTTTTAGGGGGGTATAAATGTAAAAATTTCGCTAAAAACAGGTCAAAAGTTGTTCGCTTTTAACTTCTGATCTAATTAAGATAGAGCAAAACAAAAAGCACCAGTGAATTCAGCACGCCAAGGCGCGTCGAATGATGTACTTTTTAGCTTGCTTAAGTGTACTTAAAGTTTTTCTTAATTTGTAAGTAAACTTTAATTAATTAATTAAGTTCAACTTAACCAAATTGCATCATATCGCATATCATTCGATTCGGCTGATCATAAGGAACACAATGACACCATTTTTAAGCTCTAGCGTCATTATGTGCCAAGTTATTGGCAAAAACGTAATTTGACCTCAATTGACCTCATTTGACCTGACCCATGGATAGGTACACCAAACAAAGAAGCGCCAAGTGACCTGCTGTAAAGTACTGTGGTTTCAAAGCACAAAAGTGATAGAACGAGGTGGATATCTCCAGTATTTTCCGAATTTAGTATTTTCTCATAGGCTTAACATTACGGCGTAATGACCTCTAACTGACCTCAGGTCAGTGACCTCAAAAAAACCCGAATCATATGTTATACAACCCGGCGAACTTAGCACATCCTGAAAGTTTGAAGGAAATCAGTCCAAAACTGTGAGTTGGACAGGTGCAAAAAGAAAATTGAAATTTGACCATGACCTTGTACCGGTTTTTCTGAGCTGGTGACCTGACCCAAGGTCACCCGGACCTGAAATTTTCAGGTAATATGTAAAAAGGTTGCCCCATAGGCTGTGCCAAATTTGACGGCGCTGTGCGCTGCCGTTTTTACGCTATCTTCGAAAAACCTTATGGGGGGTCGCATCGACCCCCCCCCCCCCTGCCAGGGCGAGGGTTAAGTATTTGAATGGGCTCTCACATGCGATTTCCTGATTGCGAGAAGTCTGCCTCAGCCTTCAGGATCTGTTGCGGATGAATGGCACCGTGCTCAGTGGGCGCAGTTCTCAATATCGAGGGAAAGTCGGCGGCGGATATTGAGCGTGTCTGTCACATATCAAGTGCGCGGGACCGCGGGCAGAAGCCGGTGGCAGCCGCTGCTAGTCAGTCCGTTCACAGCGGCCCCAGTTTCGTCCGCTGTGAGCAGGGACACCTATTAGCTCCAGTGCGGGGTGGGACTGGGAGGCTTCCCGCCGCCGGCGGTAGGGCCGTTTCTCCGGCTACGACTCCGGATCAGGCGACCGGCACCGGCCGTGAAAAGGTGCTCACCATCAGACGAAATTATCACCGTGGCCACAATTATAGGCCCATTACCATTCTAATATCACTTAATGGCAGGGTGTGGACAGGATTGGGTCGGATGTACGTATGCCGGGAGAGCGCTGTTTGAACTGGAGGTAATCACTAATGTGGCGCCCCAGTGGGTTCTGCCACTGAGCTCGACCAATTCAACCGGCATGATGGCGCAATCTTCGGCCCCAATACAGCATTGCTCGATAGTTATGTTATGAGTTATTGTAAATTCGACAGTTATCTGGTGTGCCAATTTATTCACAACTCTTTAGGTGAGTTGATGGCTACTTTGATTTGCGATCGACGGTCAGGCGCAACCGCTTTCACCAAATTGTATACGAAACCGGAAACTGCATGCAGTGCTCGAACTCTAACGCGAAATTCACGCTTTCTTCAACAAGCAACCTTTATAAATCATTAGCGCTTTTGATTTTGTCAGTCGTCGTGTGCTGTACCGTCCAACTGGCACCCAGTTTGAACCATCCACTACAGCCGAACAGAGCTCCAGTCGTGCAGACGGATCGGCAGTGCAGCGCAGACGGCGCGCGGGCCGCAATGAGTTATTCTCGGATTTCATATCAATAAAACATGGCCGCGAACGCCGTCCGGTCACGCCATTCAGAGGAAGCGGCACGGCGTCGGCGCCGGACGCGGACGGTTCGTCGAACGACTTGGCGGTGCCCACCGCGCCGGTCGGGTCACTGGCTCCGGCCCCTCCCACTGTCGGTCACTGGCTGCGGGCTGCGACCCCTCCCTCTGCCGGTCACTGCTGTCTGGTGGGAGTAGGCAACGGGAAATAGTACACGGAGTTACTGATAGTTTCCGGAGTCACTGAAGGGTGGTAAATACAGTAGATAGGTACTTGCTCAAAGGCGGTTAAGCTTCGCTGATAAGTCATTGAGCGTCACTGATAACTATTTTTCTTATTTTTAGTCAGTCAACGACGTACATTTCTACATGCCTTGGTACTAGTTATTTGTCTGATGCTATGCAGCTCAGGCGAACGTGCGCCACCTCACGTACGTACATACCTACTGTGTTATCACTTATCGGCCCAGTCCATATTGCGCACGTCCGCTGCTCCCCGCGGCGATGTGAGCAGGAGGGCGGCATTAATTTCCCAGTAATTGAGAGCGGCGCGGGCCGATGCCATCGTGATGCTTCATTACGCCGATAATTAGCCGTCGTTCGGCTCATTCCGCTGTGATAGAGCCGATCGCCGATGTTCAGTGGATTGTCTGGAGTTGGCTGTGAGGGGATCAGGCAGTCACCGGGCGGCTCGAGCTCCCAGCCGACCTCCCGGCCCTCCAAGACGCCGAGCAGACCCTCCCCCCCCCCCCCCCCGAGTCCACGCACCGGGGAGGCCGGCCGATGGGCCAGCGTTTAGCGTGGACGACACATCACAACTCGTTCTGCAGTAGTTTAGCGTGATACATTGGCCGATAAATCTGCTCAAGAGGATATGCAAAGGAGACCATACCACTGCAGCGTGCTGCTGCAATGAAGCCAGCAGGCCTAAACGGTTATGCCACCATGAAAAACGATGGTGCTGCGCGCCGTCCTGGCTCGGTCGGCTCTCGGAGTCCAACTCAGGCACTCGTGAAAGGAACTCGGAGTGCCCCAGGCAGAAGCGGGCGCGTCTCTGGGGAGTGCCCGAACAGCAGCGATTATCAGATCAATTGGCGGATCAGCCGTCCAGAGGGCGGCGCACAGACGATAAACAGAATAATTAAACGGCTATTTGGCTCAGCCCACCAGCCTCTGCATGGTATTTGGAGCGGCGGGGCGGGTGGCTTCCTTTACTTCATAAGGGAGCGTTTGTTTATTGTAATCTGTTACACGGGCGTCACTTTCCGAAATTAATTGGTAGGGCTCAAATGGTTAATTTTAGGGTACCAAAGCCATTCGTACCATGCAACGTCACATGGTTAACGATAAAATTCTGAAATTAGGTATTCGTAGGGCTCGGGCCCTACCAAGCCTATACAAAACGACACCCATGATCTGTTAAGTTTATTTGGATCACGTCCACTTCATTTGCAGTTTTTTGGTTTCTTCAATAATGCCTAATATTTTGTTTTGCTGTGATATTTTCACAGCATGTGTAAACAGAAGCGTCGTAACTGCAGTTTGTAAGTGTAACTTGTAAAGGGCGCGATAAAAATGACAGTGCTCAGCGTTAGCGTCATGGACTTTTGCAAAGAGCCTAAGGGGATGTCAAAACACCCTCCGGCCTCCATGTCAAAGCGCCAAGGCGCAAGCTGTGTACATAGTGTCTAGAGCAAGGTCTAGAGTGTGCAGGTCGGCGCGGGGGCAGAGCAAGATTCCTTTACTACGGGGCAGAGTCCCCATTGGGGATTGGATCGCCTTCAATTGTTACCGTTTCCTTTCGAATTTCGATCGCCAAACGCTCGTGCTGTGTGTCCCACGTCTGACGGCGGTGGCACACGCATACATGCACCGTTCAAACTTCACGGAAGCCCAGAGCAATTAGTCGCCGCTCTGGTTCCGAGCGCCCTCCTGGTAGTGGTCATCCTTCGCACGCCGAAATGGTCCTTGGCATCGGTATCCTAATCATCTGCGATCTCCTGGTCCATGGCGACCCTTCCTCTCCGGCCCGCAGGGCGCTGACGCTCCTTTGGCGGCCACGCTTACGCCTAAACCTTTTTAGATACCTACATAGCCGCCGGCCGCACTTATAGTTGAACTCCAATGCAGGTGTGTTACCGTCTACCGATGATTTTCTTATCGTCTTTTAGTCATCGATGCTAAGAATTGTGAAGGGAACTGAAACTGTAGAATGAAGAAAATGAAGAATTTCTTTCAAATATGGTAGCTTTGGGAATATGGCAGTTCTAGTTGGCAGACTGTCAACAAAGCGCAGGAAATACATTCACGACGCAGATACTTGTCCCTGACCATCACGGACGTATAATTAAACTGGACCCGCAACCACCTCCATTCAGGTGAAGCCGACAAGGCGCCATTTTACGTTGCCAAAAACCCGTGCTCTGAAAGGTCATCGAACCATTACAATTGGAATTGCGTCTAAACGGATGATCGGATCGAGATGCTGGTGGTACCGTTCGATGGGTAATGCTTTGAGGCAGGTGATGATGCATGTCACAGGTCATTCAGTGTCACGTGGCGCGTGCCACGTGCCGGCAAAGTCGGGAAGGGTAAAAACCTTTAAGCGACGCTCCAAATTAAACGGTGGACGGCACAGGTACCAAATTCACATGTCACATGTCCCGGTGATTGACCATTACCATATGGTATGCTCGGCAGCAGGGGGTGCGGAATGCACGCGCCAGGGGCGAAAAACATGTTTTGAGGATGCATCCTCCGATTCCGGAAAACCTTGACCTAGGCACACCAAATTTGGCACACTGACACTACTGGACGAGCGCTTTAAGGCGCTGTGCAAATAGATGTGCTGGGGTACACGGTGCACGTGCTGTGCACGTGCAAACCTTTTGATGTTGCACTCTGTGTCACATATACGGGCAGAGCGGGTAGCGCGAGCAAGCTCAAAGTGCCAAATTTACACAGGCCACCCAGAATGCATTCCAGCATAGTTATTGAGCATATCTATCTCCTGGTGGACCCCAAAGGTGCGCTCTGCACGTGCAAAAAACTATCCGCGCCGGGCGGTGGGGATGCTTGGACACCCCATGTAGGTTTATGTAAATATCTCAAAAACGGCGTTGTGGAGCGCCACCGTTTTTAGCGCACCCTTTCATGAATCTTTTTCACACATGCTGCATAACTTTCAGACCCAGGTCACTCAAGGTTAGGTCACCAGGTTACGTCCAAGTGGCCTTACCTTAGGAAAAGTTATATGTAATGCCCGTCATAGCCACAAAGACTGAACAATCGGTCTAAAACGTTGGCCTATGGTCGATGGTCGATAGTCGATGGTCGATGGCCACCTATGGTCGATGATGACAACAACAACGTTCGTCGGTCCTCCTGGTCGGCTCACCATTTAGGTGCTGACTGCTGATCCATTTGAAAATGGGAGATGATATCACTTTTGCCTACTCCAGTAGGTACCCATCACCCTCACGTGAGGCAAAGGACTTAGGACACAAAACATAGACGAGCGGTGTCGCCTGAAGTTCGTTACTGTGCTGGTAATAGCTTGTAAGTACCACAGTTTGATAAACAAATCACCAATTATCTCAAAGCAAGAATTTTGAGAGTAACCGCAGATTGTTTGATACGGTCTTTAAAACGGCAAACCATTTCTTTTGTCTAATTTGGGCTTCAAAACTTTTAGCTACCCAGCAACTCAAATTTACGCTACCATCGCCCGATAGCGCAGCATAGGCATCTTTGTTTCCACGTTGTTTGCGCCTGTAGTGATACTGTACCGCAATAACCATTATCTTCATCTTTCACTCATAGATGGCAGTAGCAGAGCGCCTGCATCTATGCTGTGCCGCAGTGCTTTTACAATACGAACTGAGCATTGAGCAAGCGCGGTGTAATACGATTATGTGGTGGCCTGGACCGGTGACCGCGGCCAAGAAGAAATGGCTCTAACTTGACTGAGTAGCGGTAAATCAGCATCTGATATTAAGTTATTATTACGAGACCATGTTTGGCCGGAATCGTGATTCGGCGTAAGTCGGCGCGCACTAGCAGCGCGTTTGCTGTCTTTTCGTGGTTTCAAGCGTTCAAACATGTGATATGATGTTGGTCACATGCAATATGGTGGGTGTCAAGGTCACGTGAAAATTAGGTCAAGGTCACTGACCTTTACTGACCTTGGTTCACCTTTTCGAGTTTTACACGTTTCTAGGACAGTTTTTGGAGCTGATTTCGAATTTAGCACTCAGTTTAACATTTAAGAAGTTATAGTTTTAGTGCCTTCGTAACATGTTACGACGCCATCATTGGTGGTTGACACCTACCATGGATAAGCTACTTTAATATGGATAATTGATACTTTACTATGGATAAGATACTTTACGCATACCTATATGGTGCTCTTAGTAATCGCCGCCAACGTTTTAGACCGATTGTTCAGTCTGTGTAGCTATGAAGGGCATTATAACTTTTCCTAAGGTAAGGCCACTTGGACGTAACCTGGTGACCTAACCTTGAGTGACCTGGGTCTGAAAGTTATGCAGCATGTGTGAAAAAGATTCATGAAAGGGTGTGCTAAAAACGGTGGCGCTCCACAACGCCGTTTTTTAGATATTTACATAAACCTACATGGGGTGTCCAAGCATCCCCACCGCCCGGCGCGGATAGTTTTTTTGCACGTGCAGAGCGCACCTTTGGGGTCCACCAGGAGATAGATATGCTCAATAACTATGCTGGAATGCATTCTGGGTGGCCTGTGTAAATTTGGCACTTTGAGCTTGCTCGCGCTACCCGCTCTGCCCGTATATGTGACACAGAGTGCAACATCAAAAGGTTTGCACGTGCACAGCACGTGCACCGTGTACCCCAACACATCTATTTGCACAGCGCCTTAAAGCGCTCGTCCAGTAATGTCAGTGTGCCAAATTTGGTGTGCCTAGGTCAAGATTTTCCGGAATAGGAGGATGCATCCTCAAAACATGTTTTTCGCCCCTGGCGCGTGCATTCCGCACCCCCTGCTGCCGAGCATACCATATGGTAATGGTCAAACACCGGGACATGTGACCTGTGAATTTGGCACCTGTGCCGTCCACCGTTTAATTTGGAGCGTCGCTTAAAGGTTTTTGCCCTTCCCGACTTTGTCGGCACGTGGCACGCGCCACGTGACACTGAATGACCTGTGTCATGCATCATCACCTGCCTCAAAGCATTACCCATCAAACGGTACCACCAGCATCTCGATCCGATCATCCGTTTAGACGCAATTCCAATTGTAATGGTTCGATGACCTTCCAGAGCACGGGATTTTGGCAACGTAAAATGGCGCCTTGTCGGCTTCACTATCTTCTATAGGAGGTCTATTGGGATCGTCAGTCCAGTTTATTTATACGTCCGTGCTGACCATGGATTAGGTATTCCTGGATCGGACACTCCGCCGATTTTCCGACCACCCGGCGGCGGCGGCGGATTTCCCGACGGCGAGGGCGCTGGCGTCATTTTAGCATTGCGGGCTATGGGCGGAGCGTGTCTTTTTGTATACTTTTGTGGTTTATTACTTACCTATAACCGATTTTGATGAAAATTTTTGTGAACCAGGTAGAACAGGATTTGAGGAATGTCATGGAAATATTCTTTTCCCAGTTTTGCTTTAAGAAGTTGCTTAAATTCTGCTGACAAGTGAGGGTTCGTGATTACAGCCGAAGCGCCAATGTTGGAATAAAGTCAAGTTTTATGCGATAACATGAAAATAAGTTGATATTTGTATTAAATCATCAATAGGAACTTGTTTGACTGCCGAGGAACGATGATATTTGATTATAAATTGCATCGGCAAGTCAAGAATACCGGCTCAGTTTATGGGCATCAGGTAATGATTCCGTATGTGATAGTGACTAAATGGAGCCATAATAATTATAAGAAAGGACTAAAAATTATGTTTAAAGTGTCTGAAATTGTGTCTTATGAGCGAAAGTTCGCTAATTTCGCCCTCCATTACCGCGTTTTTAGCACGCAAGCCGGTGCGGCGGCCGCCGGCGCACTCGCCGCCGATGTTTCGGAGCTCCGCCACCAGGGCGGCCGCTTGGTCGCCGGCGCTAGTGCTGGGGAATAGGGAGTGTCCTATCCAGGAATACTTCATCCATGCCCTGACCCCGGATCCCGTAATGTGGGACGCCGGTGAAAACAGGGCGCCGGAGGGCATATTAGTCACGTGACATTTGGAACTTCTCCCGCTTCAAGGATCTTCTATATCCCAAACGTCACGTGTAAATTTCACGAACCTTGATCAAATCGCCCCAGGCGCCCTGTTTTCACCGTCGTCCGTAATGTGCTAGCTTTGGCATGGGATAGAGTTTCATAAAATAAATATTTAGTATCAAGGGTGGGGCTGGAATATCCAGAATTTGTCGAGCATAAAAAGTAGTAGCTGCTGAAAAGATAGTTTGCTTCTCTTATCCGTGATCATGGCTTCAATGAATGGTCCAACTGTAATGGGGACAGATGGAAGGGATTTTCTTCACAGGGAACGTGTAGCATCGCAGTACAAAGTCAGGTAAGTCAGCTTAATTATTTGATATACAAATATGCAGTTTAACTGATTGTGTACAGTCTGTCTTAAAAGTACCGCGCAAAGTGGCGGTGGATCCATCGAGCCTGACTGGGGAAGGGCCTGCTAAATTTGGGTCACCGAAGCAATGGACATCCTCGTCCATTCCCCAGCTCAATTGGTTCGGTGACTTTCAAATTAAAGCAGACCTTTCTCGGTCAGGCTTGATGGATCCACCGCCACTTTGCGCGGTACTTTTAAGACAGACTGTACATTGTGTTAGACATTTATACTTGCAGTTTTATTACAGCCATGTAAATACCTCAGAACCCTGAAAGTCCTCAGCCCTGTATCAGTATGTTGGATATCTTTTTCATAAATATTTAGTTTTTTTTTATAGGTATTTGTTTTAATGTAACATGTCCTTCTTGGTTTTCAAATGTTCAAGTACCTACTGGCTACTGGGGTCACAGAATCCATTGTGATTGGTATTGCTTTACGCATTTTGTTCGGATTAAACTTAAACACAAAGCTTACTCATCCCAATGGGGTTTGCCATTGTCATGGGCACTCTGTTCAGCTAAAGGTGAATCCCATTTTGCTGCAAGACATTAGCAACTCATTTGAATTAGAATGACATTTGAAATAGTCAAATGGCCCTGTTTACAACAGCTGCTCAAAGGGTTTTCTTCTTATGCTTGCAGACAAAGTTGGATTATAGGGGAAGTTGGGGCAATGCCGGAGTTGGGGCAAAGCCGAAATTCGAGATATTTCTAAAACCGTACGACATGGATGCCACGTCTCAGTGATGCTCTGAAGCTTAAGTGACTACAATTATCGCATGTTTGTTACGAGTCGTCATTTGGAATACTTCGGCTGTGAGGGCGCCAAAAGCGTTTTCAAGGTACGTTTCCCTTGTACTACATGCGCCTTTGAAGCTGCATTTCTTACTCATTATGCTACCGTTTGTCTGGCCAATTCAGTCAAGTAATCTTCAGCATGTCTTTGCATAAGTGTGCTGCCTATTTGAAATTTATACAGCACGTTTAAAAGTTATGGGCCTGCAAATGAAAGTATGGCTGGCTGGGGTACTGCCGAAAACGTGCAATTACGCACGTTAAAGCACGCTACGTGGACTTTACTGCTGTAGAATAGCAACGCGTATTTTTAGTCAAACAAATTACACTTTCAGCCGGCACAACGGCCTGTTACCTATAAGGAATGATTTACCTGGCATTTTCTTATTATATCACACAATTATAACTTCCAGTGTGCACCAAGCGTCCTCAAGCTCTTAAAACACGTGTCAGCTTTGATGAATTTTGGATAAAGTTTGAGATAAATTGGCAAAACATCAATGTCGGCATTCCTTGTAGATCATTTATCCCATTTTCGGCTTTCCCCGCAGTCCGGGGCAACGCCGAAAAAGTCAGTTCTTTGATATTTTTAGTTTTTGCGCTTAACGGTATGCGAATTCATCAAATGCGCCTGGTATGTTTGAAAGACAAAAGACTGGCCTCTCAAATGACGCCAACAAGAATAGCTTATGTTGTCTACCTTGCGTGCTACGGGCGTCAGAAAAAAAGTGTTCGGCGTTCCCCCAACTTCCCCTATTATATGAAAGCCGAAAGGTAACTTTTTAGTACTTTCTGTGATAGCAACTAATGTTAATGACCATGCCTGCTCTGTTTTCAGTGCCCAGACTAAAACAAGGCTGAAATGCTGCCTGTTCTTTCATCTCCTCCTGGCCATTGTAATGCTGCTGAAGCTTCTGCCAGACATCCTGGACAAGCTGAACATATTTATTTTAGAAGTTGAAGAACTAGAAATGCCCCAGGTATTTGTCACAGCTATTTATTTATGTTTATCAAAAGCAATTTGTATAAGTCTGCAATGCACATTCATTTCAGTGTTGATATCATTATATTGTCACAACTTATCTTTGTGGTATCAGTACCTTGCAACAGTTGCAAGATAATCACACAGATACCAAATGCAGCTTGATTAATGATGTTTGATTCACAATTAACATATTTCTCTATTTCAGCCTGTGAAATGGGAGTACCTCTGGACATTTAGTATCCTATACTCAATATTCGCCCTCTCAGCATGCAGGAAGAATAGCTCTTTCCTTCTACAAGTCTACATTGGTAAGTTGTTAGTTTGAAATAATGGAGAAAGAGTTTTTCCTGAGTCCCGACTGCGACCATCTGATGATATTCTATCAGACATCCCAAGAATATTGACTATTTGTGAAATGATTATTGTTTTGCTATCTTTTGGCACATGTCTTCTAAAGAAATAAAGTTTTGTTTATAGTTTAAAAATGCCTTGGCAGTTGGTAGAGATCACAAGAGCCAAGGTCATGCATATGGCTGGACATGGACTTCATCATTCATTTTTTTTTCCATGAAAATAAAAGAGGCGTTTTCTAAACAAATATTCACTAAAGAAACCAAATATTTGATTCCTACCAAGTTCATAAACATGATTCCTATTTTTATACACTTATCTAGAATCCTTGCACTTTGAATGGCTGGGTGGAAGCCAAGGTGTATTCTAAATGTTTTTATTTTACTTATATTTTTTGTAAGGCTCCGACCTTTACTGCTGTATCCCGCGATTGCGGGTTGAATCGGGTTAGTTCTGACACCAAAGTTGAGCGTGCCATCTGCCTATCGTAGCGGGACACGGTTTGTTGGTCGACTCACTCAACTGACTAACTCGGGAGCAGGTCCACCAACCGCCAGGCGTCAACCATTCCCGTCAACACCATGGTAATTGTATCGAGGGCCGGTCTTGAAGATTTTGCCCGAGCCCTGCCCCCTGGGCCCTGTTTCACCGGTGATAGCAGCACGCTACTATCAAATTGCGCGAGCTGACGTAATGTGACGAGGTCACACTAATGACGTTTCGTGTAATCCGTGAGCTACGTTTGGAACAGAGTTGCTGTCTCGTTAAATTGCGTTTGATACATTTGTTTGATCGCATGGCCGTGAAGATGTTAGCAGCAATATTTGATGACATCACACAGTTTGGCGACGCCATGGCTTGTTGATGTTTCCATGGAAACCCAATTTGACACGTGTGATAGCAGCGTGCTGCTATCACCGGTGAAACAGGGCCCTGGTTTTGCCGGTTCCCACCGGCAGTCTGATGCTCCACCAACCAAGCCACGGGACGGGCAGTTTTATCCCTCGCCGGTATTGGTGTTTTGTCAGCCGCTAACGTACAGGGTGGGGCGGGGCTGGGGGTGGGGGTCCGTTGGACCCCGTTGCCTTTCGGCCTCTAATCGAACTAGAGCTTCGCGGAAAAACGAGTGTGTTGCCCGTGACAAGAGAAAGCCCATGATGCCAAATTTCAAGGTCCTTGTTCACCGATTGACCTTCAAGGTCAGGTCAATGGCCTAAAAGTCGTCAAAATCGGGATGCGCTAGAACTTCGTAAATTAAGGTTGTAGTGATTTTTTCGGGTACTGATAGAGAATTTCATGTTAGTTTTGATAAAGAAAACGATGCTTTCATGCGTTTAGGGTAAGTCGGGTCAGGTCAGAACAATCAGTGGGCGTCCTGCCGGCTATCCATTTCCATAGTAGTGAATGGAAATGGATAGCCGGCAACCAACACTAATGGCTCCTAACATGTTGCATAGGCACCAAAACTACCGCTGAAATGCTCAAATGGGTGCAAAATTCGAAATCAGTTCCAAAAACTATTTAGGAAGAATGCATAACTCGAAAAAATTAAGGTCAATGGCCTTGACCTGACCTTCACGTGTCCTTGACAGCCACCATAATGTATGAGACAAACAGCATTTTACATGTTGGAACGCTTACATCCACAAAAAGACTGGACAGTGAACACACGGATGATATGCACTGGCAAGCGTGGAATCTGGCCTGATATGGTCTCGAGAAATAGGTAGGTCACAGACAGGTCGAATGCCATATGGGTCAAGTCATAAAATTGATCAACTCGTGGGTACTGAAATTTTCGTTGTGATCGGCCAATTGTTTCGCGAGGTATTCGCGAAAAACTGAGGGCCGTTCGCCCCCTATAAGTCCGAGGGTTAAGCTGTTTCTTTGGTTATAACTAAACACATAGATAACACACGAAAATAGCACTACCGTTTGCATAACGATGGAAATTGGAAAAGAAATGCTGCTTATCACCATGTGCGCCCCGGGTCTGAATTTCACTTCAAGCATGGGCCTCCCGATAATCATTTATTGTCACCAGGCGGAAATAAACTTAATCAATCACCCACTTACCTGAAACGTCGATATATTTCTCCGCCCGGCGCTCCACTCGGCGAGTTCACTCTGGTAAACTTCCTCAATTAGTCGCCCTCGCTGTCAATACACGCACCACCGCCAACTCCGTCAGCTCTCGGGTCACTCTGGCACGCGCGACGTGACCCAACCTGACCCCGGGCGCCGGCCCCGACCTCGCCTGTCAGGGGCGGCGTCAGGCATTCGTGTCGGGGCGGCGCGCGGAGCAAAGGTGGCTTCGGCGGACGCGGTAGTCTGGCCACGCAGTGGGCGCGTATCCTGCAGCCCAGCATTGCTAGCATTGTAGTTGATGGATTGCTTTCTTAAATCGCCCTTTATTTCCCCATTGTTTTTTGTACCTTTATTGATGCAAAGCGAAAAATAATGTGTTTTTTGGTTGTTTATTAGGGTTTACGGGCGCGTCGAAATTATGTGCTTTATCCATGACGTTTACCGACTAGGGCGTCACTTGTGTTGATATAATTTAGATACACCGCAGAACATAGACCTTGCCTCCGCAGCCGATGGACCACGAATATCGCGCTCAGCCCACTCAAATATATTTTTGCGCATTTTACGCTAGTACTCGTCATACCGCATCTCACTGTTCACACTAGCGCCATGTATGATTGCTAACCGACACCCACCGATCTTACAGGCGGTGTGGTGGCGCTGGGCCTTGCTCCGGTGGTTTTCGCTTTCTTCTTCTACCTGCCCGAGGCCTACGAGTTTGTATCGACCGGCTCTGCAGAGGGCCAGCGTGTCTGGCAGGTGAGGCCCTTGCTGTCTATTGTTTGTCACAGACAGAATATTAAGAGGTTGGTTGAGGATGATATTTGAGGAGAGTAAGTGGGGAAATTATTGTTTCCGAACTTACTTTCTGTGACATACTCGTACTGCGGAGCTTTGTTGATCGTCGTTTACATTAAGCAGTCATCATTTTAACTTTTTTGGAAAAGTTTTTATATTGGAACTTGCGAACTCAACACAATACTCGCATACGTTTGGTCGAAAGTCTGAAGCACAGACTCGTCAAAAAGCAGCTCGTAACTCGTAACTGACCGGTTCAAATCTCCACACACGCCCTGCTTCCCCCGCTGACGATCTCACCGGCCCCTCCTCCTGCAGGGTTTCCCGTACTCGATGGTGAACATGGCCTTCCTGCTGGTGGCCCTGCAGGTGCACATATTCTCCCTGTTCTTCTCCAGCCGACTGCTGACAGCCTGGAAGGTGCGCGGAACCAAGAAGGCCCAGTAGAGTGGCGCAGCGGCGACCGGGTGGACGGAAAGACAGACGGTTGACTGGGGAGGAGGGATATGTGCGGGCAATGCAGCCAGAGCGGTCGATAAAGCGTTACGATGGGTATGGGCGAATAGCGGTCGGTGTTGGTAAGGCCAGGAAGGACAGATGAAGACGCAAAATGTGATACCAGAGGCAGAATATTTGTCATACTATCGACAGATTTGTTATGCGGGAGATTATGGGGCTTTGGTCAGTCTTCCTGTGTGATGTGTGGGATCCCGAGAGGTTTTCTACTAACATGTGCTGCCATTCCCGTGGGTGGTATCGAGACCCGTTTTTTCCCGCCGCTTGTCCATGTGCCATGGGCTTTAAAATGCACCCAAGAAGTAATTTAACAGCTGCTGTTTTCTCATGCAACCATCGTTCGGTACAGCCCATGCGTCCTCCGACCTGTACGATGACAAGTTCAGCATCGAACCAGAATTGAATGAAAACATTTGCTGTTGGCTTTATTGGACTTCAGACTCCCTGTGTGCAAATACAAAACAGCCATGTGAGTTGATCGTGTATTATCATTATGAGACGTGCAAAAGACAAACAGACGCTGAAAATATCAACATCGGAATGGATATATGTTCCCAAAGATCAAATCTGGTCTAACTCAGCCAGCACTGGATTATTACAGCGCTAGCCGCAATGTAGCGAATTTTTAAAGTTCACTACAAAACGTGCGTACTCGCTATCGAAAGTTGTGTCGTGTTCAGTCAGTCAAGCACGCTCTTAGATTTCCGACATGATTATGTGCATAGTTTCATAAATACGTTGATCCTAACAGACTTCTTGCTGCCAGGCTCCAACATGTTATTTTACGTCATAAACTGCTCCTGACGTGAAGCTTGCTGTTCCTGCCCATTTCCCAACCATATGAGTACATCAGTTTCACACCATAGCTCCAGAAGGCAACAGGTTACTAACAAAAGGCGTGCAGCGGCTGGTAGTTGCGTTAGTATCACAGTGCCACCCGATAAACAAACGGGCCCGTAGCACGCGCACATAGAGTAAGTAAAAGCTGCCTATTTCTCGTACACACTGTGGTGTGGCCATCCAGCTGTATCCATCCCAAATCGAGCCGCTGCCTGTCGGCTAACCCACCCACCCACGCCGCAACCATCTGCTCGCCGTTCCTGCCGTAACCCTCAACATTGTGACGAACTGCTTCGGCCACAGTCCTCGTTCTTACTTTGGGTTCGCCGTTCCAATCAACAATGCGACCAGCCGTCCACATATTTTCCCGTTCACTTAGCGTCATTTATCCCTCTGTTAAATAGATGCGCCTCTGCTCTCGAGATTACTCGTCTCAGCTGCCACTGTATGCCCCCCCCCCCCCCCCGGAGAGCCGGAGGTCTTCACTGACAGCCAACCCACCCTGTATATTGATGGAGACAAGTAGAAAAACACGGAACAAATAGTGCATGGACGCGTTTCGATTATTAAATCTTCATCAGCATGACATCACAGAGAAAACAAGATATAGCACACAAACATTCGAGCTCGTCACAGTGCAATCGTCTTGATTTTAAAAATTCATGCATATGACATATTCGCTACTAATCCACCTGTAGGAGAATATCCACGAAAAATGATAGCAAAATAGATCACTGACATACATATGACACATGGATAACATCAAATTTGTACAGAACGATCATGAACAAGTAGGTACTTATACAAACTAATGACGCGTCTTCTTCAAACTATACATCGCCGCTGGTTTTGCCCATTTCATCGAACCCACCCTAATATTAATCGTTTCGTTCATTGCTATAAATGCCGCCTCTGTCGCCTTCCGATTGTCTGTTTTTACATAATGCTATAATTTCCGCCCCACCCCATCTTGGTAAATGATGTGTTTTCTGAGCATGAATTACTACCGCGCTATGTTCTGCGTTGTTTCGCATGTCCCGCTTATGTTCCTTTAATCTAACGTCTAAGCCCCTCCCGGTTTCCCCTATATATGATTTGTCACAAGAACCACAAGGAATCTTATACACTAAACTTTTTTCTTCTCCATTTCTTTTTGTGTGGTTTTTTAGTATATCCCCTACCTTTGTTCCCGAAGAGAAAGCGATTTTAAATCCAGTCATTTCAATCTGTTTCGCTATCATCTCGGCTGGTTTCGAATTGGGAAGTGTTATATATCGTTCGGTTTTCTTCGTCTTTGTTGTCGCGCTAAGAAAGCAACGGGACGATTGCATTTCTTGATACTGTGATCATACGTGGGAGTCAGCCAAAATTTAAAGTGTATCGAAAGCCTACAAACAAAGAGTCGTACGTACATTTCTATTCTGGACACAATGATCGGGTTAAAAGTGGGATTGTTTTGGGGTTTTTCCTTAGAGCGTATCGCATTTGTAGTGAAGAGTTTATAGATGAAGAGATTCAGCACATCATGGCATCGTTCACGAAGTTAAAGTACCCCAAAGGATTTCTAGTCAACTTGAAAAGAAAAGCTATCAATATTCGAAAGCGAAGCGCGACAACAAAGACGAAGAAAACCGAACGATATATAACACTTCCCAATTCGAAACCAGCCGAGATGATAGCGAAACAGATTGAAATGACTGGATTTAAAATCGCTTTCTCTTCGGGAACAAAGGTAGGGGATATACTAAAAAACCACACAAAAAGAAATGGAGAAGAAAAAAGTTTAGTGTATAAGATTCCTTGTGGTTCTTGTGACAAATCATATATAGGGGAAACCGGGAGGGGCTTAGACGTTAGATTAAAGGAACACAAGCGGGACATGCGAAACAACGCAGAACATAGCGCGGTAGTAATTCATGCTCAGAAAACACATCATTTACCAAGATGGGGTGGGGCGGAAATTATAGCATTATGTAAAAACAAAGACAATCGGAAGGCGACAGAGGCGGCATTTATAGCAATGAACGAAACGATTAATATTAGGGTGGGTTCGATGAAATGGGCAAAACCAGCGGCGATGTATAGTTTGAAGAAGACGCGTCATTAGTTTGTATAAGTACCTACTTGTTCATGATCGTTCTGTACAAATTTGATGTTATCCATGTGTCATATGTATGTCAGTGATCTATTTTGCTATCATTTTTCGTGGATATTCTCCTACAGGTGGATTAGTAGCGAATATGTCATATGCATGAATTTTTAAAATCAAGACGATTGCACTGTGACGAGCTCGAATGTTTGTGTGCTATATCTTGTTTTCTCTGTGATGTCATGCTGATGAAGATTTAATAATCGAAACGCGTCCATGCACTATTTGTTCCGTGTTTTTCCAACCCACCCTATCCGGAACCCGAGGCTTTCCACTGAAGGTCGCCCCCAACCCAACCCACAAAAAAATGGGCGATTCGGACGTTATTCCCCCATTTATAGTTTTTCTGCCAAGCCCGCCATTTCCACCCCAGCCGGAAGATCTTACCGACCTGGCTCATGCCAAAGCGTCCGGTGCTGCCGTCCCGTTCTCCACTCTATCCCAGATCTGGTGCCGTCCCTATTCTTCTTAACCCTCGCCCGTATTGGTGTTTTTCCAGCCGCGAACGTATAAGGGGGGGGGGGGGGGGTCCGTTGGACCCCCCCCTTGCCGTTTCGCCCCTGATCGAGCTAGAGCTTCGCGAAAAAAACGAGCGTGTTGCCCGTGACGAGAGGAAGCCGATGATACCCAATTTTAAGGTCCTAGGTCATCGGTTGACCTTCCAGGTCAGGTCAATGACCCAAAAGTCGGGGAAATCGGGACCTGTTAGAAAGTCGTAAAGCGTGGCTGCTATGGGGTTTTTCGGGGTGCTGATCACGAATATCATGTTAGTTTTGATCACAGATGATGTCTTCATGCATTTAGGCCAGGTCGGGTCAGGTCAGGTCAGGTCAACCAGTAAGGGTATTCGTAGTAGGTGGCAGCCGCCTCTGACAGCTTCGTAACATGTTACGAAGGTGCCAAAACTACTTCGTAAATGTTCATATGGTTGCTAAATTCGAATTCAGCTCCAAAAACTGGCCTAGAAACATGTAAAACTCGAAAAAGTGAACCGAGGTCATCAAAGGTCAATGACCTGACCTGACCTTCCGGTGACCTTGACACCCACCCTAATGCATGGGAGCAACATCATATCCCATGTTTGAACGCTTGAAACCACGAAAAGACTGCAAACGCGCGGCTAATGCGAGCCGACATACGCCGAATCGCGATTCCGGCCAAACATGGTCTCGAAAAGTAGGTCACAGGTCAAAGGTCATTAGGGTCAGGGTCATGAAAATTTCAGGGTAGGTGTAAAATTGATTAACGCGAGGGTACTGAAAGTTTCGTCGCGATCGGCCGCTTTTTACGCGAGTTATTCGCGAAAAACCGAGGGGGGGGGGTCCGTTCGACCCCCCCCCCCCCTATACGGGCGAGGGTTAATCCTAGTGAAACTGACAGCTTAATCTCTAAATCCTGCGGTCTGCCCTCCATGATATTAAATAATCCACCCCACCCTTGTAGTTGTGTTCTCCAACGCTTTGGTGTTCCGTCATCCTTCCTTCTTTCCTTTCCGTTTACGTTCTTCCAAGTCACCCCGATCCCACCGCGCCTCCCTCCTAGCTGGACCCGAACTCGTTCATCCAGGCCTGGTACTTCTCGAGGTCGCTGGCGGAGACGGACTTGTTGCAGCGCTCGATGGCCTCGTTGAAGTCGTGGTCGGTGACGGGTAGCTCCAGCTCCTCCTTGGGCAGCGCGCGGATCTCTTCGGGGCGAAGGCCGGCTATCTTACGACGCATTGACATCATGGAGGCGTCCCTGCAGCCGGCGAGAGAGAAACGTGAGAGGCGGACACGATAGGGGAGGGTCAGACGAGATTAGTGTAGAGCTGTTGCATAAAGACCGCAGTGGGATGACGACTCTGCGTTTGACGCCTATGTCACAAAGAGTCTGTTCCAGTCGCAGTTCCTAACACCTCTAAACTCCTCCAAGATTGCTTCCCTGTTCCATTGGCAGCTCTAGCCCCTACAAAGCCAAGGAGGGCCCTGCTCCAACCTCCTCTACCTTGCTCTTGGAGGAGTTTAGAGGTGTTAGGAAGTGCGACTGGAACAGATCCAAAGTAAGGATAGCACTTAGAAAGGTAATGGATACCACATATTACGTAAAAAAACGCATACATTTTTAGCTTGGTTACCGAGCCCGTTTATCACTCCAATTACTAATCGATCGAGCATATTTACAGAAAAGCCTGAACTGACACCCGGTGTTGCCAGCGACCTCCCTTCACACACTGCGTCAGCATGACTCACGCCGGCGCCGCAGCCGGCTCTGACCTGCACACATTGGTGATGTCGGCTCCCGAGTAGCCGTCCAGCCGGTCGGCCACGGACTTGAGGTCCAGCTCCGGATCGGTGGCTACCTCACGCAGGTTGATACGCAGCAGAGCCTCCCGGCCGTTACCTGGAGGGTACAGTGAGACGGGACGTCAGACACATAGTACGCTGGTAGATAAGAAGAATCGATGGCAGCTAGAGAGACGATCAGCTCCTAACTGAGTCATGCTACTTAGCGTGGTACTCGCCAAAACTGGCGTCTCTGGGGTACTCTAATCACGTAATTCGCACTCATTGCTAAACTTCGTTCGGGGTTAACCCGCGCCCCGTAGGGCTACCGGCGGACCCTACCACCCGTAGGGGGGGGGGGGCGTTTCGGCCCCCCCGGCCCCCCCCTAAGATCTCGGAAAGTTACCGGCCGATTTTCAAAATTCAAACGGCGTTCGATAGCCCCACCCGGGAACTACCTTGTGACCAAATTTCATTGACCTAGGTCAAACCGATGACGTCACAGGTCAGGTCAAAGGTAAGATTTTCACCGTTCACAGGCATTTCAAGAAATGTGTTGTGAAATCGAGTAAATTGGTAATTTCTTGAAAACCATCGATGGTACATTGTTCGTCAAACACATACTTTGCTATCTGAGGTCACTGATACCAGGTCAGGTCACAGCGAGGTCAGGTCACCGGGGTCACAATATGAAAGTGTCGTGTGATACATGTTTTATGGTCCATTTTACATGATAAATGCGATTATGTGGGTTAGGCAGCCTTTGGGGCCAGCCTAGGTCACGTTTTGGTGAAGGTCAGGTCAAGGTCAGGTCAAATTAGGTCAAATTTCAAAGTTGATATTTTTGCATAAAATGGGTATCGATTCGATGCAGCTCGTCACGGGGAGTCTAATGGTGGTCTTTGTTTTGCTCTACGAGGTCTAGAAGTGCCAAAAATTGAGTTTGAAAATTTGACGTCATCATTTTTGAACAGTTTTTTTTTCGCTGTAACTTGGCCAAAAAACGAGGTATCGATCTGAAATTTGGTATGTAGATAGAAGACGGTAGGCACTATCACATATATTCCGGTTTTTTCGAAACTCAAAAAACTTTTTGGATTTTTTGGCTAATATATCCAAAAAATGTTTTTTTGATTTTTGGGGGTCAATACTCAAAAATTTCAAAAATCCGAGATAGCAGTTTTGTAGCCCTGTCAATTCTACACCTTTTATGTCTGATCATTTTTCTGTATCTTCAAAGCTGTAGGCCTGACAGGTCTTCTCGCGAAGGTCTTTTTTCGGTCGAAAATGACAGAACATGACGTCATTCTGACGTCATTTGTGGCCAACCTATCATAGCCTCTGGAAAATTTTTTGGTCACAATGTGTAAAATTGATGCCCGGAGGGGTCCTGAAAGTTTGGTGGCGATATCTCCAGCCGTTTAGGAGATATCGACCGAAAAGGACAGGGGGGCCGTTTCGGCCCCCCCTACGGGGCGCGGGTTAAGTTAGCGCATAGAACCGGTGTCATTATAGCATGTTTCTGATAGCCCCATTCTGATATACGTTTTCATTCTACTGAACTCTAATGTATACTTCATTCACACACGTCTCCGTGCTCTGCTCTTATTTGATCCCGATTCAGTCTTGTGTATCACTACGCAACGGGCCATTTCGTCCCTTATGTACATCTACGTCCTTGTTTCCCTCTAGTTACGCAGTGCCTTCCACCCTTCCCCAATCCCACCAAATCCTCGCGTATCCTTTTCATAGTCCATTCCTGATATACCCTCCCCGCCCAACTCCTCCCCGACATACTATTAGGCAGCGGGATGTAGATGCGCTTCTCCAGTCGCCGCCGCAGCGCCTCGTCAATGTCCCAGGGGAAGTTGGTAGCTGCCAGCACCATCACGATCTTGCAGGGGTCGTCCTGGGACGAGCTGATGCCGTCCATCTGCATCAGTAGCTCCGATTTCACCTGGAGGCGATGGCAAGCTGTCAGCGATCTGCAGAGGTTGAGAGACCCAGAAATGCAATGTCCACACCCTTCACGTCACGTCACTGACAATAAATCAGAAATTAAAAGTGAAAACTCTTTAGGGTGGAAGTATTGAAACAGCACAGAAACTGTAGATAGATAATTGGCTCTATCACGAGACTACGAGGCTGATCACCACCATCGCGCCGACCAGAAAATAGTCGACAGTTCCGACCCCTGACGAGGTATTCGCAGCCAACTGACCGTACTCACACAAATCAGCGTTACCACCTGAACCAACCGTCGGGGAACAACACATACCGAAACGCGAAACGTTTGCGCGTTTTATTCTCCGCCCGAAGGAAGGTGGCACCCGGTGAAACGTACCCGTCGGGAGGCCTCGTGTTCAGTATTAAACGCACTCGTCGGGAGGCCTCGTGTTCAGTATCAAACTCACCCGTCGGGAGGCCTCGTGTTCGGTCTCTGAGCCGCGCCGGGAGCACAACGAGTCGATCTCGTCCACAAAGATCGTGGAAGGCGCATAGAAACGGGCCTGTAAAGAACAGCATACGGTCAGCTCATGGCAAAAAAAAAAACTCATAATAAAAGACATTAGACAACCTTGACAACGACAACAACAAAAGCATGCGGTTCACTCAGCAAATCTAGCAGTTATAGAAACATAACGAGTCCCAGTAAGGCTGTTGCGAGGGCCCCAGATAAGGATCATAAAAGAAACATGTGAATTGTGAATGCATGTCATAAGTGAGCAACTCTATTTCACACCAGGCAGTCAGGGTTCCGTCGGGCACCAACATCTGTCATGAGAAATCCGTCGATCCCCGTCGATCTCACCATCTCGAACAGGAGTCTGACGAGTTTCTCCGACTCCCCGCGGTACTTGGACGTCAGCGTCGACGAGGACACGTTGAAGAAGGTGGTGCCGCACTCGGTGGCCACCGCCTTAGCCAGCATCGTCTTGCCGGTGCCGGGCGGGCCGACCATCAGCACCCCCTTCCACGGACGACGGATGCCCTGGGGGGGGGGAGAAAAGGTTAGAGTCGGGTGTTCTATGGGGAAGGAAAAAGGAATGGTGGGGGGGAGGGAGAGAGAGAGAGAGAGAGAGAGAGAGAGAGAGAGAGAGAGAGAGAGAGAGAGAGAGAGAGAGAGAGAGAGAGAGAGAGAGAGAGAGAGAGAGAGAGAGAGAGAGGACAAATAAACTTTCGATATTTCAGTACCTACCGAGACAGAGGGCTACACAATTTATTGAAGGATGATAGCAGTAGCAGGAAGAACGCTAACCAGTGACTAATTCTGCCACCTTCCACCATCAGCTTACGCCCCCTCTGCCGATAACACACACCTTGAAGAAGTCCGGCATCCACATGGGCAGCACGACGGCCTCCTCCAGCAGCCGCTTGGCCTCGTGCAGGTCGGCGATGTCGTCCCAACGCACGTCCGGGTTCTTTTGGACGATGTCGCGCTCCAGCATCTCCACCAGGTCGCGGTCGTAGCCGGAGGGGTCGAATCGCTTCTCCTCCTCGTCGTCGCCGCCCTCTGCGCCGCCGCTGCCGCCCTCCTTCGGGTCACCGCTCTTATCACCGCCCTGAGGGTCACACGGTAGAAGTGATATGCTGGACAACCATGGAGGAGCAGAAAATGAATCGCAGTTCGTTTTTCCGATAGAATTCCACAGAAAATGGTCGGAACTTTCCACAACACCAACCAGATTGACAGTCCTCACGAAGCAGAGCTGACCAAAGGCTTGTATCGTTCCACCTTCACAAACATTTAGCAGTAGCCGAGTCCTACCTTATCGTCAGCCTTTTTGTCGTCGCGGCTGCCCTTGTTGCGCCGGTCGCTGCTCTTGCTGTCCTCGCGGCGACTCTTGGACGTGCCACCGGTTCTCTTAGACGTGGAGCCACCCACGCCGCTGTTACGCGAGTTGCGGGACGGCGGCTTTGAGTCGGTCTTCTTGGGCCCGCGCACCGGTCGTACCTGCGGAGAGGGTCTGACGGCGGGGGAGGGAGAGAGAGTCAAGAGCCGTCAGAGATGCGGGAGATCCTACACTCGCCTATTCTCGCCTACGACTGACTCTACAGTAGTGACGAGGAACCCAACCAGGTGAGTCAGGTCGCAAGTACATGTCGTGTGAAGGTAGCATGCCAGTCATGACCTAAGTTGGGGTCAGAAATAAGCTTTACGGACGTCAAGCTAGTCTGGTATTCCTGCATAAAAAGGCGCTTGGAGTAAAATATACCGATTTTGAAAGATGCACAAAGTCGCGATTCTCGGCCTAACAAGCTAGTCAAAGACCCGAAGTCCCCAGTGCGCCGGAAAATATCCTCCACAGGATGGAGGTACACAAACCTGAGACAGCGACTCACTTGTGCTCTGTGGTGGTGGGTGCCGGCCAAACGTCGGGGTCTCGCGGCGGAGGGGGCGGCCACACATCCGGGTCACGGGTTGGCTCCTCGAACGACGAGGCGCGCAGCGAAGTGCCTGTCGAGAGAATGGCCGGTGATAACGTTTTGCGGTCGGAACGTGCGTTGTGCATCATTGCCGGCTTATGTAAATGGTCGGAAAGGCATGATGGATCTTAAAGGGACTATCCCACCTTTAACATGGGGTTTGAGTTGAGATAGCCAAGTTTGCGGCGAGGTTCAGAAACCACTATCTATCTAGGTTGCAACCCCCGTGGCCTCTTGGTGCTGAAGAAATTCGTTCCCTTCATTTGAAAATGGGCCTTGTGCAAGGCCCTATCTTCAACATGGAGCGACCGTTAGTGTGACGTCACCTCGTTTAGTCATTCTGATTTAAATGGGTTTGTTCGTTGAAAAATCGCTTAAAACTTGGTCTGAACTTCGGTGTGGTGCCTACAGAGTAAAAAGAATCGGCTTTATGGCAGTAATGTGGCCTGGGGAAGGAGGTAATTTTGGGCTGTGACGTCACATATTTGAAAGTTTGTGTTTGGAATATGGGAAGCCTAAGATGTTTAATGAAAAAATAAATGCCAGAACCGTGTTCCTGGTCATCCAATCTATAAAGTCGGGCACAATTTAACTGGTTTTAACAACATTTTAGAAGGTGGGATAGTCCCTTTAAACAGAGAACCGATGTTTCACAATAAATGACAGTTAATTAGGAAGCCGCAGTTAGCAGTTAATTAAAGCAAAACTGCCTTACTTGTTTTAAATTTAGCTCTTTTATTTACCAGATTACTGAAAGCCAGGAAAATAGTTATCACTCCAATTCAGTCTACTGTCACTTCATTCAGTCACTTTCCTGTACACTTCCAGCTGCTGATACATATATTGAAATTTGATACTTATCTAAGACAATTTTACTCCTGCTGCTTTACTGATTGAGATGCCAAGATACTTAGTCTTTAAATAATAAGATATAATATAATAATAATAATAAATAATAAATAATAATAAGAATAATAAGTCTTTAAATAAGATACTTAGTCGTCAAGATACCACTTAGTCTTTTGTAGATATTTTTCAAGTTAACTGAAAATGAGGGATGCTCATGTGTGCCCACACACAATATAGTTGTACAAGTCAACTTGACCTTGCCTCTTTCCCAGAGCTTGTCTCACCAATTGGTCGGCTATCATGGTCTCCAGCACGGAAGAGGCTCAGCGTGTGAGTGATGCCATTCACCTGCTCGTACTCTCTGGCAATGTGCTGCTGGACCTGAGCAAAAGTAAACTACATGTAAGATTTCACAACAGGATACTCATTAGTCATTACAGCAGTGTTGACTGATTTGTATGAAGGATGCTAAAGTAATCCCATCATAACAGCTAGGTATGTTGCATATAGTTACCTGCTATATAAAATAAGACCAATCAATTTTGAGATAAGACAGTTGCTAAGCATTCACCACATTTCACCATATTTTCAGAGTTCACCTGTTGCCATTTGAGTTTCCTGGATGGATCCTGTATTGTCTGCAGTAGCCGATGGATTTGCTGCACAACCCCCTGGTAGTATACAGTAGCTGACTCATAATTTCCAAGCAGGGCCATCTCACGAGCCATCCTCGTACTCTCACATATTTCACTGATGCTCGTCATCTAGAGGGTCATACAGCATGTCAATGATAATCGCTTATTTCTCAGGGAGGCAGAATCAATAAATTGATTAGTAACACTCAGCAACTATCAAAGGACAGGCAAGAATAAAAACAACAGTAATATTGCAATGTTTCAGTTTGACACCATTATACATTCAACATACATAGGTAAAAATTGGCACGCAAACTGATGAAAAATAACACTTTGAGAAAATGTGTCTAACTCAACTAAATAGCTAAATAGTACGAGGGAATTGGGGGAAATAACCAATTGAAAAATCACCAGAAAATTCAATTAAACGTACCTTTATATCATTCAGAAATGGCATGAAAAGATGGTTGTTTGTTGCTTGGTTGTTTGTTTGTTTACCACACAACAGACAAAAAGTGAAATTCAAAAGAAGTGATCTTGAAATGACGTCATCAAGAGCAAAGCCTTTTCGCATGCTTTTCGCCATCGTTCCCCAAACGAAAAAAATTATTTTGATTTTTTAAATAACATTTTTTTGGAAATCGAATATAATTAAGCTCGTTTCCACTGTATTTTAAAGTGAGGTTCTATAATCTCCAGAAAATTAAACAAACAAGCAGAATATAAATTAGTTTTGATGACGTTATTTGTTGACTATTTTTCTGGTATATGTAGTAATGCATATTATTTATTACGCGACAATTGAGGCGCAGTTTTTTTTTGTGTCGCTCTGTGCTGTTTGGGGGGGTTTGGCAATTATTCAATAATAGTAATTTTACACGGGTGCGGTAATTGTCGTTTGGTATGTGGGATAACTAAAGACCTTACTTCAAGATATACCTATTTTATTCCACGACACGTTTCGCAGAGGGCCTAATTTGAATTGTTATGTCCTTCAGGAATCAACTGAATGAGTTGAAGGTGAGGTGGGCCGTGGGCATGCCATACAAATACAATAGCCGGGTTCACAACGACGCTAATCGGACTTGGCCAGCTAAGCCAAGATATCTATAAGAAACAGGTAGGTCGGATGTTGGTCGGGTGTTTTGAGTAAAGCCCAGGTGACGTCACTGACATTTCTTATATGGAGAATTTCGCCCATAAGGAAAATATTTTACATACGAAAATTTGTATTTCATTAGGAAAAAATACATTCTTTCAATTTCATCATGAAACTTATATAATTTAATTAAAAAACTTGAAATCTTTTGAGTGCTTGTCCCAACCCCTGCTATACCTTTGGTCACGTGACTGCAATGATAAACTTTGCGTTTTGCAATGTTATGACCTAAACAGAAGCAATAAATGTTACAAGCGTATTATTTATGATGTTTTAGGCAGCAATCGTGTAATAACATCCTTGAATTATATACATTCTGCTTAAAAGAGGTCACGTGATGTTACCAGATTGTGCTCGGACAGCATCTTCTTGAACTTCGATTTTGAGTACTTTTTACCTTCATTGAGGCCTAATAACGGACGTTTTTAGTTATAAAATGAAGCAATGAATCTATTGAGGGCAAAATTTAATCATTTTTGCACTTTCAAGCCGGGCTATCCTGGCATGAACTTCGGCCAGTTTGTGTGTGAAGCCTATGGTGAAGGGAAAACTTCACGCCCGGCTGACGTCACAGACCTCGGCTACCAAATCGTGTCCGGTGGGGGTCGAGCTAAGCCATCTAGAGGGCCAGCGAGGCCCGTTTCAGTAGGAAGGAATAAAGTCTAGCCCTAGTTGTTTATGGATTCTTCTATATTTTAGAAAATAACAATAAAGTACAGATGAGTTGCGAGCTAATAATATGTAGACATGTGCTCATAGGTCAAAATATATTTCAAAGTAGCATTTATTTTAAATAGAAATGCGGTATTGCATAATTTATTAGCGGTTATAGTTCCTACTATATCTTGAACTATCTTTAGACTAAATATGCCAAATCAAGCAACTTCCCTGGTAGAGATGCGTAACGAAGGGAATATTTTTCGCCTTTTATATCTCTTACGACAACTTCTAGAGTTCAGATGCACACAGTTGATTATAACATTAAAAAGTAAAAGACATTTGAGCCATAGCAGAGTCAAAATATCCCCTTATATGCAAGAAACCACAAATGAGCAGCAAACACTCGGGAACCTGCATCTCCAATCTTCATAAACCGTACGCAGCTTCGACTTCTAGGGCGGAGACCCGAATCATATGTCAAAATCTGAGGTCCTTGGCCTATTGCGGGCCTTTGGCTATTGGTGGCAGATACAGACCATGAGATCATTGGGCATAGATCCTACGATTGCCCCAATTTTACGCAGTATAATGTATGGAATGATGTGAACATCCGACTTAACCACTAACTAAGTAACTACAGGCCATATTCAAACATTTTTTTTACTGCTTCCCAAAGTTGAGCAGAGGGCACGTGCTACGACTAAGGGCACAGGGTAATGAACAGGGCAAGGCACTGAGGAGGGCAGAGAGCAGGACACGACAGGATACAGGGCATGACACAGGAAACTTTAGAGGGAAGGGTACAGGGCAGAGAGCAGAGAGCAAGACACAGGGTAGGGAACAGGGCAGGACAGAGAGCGGGGCACAGCCCGCAAAGGTCAGGGCAGAGAGCAGGGCACAGGTCAGGGAACCGGGCAGGGCACAGGGCAGGGACGCAGTCGGTCAAATCAGCAGGGGCTACGTCCCAAGGCGAGGGGGCTGCGTCCAAAATGGGACGCAGTAAGTGCCTTAATATATGCCCTGACTAACTAGCAAAGCTTCCGGCTGCTCGCCCACCCTCAGCATTCATTGCCTCTGAATAGATCCCCTGGTACTCTGCGTTGAAGGGTATCCCTGTGGCCTGTCCAAATGACTTCAATAAAACTTTTTGAACGGTGTATAACTCTGAATCGCCATTCAATCGTGTTACAACTTTCAACTGAACATCTCAAAAAGGTATACTGTCAAGTGTCAGGTCTTGACCAATTCACCCTTGGCCTTGGCTGTCACCTTACATACGCACATGCACAAAAGATGTGTAGCTTATCAGGTTTTGTTTATTCTTCTAGTTCTATAGCATCACAGTTAACACAAGCATTTGAGAAGTTGCACACAACATAAGAATAGGCAGAAAACAGAAATGAACTTATACACTTGTCACTTGATGCTTTGCAAGTACATATTTTACTAATTCTATTTAACACACAAACCTATTCAACATACATACTTGAAATGTGAATGCGAAACAGGAAAAAAACAAAGAGCCTTTCCAGAAACTGAGTCCAGAGAAGATTGCGAGTTCAAGCTGAGTTGCTATTACAATTCCCACAAATATTAACTTATTCCCTGGTGTTGTACCTATCTCTTCACTGATCACTCATAAGCCATAGGCCATAACATTTTACTTCACTTTTCATACTTTTGACTTGATGCATGTAATCAGCATATCATTTCTTGTGATATCAGTAGTGAAAAGTTAAGCCTCAAATCTGTTTTTTTATAATAAGGGAAAACAGCAATAGGTTCTAGAAACAATCTTGCCGTGTGTACATTTCTGTTGAATATCTGCCCAGTGCCCATCTTCTCCAGTCCCCACTGCCCTTGAACCTGGAAAAGAGAAGGAAAAAAAAACCACTTCAGTCAAATGTTTTTAATGAAGACAACACACAACCCAACAATAAACAATTATCAAATCATCTGAAGGCATGTATGCCATCAGGTTATAATTAAATAAACTGATTGCATGCACCTTCCCAAAGAATGAAAAATATTGGGTGGAGACTTCCATTACACATCCAGCTAGACGCGTCAAAATCTTAGACGCGTCTAGCTGGACAGCGGCTGCGTCCACCTGGCAAATGCTAACTTAAGACACGTCTAGCTTGGAAGTCTCCGTCCAACAGTTAGACGCCAACTTGGACGTTGCTCAGTTATACGCCAGTTGGGCGCCAGTGGAAGTCTCCACCCTATAGTTATCTCAACAGTCAACGTTAGTTCAGTATCTCAGGCTAAATTTAGCACACAAATAACATATTTCACCCTTCGTCAATTTTAATGTTAATCAGCCTGCATGAAAAGTAAAACACGTGTCCGACAAAGCAAGATGGATTGTCGTACCTACTACTATTACTGCCATGCTGCGTCTCAGAGCCCACAAGCTAGACAAGTGTATGTATGTATGTCAGACATTGTGATATTTATTCACTTTCGATGATAACACAAAACCCATTCATTACAATACACACCTTAGAAACAAAACTGTCAACAAAAAAGTATCGTAAACGCAAGTAATTAAAATAACCAAGCATAGAAAAAACATATAACACAGCCGAAACCTCCTACCTGACTTTCCTCAAAACATACAACGCATACAACTCATATTTACTTGCTGCTATAATTGCGCCACATATCGCCGCCGGTCGTCAACCAATATGGCGGACGCAGAGCTGTGTGGAATAAGGTGCTAAAGCATGAGATAAAGTGCTAAGTCAGAAGTTTTGAGAGGCGATTGAAATACGACTTGGCCAGCCTGGCCATCTCCGGGGAAGATGGCTTAGCTGGCCAAGTCGATGCCAGGTAAAGGCCAACTCACATCACGCCAAAAGCACAAAGTAAATATTGTTTCTTGGAGAGAATTTTATGCTTTTTTTGTGTGTAAGAACTAAACAGACGTCGTACAATCAAAACTAGACACTTTATTGGTGTTAACCATTTATCAAAACCGTTTGTAGTGGGATTTTGGGAGGCGATGTGGAGCGTGGTGTGAACCGCGTGTTAGCCCACCAGTGGGCCTCGCTGGCCCACTCCGGTTTGCGTCGTTGTGTACCCGGCTAATGAATGGTTATATAATATAAATAATATTATAATAATGGTTGAAATAATGGTTATGCATCAATTTATGAATTTATGTCACTCGTTTCTTTTAAAAATGTGGTTATTTTTATCTACACTGTTATTTCTTTTTCAAAGAAGAGTTTATCAGAAGGCTCATGTTGAACAGTACTTAATTCAGCTAGTAGTGTTCAACAAAAGTCAGTTAAGATAAGTGAAAGATTAAGCCCAAGGAAGGCCGCTTGACCTCTCAGACCCTAATGTCAAGGACAGTCAATGAACCAGGCCATTGTGTGTGTGTATGTGTGTCTGTGTATTTGTGTGCTGACTGCTGACTGCTGTGCTTTACCTGTTGGCTGTCATTTCATGAGTCTTGTGTTTGCCAAATGCAAGGCTATAGAAAATGGAGCTTTATAGGTACATGGAGTTTCAGTACAGCATTAATTAATTATAAGTCAAAACAGTGGAGCCATAAAAAGTAAAAACTGTCTAGTCTACATGCAAGCTCCAAAAATGTTGTATTTGTCTTACTTCCTCACCGTGTTGTTGTAAATTCCAATGGTTCCAAAGTCCAAGGTTGAGGTGGCACTGTATCAATTCATCCATCATTCTGGCTCAAGAGTTGCCTGAATAATGCTCTAGATAACCATTTTGTTTGCATAAGCCATTTGTGCTCTTTGTTTAAATATAACATACTAGAATAAGGAGTATTCTTCAATATTGTATGAATATGTGACCAGTTGCTTAAAAGTATTTTAACTGCTGTTGATCACCTGTTTTTGGTTATCACTGTCAACTTTCTGCTGCCTTAAGTGCTACTGATTGCAGTTACTGCAACCAAGCTGACCCAGCACTGCCAGACACCACAACCACCACACTGATATTTATTTGTGCAATGCTTAGAATTGGGGTGCACCTCACTGATCACTATTTCTGCAATGCTGGATCATTGTGTACACACTGCCACACTCTAGCTAGAGGTGTTCCAGGGGTCCAGAAGCATGTTCTCTTGACTTGATGGGAACTTAAACGATCGCTACAATTCGACACTGCCGAACTGCGTCATGGACTTGGTGAAATTCGGCAGCTGCTGACCAGCATCGACCTGCACAGCGTATTGATAGGCTGGCGGCGAGTTGCCTCCATCGTCATCAGCAGCGGCAGCGGCGGCGTTAGCGTCAGCGTCAGCGGCGCTCCAGGCGGGCGGCGGTTTGGTCGGCCCGGGACGGCTGAGCGGCTCTACGTCCCGCGTCTCATCACCGCAGAACAGACGATAGCACCGGCAGCCGGCGTATCCCATGAACATGCCGAGGACCAGGCAGTTGCGCAGCAGCCAGTACTCGGGCGGTGTCAACAGGATGACGAAGAGCGTGACACACACGAGCGGCACCGGCGTCTCGTGGAGGGAGACGGTGACGGGCCGCCCCGGCCGGCCGACCTGAGCCGCTCGCCCGAGCCCGTTGTAGTCGTCAGGCTCCGTCAGCTCGCTGTAGAACCGCCAGGTGTCCATGATTCTGGAGTACGCCGGACGGGACTGCGGCGTCGCGGTTCAGGCTGTCTGCTCGGTGTCTGCAGGGCGAATGACCCAGACGGAACAGTGCATCGTGATAGACTGGGTGTTGTGGAATAGTACCGAGATCGATATTAATTCACCGTCATGCTCTCGGAGGGGGCTAGAAGGGCGCGGCGCACAGCATACGTCGGTGGACGGTGGCTTTGCAGGGTGCAGGGTTTCTCTGACGTCTATAATGTTTCGATAGTAGTCTTTGGCGATCAGTTATAGGGCATAATTATAATTGAATGTTGACTTTATGTTGTCGGTAAAATGCGTATTTTTATCACCGTACCTTTATCGTTGAATTGGTAGTTATTAAGTGTTGAACCGGTTGGCTTGCCGTATTACGATGACCAATTTCAGCTTTCTGTCCACGATGGTCCAGCAACATACTTTTTCAGCCTCGAATCTCATGCGACCGAATTTTGGGACGGAAACCTTACCCTTTAGGTTCACACTAACGTCAATATGATTGTGGACATTTTTGCCAGCTATTTTATCCGTACGGCATACACTAGCGAAATTGCTTAGCTAAATAATTACAGGTATCGTATCACTCCACTGGTTACTGATCGTTCTCGCTCTGTTTCCAACACGTGGACGCTTCCGACTAACCCCTACCCCTCTATCGCCCGCTGTTCATTCCAGGCGTGAATCCCGCTAAGCTGGCCCGCTGGCCAACATGTGGCCGCCATGGCGGCTACCCCTGGCGGCGGCGGCACTGCTCTGCTGTGCGGCCGTCGCTGCCGGCGCCTGCCGCCGAGACCGTCATCTGATGACGGCCGAGAGCGGCGTCATCGGTGACGGGCCCGGCGAGCACGGCAATGACACCTACTGCCAGTGGATCATCAAACGTGAGTCGACGGGACAGAGCAGTGTGATGGTGCGCTGCATTTAGGCAGTGTTGTTGATTTGCACAAAGATTGTTTTGTTATATACCACCTACTTCTTTTTTTTTGCCAGAATCGTACGTCGTTTTATCTTTTAAATGCGGTCAAGGCAATTCGTGATAGGCTGGTGTATTTAAAGTTCGATTATGTCCGTGGGACCCATATCAACTTCCCCATATTGTTCTTGTGAGATCACCGAACTTCCCGCCTTCTGTCGACAGCTAACGACACAGCGGGTCGCTACATACTGCTGACGTTCGAGGAGCTGGACACGGAGTGTTCCTACGACCAGGTGTTTGTGTACGACGGTATCGAGCCCCACACCCGACTGCTGGGCAGCTTTAGCGGCCGGGGTCGGACCGTGCCGCCGCCGCTGGTCGCCGAGTCGGGGACGGTGAGTTTGTGACGGGGTTGTGAGTTAGGAGTGAGAAATGAAGGTGAGTCAGTGAGGAAATCATTGACGACGACCGTTCTGATTTTTTTTTTTATAAACGATGCATTGTAATAGGCTATCATCAGTAATTTAATCGTTTGGTCTGTCCAAGTCTGATGCGCTATTTCTTTCCACCACAGATGACGGTGCTATTCTTCAGCGACAAGAACTACGTCATGTCCGGCTTCCTGGCTCGGTACGCGGTGACCGAGTGTCCAGGCGACTGTTCGGGCGTGGGCCGCTGCGAGGCGGGCGTGTGCCACTGTCAGCCGGACCGGGTCGGGCCGCGCTGCCAGTGGCCGCGCTGTCCGGCCGACTGTCACGCTGCCGCCGGTCAGGGCGCCTGCGGACCGGATGGCTGCCTCTGCCGACCGGGTTTCTCGGGCCGCGACTGCGGCCTGGGCGGCGGCCGGCCCGGTAACCGGTGGCACGTGTTAGACGAGGCGCCGTCCCTGGCCCGTGCGCGCCACGCCGCCGCGCTGTTCCCGACAGCACGTCGGTTTGTGGTGTTTGGAGGATACGATCTCAACAGCGCGCTCGACGATCTAGCCGAGTATGACCTAACCAGTGGCGTCTGGAGGCGGCGAACACCAGAGGAAGTCTGCGGCTCGCCGCCACGCGCCCTCTGCTGGCCGCCGGCGCGGTTCGGTCACGCCTCTGCCGTTCTCGGTACTGACCAGCTTCTCATCCACGGCGGCCAAGGAGCCGACCGTCGTCTTCTGGACGATCTCTGGTCGTACAACGTTACCTCGGGCTCCTGGCGACCGCTGGCGGCTCGTCCGCGGCCCACTGCGCGCGTGCACCATACCCTCACCACCGGTCCGGAGGGCGCTCTGTATCTACTGGCAGGAGCCGGCGCCGGGGACACCGTTCACGGCGACCTCTGGAGGCTGACGGTGGACGCGTCCGGTGCACACTGGGAGATAGTATCTCCTCGCGGTGGTAGCGAGCTCAGTCTTCGTCTCGTGGGTCACTCGACGCTCTATCACGCGGCGTCCGACTCTCTGCTCGTCTATGGAGGTCTGGCGGTGGATATCGATCGACTGCCGATGCTGTCTCACCGACTGTTTGCGTTCCATGTGAGGGAGCTCGTATGGTCTGAGCTGGTGTATCCGCCCGCGCAGCAGCTCGATACGCACGTGCCGCTCGAGCGCGCCTTCCACGTGGCGCAGATTGCCGGTGAGTTTCTTTGGGGACGAGTTCTGTCCGAATCACTAAATTTTGCTGCCAAGCAATGATCGAGTGGGGTCTAAGGTGTAGGCAGGGCACATCTAAGTGGAAGTCGAGCTTTTTCCACTTAGGGAAGAGCTTTTTGGAAGTGGAAAAACCTTCCAATGAACCATAATGTTACGCGAGTTGTATTTTCTCAGTTAGCTGTGGAGACTCTACATCAACACCGTCAACGTTTGTTGTTTCTCTTCAAATGACAATATGCTTGTTCAAATTTGAATGCCAGTTTGTGGTTAATTGTTCCTATTCTGCTTGCCATAATTGCGTTCCTCTCACTCCCCCCCCCCTCCCGACTTATGGTAATATTTTCTCTGTTACTTCCGTCAGGCGACTACATGGTGGTATTCGGCGGCTATTCCCACCGTCACCGGCGGGAGAATGTCTGCTACGACCACCAGATTTTCTTCTACAGCCTTCGCTGCCACACCTGGGTCAACCACGGCGTCCTCGAGATGACCTCCGACTGTGAGTAGGCCGGCTGGCAGGTCTTAGTTAAGTTGGGGTGGTTTTCGGTCAGGTCAAGACTAAGCTCAAGGAGTCAGATAGTCCTGAGGACGTGGTCTTTTGTTTTCGTGTTATGCTTGGTGTGCATATTTTTTAAAATTGTATTTTACTCACGACCCTTAAATGCATCGTCTTTTTGTCCTATTTGACCCTGTTCTACATGACTTTGCCTTTTAGAAACCTTGGTGTTTTTCGTGTCCGTTTTTTTCATTCTTCCATTGTTGCTAGCCACTCTGACCTGGTCTGACCTGTTCGCCTCCGTCCCACAGCGTCCACCTACCCGCTGCCGTTCGGCCTGTTCGGCTCGTCGGCCTCCCTACTGGACGGCAGCACACTACTCATGTTCGGCGGCTACCACGGCTCCGTGTCCGGTCACCTGCTGGCCTACACCCTCCCCGACACCATGGTGGCACCCGCCAGCCGGCCGGCCAGCCGGGACGCCATGTGCGCGCGCCACAACACCCAGTCGTCCTGCACGGCGAATCCCGTGTGCGGCTGGTGCCCGCAGGGACGCTGTGTCGGCCGCAGCCAGGGTAGCGCGTGTACCAGTAACCTGCAGTCGTCCCCGTGCCCGGGTGTGTGCGCAGCGCTCCGACACTGCCAGGCGTGTGTGGTGCACGGCGCCGGCTGTGCCTGGTGCGTCCAGAATGCCGCCTGCCACCGCGCCGACGGTAAGTCATTTACTCGGACCGGAAACATGGACGAACTTCTCGGATAATCGAGAATCGAACCACTATTCATTTTTCATAGTCAAAAGGTGTTTTATTTCTGCTCATATTCATGGTATAACACTGCATTTCCTTTTTTCTGTCAACTGCATTCGTGCTGCCATCGTAACCTGTTTATTTGTGGAATTGGTATTCATTCGAGCCTATGTCTCACTTGTATATGGATGCTCTGCTTGGGTGTCACGGCTAAGCGTCTAATTCTTTTATCATTAACCCGCGCACCGACGGGGGTCTGCGCCAACTTCGTACCGACGGGGGGGGGGGCGGATGACCGCCCCCCCCCCCCGAGATCTCGAGAACGAAGCAAGATAGCGACAAGCGGTAAACGGCATCGGATACGCACGGCCAAGATCTACAATTTTTACTAAGGTCATTTTCAGGTCAGGTCAAAAATGACGTCACAGGGGTCGAAAAAGTCAAAATGGCGGCGCTAGATATGGAGAGTTTTTCTCGAATAACTTTCGAATTAGTCAAGATAGGAACAAACTAAGGGCATCATCGTGATCCTCTCGTCAATCCGCATCGAATGATATATATGTTGACCTCGAAAGGTCAAGGTCAAAGGTTGACCTCAGGTCACGTGACCTCGAGGTCATCATGTATATCATTCGATGCGTCTTGACGAGCTGAACACAATGAGACCATCCACGCGTCTGTATCTTGTTCCTGTACGGAGTTATTGGCCAAAAACCTTTGGTGACCTTTGATGACGTCACATGACCTCACAGCTGCCCAACAGCAAAACAGACCTCAAGGTAGTGAAGGTTGATCGTATATGAAGTCATGTATGGTATATGGGGCCATTCCGACCCGTTTTAGTGGTAAAAACAGGGAGTTGATTTTTCCCCCATTTACTTATAATGGGGAGGTCGCGAAATTGACCTGACCTTAGGTCACCGATATCAAAATTCCGAGATATACAAATTGTAGTTACTAATGACCTCATAATATCCTGCGACTTTCAAAGGCCTCCGACATCTACTGTAGCTCTGCCACGGTGACAAAGTTGCAAAAAGTGACTTGAGGTTGGGTCATTCAAAGTGACCTGGTGACCTGACCTTAAAAGGTAGGAGGTTCAAACTTGCACACCATGTGTAAAATTGATATGGTTATAGTCATACCAAATTTCGCGGCGCTACGCGCCGCGGTTTTCCCGCTATTCGCGAAAAACCTCAGGGGGGGGGTGGATATCCGCCCCCCCGTCGGTGCGAGGGGTAAGTACAACGTCAGCCTAATGTTGAATTCTTCCATGCTCGTGCTTGTGGTCCACTTTGTCTTCCCTGTCGCTCTGTCACTCTGTCTTCGGCGCCGTGTCCACTTGTGACCCCACATCTCCTCTGGCCAGGTGTTCCGGGCCAGTGCGGCTCGGGCTCGGAGACCCCGTCAGGCGTGGTCGGCTGGTGGGGCTCCAACGGTACCGACATCACACGGCTGGAGGAGTGTCGCACGCGAGACTTCCGACCCGGCCTGACACTCAGTGTGTACATGAGTCCGGCCGACCCGCAGTGGCCCGATGAGGTGGGTTCGGCAGGGTTCGGGTCGGGATCGCAGACGTGGGTACACTCCCTTCCGGCCCATGGGCAGTGGTCGGGAGGGAGTTGGGTACAGTACCGAGGGAAGACTTACCTGTGTAGCTGACGTGAGCCGTGTTTTAATTTACCTTAAGTATTTACCTTAAGTAAAGGTCATTAGATACCCTTTCGAGTAATAAGACCCTTTACTCAAGAGGCGCCTCCTCCTCTTCTGATGAAGACGAGTTGGCTGCCATGCTTGTTGTCGCCATAAAATGACGACCACTGTTGTTAGTGGCAGTAGCTACTGTTGTTAATACGATGAGTAGCCACTCTTGAGCATTAGTAGGAGAAGTTGTAGTGAAACTTGTCGGGGTGGTCCTTCCATTCTTTCCCAAGTCTGAACTTAAAAACATCGACATTTGGTGCTTCAATAGTATTCCTAGACAGCTTGTTCCATGCCCGAGTCACTCGTGCCGCGAAGAAGGCTTTCCTAGGTCCCAACTGATGCTGAACCTGCAGCTTTTGACCATGACTTCGGGTGGTACGGCTAAGAGAGTTCTTGAACATGCTGTTGCGACAACACGAGCACTCTCTTTGGTAGTTCACCGTGTCGAAGCCTTTTAAGATTTTGAATGTCTCGATAATATCTGAACTTTGCCTTCGGAATTCAAGGGTAGGCAAATTGAGGCTTCTAAGACGATCTGAGTATGACAGGTGAGACAGCCCCTTCACCAGTCTCGTTGCCCGCCGTTGCACCTGCTCGAGTGCGTCTTTATCCTTCTTAAATTTTGGGCTCCATATAACAGCGGCATACTCAAGATTGGGTCTCACGATGCTCTTGTACAAGGCTTGAAAGACACCACTGTCAATGTTTGCAAAGGTATGTTTGATGACTCCGAGAATTCTATTGGCCTTGTTAACCTGGCTCATGACATGTTTTGAGAATGATAGTTTCTTGTCAATAGTAACTCCTAGGTCTTTTTCTTCACTGACTGCTTCCAGAGTGTGATTGTCTCCATCTATAGTAGTCATAGTATATTTTTTTTTCAGGATTAGTTGATCCTAGATGCATGACCTTGCACTTCAGTGGATGGAATAGCATCTGCATTGTTCTTGCCCAATCCTGTATAGAGTTTATGTCCTCTTGTAAGCCATTTGAATCATCAGACTCGTTGACGACTTGATAGACTCTCGTATCGTCGGCAAACATGGAAATGAAACAATTTAACAGGTCGGGAATGTCACAAACAAACATAGAGAACAAGAGAGGTTCGAGGACTGAGCCCTGTGGCACCCCGCTCGTTACATTCCCCCAATCTGAAAGCGATCCATTTACTTTCACCCTCTGCTGTCTGCCAGTGAGGAAGCTCCTTATCCATCGGCATGTTACGTCATCGACTCCCAGAGCCTTGACCTGGGCCAGAAGCCGTTCATGGGGCACAGTGTCGAAGGCTTTGGCATAGTCTAAAAATACAACATCCACAGGTAACTTGTGACTAAGCGCTTCTGTCCAAACATCAAGTGCTTCCAGTAAGTTTGTGACCGTGGATTTTCCCGTGATGAAGCCATGCTGTTGATGAGCGATAAAGTTATTTGTCTTCAGGTGAGTAATGATGTCTTCGCCAATTATCCTCTCCAAAAGCTTACATAGTATTGATGTCAATGAAACTGGTCGGTAATTTGCAGGATCACTTTTGTCACCCTTCTTAAAGATCGGTGTGACGATCGCCAGCTTCCACTTAATAAAGCATAATGACCGCTAGGCAGTCAGCTGTTGGCCTGTCTGGACTACTGTTGCATAAGATAAATCATCGAGTGTTTGGGAGTCAATTGTCGCACTAGTATATCTTATCAATACATCCTGAAGCAGAGCTCTTCCTAAGTTTCATTGTCTGCGTATTGCTGAAGTAACGTGTCCGCCTGCTGTCTGTAACGCAGCGGCGTCGCTTCAGTTAGCATCTGCTCACACCACCCCTCACTCGCCCCTCATCCCCAGGTCCGCATCATCAACTCGACATGGCTCACATTCCCCGCCGCAGCTGAGGCGTTCGGTCCCGAGGTCTCTGCGCTGGCCGAGGCCCGCGTGCAGGGCTTTGTGCACCCGCTGGGCAGTCGGCCCAAGGTGGACCCGTACCTGCGACTCTTTGTCACTACCAGCGGACGGGCGTCATCGCAACTGCAGCTGTCTCGCGATAGGGACTGGGAGCGGCTGGTGAGTCGACGGGGCGGGGGGTGGCGGTGGTGACTGAGGAGGAAAGATGGGCTTAGGGCGAAGTTTGAACATGGAAATTACCGTTGTGTCATCGTGTTGCAAAAATCATGTTTCATTTCCTTATTTTTCTATTTCGCTGCTGTCTTGTTTGTCAATGGCATATTATTATTATTATTTTTTTTTTTTGGTGGCGGATTTTTTAAGCTCGGCTCTTTTGGTACATCATAATTTACACGCTAGGTAGGTATCTTCGGAAAAGTATACCGAGAAGCGAATACCTATCCTCTAAGCTGCGAGCTCACATCTGTCATGGTGATGTCCTTCCTCTATCCCACATTTCACCCCTCATTCCTCCTTTCTTTCTACAGGAAGTGGTGAGCAGTACCACCACGCACGCGCCGCAGCCGGTCCGCGTGGAGGCCATCCGCGGCGACCACTCCCCTCTCCTGGCCGGCGGTGAGCGTCACTCGTACCTGCTGAGACTGAGTGTGAACCGACCGGCGGGCACCGAGCCGCGTCCGACGGCGCCTCTGGACACGGATGTGCGGCTGGAGTGGAACGGAGCTGCCTCGCAGAAAATGGTCAGTGATGTGTGATTCGGGCGGGACAGCGTGGTTTGGAATGAGAAGCCTGGTGGTTATATTATGCGTAGAAATATGCGGATATTCAGTATCTTGCATTAAATCATTGTGTTTGTTATATTTCTTCTGTAGCTTCTCTTCCTTGCCGCGAGCATATATATGTTGTTGGCCTTTTAAAATGTCTTTGTCGCATCGAGCATCTTAATTGTTCTGACCCGCACGGGCAGTGGCACACTATCGCTGGTGTATTACCACTCAGTGGCCAATCTCAACTTGTCAACCTGATAACCTGAGTGGTGCCTGTCTCATCCCTTCTTCGCTGGTATTCCGTACCAGCAAGACTAATCCTCTCTCCCCTGCCCCTGCGGTCGCCGACAGGAGCCGCTGACGTTCGAGTTTCTGGAGCCGTACGCGAACGGTTCGTGCGCCCGTCTGACCACCTGTCTGGCGTGTCTGGCCGACTCTCTCTGCGGCTGGTGCGCCTCGGACGGCGTCTGCCTGCCGCGCCTGGACCGGCGCGCCGCCTGCGGTCGCCTGCTGACTCTCACCCCGAGCCTGTGCCCCGCCTGCAGTCAGCAGGTAGAGTGCGGTGGCTGCACGGCCGCCGGCTGCCAGTGGGCGCCCGAGGAGGGGCGCTGTCACCGCGCCGCGCCGGGGGCCGTCAGCAGGCCGGACGACTGCCCGCCGCCGTGTCATAGCAGAGCGGACTGCGCGTCGTGCCTGATCGGCGGCTGCTCCTGGTGTACTGAGACCAATGTGAGTGGGGGGACTAGTGGGACGGGAAGAGTAGCTGATGGACGATGGTGGAGCGAAAGAAGTGGAAGGATTGGGAGAGTGGGCCGTAGTGGAGTGAGATGCGATGGAACGGTAGGATGCCAGATGATGGCTTTGAGTTAGGCCGACATATTGTTGCACATTAAGGCCCTTAATGAAGACGTCACTCGTCTCGTCACTCGTCTTTACCCTTAATTTAAGGGAGAAGAAGTCTGAGAGAATGGTCTAAAACGCGTCATTGCGTCAATTATTCGTCTGAATTTTAATCGTGCATTGTTAGACCCATCTTTTCGTTGGCTAGAGCGCGGATATGGGCGAATCACCTGATATCCCCTCACTGTTTTATAAACAAACGGGTAACGTTTAACCACGTCCTGCTTCTTATTTCGACAGGAGTGTTTCCTGCTGTCGACCTACACGTCACGGTTCCAGTTCTCTCAGTGTCGCCAATGGGTGGACCGTGACCACCAGCGTCACTCTGCCGAGTTCCGGCGTTTGGCGCTTCTCCCGGCGCCCGCCGACGCTGCCGCCCAGCTGCGCGCCGAGCGTCGCCTTCGACAGATGCAGTGCCACACGTGTGCAGCGTTCAGCAGTTGTGCTTCCTGCCTGCGCTCGCTGGGCTGCGGCTGGTGTTATGATGATGCGGATCCGACCCGTGGTGTGTGCGTCTCGGGTTCGCTGGAGGCGCCGGCGGCCGGACGCGCCTGCCCGGCGGACCGCCAGCGGTGGGCGTTTATTGACTGCCCTGATGTGGATGAGTGCAGACTGGAGACGCATGACTGCCACGAGAACGCCACGTGCACCAACACGCACGGGAGTTTCACGTGCACGTGCAACGTGGGATTCGCCGGTGATGGGCGCGAGACCTGCAATAGAACGTGAGTGGATGAATAGATTCAGACATGCGCGCGATTAGAGCAATGTAGTTTAACATCTACCACCAGTAAAACGCCTTTTGGGCGAAGAACGAGCGAGCGAGATAGTGAGCCCTGCACGTGCGGAAGGGCGAGAGGGTACTTCCAACGGGCTTGCGCAAAGCACCCTTCTAACCGGTCGCTAGCGGTGTACCAAATTTGAACGCAATCGGCCCAGCCGTTCCTGAGATCTGGAAGCGGCATTCTGCACGTGCGCACGTGCAAACGGGGTCCAAAATGACTTTGGCACGGCACCCTACTAACTGGTCCCCAACCGTGTACCAAATTTGAGCGCAATCGGCCCAGCCGTTCTCGAGATATGGAAACGCCCCCTGCACGTGCGCACGTGCAGTAGCACCCTAACCGCAACACATGGGAATGCAATGCCTGGTGGGTGCCTACCTGTATGCCAAGTTTCAGCGAAATCGCCCCAGTAATTACCGAGTTACTGGAATGGGAACAAATTTGGCACCTCTTATTGTTGTATTTTGCACGTGCACTGGGGATGACCCACATACATGGAGAGTATCCTATTTTTGGTAGAAAGGATGCTGCTACCCTACAAAAATTACCGCAAGTCAATCGCCCAAGCGGCTGCTGAGATATGAGCCTATCAAAATCACTACTTTTGCAAAACAGCTTGAACACCCTTGGCTTTTCACGTGGCACGTGCCACGACGGTCACTAATAGTCAATTACGGAGTAGAAGGGATGGGGCTACCCAGCAAAAAAGACCGCAGGCCAATCGGTCCAGCGGTTGCTGAGATATAAGCCTCTCAAAAGCGTTACAGGCCGGGCCGGGCCGGGCCGGGCCGCATACTGAGATTTTTCCGTTATATTGAAAAGACTCGCTTCGCTCGCTGCGCTCGCTCGCTCGTAATAACGCTGAGTTAGGGGCCGGCGCCGTGACGCGTGACTGTCTCGTGATGCCAGGCGAATAAGTTTTTTTTTTCGCTTCTGTTTTTGACGACTTCCTTTTTTTACTTATACCTAAGAATCATTCGTTAGTAGAATCGTTGCATTGTAATTTCATTTTGTCGCTGTCGATCGGGACTCGAGAGGCATTCCCTTACCCTGCCACTCTCGTTCACCAGCTGTGTGGAGGACTGCCGGCCGGGCGACTGTTCGGGCCCGCCCGACTACAAGTGTCACTGCCTGCTCGGCTGGACTGGCGCCGACTGTAAGACGGACTGCGGCTGCCACAACCACTCGACGTGCAGTGAAGGACCGGGCTCGTGTGACGCCTGTCAGCACCGCACCACCGGATCACACTGCCAGCTCTGCAGGTATGGGGACGGTCGGGGGGGGGGGTGGGTATGGACGAACGGACGAGCTAACGAACAGACTGACGAACGAACAGACGGACGGACGGATGGACGGACATCGGACACTGGGCGTAGAAATGTTGACACGGAACCAGTGAAGGTGTATATTAGGGGTGGGGATGGTCAGGGTGGAGGGGTCGAGAGAGGCGTCGTTGGAAATGGAAAGGGCAATGAGACTGAAGGAATACAACGAGCTAGCATGCATGGCTCCGAAGCCAGTCCGTCAACAGTAGGTTTTCCCGCACCGCCACCGCTTGTTCGTTCCCAAATCACTCATTCTACGCTTCATGGGTATTCCTGACCAAGTCTTGACGCTTCTGTGTACTTTTACTGTTGATTCCACTCTCACCATTCCCCCTCCCTCTCCGCTCCACAGTGTGGGCAGTTTCGGTAACGCCACGGCTCCGTCCGGCTGCCAGCCGTGCCACTGTAACGGTCACGGTGACCCGCGCCGGAACGTGTGTGACCTCGCCACGGGCCGCTGCTTCTGCCGCGACCACACAGAGGGAGACAGCTGCGAGCGGTGTGCCGACGGATACTTCGGAGACCCACGGTACGGTGTGGGAAGGAATAGCATTTATAGCCAGTCAGGGTTTACTTCGGAGACACCTTTCCGTGCTTCTATCCTCAGGATACTGAAATCCTTCTCCTCCACGCCGCAACCCCCCTCCGGGCTGGACAGGCAACTTTATCTCATGCGGGCTGCTCCCTTGGAGCGGCACCGCTGCTCCTGAGGGAGCGCACCCCGTAGCCGGGTGCAGTGAGTGCCTAGGGGCTGGGTGGCCTGTCCTCTGGACGGGCTCAGCCCCGGCGACTCACTAGGGTGCCTGCCCAGACCAATGTCACCCCCCAATTCCTATCATCCTTCCGGCTCTGCAATGGTCTTGTCGACCGAAAGGGCCTAACCCAACAAAACAAAATTACTTCGGAGACCTGCAGTATGTCGAGCCAGTCAGGGAGGGATGGGGGTAGATTAACCCGCGCATGGCTGGGGGTCCTGGATTTCCACGCCCTGCTGGGGGGGGGGGGGTGTTTGAACACCCCCCCCCTTGTAACTCGGCTCCTGGGCCACGTAGCGAATCGCGGAAGGCGGCGTTCGAAAGAGCGTAAAAAATAATGACGAAATCACTTCAGTCAATTTTTTGGTCAGGTCAAAGGTCAGGTCACCAGAGGTCATTGAAGGCAAAATTTCGCCGATTTCCAGGTCGAATGTCGAAAATTTCCAAGAAGCCAACGCATAACTCGAGAACCAATAGAGCTACAGCGCTGCGGAAAAGCGCATTCGATAGCCCTATTAAAGCCCTTTCTGAGTAATTCTCTCAGATTTGACCTAACGTCAACGGTTTTGCCTGCAGGGGGCAAAAATTGCAAAAATATCCGATTTTTTTTTTCGGAAACAGTTTTTCTGCAATAACTTTTGACCCAAGCCTTGTACGAGCTTACTTTTACCGGCATTGTGTTCCTCTCGTCAAGACGCATCGAATGAACTATAAGTTGACCTTGAAAGGTCAACTTGAAAATTTGACTTCAGGTCAAGGTCATGACCTGACCGGAAAGGGTCGGGTTGCATATCAGTCGATCCGTATCGTCGAGCTGAACACATCTAAGGCGTTTTCATCGCTCTAGCATGCCTCTATCAAAAGTTATTTGCGAAAAACTGTTAGATACCATTCGTGACCTAAGATGACCTCAGGGCATAAACAAGGGTCACGGACACCATTTTCATGTTCAGTGTGTCTAAACCACTTGTAATTCGGTGTTTGGGAGTGTTTATAATGTCTTTTGTCCAAAAGAGGCGCATTTCAATTTTCTCCCTTTGACTTATAATGGGGAGGTCGCAAAATTGACCTGACCTTAGGTCATCGATATCAAAATTCTGAGATAAACATTTTGTACATGCTATTGCTCTTAGCAATCGCTGAAAGTTTCAAAGCGATCGGTCACTCGGTGTAGCTATGACAGACATTGAAACTTTTTATGAGGTGAGGTCACTTCAAGTGACCTGGTGACCTGACCTTGAATGACCTTGGTCTGAAATTTTCACAACATGTGTAGAATCAATGTACGATAAGGTGTACCAAAAACGGCGGCGCGGAGCGCCGCCGTTTTTGAGATATTCGCGAAAAACCACAAGGGGGGGTGTTCAAACACCCCCCCCCCCCAGCAGGGCGCGGGTTAATAACAGGAGGGAAAATTGGATATTGTGGTGGCTCATGATGATGTGCTGGATGAGTGGGGTTTAGGTATTGTGTATGGCTGTATTTGCGACGGAAGGATTCTCAAGTAGAAAGATATGTGGCTCCATATTGCTAAATTTATGGTACTCTGTTTTATTATACCCTGTATGTGCGGTTGTGTCACCCGTTCTGTCTCTGTCAAACGATTGTCTTCTCAGGCAGGTGGTCACAGAGACACCTTATAGCTACAGGGTGTCCGGATATTATTTGCTCCTTGTTCATTTGATTCAGCTATAATCCCACCGTGCGCTTTAAGAATTGGTGACAATTTGCTAAGACCGGTGCCTCAAGCCATCCACAGCTGTCCGTTAGTCACTTGACCTAACCCGGTCACCTGACCTTGACACTTGCGAGGCGCCAGGGGCCAGTGTTTGGCAGGCGTAACTTGCACCTGAACGTGTTGTCTGCTATGACGAAAGAAACTCTTTGACAAAACGTCATTGCGCTGAAGTTATGGGGAAGGCTGGAATGAAGTAAGAAGTAAAAGCTAATCCTCTGTCCTAATCACATTCGAAAACCTATGGGGAATCATGAAGGAGGAGCTCAACAAGATTAAACCAGCTCCCACAGAAAACAGACTTTAGAGGAACTTGTGAAAGGTGTGGCTGAACATCAGCGCGGATACTCTGGACATCTTGATCTATGGAATGCTAAAGCGGATGAAGGAATGGGTAGGACAGGGTAGGGGATAAATCGGTAAATAAATAATGGCCCGGGGGCTCTTTGTTTACCAATTATGGCGGCGAGCTGAATATGGAGGGGCAAATAATTTCCGGACACCCTGTAAACATACTACCCGAGGCACTACCACAACCAGGAGATGACACGCTACCGGACATATTCTTGCGCGGCTCGCTTCATAGTTACACTCCTTCCCCCTCCCCACAGTGACGGCGGAGTATGCTACTTGGGCTGCTCGTCCCGCGGGGTGACCCTCTCGGCTACCGAGGGCTACATTGGCTGTGAACGGGACCGACCACCGGCCGGCCGCGGGCCCCCGCACGATACTCACTGTGTGTGGATCATCACGGTGTTTGACGACCTCTACCATACGCCCATCTACGACAGGTAGGCAATGGGGACTGGCAGAGTCTTATCTTTCTCAGTGATTGGATACTAATTAGGTACTATATAACTGTGGTTGACTGTTATGTAATGCTTGGGGATGCGACGGTGTGCGTATTATCAATGTTGTGCCTGTCGAAAATTATAGTTGAACGGACGATGATGGGTTTATGTCCTGATGATCGGGATTATAGGAAATGAACTTTGCTAGAAGGAAACGAACGTTGGTTCCGATTCGGGACTTTTTTGCATCATGTACGCCATTTTAAATCGGGCAACTTGAGTGCCATTTACATCTTTCCGCGTTAATCATAATTGTTTTGCGTCATCTAATGTACATTTTGTTTAAACTCCTGCAACCCAACCAAACCAAGTTTTCGTAACCCCCCGTTCCGACGTTCCAGCCCGCAGCAAACGCTGGAGCTGCGTGTGGGCGCGCTTCCCCACGTGCCTTGCGACCGCAGTCAGGTGGCCGTGTACGACGGCCTGCCGGAGAACCTGTCGACGGGCAGCCACTGGGATCGGCAGCAGCACGCGCTGGCCGTGCTCTGTAACGACACGGCACCCGAGCACGGCGCAGAGACCGTGCTGCACGCATCGTCAGGTTAGCTGTTGTGGTTAAGTGGATAATAGTTGTCAGGTTAGAATATGGTTAAATGTAGTAAATTTCAATTTAGTTAATAAAGTCAATTTAGTCAGCGGCAGGTTAGATGTTGTTAGATGCACGGTGACTATAGTTAGATGGAGAAAACTGTGGAGGAATGGAGGGTCGAGTCTAGTCCTTGCAGAGGTGAAGTTTGTATTATGGCTTTTTGTTTTGAGTTTTAATTGTAAAAGGCTGATAGTGGTCGAAGATCACTCCATTCGGGGTTTGCGTAAATCACCTTAGCACTGGTGGCTGCTGGCGACTCTGCGCTCTGCGGGTCATAGTGGTTGCTGTGCTTAAGCTTTAACTTCTAGTTTATTCCCACCAGACGTTTCCAGGCTCGTCTGACGCCCCTCACCACTCTCCCGTTCACAGGTTTTATGACGGTCTACTTCGAGCAGCACTCGCCCTCGGAGGGGTTCAACGCCAGCTACCGCGTGCTGCGGTGTCCGGACCGGTGCCCGGCCGGCCGGCAGTGTGTAGCCGGTCTGTGCGTGTGCCGGGCGGACCACAGCGGGCCCGAATGCACGCCCCACCCGTGCTCGCCGCCCGGCGGTCTGGTGCACGGCCGGTGCGACTCGCGCTACGGCCGCGTGGTCTGCGAGCCGGGCTACGTGGGCGCCACGTGCGCGGAGCCGGCGCTGCCCGGTCACGTGGTGATTAAAGAGCTGTTCAGCGAGCATCACGTGGAGCCGGCACTGGCCTACCTCCGCCGGCTGCTGCCGAGGTTTGGGCACACACTCACCGCCGACCACTACAGCTCCCTGTGGCTGTTCGGAGGCTACTCGCTGTCGCGCGGCGCGCTCAATGATATCCAGCAGTTTGAGACTCGGGGTAACACGTGGCAGCAGGTCACTGTACAGTACCAGCCGTCGAGGCCCTATCTGCCCAGCGGACGGTTCTTCCATGCGGCCGCATACGTCACGTCACAGCGGGAGATCTACATCTACGGCGGCACGGACGGCAACGAGTTCCTGCGGGACTGCTGGCGCTTCAACATCAAGACGAAGATGTGGAATGAAGTCCGGGTAAGTCGGCTGTCTGTTCTGATTGCGTACGTACTGAGCGGTCAATTTTACAAAAGCGACGGCTGGATTTATTGTTTGTATGAACTGAGGTAACTTCAGGAGGTTCCCGATGTTCTTCTTTACTGTTTTTGCCGCTTATCTTACCATGTTGTATTAAATCGTGTCGTGTCCCGAGTACCAGCGCCTTCATAATTATGTCCGTGGCCGATTCAGTGTCCATGTTACGCAGCCCGTCCATTATGTTCGTCCGCCAGCTGTCTTTCCATCCGTCCGCTCTTCTTTCCATCCGTCTGTCCACCCGGCTTCCTTCCGCTCGTCCGTCTGCCCGTCCATTATTCACACGTCATTTCAATCGATCGTATGCTCGTCTGTTTGATATGCCGACTCCCACTCCGACAGGTTCCGGCGCTACTGCCGCCGCTGGCCGGTCACACGCTCACCTACCGCAAGAAGGACAACCTGCGGAGCCTGCTGCTTCTGGGCGGCGTGTCGCCGCAGGGCGGCTGGCTGGACGACGTCTGGGAGTATGACGTAACACGCGGCGCCTGGCTCCGGCTCAACTGTACCGGCACCAAACCGATGGGTGAGTCCAGTGAGCGGACTGAGCGGCAGAGGATGACATAATTCATGCCGTAATGGCTTCATAGAGTGCGGGAACATTAACATTTTTTATAACGACGCCTTAAAAATGTTGCAAATGCTTAATTTTCAAGTGAGAACTAATGAAAAACCTTTTGCCTTTTACTGAGCTATTGCACATGTCTAGGTAAGCTAATTTTTTTTAATAAATTATTTACTCCGACCCCATCGTCACCACCCGACTAACCACCGTGCCCCCCCCCCCCCTCTCCCCAGGCATGTACGGCCACGCTGCGGCGTACCACCCAGCCACCGACACGGTGTACGTGTACGGCGGGGTACAGGCCGGCGTGGGATCGGCCGCAGCCAGCGCCACACTGCTCAGCTTTCAGTACGGCCGGCGGCGGTGGAGCGTGCTCCCTGCAGACAGCGGCATCAACCCCGTGCCGCGCCACCTGCCCGGGCCGCGCCTGTTTCCCGCTGCCGTAGCGACGGAGCACTACCTGCTACTGCTCGGCGGGGCGGGGTCCGATGGGGACATGTTCGCCTATCTGTTCGCGTGTAATATGTGGCTGCGTATTGGAGGACGCGATCACACCGTGTTTGGAACGCTGGCCCCGGGAGTGGTGGGTCAGGCGGCGGCGCGTCTTCACGAGTCGGTGTACCTTTTCGGAGGATATCGCGGCCAGGTACAGGCACGTTTGCAGCGAATTGAGCTTCCTGACGACCTTTGCAAACTAAACCTGCAGAAGAACATGTGCAAGGGTCAGTACGGCTGCAGCTACTGTCAGGTCATCAGTCTCAAAACGAACGCTACCTACTGCTACACCAACAGCCAAGAGCTGCCGGCCGTGTGCGAGAATCAGATCGGCACTGTCGAGTTCTCTTCACGACACCGGGGCCGGTGCAATGTTTCGGTGGTGGAGTCTCGCAACTGCTCCCAGTTCACCAGCTGCGAGGAGTGCGAGGCCCGCTGGCCGCTCTATCCAGATGCACAGGTGGGTGCCGCGCCCGGCTGTCGGCGCAAGGGCGAAAGATAAGGGAATATCAAATGTGGGACATTGATCGCTTGGTCGTCGAAATTCAGCCGGTGGTTTCTCTTCCTTATCACGATAGGACTTCTTAATGACATGCTAAAGGAACCCACTGGACGATTTCGATTTCGATACTGCCATCCTGAAGCCCAAGCCCCTACTTTAAGCATTCATGTAATTCTCTTACGTTTTGCATCCCCTCTCATGCTCGCACCCTTCTGTCGTCTTTATCCCCTAGTCTGACCTCTTTCTCCCCTGTCCGTGTCTCCAGGCCTGTCAGTGGATAAGCCTGGTCGGCTTTAGCGGCATCTGCCAGTCGCTACAGCCACTGGGTGTGACCCTGGGCCTGGCTCACCGCGAGGAGACGCTATGTGTGCGCTGGCCGTGCCACGTGGCGGCCAGCTGCGTCACCTGCCAGACACTCAAAGGATGCACGTGGCTGCCGCACCACGGCGGTGAGTGCTGGGGCCCGGTGGGAAGGAGAGGGGAGGACAGGCCTGGTCCGGATCGAAGAAGAACTTGTGGGCACTTTGTGTCTGGGTTGTCGTATTTTGCTTTTGCTTGTGGTTAGTTTGTTGTCAAGACGCAATGCTTCAAAGGCACGACTTCAACGTAGCGGCCGTGTAAGTCTTTGCGAATAGAAGCGTTCGTGCTAACAGTAACTTAGTTGCCAACTATAGCAACGTTTTATTCACGTTTGCCAGGCGTCGACTGTCCAAGGGTTTCACACTTGTGGCACGACTGAAGTCCGGTCTCCTAAGGTACCCACAATGCTGTCGCTGTAACTTAGCCCATTAGCTAACACCAGAGCACGCCTATCTAGTCACCCTTTCTGCCTGTATAACTCGCCGTCCCCCGCCCTCAGCAGCCGGTCGTCACTGGCGTTGGCCCACCGGCCGGTGCGTGCCCCAGCACGAGGCTGACGGTGCGGACAACATCGCCACCTGCGAGGTACCGTGCGCACTGCGGCGCTCCTGCGACACCTGTCTCCAGGAGGGCGACGGCCGGTGCTGGTGGAGTCCGCGCCTCGGCCAGTGTCTGTGGCCCGGCCACCAGCCGCTCATGTGTCCAGCCGGGGTGTGTGGCCCGCTGGTGGTGGACGGGGACCGGTGCCCTCTGCCCTGTCAGCGCCACACAACCTGCCGCGACTGTCTGCAGCGGCCAGAGTGCGGGTGAGTTGTGAAAAAGGGAGGAGAGTGTGTGGACCGGTACTGAGTCTGATACTACAGTGATGGATTTGAAGCGTGGCGGCCAGGTTAACTTACTCTCTGCTGCCAAAAATCCTTTATTGAAGCTGCATAGTCATATCGATAATCTTATTCGCTCAGCTTATTTTGATTTCATCGGCCAACGTTTTTTTCTATTTTATGCATCTGTTAGAGTCAAGACGATGCCTAAACTGATTTATCTGCAGCTTAGCGGGGCTGGCGTGGGGATGTCCGACCTGACCTGATCATCCCTCCCCGCGGCTGAAGTAACCTGGGTCATTTGATCCCTCCCCCAGCCTGGTCTAACCTGGAGCATCCTCTAGACGGTGCCGGTCTAACCTCCTCCCCCCTCCCCCACCGCGCAGCTGGTGTAACCTGGACGGCGCCGGTCTAACCTCTCCCCCCCCCCCCCCGCAGCTGGTGTAACCTGGAGCAGCCTCTGGGCGGTGCTGGTCTCTGCTGGGACGGCGGGCTGGAGCGGCCCCGCGACTCGTGCCTGGCTCTGAACTACACGGCCGTCCCTCCTGAGCCGGTCATCTCCTGGAATTACACGGGCTGTCCGCCAGAAAATGAGTGTGCCAACGGACACCACACGTGCGACCCGCTCTCCGAGACGTGTGTGGACCGGCCTGATGGGTTCAGCTGTGTCTGCAGCGACGGATATGTGCTCGACGGGTACGTGCGGCGGGCAGAAACAGTGAGGGCTGGTGGTAAGGGTAGTAGGGGAATGCTAAGATTGGATGGTTGACGTAACAGCTGGGGCTGACTTGAACTCTAGCTGATCGAGCTGTAGTGCGATACTGATGCGATGTATGCAGCCAAAATGTAGAACACGCTCGTTCCAGCTGTGCTACAAATTGGGAATGGGAAAGTACCATTAGTATCCTTATCGGCATAACAGTGTTTATGTTTCCCGTATGATGCTTTTTTGCTGCTGTCCCCCGTTAGACACTCATTCAACTTCTAACGCACCAACGAGTGTTCATTATCATAAGTTCTAACTTCTAACCTATGAGTCCTTCCTTTCCCGTCGCGCCCGTAATTGTGTCAGCTGTGCTCCCCACAGGCCCCGTCCCCTAACATCACCACCCCTCTCCGCAGGGACGCCTGTCGGCCCGTGTGCGACCAGGTATGCGTTCAGGGCACCTGCGTGGCGCCCAACCAGTGTCGGTGTCACTTCTCGTACGTCGGTGACGACTGCAGTCGCCATTGTCTGTGTAACGGCCACTCGGAGTGCGCCGGCCCCGACCGCCTGGATGTGTGCCTCAAGTGTCACAATAACACGATGGTGAGTGGACTGTGCGGGTGATTTAGGGAAGGGGTTCTGTAGGGGAGGGGGTCAGCAACGTGGCCTTTGTATAAGGGGAAGGGGTTTGCAGAGATTAGTGACTAGGTAGCGGGAGGGGTGTAATTGCGATGGGAGATGCAGCGATCGGTAGGGCGATCTTGAACAAAAGAACAAGATGAATTCTGAAAATTGCGGACTCTCTTGTTGACTCACTAAATGGCCATCACATTGTAATTATAATGATGAGTGATGACCAGGAAAATTTACCCGACGAGCCACACACTTCTCGACCACCTATAGTGAAGTCTGGCCTAGCTTATAAGCCGATCAATCATTTGGCTCATTTTTATTGGCCCCACTTGGCTTCACGTAAGATCCTGACAAACAAACCTGACACCCTGAACCGATCTCTGGCACTCTGAACATCTCCCTTGTGACACCGTCCCGCTAACCGTCCGCCAACCCATCTCTGCGCCTCAGGGGGACCAGTGTGAGAAGTGCCAGCCGTTCTTCGTGGGCGAGCCGAGCAAGGGCTGCGTCTCGTGTCTGGAGTTCTGCCACGGCCACTCGGACACGTGTATCGCTGCCGAGGTGGCTGCTCGGTATAATGTCTCGGAGGTAAGAGTGGTGGCTTTTGTTGAAGGCCGATAGGAGAGTGGGCGGTCGACGGTCGTATTATTACGAGCGAGCGAAGCGAAGTCTTTTCAATATAACGGAAAAATCTCAGTATGAGCGGCCTGGCCCGGCCCGGCCTGTAACGCTTTTGAGAAGCTTATATCTCAGCAACCGCTGAACCGAATGACCTGCGGTCTTTTTTGCTGGGTAGCCCCATCCCTTCTACCCCGTAATTGACTACTTTTGATACATCTCAGTGACCGCCGTGGCACGTGCCTCGTGAAAAGTCAAGGGTGTTCAAGCAGTTTTGCAAAAGTAATGATTTTGAAAGGCCCATATCTCAGCAGCGGCTTGAGCGATTGTCTTGCGGTCATTTTTATAGGGTAGCAGCATCCCTTCTACCAAAGGTCGGATACTCTTCATCTATGTGAGTGACCCCCACTGCACGTGCAAAATACAACAATAAGAGGTGCCAAATTTGTTCCCATTTCAGTAACTCGGTAATTACTGGGGCGATTTCGCTGAAACTTGGCATACAGGTAGGCACCCACCAGGCAATGCATTCCCATGTGTTGCGGTTAGGGTGCTACTGCACGTGCGCAGTGCGCACGTGCAGGGGGCGTTTCCAGATCTCGAGAACGGCTGGGCCGATTGCGCTCAAATTTGGTACACGGTTGGGGAACGGTTAGTAGGGTGCCGTGCAAAAGTCATTGGACCCCGTTTGCACGTGCGCACGTGCAGGATGCCGCTTCCAGATCTCAGGAACGGCTGGGCCGATTGCGTTCAAATTTGGCACACCGCTAGCGACCGGTTAGAAGGGTGCTTTGCACAAGCCCGTTGTAAGTACCCTCTCGCCCTTCCGCGCGTGCAGGGCTCACTATCTCGCTCGCTCGTTCTTCGCCCAACAGCGTTTTACTGGTCTATAGGGAGAAGAGTAGGGCGGAGAATAAAAACTGTCGATGCGAAAATGAGACATGTTTTATTTGGTGTACCTAGCGGACATATTCAGTGTGTGCGGTAGATCGGCGTTTTTATTTAGGCAAGAGTAATAGGATTGCCTGAAGAGTTGTATGAGTATTTATGCTGTGCGTATACAATTTGTATCTGCTTTTATTTTTACCTGTCTGTGTCGCGGCCGTTTGCAATATGAACAGTGATGCATTGCGCCCGCTTTATCTCATTCTTCTTCCCGTATTCCGCGGACCCTGCCGTCGCTGTTTCGGATCACGCGTGCTGACTGATGTCTGTTCCGTGCGTCCGTTTCAGCTGCGTCAAATGTCGCGCTCCGAACTGAAACAGCTGGTGGCCGAGGGTGCCCGACATGACGCCGTCTGCCTGGAGTGCAAACATAACACGCTGGGTAGTCGGTGCGAGCAGTGTCAGCCCGGCTTCTTCCGAGGCAGCGAGAGCCCCGACAAGCACTGCAGACCGTAAGTATTGGTTATTCCAAATGGTATTCGTCAGTGTAACTAAACACTAATCATGGCGCAATGCGACTTTATTCAGATCAGCTCACCACCACTCTGTTGGTGTGTTTCAGCGTTTAAAATGCAAGTTCTAGAAAAGCACAAATTGCAACCATCAGTGCTTGAAATACTTGTTCATTTGCTCTCTATGACTTGAAATTTCAGCATCCACAATTTTTCAAAAGGCATCGAATGTGTATTCACGTTATGGTAATGCTGTCTTCACGTAAAATCCCATCCTCGGCTTCTTTCACTGAAGTGTCCATGCTGACACTCTCGTTTCGTATCAGGTGTCGTTGTCACGGCCACGGCACACTGTGTGACCCTGTCACCGGAGAGGACTGTGACTGTCACAACAACACCGAGTCGGACCGCAGCTGCCGCCAGGAGGGCTACAAGCGCGGCCAACCCTGCTCAGAACTTCAGGTGAGCTGGGTGGGCCACACAGCACGGGAAGGCTTTGTTTGGCACCGAGAGTACGCGGCTAAGCTGCCGAGGTTACATGCAATATGCATAACATATCACTGTGGGTATGCGGTTACAACTAGGTAATCATAAGTTTCTAAGCCAGTGTGAGAAGTAGATTTGCGACCGAAGCAGTACCTGGTAGTTACTATCCATTGCTTGAGTCAACCGTAGGTTCTTCAAGCTTTCAACCTGATGTCACAGCCTATCAGAAGCGTCCGTGTGGATAATTCAGCGCTGACCTCAGTCTTTATTTTGCGGGTTTTTCAGTGCATCAAGTGCCGTGACAACTACCGCGGCCGGCCGACGGACGGCCACCAGTGTTACCGCCAGATGCAGGTCGACCTCGACTACTGCCTGGACTCGGCCCGACCCGGTGAGAGCCGACTGACGAGTGACGGTACATTGTAGCACAGAAGTGCGGGAAGTGCCGCATCGTATAGGGAATTTGGTGGTGTAAATGGACGCCGTGCATACCAGCTCGTGCGTGCATGACGTTAGTACCTATGCGACAATAATTGTACTGACTCATCGATGCATTATGTAATCGGATATGTCCATTGACTTCGACCTCAAAAATATATGCTTTGCCGTTGCAGTGGTCGCTCTCCGGTTCGTTAATTGAAACGTCTGTCTGATGCGTCTATAACGTCCCTTTCCCTCTTCGATCACAGAACTATGCGACGTCCTGCTTACACCTTTCCCTGCCTCCTTTCAGAACTGTGCGGTGCCTGTTGCCTCTCGGGCGCTCTGCTGTCAGGCCGCACCGTCTTCTTCGCCGCCCACCCCAAGTACCTGAACGTGGACATTCGTCTAGTGGTAGACGTTGCGGAGGGTGCTGTGGACGTCTACCTGACGGCCCATGAGGACGCCCTTCAGGTGGAGGTCAACTCTTCTACCGGGGAGCACAGAATAGTGTTCGACCCGAGGTACCACACCGAGCCGGAGGATCACATCGGCGGGTTGCGCGCTCGGCGCGACACGGCGCCTGCCTCCAACAGTACAGCGACCCCGCTGTATCGAAGGGTAACGCGTGCAGCCGCTCAGGTGAACACGTTCATCGAGCTGACTGGAAGGAGAGATCTGCTACTGGTTCGTCGTGTGAGAGGGAGGCTGACGGTACAGCTACCGCAGCATCAGTATGACCTACGGACCACCACGTTCTACCTAGCGGCGCTGAGTGTGGGGGTCACCCCCGCCCGCGGCACCGTTTTCTTCCGACAGGACCAGCACAAGATGAACATGGCTGTGTTTTTCTCGGTGTTCTTCTCGTGTTTCTTCCTCTTTCTGTCGCTGTGTGTGGCGATGTGGCGGCTGCGGCGGCTGACCAGCCGTCGCCGCTCGGCTCGGCAGCAGGAGGCGGAGATGCGCAGTATGGCTCGCCGTGCGGTCGCTCGGGTGACGCTCCACCTCCAGCCGGAGGAGGAGACGGCGCAGGGCGCGGCGCGCCGCCGCCGCCGCTCGCCCGACCTGCCCGTCCGGCCGGCCGCCGTGGAGCCGTGTTCGGACGGTGTGGCCGGCGTGACCACCGTGTTCGTACAGCTGCCCGGCGGAGCGGCGGCACCCACACGGCTCGCACTGGCCTCCACGCTGACTCTACTGGGACGAGCCGCCGCGCCAAACTCCCGACTGCCGGCAGTGCTGCGCCGGGCCGGCCCCGTCACGTGATACTCAACATGGGGGCGCCGATGGAGTCACGTGTTAGTGGCGGGGTGTGCTACAGTGTGATCGGGCAAACTACTACCGCGGGATGGACCCCGTGGACAGACAAGTTCCTCAATTGAGCTTGGTACTCAGCGACGATGCTGTCGCTACCACATCTTCCACGCCACAGGGTTTAATCTACAGTCTTCTGAAAGGCCACAAAACTGCTGACACAACCGGCAATTTCGGCTCTTCCATAGTCTACAGTACCTCAGAAGTTCGAACTAGGAGCGTTCTGCGCCTGGGCGGCAGGAGCGCGATGCAGCCACATAGCTATAGCAGCGCTCCACTGTGCCCTACCGCCGGTGTTGAAGTAACCACCGTTTAGCCCGGCTCGCTGAGCATGTATAGAGAGTCAGATACGTACGTATAAGCATTCCGTCCCACCGCCCCCGGGGCCGGGCAGCCAAATGGATCTCAGGTGATGGCTCGCTGGCTGGAGTTCGACTGGTGCGGCCATCCGCTAATGGGGTGCCTCCAAAATGTGGTAGGGTGTCATTGGAAAATGATTGGTTGTCTTGCGCTTCCATGGACAGGCGCATGGCGCCGCAGCGCTCAGCGCGTGATATTTGGGGCTCAAGTGTCGCGCGGATGTAAATCATGTAGGGTTTTATTAGGGGTGCCATGTGTTATTAGGGCCGACGATCATTGGTTGTGTGTGCAGCAGCGGGGATGTTTTCTACCTCTGGACCAATGTAATGCAGGCGTGTGTTCATTTTTAGCTGTCAGTGGGAGCCGATGGTTTTGTGTATTAGGCAGGGTTATTAACTGCGCGATAATCGATATTCCTGTGAAGGGCGATGTATGTGTTACTCGACTGGTTACAAATAGTCATGACATTATTGACGTGCCATAGTCTTGACTTTTTCCATTGAAATGCTCGGAAGATGTTGGCGATTTTACTCGTATGTGCGACATTTCCTGCTCTGCTGTGAGAGTGACCAGTGCACGTATCATATTTTCGCTCGTCATGCTTTTTTACTTGGTTCGGACGGTAGAAGTCTATTTATAATATGTTCTTTGAATACTATTTTCTAATCCAATGACGGAGACGCCCCATGTGGATCATTTCTTTGACAAGCCCAGTGCTTCCACGGGCTGTGTTATTCTGACATATGCGGATTTATATTTTTGAATAAACCTCTTGGAGCAGGCTGTGTGTTTACCTTGGTTTAAACATATTTGATGTGTTCTCGAACCCTTAGGTCGTGTCAAGGCTGTATAAATCGGTCGTATGTGCCGTTGAGACGGAGCTGGTTGGAAGCCTCGAGTCTGTCAACATCGACGTGAATGCTCTATTCAGAGCAAGGGATGCTGCTTTTCCTCAGTGGAAAGGAGTCATTTTCTGATGCTTAGATTACTGCTTAGGTAAATGGACAGCGTCATAACTTGTATATTATGATAACCGTAATTATGTTCAAATTTCAATTGTTGCAAAAGCTTCAAAATTAAAATTCGAAAGGAGTTGGTGTATTTCGGGTACTGTATGCTCGGTTCGAAAATCACAAATTATGTGTAAATTTCGGAACGTAATTTTAACCTCTTATGGAAACATGATTCTTTTTTAGGCAATAACCCGTCTAAGTTGGCTAAAATCAAGGCTTTGTTATTTGTTAATGGTAGAATCTTGAAATATTTGCTTCAGCAATGTTTTTTTTCAGCAATATTTTGCTGTCATTCACTTGTGAGTTGACAAGGTAGTATTTAGTAGTCAAGTGTGCTCTTATTTTGTGACAAAAGCGCTATTACTGTAAGCTGAAGAAAGACAGCTTTGTAAAGTTAAATTCACATGACACAAGTTAACATTTGTTACGAATGTTTTAAAATCATTTATCATTGAACTTTTTGTCCTAAGATTGATGGAATTTGGTCTCTAAAATTAGGTAATTTATATGAAAGAACCCAGTTTTTGTATCATATCGTATTCGTGTCTGATCTATGGTAGAAGCCGGTAGAAGCAACGATGTTGAATGATAGTATTCAAATAGTATGAACCCTACCTAAAATAAAGCCGTTTTGCACCCTTTTTGTATACACAAGCTTGTGCGCGATATCAAACTTTTGTGTTTGTGTTTGTTGGGTTTCTTCTTGTTATTATCGTGTTTTTATTTACCTTGCTTGTCGCTTTTGTGGGGGTGTTAGGGTATAATATACCTCTACCAATCATTTTGATACCATAGGTACTGTGCATTAGGCAAGGCCATCGCATTAGGCATGTTCAGCAGTATTTGTGTTCAAACAATTTTTGGTCCATTTTTATTGTGAGGGATGAGGAATGATAATTTTGAGAGCTGTTATGATGCATTTCTTACTGATCTTTTGCATTTTCTTTGCTTTGAAGTTTGAACCCCATGAACCTGCTTCCTACCTCTTAGAACCTCCTGCCTCTTAGAATTATGGGACGCCGGTGAAAACAGGGCGCTGGAGGGCATATTAGTCACGTGACATTTGGAACTTCTCCCCCTCCGTGGGCCTTCTATGTGCTAAACGTCACGTGTGAATTTCACAAACATTGATCAAATCGCCCCAGGCGCCCTGTTTTCACCGTCGTCCGAATTATGGCCAAGCTGGACTAATTGTAATGGCCTTTCCTTTCTAATACAGGAAACCTTAGCCTTGAACGAAAACACTACCGGTGACGCCAGGGTGACCGATACCAGCTATGCATCCTCCAGGAAATTACATGCACATCCTTCGCTTTATCAGGTTGGGGTGAAAATGTTACGCTGACGAAGTTCAGCTGATGCCTGATCTGATGGGATCGCTATTATAGTTGGAACTTGGAATTAAATTATGAAAGGCTTGATGTTGTCAAGCCATCTGCTAAGTTTTTTATTTTTATGATATGTCAAATTGTGCTACAGATGTAGAAGTTGTATGTGGTGAAACTAACAGAATCTCTCACATCAACATGTAAGCAGTCACAAGCTTGATCTAACCTGGGTAGAACCATGGTGACTATAATGTAGAACTAAGGCTGTTGGCTGGGTAGAAGAAATTGTGACTTTTTGCTGGCTCACAGGGATAAAGATAGTAGAAACATTTGAAAAGGATTCCAGTATGATTCAGGTTCAGACTGAGCCAAACCAATAAACAAGAGATGGTGGGTGATGATGGCTTATTTTGTTAGCTCAAGCTAAGGTTACTAGTAGCTGATTCTGATCCTCTGCTTCCAGGGTCTTGTGGTTTTAGAATTTAAGCCAGTGACTTCAATAATTCAAGTTAATATTTTTGGGTATTGATTGTATAAATAAAATAAGTATGGACAAAGAAAAGAAGATTGAAATCGGAACCTCCTCAGTAAGTATTTGCCCAGCAGGCCAGCAGGGTGTTTACTGTATAGACATATGCATACAGTCTTGTACATGACACTCAGGCAGACATACAGACAGAACTTCATTCTAGACTGTACTGGTCTGTAAAATGCCTTTATTTGTCCCAACAATCATCAATTATTTCACCCCATTAATCTTTTCATCCCAATATCCAGTAGTGAGCTCAACAAGGATCAGAATATGATGGTGATTACCACTTCCCAACATTTTTGAGGAAATTGAAGCTGCAACCTATTGGCTAGTTAAACATTCATTGTCGATGAAGATTGTTCACGCCCTCCAGAAGGTCTTTAGTAGGTAGACTTTTGTGGAATAGTCAATGCATGCCTATTCGTCTCGTCACTCAGCTCTCTCTTGTCTTTCTTTCAGCTGGTAGATCTGAAAGCTGAACTGCATAGAAAACAGCAGGAGTCGCGCAACTTACACCGCGGTTCCGACCGGCCGACCGCCGCCGGCACCTCCGGCACCTCCGGCAAGTCCAAGATATGGTCCAAGACGAGCACGGCACGCGCCTCCGGCAAGACGGCGGTCTGGTCCAAGTCTAATGCCGGGGTGGAGAGGCGCGACCAGCGGGACCGGGAGGAGACGGAGCAGGAGACCAAGGACCTGGACCGATCCAGGTAAGGGAATCAGGAAATGCGACCGCTGGCGTGGGTGTTGTTTAAAAGCTCATACTCAATCAAGCAGTCACGATACACCTGATAAAAATGAAAACTGCATAGATAAATTATGTTACTAAGCAACACACGGCATCTAAACGCGTTTAGGCGTGGTCGTCAACGTATATCTGAGTATTCTAAGGATCTATGGATTTCTGAGATATGAGTGACCGATAAGCGTTACGTTAACGCTAGGGCATGCTTTTCAGCAATCATTACCATGTTTTTTTAAACGTTGATGTAAAAAGGAACTGAGGGTTCAGAGCCTGGCTTGTTTCGTGGTTTAGTTTTCTCGTCTCGTTTGCGACCGGAAAAGTTTTGACCCCGACGTGATTTGAACACGCAACCTTCTGATCTGGAGTCAGACGCGCTACCGTTGCGCCACGGAGTCGGACGGGCGGAAGGGATCTGTAACACAATATGACCATTATGTAAAACAAGCAAAGGACAAGTTAGGAGCTAGCAGTGAACACCTAATTTGTGGATTGTCTGTCGCGATATCAATTTATTCTTCGTCGTTGCTGCACTTACAATGCCTCTTACTGCCATACAATCTGTGGAACGACTGCGTCTTAAAAATTCCAGGTTGAGGTTCCAGTTGGCGGGCTTTCCTTCGGTAATCTGCTGTTGCATTCCCTCGCTGCACATCCATGCTTTCAATCTGCCTTTGTACCCCATTGACTCGCTGGTGACCAGTCAGAACAGCCTTTCTCGTCCTGCCTGAGAAGCGTCCTGTCGTTTTATTGTACGCGTCTCACGTGTGACTGTCCTTTTACCCGGCAGGACTGTGTTGGAGGCCAAGGCGATGATTTACGACCGTCTACAGACGGGCACAGAAGCTCTGGAAGATGACTCCACCAATGAGCAGTTTCTAGTCAACTTCCAGCAGAAGGCCATTGATGATGTGACTCGCCGCCGCCAGCGCCGCCAGGCGGCCGCGGAGGGAAGCTCCGCCGAGCCGCCGCCTCCGCCAGCCGCCTCAGCCGACGAGGAATGGTGAGTTTGGTGGCACGTCCGCTAGATGTCTCTGATTGTACGCAACAAGACTGTATCGAAGGCCCTGTGAGACTCCTACTATAGGTCCCCACCCATCCTACATACATGATGGTCGCCGTTCCGTCATTCCCATCTCAGAATATTCAAATCCGTATCCTCCATGCCCATTACCCATGTTCCGGGCTGGACGGTTACCTTGATCCGACATGGCAGGGTCCTCACAGGACCAGGCCATACAGTTGGTGGGGTGACCACGAGCGGGGCTGAGCACTGAGCAGCCAGTCCAGAGAGACGGGCTCAGCCCCGTTGGCCACCAGGGCGGCCGACCGGATCAGTGTCTCCCCCTAACTTTTTTCGTCCTCCCGACTCTGCGATGGTCTTCTCAGGTCGAAAGAACCTACCCTCTTCCCTCCCCAAAAGCAACAACAAACAAATATGGTGGAACGGGGATGGGTAAATTCAGTAGTCCGAGTTCTGACGCAGACTATCAGTGAGGAAAACATGTCCATGTCAAATGCATCGCATGTGCCCAATTTTGTCAGTTTTATGCTCAGATTTACTGGCAAACTAGTATTTGTGAGAGTTTCTCGTTAGAATATGCGTAAATCAATTTATCCTATAATCTATTGCCCAACCTTGAAAAGCTACACATCGGCTTTGTTTGCCTTTAATTTTGAAAATCATGCGCATAGAGAAGCGGAATTGGCGTTTTGCGACACAACGAAGCCCTGTTTGGGAGGCTCAGTTCAACACCCACTCGAGGTGGTGACCTACGCTAACTAATGCTGCCATCGTCGCTTGAGTGATACTGTATCATACGGTGTCCAAGTTAAGGACAATTGTGCCATTGATATATCATTTCCGCCGCAACACAAGTCTACAGGAAATCAAAGCGGTCACTTGAGATAGAACCGTTTGTCGCAATACCACCTTGAATCGGTTTTCCTTATCTCAGGACTCAGTTATGCCTTTGCCTACCGGAAAAAGTTTAACTGAGAGGTGGGCTGACGCCTGATGATGCCTTCAGAAAAAGGTGCTATGCGTGAAGTTAGTTATTTGTGTCCGTTTTAACTTTTAACCTGAGTATGGTCACGCTAATGTGCGCACTGTCTGACATCAACTCAATGGTAGATCACTGGTTAGAGGCCGAAGGGCTGGACCAGTCAAAAAAAGAAAAAAATTCACGTCACGCGCATTATGTATAGCACTCCTGATTGTCTGATGATTCCGTGCCCTTGGGCATTTGTTCAGCATGTGCCAGAACTAGAATTATACTTTGTTTGTCAAGGGGTTATCTGCTTTTGGAACTGCGTCCTACCAAAGCGCTGCAACTCTACGGTGTAAGGGTGATCCGCCAGCCCAAACGAAGCAAACGTCCTCCAATTCTGGTCCAAGGAAGCGCGTCAGCGCTGCTGGCCTCTAATTTAATGCTGAACCTTCTTTGGAACCTAACATAAAATGAATGATGAAGACATTCATATTTTTACTGTAAAGAATATTCAAAACGATTGCAAGCGGGGCCTATGCTAAATAATGTTAGCTTCTGAAGCCTTATCAATAAACGAAATGCGGCACTCGGCTGTGACTACTGAACCATCATAACATATCGGCGCATTCGGCACCGCAAATGTCTAGCGGTCTGTCATTTCGCCAGAAGTCGAGCGGTTGTTCATTCCCCTGACAACGCACGTTATAACGCTGCATGACAGCCCGCTATAGGCGTATCGACAGGACCATAACCCGGCCAGTGCGTCCCAGTATGACTACTGAATTCGAGTCGAAGAGAGTCCATGCCCTCACCGGTATTCAGGGAACGTGAATCGCGCTCGTTTCTCGTTTGCCGTTGCATGGCACGAGTCTGGGTTACTGAGCAGGAATGCCTAATGCTTTTCACACATCGGGTAGGTAAATGAGGTATGGATTTTGTTGGTACGCTGCATCTGGTTACTGGGTAATACCATCTGCCCTGGATTGCTGTACTGTGTTCGATAAATGAAAACGGACAGAAACTGTCGGCGGTGAGAAATGCTGGTGGCTCTGAGAAAACGGATGGCTCTGCCGATCCGGCCATTGTTGATGTTTGAACTTGGACGACTAGCAGAACTGCTTGGCTTCTGACTCCGTGACTGATGAGTTGGGCACGCAGTGTGGTCTCTGAGGTGTAATGGTGAGCCGTGTCTCCCCAAGCGGGGCAGTCCTCCTGCCCTACGCCCCACGGCCTAACTCCGCTATGAGGACGCATTCTTCATTGTCAAAATGCCGATCGAGAAATGCGCTTATGTAAGCCGGTAATCGGTATCCCAGAGCTGTGTTTAAGCCGAGGTGTCGAGTGAAAAAAAAAATCAGACGTTATTATCCAACAGTCGAAGATCAAAAGACGTCTGCGGCTGATGTCGAACGCCTGTGTTTTGGTCATAGCACGCAGTGCGGGAGATTGTGATCTTGATACGGGTAGGTGATGCTGTAGCTATATTGATATAGGGATGTGTTTTGCGAAATGCCCTACGGCGGCGTTATATTCGAGAATGTATCCGCAGCGACGCCTACTTAGGGCTGATTTTTCTTGCTCAGGTATTATTCATTTCATGAAGTGTTAGGTTATCCGAAGCCGTGATGGTGTTTGGGGAATGAAAAATCGCTATTTCTTGCAGAAAATAAAAAGTTTTTGATCTTAGTTATTGATTATTGATTACTATTGGTATATCGAAAAGATGTCTGATGTTCTTGAAAAGTTATTGATCTCATAGGCTGATCTTATCGCTTTGCTCGTATCACAGCCAGTGATATGTAAATCAGCATAAGTGGAAATAGGTTTATTTGTAGCAACTTCAGCATTGGATATCTTCAACCCCTTCACTAACACACAAGCGTTCACAAAAGTGCTGTCATGTTTACAAAGGCATATTCCATGAGCCCACGATGCGACATTCATTGTGAATCATGACCGTATTATGACTTTTTGTTGTCAAACTCACTTCCCGCAAAAGAACCGCGTGGTCCACTCATTTCCTAGCTTCGTGCTTAGACGGGGATATTATTATGACAAAGTTCTTTATTATTTCGAAAGTATTCGTACGTACAGTTTTACATGTCCGTTTTCATGACGACATTATTCATTTGGTTAGTTAGCAGCAATGTGTATAACTCCGCACTAGGACGGCCGCCCGGCGGGTGTGAAACCTGGCAATGTCGCCGGTTATTTCACACGGTACTTACGCCGCCGGTACTAAGGTTTTATGCAGTGCCATTAAGTTGATGGTTGAGTCTGTCAAGGGTTCCATTTTTAACCCCCTGTAGCCCGGTAGGAAGGCGGGCGCTGTTAGATGCTCATTGGTCACCAGTTCCACTCCGTAGCTGCGCCATATATTTGACAGGAAAAAATACCCGATCCCATCGCAACACTGGCTCGAGGGTAAGATCAGCTGACAGGATGTTGATTTGTTTGCTCAATTTGGTCAGAAACGACACCATGTATCATCCACTTATCTTAGTACAGTCAAGACAGCTATGCTCAAGGACCCAATGTTTTGTGATAAAGAAGACATGACGTTTCTGAATTCGTTGACGGATGGACGGAGCTACTACCATTGGCCCCGACCCTTATATTTCGGAGGTCGTTTTCGATTAGTTCCGAGTCCACAACCTTCTGCGCATTATGTTAGCAACCCAAGTCGTTGAACGTTTTATTGTCGATAATTCACACCGCGGTACACGCTATTCCCGGATTATATGTTAGCCTTTTGACAGTGCGCTGTGCTATGGGTAAGCTTTGGGTAGGAGGGGGAGGGGCGGGCCCCTGCGTGACACCTAACCATCTAGCATACTGAACGGTCGGATTTGGACGCCCACAACCAACCAAAGCTCCGACTGGACGCCGGTGGGCCGCACATGCGGCGAGCGGTGCAGAAAACGTCAATAGCAGGGGTTGGCCACGGGCCCCTATGACGCCAGGGCTACCACGGTGACATGACTGACTTGAGCTGGGTTAGACTAACTAGACTGAACTGGACTGGAATAAACTCAACTGGGCTAGACTGGACTGGAACGAAAATTGGGACTTATCTCGCTATACTGTAATCTCATTTTTTATCAGTCTCTTTCTCCCCACGAGAGATATTTAGAGCAGGCGAAATGAAGTGAGCACTCGTGAATAACTGTGCTGTTGTTGCTGTTATTTTTTGCGGGGGGGGGGGGCTAGTACGTCTTGCATCCCGGAGATATCTTGACGCGTATGTCCTGACTGCTCTTGGATTCTGTCGCCCTATTTCAATCGCGTATGGGACACTCTGTCGTATTCTGCTAATGTATTAACCCGCGCCCGGCTGGGGGTCCTGGATTTCCACGCCCTGCTGGGGGTGGATTTCCACGCCCTGCTCAGACACCTAGGGGGGTGTCTGAACACCCTTCTAACTCGGCTCCTGCCACGTAGCAATACGCGGAAGGCGGCGTTCGAAAGAGCGCCAAAAATAATGACGAAATCACTTCGGTCAATTTTTTGGTCAGGTCAAAGGTCAGGTCACCAGAGGTCATTGAAGGCAAAATTTTGCCGATTTCCAGGTCGAATGTCGACAATTTCCAAGAAGCCAACGCATAACTCGGGAACCAATAGAGCTACAGCGCCGCGGAAAAGCGCATTCGATAGCCCTATTAACGCCCTTTCTGAGTAATTCTCTCAGATTTGACCTAACGTCAACGGTTTGCCTGCAGGGGGCAAAAACTGCAAAAATAGCCGATTTTTTTCGGAAACAGTTTTTCTGCAATAACTTTTGACCCAAGCCTTGTACGAGCTTACTTTTACCGGCATCGTGTTCCTCTCGTCAAGACGCATCGAATGAACTATAATTTGACCCTGAAAGGTCAACTTGAAAATTTGACCTCAGGTCAAGGTCATGACCTGTCTGGAAAGGGTCATGTTGCATATCAGTCGATCCGTATCGTCGAGCTGAACACATATAAGGCGTTTTCATCGCTCTAGCATGCCTCTATCAAAAGTTATTTGCGAAAAACTGTTAGATACCATTCGTGACCTAAGATGACCTCAGGGGCATAAACAGGGGTCACAGACACCATTTTCATGTTCAGTGTGTCTAAACCACTTGTAATTCAGTGTTTGGGAGTGTTTATAATGTCATTTGTCCAAAAAGAGGCGCATTTCAATTTTCTCCCATTGACTTATAATGGGAAGGTCGCAAAATTGACCTGACCTTAGGTCATCGATACCTATCGAAATTCTGAGATAAACATTTTGTACATGCTATTGCTCTTAGCAATCGCTAAGTTTCAAAGCGATCAGTCACTCGGTGTAGCTATGGCAGACATTGAAACTTTTATGAGGTGAGGTCACTTCAAGTGACCTGGTGACCTGACCTTGAATGACCTTGGTCTGAAATTTTCACAACATGTGTAGAATTGATGTATGATAAGGTGTACCTTTGAGATATTCGCGAAAAACCATAAGGGGGGTGTTCAAACACCCCCAGCAGGGCGCGGGTTAATGCGACGAAACTATGGCGAGTAATTATATTTTTTTTCATGATCGCCTTTTACTTTTAATTGAATTAAGAATTGTCCGATTACCGTTGTGTTATGTTTGTTTGATCTTTTGACCTTTAGATGCTTATTGCTAATCATTCACGGTATTTTTTGGCGCAGCTGGGATCAACGAGCATGCAACATGTTCCTGAAGTTCCCTTTTCTTTCTTATTTTGCTACCGGTATTGTGTGCTTCATCAGAGTCCAGCTATGTGTATTTGCTTATCCTTTTAAACTTTAAAAGCACCCGGACTTTGCCGACTTAGTTTGAATGGCATTACCATTTCTTCCTCATTAATATTCGAGTGCCGCCAGCCTCGTCATTGTTTTGTTTCTGTTTTGTCGGCTGCTTGCAGCCGGCCTGTGTCGATTGTCTGGTTAGCTAAATCGAGCGTGGCAAGCACTTACGTCGACAAGCTCGGACCCTACCGGCTCGTGCTGGTGCCTGGGGTCGACCCACCGTCGACGGCTGCTTTTACTTGCATTATTGCCGGGTCGGCCCAGACACCAGACTGCCGACCTCGTTTCCAAATCGGCACGGACACCTGGCTTTGGTCGGAAACTTTATCGCTGCGGTAGTCTAGACGTCATGATTGCATTGGGGTGAGGGTGTTAAAGTTGTTAGCTTGATGGTTTGAGAATCATGCACTTGATGGTTTCGAAATGATTAAGTTAATGGTGTTGAAATCAGTAAGTGAAGACCTTTTTTCGATAGCTGAGCTATGGCTGAGTTTGTGAGTTATCTATTGACAATAGCCCGCCTGGTGTCGCACACGGTTAAACATGAAACACCAATGAAGTATCTGTCATCATTATCAAAATCGGGTTCGCTGATTCTGTTAGCCGCCGACCCAAGTCGGCCTCAGCGGTAGCCTTTTCACTGTTTGGTGGCGACGCACTCATGTTCAGTTAAAATTCCACCTGCGGCTATCCAGGGTGGATCGGGTCGGACGATATTTGAGTTTTGCATTGAACAATGAACAATCCACCGTTTTAAGAAATATATTTGTTAAATTTGCCAAAAGTGGGTGATGTGAGACAGGCTTTTGTTAAATGCTGTATGTCAAGCTCCATGTGTGTTTGACCTACGGCAGCTGCTCATTGCAGGAAAAATAGCATATGTTATTGCTGAGGCTGGATGGGTAATTGTGTGTACTGTGTATTTCTATTTTCTGGTTATCACGGTGACGCAAAGTGATGTATGAAAGGTTTCTATGAACTCCGTGTGGCGTTACCACTACCTTTATAGGTTGAGTGTTTGTTGTCAGAATGCGGGCAACGAAGAAGTGAATAATGATAGATGGTTCGCTGCAGGCTTTTAAGTGAGCTGACTGACACACAAAGCTGTGCCTACACGTGCGTATCGACCGGGCATTTTATGGCTGGTGAGTGGGGCCACTCGGGTTAGCTGGCCAGTGTCATGTATGCCTGCGGCTTTGCTAACCAGTAGCCACCGGTGCTACATAAACGTTATGATTGGAAATTGCCGTTTTAACCCTCGCCCATGTAGGGGGGGGGTTGGTGCAACCCCCCCCCCCCTGAGGTTTTTCGAAAATAGTGCAAAAACGGCGGCGCGCAGCGCCGCCAAATTTTAGGTACCTTATGGGGCAAACCTTGCGCATCTTTTGATAAAAAAAATTTGACCGGGTCATGTCAGGTCACGGAGTTATGACGTCACAAAGGGAACAACCTCCGGCCGGATTTTCACAAACTGAGTGCCAACGCCCGAGGTTTCCTGCCGGTGGTACGGACATCGGTTGATGGATCGTGATGAAACTTCCCATGCATGTTGGGGCAAGTATTGGCTATCATATGGTATAAGAAACTTGACCGGGTCAGGTCAGGTCACGGAGCTATGACGTCACAAGAGGAACAGCGTCCGGTACTATTTTTGAAAAGCGCCCGAACCACTATATTTTGCTAATTCTTGTCACCTCAATGGGAATATGCAGCAATATTAGCTTCTATAGGGAGCAAATGGACCTTCCAAATCCAAAAATACAATCAGATTTCAAAAATTTAAATTTTGATTTTTCGAATTTCTGCCGCCGACTGTGACCTTGCCGACTTCCGGCGCTCCCAACGCGCCATTTTTAGAGCTAGGGAAACGAAATACATACCAAACGATAGAGAATTGATCAAGGAACACGATAGTGAAGGTTTCAAGTCGATATCTCCCACCGTTTTGCCGCAATCGCCGCGGAAAGTTGAAAAAAGTCTATTTTTCCGAAAATTTGACCTTTGACCGGTCAAAAGTAGGTCAAATGTTGACCTAGGACCAAAAAATATACCACCAATCGCGAGATCTCGGCGAGAGCAATCCGTTGGTCTTTTCCGCTAAGCTCTACGACGCTCCGTTTTCAAACGCCAAGGGGGGGTCGCACCAACCCCACCCCCCCCCCCTGCATGGGCGAAGGTGGCAGATCGCCGTTTACGGGCGAGGGTTAATGGGATCGAATAATACGTGATTTTGCCTTTTCACTGTATTCATAGCTGATCAATGTCACGGGTTGCTCGGATATTTGTCACTAGAGGTGGCAAAATGTGGACCCGAGGACCCGGCCCATAGAACCATTCTGAACCCAAATGGGTCCAGACTGGTTCATGGAAATTTTCTGACGGGTCCAACTGGGTACTACCATAAACACACCATGCACACTGTAGCTTATAACTATTCCCAGTTGAAAAAGCCTGTATTACTTGATGCAATTAATGATACCTACAAATAATTTGTAATCATTGACTAAAGGTACGGGTCCAACTGGTTCTCATTCCCTAAGACGGGGTCTGACTGGTTCTAGCAATGTCCATTCGGATCTGGTTCGAGTCTGGTTCCAAAAAATCACCTTGTGCCACCTCTAAGTGTCAGGACCGCGATTTGATTATTTGAAATATTGGCTCATTTATACTTGAGAAATACCTCATAAGTCGTAGGTGTAGTCAGCGAAAAAGCTTAAGATGCACGTAGATATGTGGTTTTAACTATGTCTTCGGGGCATAAATACCAACGCCGACGCCTTTCGTCGCTGATCCGTGAATCTTGAAGCCGGGAGACGGGCATCAGTCATATTTAGACTGTTCCGCATAACACGGGTGCACGGCGGCACAGTCTATATGTCAGGCAAGTGAACTGTTTCGGCCGAGTTTTGGTAAAAACCCGGCAACGATGTTGAAATTCATGGGTGAAACTTTGACATCACCATTGGGGTCCCAAACGTCCAAGGGGGCCTCCATTTAGTGGGGGCCTCCAAGCAATTAGGGGCCTCCAATTGCCGAAGCGGTAATTTACGAGCCACGCCAGGGCCTCCTCTAAGAAATTTTCATTGGGGGACCAGAGGCTCAGAAGCCAAACATGGGGTACCCCCAAATCCAGTTTTCTCATCGGATTTAGGCCACTTATTTTTCGTCACAGCTCTGATGCCATGATTTTTTTTTTAATATCGATAAAGAAATGGTAGGTCACCTGACCCTACTGGTGGATCCAGGCCAGCAGGGTGACATTGTATGTAAATATCCCCCGCGGCATCCGAAATCGACGAAAATTTCTGGCTTTTTCACTTTTGACAATAAAACACAATGCCTTTATAATAGAAAAAAAATTAACGGCACAGCATTGCGCAAGGAATCTAGCCGTAAGCCGACCCCAGAAAGTGTGAGGGTTAACCTTCGCCGGCACCTGGGGGGAGGGTCGCCACCCCCAAGTTAGTTTTTCTGCTCTACACTTAACATTTTTAAAGCTAGAAACCTGATTTTCTTTGTATAGCTGCTTTTCTATCTTTTCTCAGCGTCCATTGAAAATTTCAAGCTTCTGCGGCATTTGGGTTTGGAGATATGACCTTGTTCTTCAGGTCATGTCATGTCCTAAATGACGAGAGAGAGAGAGAGAGAGACAATTTTATTGAATCTATGTACACAAATTTAAAGATAACATACACGATTGGCGTAAAGGCGCCCGAGGCGCTTAATACGAGACGCCGTTCGAGAAAAAGTTTTGTACAGCATCTAAAACACTCTTGTGTCCTCACACACATCACTACTCACACACAACACATTTGCATATGTTCCTCAGTAAATGTTCAAACGTGAATGCGCGCCACTTGTACTCTGCACCACTTATAAAAGCATCGATATATGAAACGCACCACACTAAATTAACGACGGTAACTAACTTCTACGACTCCTACTACTACTACTACTACTACTAATTGCAAGCACAATACAGTGTACATAGTATACTGTACCTACAATGGACATTACACATTGTTACATATTACTATATGTCACATTCGCAAAAGTGGCCGACCCTAAACCTGTAGCCGAAGCGCCTGTCCCCCTGCCCCTCGGCTAGCGCAGAGAATAGTTTCTTCGCATGTTTTTGTTAGTCAGTTCTCCCTTCGATCGTCAGCTTATCTAATGTCTATTCTAGTGAGAAAATCTCTTCGTTTGGAGAATGAAGCGCTGGACAGCCAGCGCAACGTTAGTTTCAGAATCCCTATTTGTTTTAGATGGACCCTTCGTTAGAATTTCAATTTGGGCTTCCCGCGGAATATTTCTGAAGTTGTTTCCAAGCACTGCTGATAAATTGTCGTATAATGTCGTTCGTTCTACATTAAATAGTGGGCATACGAGTAAGAAGTGTTCCACGTTTTCTTTAGCGCCTCCACATCTACAAGCTGTTGTATTGTTTTTTCCAAATTTGTGTTGATCCTCGTGTAGATCCGAGGCCCTCAGTCTGATTCGTGTATGTAACATGTTTCCTATTTTGGACCCTACATTGAAGAAAAAACGCGGTGGCGTGATTCCTATATATGCGTGCAACGAGGTCTTGAACTGTCTGATGCTGTGTTCTGTCCGCATGGTGTCAGGCAGTTCGTTCCATGTTCTGGTCGTAGCTGGGACGAGAGACCTTGCATACGACGCGGAGCGAGCCGCTGGAATAGTGCGTTTGTTGTATTGCGTACAGCGTAATTGTCGTGTTAGCGCCGAATTTCTTGTTGCTGGTATTATATCTTTTATGTAAATGGGCACTCGTTCGTCGACGATAATCTTATGATAGAGTTTCAGCCTGTGGGTGCGGCGCCTATCTTGTAAGGTGGTCCAGCCAAGCTCAGTCCTAAGTCCGGAGGTGGGTGTCCGGCGGTGAGTGGCAGTGATGAGGCGTGCTGCCCTGTTCTGCGCCTTCTCCAGTCGTGATTTGTCAAATATTGTTATATGACAATCATATATGGTATCACAGTAGTCGAGGTGAGGACGCACGTACATTTGATATATATTCAACAATATCTGTCTGGGAATCAAGGGTGCGATTGGAAATAGAGGACTCAGCGTGCGATTGAATTTTAACAGGACATTATCTACATGTGACTTGAACCTTAGGTCGGTAGAAATCGTTACGCCAAGATGCTTATGGGAATCTCGAACGGGAATTCCTACGCCACCAAAAACCAGGGTGGGAATTTTACCGTTATTTTTCGTGAAAGTCTGCTGAGTAGTCTTCGTTGCGTTAAAAGTTACAATCCAATTATCTCCGTAGTGACTGATGCGTTCCAAGTCATGTTGCAGTGATCGTTGAACTTCGTTAACGTTGTCGGCATTGTGACTGGCATACAGTGAGCTGTCATCAGCAAAAAACAGCATTTCATTGTCGGTGATGCTACTAAGTCCGTTTAAATACAGGATGGCCAGAAGCGGGCCGAGAACAGATCCTTGCGGCACTCCTGCGAATAGTGTGCGCTGGGTGGATATGGCCTCCCCTACCTGAACTGATTGCTTCCTATCATGAAGGTAAGATTTAAGCCAATCGAGATTTGTGCCTCGTATTCCAAACTCAGTGTCACATTTTGCAACTAATCCTTCGTGCCATATCTTTTCGAAATATCTTGATATGTCCAAGTATATGATGGTGTAATCATTTCCGGAGTCCATGGATTTGTAAAGTTTATCGGTGAGGTATGTTAGCTGGAGTTCGGTGTTGTGGACGAATAACCAATATCTTGCGATGGCTATGGGCCTTGTGAGCTTTTGACACGCTGATTTCGGCTTTTTTTTGCCAGTCTTACCTCCCACCTATCATTGAACATGTTGTTCTGCGATGTACAGATGTCAGAGTCAGGGTCAAGGTCAACCTAGGTCATCTAAAATTATTGCGCTTTAGGCAAGCTGAATTTACTTTTCGTGAAGTTTCTTTGACTGTATGTTTAGTAAAAGCTTCTCACTTCATGATCAAGTGTAATAGGGACACACAAACCGATCTGTGCACACATCAGTACATACACAGACATACACAGACATACAAACACATATCATTGACCTTGACCTAACTTGACGTGAAATGACCACAGCCAGCAAATTAGTCGGATAGTGTGACAAAGAGCTGTTCTAGCTCGCTTGGCACTAATACGGCAGCGTCATCGGTATATGATGGGTTGGCCCGCTGCTTGTGTAGGTATCTTATTCGACATCACCACAATTTTTTCTTACAAGATTTTAAGCCTTGCGGTCAAGAGCAACAGATTCTTTGGGAAGTGACGAATCCAATGATACCAATTTTACCTCATCAGGTCAGTCATTGACCTTCCAGGTCAGGTCAAACTAAAGAATGTTGCTGTTTGGGGTCACCGTTGCCCGTTGGAATATCACGTGCGCTGCTCATCATGTACCGATGACGCTGCCGTATTGTGGTGCCAAGCCAGCTAGAACCTCTTTGTCACACTATCCGACTAGGTTTTTGCTGGCTGTGGTCATTTCAGGTCAAGTTAGCTCAAGGTCAATGACATGTGTTTGTATGTCTGTGTGTGTCTGTGTGTACGAGTATACTGATGTGTGCACCGACTGTGAATGTGTCCATATTACATGAGATCATGAACTGAGAAGCTTTTGCCAAAAATACAGTCAAAGAAACTTCACGAAAGTAAATTCAGCTTGCCTAAAACGCAATATTTTTAGACGACCTAGGTTGACCTTGACCCTGACCCTGGCATCTCTACATCATTGAACAACATGTTCCATGATAGGTGGGAGGTAAGACTGACAAAAAAGGCCGAAATCAAGGTGTCAAAAGCTCACAAGACCCAACGCCAACGCAAGATATTGGGTATTTGTCATTTGGGTTATGACATTACCTGAAGAATAAGGTCATATCTCCGAAACCAAAAACCACAGAAACTTGAAATTTTCAGTGGACGCTAAAAAAGGATAGAGCAGCAGCTATACGAAATATCCGACTTCTAGCAATCAAAATGTTTAGTGCAGAGCAGAAAAAACTACCTAGGTCGGGGTGGGGGGGGTGTGGCAACCACTGCCCCCCCCCCCCCCATGTGCGGACGAGGATTACCTAAGTAATTTGAATATCAGGAAAATAATTTATTACATCAGGTATTCCAACAGAGTCCCGCTTTTTTATAGGTGACCTCCGATTTGTGTTGCATCTAAGTTACCCAGGGGGCCTCTTATTTGTAATTGTAGGTACAGTACAGAGAGCCTCCTACTTCGACTACTTGCACAGAGAGCCTCCTAGCGTACATACGGCTAAGCTTCTACAGGTCGAGCGCCGGTCTCTTGTACGTACAGAGAGCCTCCTACTGTTACAGAGGGCCTCCTGTTTGTCTAGGGGGCCTCCTATTGGTTAACGGCGCCTCCTATTTGTCCAAGCGGCCTCCTATTCGTCTATGGGACCTCCTATTTGTCCAGGAGGCCCCCTGTTTCTCCAGAAGGTCCCCTATTTATCCAGGGGGCTTCTATTTTCCAGGGGGCCTCCTCTTTATCTAGGGGGCCTCCTACGTGTTCAGGGGCCTCCTATTTGTCCAGGGGCCTCCTATTTATCCAGGGGTCTTTTATTCGACTAGGAGTCTCATATTTGTGCAGGGGCCTCCTATTTGTCCAAGGGTCTCCTACTTGTCCCGGGGCCTCCTTTTTTTTGAAGGGACTCCTTTTTGTTAAGGGAGCCTTCTATTTGTCCAGGGGGCCTCCTATTCGTACAGAGAGCCTCTAGCTCCTACTTGTCCATGGAGCCTCCTATTTGTTCAAGAGGTCCCCTATTTGTCCAGGGGGCCTCCTATTTGTCCAAGGGACCTGTTATTTTTCTAGGGGGCCTCTTTGCCCAAGAGGCCTCCTATTTGTCCAGCGTGCCTCCTACATGTTCAGGGGGCCTCCTATTTGTCCAAGGGGCCTCCTATTGGTTAAAGTAGCCTCTTATTTTCCAAGCGGCCTCCTATTTATCCAGAGGGCTCCTATTTTTAGGGGGCTTCCTCTTTATCCAGGTGGCCTCCTTGTTCAGGGGGCCTCTTAATTGTCCAGGGGCCTCCTTTTGTGAAAGGGGCCTCCTATTTGTCCAGGGGGCCTCCTTTTGTGAAAGGGGCCTCCTTTTTGTCTAGGTCTAGGACCTTCTATTTGTCCAGGGGGCCTCCTATTTTTGCAGGGGCCTCCTATTTGCACAGAGGGCCTCCTACTTGTCCATGGGGCCTCCTATTTGTCCAGGGGCCTCCTTTTGTGAAAGGGGCCTCCTGTTTGTCTAGGTCTAGGACCTCCTATTTGTCCAGGGGGCCTCCTATTTTTGCAGGGGGCCTCCTAATTGTACAGAGGGCCTCCTACTTGTCCATGGGGCTTACTATTTGTCTAGGGGCCTCTTATTTGTCTAGGGCCTCCTATTTGTCCAGGAGGCCTCCTACTTGTCCAGAGAGCCTCCTATTTCTCCAGGGGACTTCCTGTTTTCCGGGGGCCTCCTACTTGTTCAGGGGGCCTCCTACTTGTTCAGGGGGCCTCCTACTTGTTCAGGGGGCCTCCTATTTGTCCAACAGGGCCTCCGATTTGTCCAAGGGGCCTCCTATTTAAACAGAGAACCTTTTATATGAATATCGGACCTCCGTTTGCAAAGAAGCTGATGCGTCTCGGGGGCCTCCACTATTGGGGTCCCAAAATGACAATTGGGGTCCCAAATGTTCGCATTGGGGTCCCACATGGGACCTCGAAAGTATACAAAGTTACACCCATGTGCCTATTAGATTTCCAATAGATTTATTGGCGTTTTATCAGCGACATATCTAATTAGGTCGGTAGGAATGAGCCTCCAAACCATTATTTATCGTCACTTTCTTAGAAACATCTTTACGCGGTAAGGGTACGGATTCAGTTTGTCCAATCAACGCTTGGCTAATCGTTTGTTTGTGACAAAGATGAATGTTCGGAAAGATCATGGCCTCAAATTAAACTCCTTTATTGTCACTACTCATTGGCAGATGCATGTGCCATTGTGCAGTTTGTGTCGTCAAGGCCCAGGTCCAGCTATAATGACGCTGTGGTGAAATTCGTTTTCAGATTCTGAGCTTGTGCAATGTGCATTATTTCATTTTTTCTATGCCAACCACACAACAGCTGCATATTTGTTGCTCGGTGAATCTGCAATCCATGCCTTTGCTTGCTGGCCTCTGAAGCGAGCATTTCATATTTCAGTGATGTAATATTGTCAAATATGATGGTCTTACGTCTTACCATACAAACTAAAAATTAAAACTTGTACAAGGATATCCATCAATCAAGATCACAATCTAAACCACAAATGTGCTTTTAAATGGCACGCGACGTGCATTTGTCGCCGATGAGTGCTTGTTTGTTTCTCGTTTTTTAGCACTTACTAGTTCAAATTTAACCTCGCATGATTTTAATATTGGAAATATTATTGTTTCTTTCATCATGCCTAAGTACATATACCCATGCAAATTTAGTGTCGAGCTGATGTATCCTCTCTCCACGCTGAGTGGAGTTAACCGCTCCTCTTCCTGCCTATACAGGGTATAATTTACCACCTCTCTGTCCGAGCATTGTGAAGTTACATCGCTTATTGGTTCAAGCGTACAAAGATCATTGTGGAATCAACTGTCTGTCTATTCAATGTGATATTAACTGTGGTTTCCGTCCTCTCAGGGTGGAGTTTACTGACTCGCTGGGCCGGTCTCGGACCGTGATGCGTCGTGACCTGGACGAGTACCGCCGCCGGGACCAGGAGAGCCGGAGAACGGGCGACGAATCTCAGCAGGTGAGGTGTCACAGGAGCGTGCATAGAGTTTATCCATCGGCGTCAGTGTATGTAGTTTAGAAAGCAGCGGTTGTTTTCCGCTCTCACCACTGCAGTACAGTAACTGACGGAGCTGTTTATAGTAGTTCGTTTCATACAGAAAAGGTCGTGTCTTTTGTGCGACGTTGTGGTATTTGTTGATAAAAGTTTGAGTTATAGTAACATGGTTTGTAATGAGCTGACGTGACCTCTGACCTACAGCCGACTCCGGAGCTGATGTCGGAGGACCAGCGTCGCGATCAGCAGCGTCAGATCTGGGAACAGCAGGAGCTGGAGAACGCGGCTAAACGCGACATCCACTACCAGGACGTGCTCTTCAACGGTGAGTACCCCAGGCCTTGCTATAGTATCGACGGCCGACAGTAGGCAGCCTGTGCGGACCTCCGTGGTATGACTGTGTGGAGTGCGTCAAACGGTGTGACTGAGAGCAGGGAGAGATGGGCTCCGTCCTCTCCAAATGTCGACTGGGGGACTGTAATTGCTGCGGAGTGGAGCCGGAATGGGAGTGTTGTCATGTGGAAAAGAGAAGTGTGATGAGTGGAGAGAGAGCACTTCACCAGACAATGACGATGATTTTCTCGGACGTTTTTTATGGTCAGCACACGTATTGCCAAGCGAGTTGCTCTTATGATATGGACTTGACGAAATTGATGACTGGCGTTTGAAAAAAGGTATTCTTTGTTGCTAATGCGCAGGTACCTGGCTTTATTGAGTAGTTGTATCGATTCAATATAGCTTGGCATGTATGCAATGTGAGGTCATTTGTCATATGAACATTAGGTAATTGATAGCTTACTTGATGACTGGTCATTTGGGTTTATAAAAAGCTTCGGACCATTGTCGGCGTGATTCTAATATTGCACGTCAATGGCGGCGTTCATTGTCCATCCAAACGTCATCAATGACAATGCATATTCTAAAGCAATGGGTGGTCCTATTTTTGCATGTGTACACCCCAAACAACGTTTCTGTGCTGATAGGTGGCGTAGCATTACTTTGGTAGTCCTAGCGTGATTAATAAATGAGAGCTCACCCACGCAGACACCGTGTACTCGTAGTCGCACTGGAGCAGCCCGGGTGACCTGCCCCGGCTACTTGCGGCTGTCAACGGCCAGCGCAGTGTTCATTACAGTGGTATTTTGGAAAGTCGGGTGAAATGAAATTATACTTTAGGTCGTCCGTGTAAATGTGGAAAGAAAGCCAATTATTATTCGCTCTGGGTTAACTGCCGCGGTCAGCTCTTGGTTAACTACCTAGATTGCGCGCATTGCGAACTTTTCACGTATATTTCATGCCATTTATGACCCGTTTGTGTCGCATACCCTTTGCACTTGATGACGTCAGTGCACCGTTTTACGTCATTGGCCCAGGACGGCGCGGCGTGGCAGTCGTTGCCAGGTAGCCGTGATTTGGTATGGTCGAAGGCGCTGCACTGCCACCAAGCTCGGTCACCAGTCGTAATGAATCCGCCCCAGCGCACTCCCTGCGACCCCTCCCCCCGCCAACAGTGCCCCCTCCTCCAGTGTGGCCCGTTTGGGCCGTGCTGTGGCGCTCGATACAGGCTGGACGGAGCGGACGAAGACCGTGGCGACGGATTACGGCTCGTCGACACAAAAGAGTTTAAGCTATGGTGGTCGAAATAGCTAGGTAGCTGAGCTAATTGCGGCGCTTGTACTTAGGTTTGCAAATGAGCAGGCCTGCTCCAGTTGAGCATGTAGCGGGGAGGGGTAGGTGATTCATGCACCCAGACACATACGTACCCAAGCCAGAAGTTGATGTATTGACAAAAAAAGGAAAATGATGATTAACAGTACACATAGGTAAAACGTATCGAGAAACATGCAAACTTTTACTGTCACTAGAAGAGAATACTGAAAAATGCGTTCAGGAGTTTCAGTTGTCACAAGGATTCGGTGGCTTTGAAACAACAACTTAACGCCTTTCCTCGTCACTGGTGAACTGTGTGATATTGAAGAACTGACCGCGCGCACTCTGCTAGACCGCACTCGTCTCTCGCGGCCTCCTGAGTCCACTGGCCTCGTCGGTACCGTTTGAGCAAGTCGCCCGAGAGAGGCCGGAGGCGTTAGATCTCCGGTACAGAGCCGGTGATCTGTGACCCCCTCTGACCGTCCCGATGACGTGCACAGTCCGTCTCTCCCGACACTGTGCACGGCGCTGTCCTGAGTCATCGTCTTCATGGTTGTCGTCGTCGTCGTCGTCGTCATCGTTGTTCGTCAGCGCCATCGTCGGCGCGCTATCGCGGGGCCGACGCCGGACAATTCTGTTACTGGCGCACGGTCGGACCGATTGTCTATACGTAATCGCTGTCTGGCCACTCGTCTGAGGAAGCTAGTCCTCGATGCTGAGTGAGCTAGTCGTTCCTCTAGTCTCTGTGTAGTCTTTGTCCTCTCGCACCTCCGAGGAACCGCTCGGTCTCCTCCGGAGTGCCGGTGGTCGGCGACAGTGGCGGCGCTGGAGAGACGATGGCACGCCGCGCTGGCTGCAGTAACCCGGTGTGTGTCGGCCGCCGCCGCGCCCACCGCCTCTGGCTGCTGGCGCCTCTGTCGCCGATACTTCGGCTGCGGCTGTTGTAGCCACTGCTGTAGCCACTGCTGACGGCCGGTCGGCCCGGTTCGATCGGGAACACGCCGCAGGGATTCAGCGCTTCCAGAGCGCCCCGAGCCGCCGGCCGCTTCACTACGTCACCGAGTCACCGAGTCACCAAGTCATCGAGTCATCGAGTCACCGAGTCACCGAGTACCTCTCCCTCATCCCGCCAATCTGCCATCACTCCTCCGTCGCTATTTCGACGACGACGCCCGCTCAGCTGGACAACCGCTGCTGCTCGCTAGTTTGCAGTCCGCTCCTCTGCTCGTGTAGGCTTCTCGTATCGCAGCCCGTCTGTTGACTCCCTTGGCCGGCCTCCGTGGCCAGCCCGGGGTCTGGCGGGGTGCTCTACCAGGCGGCCGCCAGCGTGAGGCCGAGGAGGAGCGAGATGAGAGCCGTGGAGCTGGCCGCGTCCCTCCAGCCGCGGCTATTACAGTAGCTGTTGGGACACGGGCAGATGTACGAACCGCCTTCTGTGTAGCATGACAGATCCTCGTCGGTGGGAATCTGGCCGCAGGTGAGCGCGTACCAACTGGAGTCTGTCGGCACGGGTCAGGTCAGCGCGCGGGTCTGTACAGTCGCTACACAGCCTCCGAGGGACAAGACTGGATAACAGTCAACATCGTGTCCTTATAGGTGTATCAGTGGGTCGACAGGAGTCAGGAACTGAACATGGACCACCGATCAGCACTCACACCGAAAGGGGAGAAGGAGCTGACAGGGCGACTCAACAGCTTCAGCATCTGTATTGAAATGAGGTTCTCCAGTGACATATCAGTTGTCAGTGAGGTATGTAGACGTCTGCACGCAGTGCTAATATTCGGCTATCGGTAGGGTGGCCTGTCACCGCGCTGGGCTGCCGATGGATGGGCGGAAAGGGAAAGAGGGAGGCCGTCGTGGCTGTCTTACCGTGTTTGATTTTAAGGCACACGACGTCGTCCGTATTCCAGGGACAGCTGCCTTCCGTCTCCTTCGGCTTCTTGTTGGGGTCGACCTTCTCGCCGCAGACCTGTGCGCAGAACCGTTCACGGGTCACCAATGAGGGAGGTCAGGGTCACCGGAGGTCAGTAGTGTCAGTGGACATGGGACAGGGTCGGTTAAATTGACCATCAATTAACCATACCACCTTAACATTAGTTTTGAGTTGAGATAGCCAAATTGGGGTCCCTGGCTTGCACTTACCGGTTTGGGCACTCACAACATCGAGGAAGGCTTTAATTCGGAGATATTTTATTTCGAAGTTGCAGCACTTTGGGTTTAGAGGGGCTAATACATTTGGATGCCCCCTCTGAATTTGTGACGTCTGCGACGATCTAAGTGACTTTAAAACCCTAACATCTCTGTGAAGCAATGGTGGTGGTATGTGCTATTTGCGGGCAACGTCTGCCGCAAGTGCCGCACTTTTACGACACCATACACGTGCGCACGTGCAGAATGCCGCTTCCAGATCTCAGGAACGGCTGGGCCGATTGCGTTCAAATTTGGCACACCGCTAGCGACCGGTTAGAAGGGTGCTTTCCACAAGCCCGTTGGAAGTACCCTCTCGCCCTTCCGCGCGTGCAGGGCTCACTATCTCGCTCGCTCGTTCTTCGTCCTAAAGGCGTTTTACTGGTATTTTTTAGTGAAATTTGGCAGATATTCATTTTTGCTTCATCTGAAGTTTGAACCATGCGACACCACTTTTATGCCAATTCATTAACTTTTTGAAGGTGGGATGGTCTCTTTAAGATCATGAGCCATAGGCGTAGGAACAGGGGGGGGGCAGGTGGGCAAGTGCCCACCCACTTTTCGAGGTGGGGGGGGGGGGCAATCATGTGTTTTGGCCCACCCACTTTTGCTCGAGGCCCCTCGTTTCGATTTGAGAGGACGTCGTCTGACGACGTCCTTCGTCACCTTCCAGAATAAACAAACTCGGTAAAACAAAGTTCCACGAATCCCCAAGCACGGACTCCAAATGGCCGTGATGGATCCAAGGAGGCCCTCTGTTCATACTTGTCAGTTGAAGCCCCTGAGACTGATGGCCTGAGAGGCCCTAGTGAATCTGAGGAGGCCCCAATATCCACACTGGTCTGGGGAGGCCCCTCCATCTACACTAGTCAGAATAGGCCCCTGACACTGGCGGTCTAGCCGAGCCCCCCTACCCTTATTAGTCAGAGGAGGCCCCTCTATCCTCAATTGTCAGAAGAGGCCCCTGAGACTGATGGTCTGGGAGGCCTATCCATCTACACTGTAGTCAGAGGAGGCCCCTGAGACTGATGACCTGAGAGGCCCTTATAATCACACCAGGCAGAAGAGGCCCATGAGACTGATGGACTGAGAGGCCCTTCTATATTCATACTGGCCACAGGAGACCCCCAAAACTTTCGGTCTGGGAGGTCCCTCAATTCGGCACCAGTCACAAGAGTCCCCTGAGACTGATGGCCTGGGAAGCCCTTATATTCACACTAGGCAGAGGATCTTGGGGGGGGGGCGACATCCGCCCCCCCCCCTTCCACTGGGCGTGGTACTCGCAACCCTTCCACTGCGCGTGTTAAGCCAGCGCATTCATAGCTCCACACCAGCAATTGTAAGGGCTTCACACTGAAGTATCTGAGGGTTCCACACCGGTGTCTCTAAGGGCCACATACCGGCATCTCTGAGGGCCCCATTCCGGCGTCTCCGAGGGTCCACATCTGGCGGGCACCCATCAGCGACTGAAGGTCCCACACTGTCGACTCCGAGAGCCCCATCTGCGTCTGGGAGCACCATGCCGTCTCTAAGAACCACAGCGGCTCCTCCGTACGAAAGATGGGCGTCTGAATGCCAAAGGGGAGCGGTTCTGAGACAGTAGGGCACCTACGTGCAATAGAGGGGCGCCTATGAAGCCCATAGGGGCGCCTCAATGCGAAAGAGGGGCGCCTTGGGCGTCCACATGCAATAGAGGTCTGCAAATCAATTGATCAATGCCATGGGGGTGCATTCATAAGAAACAGGGGCGCCGGCATGGCAAAGAGATGCGCCTTCAAGTGTCCATAAAAGAGAGACGCCTATGATAAGCGCACATTGTATGCGACAACGGGGCGACTGTGGGACATATAGGGATGTCTCTGATGACTATACATAGGGCGCTTATATGCCAAAGAGGGCGCCTATGAAGCTAATGGGGGCACCTGGGAAACGAGGAAGACATTTGTGTAAGGATTTTCAGGGGTCATTCGCCGTTTGCGGCAAATAGATTCTTTAAAAAAAATCGGAGGGGGAATAAGTTTTAAAAATGGTGCGGACTTTCCGCACTGTTCGCTTAAGCGGTTACGCCCCTGGGTTCATTTGTCCGATCTCAGAAGCTAGATTTGGAGGTCATACTTGAAAGCAGCCAGCAGGACGAGGCAAAAGTTGGAGGCCCCTGAAAATAGGAGGCCCCCTGGGAAAGTAGGCCCCTTGACAGGGTGGCCCACCCACTTTTCATAACGTTCCTACGCCCGTGCCATGAGCGGTAAGTTGGTGTCGCTTTAAAGGGAGATAATGAGCTTTCTTTTTTCTTAAATAAAAATTACTCGACATCTATACTATTTCTACTGTAGTTTCTATAAAATATGAAAATTTCCTAGCACATTTTCGTATGTGAAAAAGGTTTTTATTTTTGCAAAAAAGAAGCAGTACTTGCAGTACTTGTAACACCCACCGAAATGCGTTGTCCTTCTCTATAAAAAAGTCGCAGTATATGGCGCTTTTGTTTCAAACAGCGACGCTTGGGTTTTTGTTTATGTTATCGCCTTGTCGCTGCTTGGTTGCAAGGATTCTAATTTGAATTAGAGTTAATTCGGTTTAGAATTAATTAGATTCTAATTCGGGGGTACATAGTGCCTACTCTTCTTTGTTTCCAAGTATTATTTTGCGCCACAAATGAACGGCATGCGCCAGAAACGCAGCCAAATCTTGCGATTGCGACTACGAAATTCATTATTTTGGCGTCAGAGCCTGAAGCGAAAAATACAAGCATATTTATTTAAAAAAGACTTCAGGTTTGTCGAACGGTGTTATGAGAATTTTGAAAACAGTACTGCATAAGTTTTTCAGTGATGCCGCAAAAGTGTTGTATCTATCTTCTTTTATTGTGCAGTCGGCGGGACCGATTCAAAATTGAGTCGTTGCTACTGAAATAGCAGCATATGGCGTCAGATGATGAACAGGAAAAATAGTTGCGTAAATTTAGACATAAACCACCCCCAAACCATGAATATCTTTTGAAGGCACTATAGACGACCATTAACTAACTAGATGTGATGAAGATCAAATGTAAGGAATACGCTCATTTTACAAATTTACATGCAAGTACCAAAAAGTGATGTAAGTACTTATTCAACGGTCATTTTCAGCGCTCCCCGCTAACGTGACTTCAAGTTGAGATATTTGCGGCAAGGTACCGAATTGAGCAAAATGGTTTTAATTTACATTATAACTTGTTGTGTTTTGTCAGAAAATGGTCCTAACTCAGATTTTGTGGAACAAGGTCATTATCTCCCTTTAAGTCAGTCACAATTAGGTAATAAGAGGCTAGTAAAGGTAAAAAACATTGGAATTGTAAGTAATGTTACAGCGCAAACAGTTCTTAAACGTCAAAAATGCATAGAGGCTGTTCAGAGTTTGGTAACAAGCAACACAAAGTAGCAACACTCCAAATGAGTTGATTCTTCCACCAAGTCGACAGCAGACGTACCCTGTGTTGGCTATCCCACCCCGTGGCCTGTGCCATGAGAACCGACCCGTACCTACCTGGATATCACTCACTGCCATGTTGGGGAAGGTGCGGCCGATTTTGGCTCGCCAGATTTCCGCCTCCTTCTGGGAGGGCTTGTCTCCGGCCAGCGGCGGAATGCACACATTACAGTTGAGGCACTGACCTGCGAAACAACCGGACCAGGTGTTATGCACCAGGTCATGTCAGCTGGTCGAGGCCAATCGGTGTTTAAAAATATCAGCATTGGGGGAGGAGTGCGTGGGTGAGAGAATCTCTTTGTCTCCGGTGATATGGATGAGATAGAACGTCCAAAGTCTTCTCCAAGTTTGTAAGTGAATGGGGACTAGCTCTCACTTGACCTCTTTCTGCTGCTAGCTATCCCCACGTGATTGTATTTACGCTCTTTGAAGTGCTGGATATCCGTCTGTGGCTGTTGGAACGCTGAGGCTCAGCTCAGTTCAGCAGCTCAGTAGCTACGGCTTCTGCAGTGCCTCACTACCGCTGCGAACTTCGGCCCGTCAGGCTCTTTGGAATCGACTTTGGCGTGCCAATAGATGTGTGTCTCGAGGGGATAATTATGCTTCATTTGTCCGGTCATCTCCGGCGCTGTCAGTTCCAGTAACGGACAGTTCCTGACGGTGCACCGTGTTAGTGTTGGGTGAACTACCGAGTTAGTGGCTGGCTTTGTGCCGAGTTAGCAGCGAATTTCAGTGCCGAATATTGTGGCGTTTGTCCGTGGATCCTTGGTGAATGGTTGAAAAACGAAGCCATTGAAGGATGGAGAGTTGGCCAGGTTTCTACTGGGCTTGAATGACAGGTGTTTACACTTTACCTCTATGCTGTTGAGCAATGCCTGCACGCGAAGATTCTTGGCGAAGCCTTATAGTTGACAAATGTTAATTAGCCTAGTATGCAAGCTTTCTCAGATGAATAAAGCGGCATATTTGGGAAGTTGCAGACGCTCATATGTAAGTGAGTAGTAGCACTGGCCAGAAATTCCCTGGGAAGCTGGTGTCGGTTCATTCTTAAGAGCAGCCTTGCATTTACGATTATTCATTCGTGTAGCATACAGAGATAACACCTCTAAGGGGTGGGATAACCTCTGACGGTCAGGGGTGACTCTAGACGGACTAGTGATACCTCTGGCGGACAAGGGTGACGCTTGACGGACTAGTGATACCTCTGGCGGACAAGGGTGACTCTTGACGGACTAGTGATACCTCTGGCGGGCAGAAGCCGACCCGCCCGGCCCTGCTGTACTCACCGAGGGCGGCCAGCGCCAGCAGGCCGAGCACGGTGCTCAGTGGGCGGCCGGCCATGGTGGAGGGTGGCGCTCGGCTGCCGACCGCGGGGCGCTCACGGGCCGCGGCAGCTCGCCGGCCGTTCCGCTCGCTGCCGCACGGGCCGCGCGCCACCTCTGTTGACCGGCCGTTACCCGGCGGCGGCGCGTAACTAAAACACACCGGCTATTGATCGCGTCACAGCAGCACCGGCACCGTGTGACGAGCGTTACCGGCGTGACCTGGCGACGGCCCGGGTCACCCTGCCGACCCGACCCGCCGCGGCCGGTCGGTCGGACCGACGCGACGGTGCAGTGGGCCGCCGCCGACGGAGGCTTACCGAACTGCCGGGAGGGTCCAGACTGGTGGGGCATGGTCTGGGGATGGTAGAGATGATCTGAGGCTGATTGGTAGGAAATGGGACAGATGGAGGTTTTCTGACAATGTGTGGGCTAGACGAAGCTATAACGGATGCTCCTTGACCATTGAATATGAATTAGGGTGATGAATTATTGATTTTGGTGGGGTTGCTCGCCAACACGCTCATGTAACTTTAGTAACATCAGCCTCGACCTGAACCTAATGATCAGTCATTTAACAGCCGCAAGTTTGAATTCCGTCGATTGTTTCTGGTAAGGTTATCTCTCAATTAGGCTTCGCTTTCCTAGGCCTTCAACACACTGATCAAATCAAACGACATTATCTTGACGTTATGGTAATTACGGCATGTGCGGAAGTCTTTCTTTCCTTTAATGATGTCCTTCGAATATTTGATTATTGTCACCCTCATCCTTGGTCCCTGGCTCTGCAAGCGATTTGACGCCTTTAACAACTCCTCGCAGTACCTGCTTTGATTTGAACTGACAGATTAATTTATTTACATTTTGTATTCATGGCTATCCCGTACATTTATGTTGCATCATGACTCGTGACCTAACCTCATTGAATCACCCTGACATTTTAGCTTTATGTTCGTAATGGTCAAAGTCTACACCACTTTGTTCGATATCACAAAGGCAACTTAATACCATTGATGTATTTATTTGATGTTGTT